>NC_138988.1:102955819-103555819 GCF_964341445.2 Mesoplodon mirus
TATTCTGTAGAGAAGGATTTCCCTCCCTTCCTGATTATCCGGTGAGCCTCGCTAGCTCATCAGGGAGGCTCTGGCGGAAGAGAAAGTCCTGGGTTGCTGCTGCATCTGAGAATCAGGCAGTCTTCCCTCCTTGCTTCCATACCGCCCACCACACGGATGAAGGAGTCGTGGTTGTAAGTCAAGCGTGTCAATGCTGTGAAAGCACGCAGCTCTGCTGCAGCTTCTTCCTGTGAGAAACACAACGGTGGTGGCTGTTTTAATTTTTATTTTTAAAATCCCATTGTGAATACAACTATCCTCTAATGAAAATACATCACTAAAATTTTACATAATTCATACAGCCTTTTGTGACTGCTTTTCTCAGTGATTAATATCTTACTTGCTTTCCTCTTCAACAACCAAAAATAATTGATGTACTGTATTTTAATATTTTATATTATACTGTTTTAACTAATTTCATAAGTTACTCCAAATGCTGACCATAAGGATATTTTGAGAAGGTTATGGACAGCAGTTTGAAAACAATGCCATAGAAAAGTCTAAATAAAAGCAAATAAAGGAAAACTTTTAAAGGTAAATCATACTAATTTATCATTTATCCAACAGTTTTTTTTCATATCTTATATTTCCTCTGTTCCTTTACCTATCTCTTTTGCCAACCAAAGGAAAATGGGAAATAAAATTTTAATCTACAACCCCTAACCTGATTCTTATTCTTAATATAGTTTTTCACTCACTAGATCAAAATGTCATTCTTTAATAAAAGATATAAATTTATATACCGCAAACAATAATTTAGAACGTTTTGATTACTCCATAATTGAGCAGTTTCTTCTAGTTTTAGATATACTGTGTATATTATCCCATGTGGATTCCCAACATTTTCACTAAGTTGGATAAGACCAGTCGTGTTATAGTCTTCATTTGTCTACTGGGAGATGTGACTTTCTGTATTGTAAATACAGGGTGTAACCATTACTGGAATTCCATTTTTCTGATCTGTATCACTTGCTCTGTTTGTTTGGGGAGCATCCTCATCTCTATAAATGTATGACCCAGGTGACGTGGAGGCAGAGGAGGGAAAGGGAAAAGGGAAGGAAAGTATCTCATGGGCATCAAGCAGACGCCACTTCACACCTCTGCCTGGTCGAGAACCACGCCCCTACCAAGCCAGCGTCTGGCCTTGTCCTTCATCTGAGGAAATGGCTGGTACCCAGTCCAAGAGAGTGGAGCCCAGCTCTGTCAGACTTTGCAATTCCTACAGTTTGTACTTCTCCAGGAGCTTAGAATCTGGTTGGGAAGGAGGGAAAGTTACACACACAGATGGACACACCTGAAATTAAAGTACCACTTACTATCGTCAGTTCCAGAAATAGCCGTGAGCTAAAGGAGACCAGAGAAAGAACAGAGCGCTTGTGGATGGCTGGTCGGCAGACGGCTCCTTCATTGGAAGGATCAGCCCTAGACTGGAGAGGGGATTTCAGGAGGAAAAAAGAAAACAGGATTCCAGGGAAAGCTGATGATTAGAATGAGAAGGCCGCAGGGAAGATGAGGACGTGGGGAAGCAGGTGAGTGGCAGGAAAAGTAGATGCCAAGACCTGGCACACGTGCCAAGTGAGCAGGGCCGTGTCGATAAATGCCCCACGTCCAGTATTAAGGACTTTGGACTGAGGGGGTCCCATAAGGCTTCACGGCAGAGGTATGATCTGAGGTGGGTGTAAAGAGAGGTATGGATTTTAAGGAACATTCTTGAGCAGAATGTCAAGGTGAGAAGGCCTCATGCATGTTGGCCTGCTGATGGTGGAATGACAGCTTTCCCCTGGAGAGGCCTTGAGATGGGTTTGGGTGGTGGCAGTGGAGAACCATTAAAAGTGTTCTGTTTCAAAGCCTCCTCTCACCAAGGTCACCAGCAACCTCTTCGACATAAATACTGAATAAATTATAATAAAATAATAAATAATTTCCATCCCGTATCTCTCATGATCTTTCTCGGCTTTTGAGCATGTGTTGACCTCTTTCTCCTGAAAACTCTCTTGCCCTGGTGTTCGAGATGCCCCCACTTCCCTGGCTCCCCTGTTCACCACCCTCGGTCCCCGCCGTGGCCGCCCTTCTCCGCGCATCTCCTTGTCCACGTTCCCAGAGCCTGGCCCTCCACCCGCCCCCCGCCTTCACCCTCTCCAGCCCCGCACTGACCCGCCTTCCTACTCAGGTTTCCACCCCTGAGTGCGAGTGCAGCGCCTGCTGTCAGCCTGGCCCAGACCCGGGTCTTCGTGACTCGCCCAGGCTGCGACGCCAGGGGTCACGACGACCCTCCTGCTCCCCATTCCTGCGGGTCCTGTTCTACACCTGCCTGCACAGTGAGGTGCCGGGGCCTTCTTACCACCCACATCTCACTAAAACCGTGAGCCTGTAAAAAACTCCCACCCCAGCTGATGGGCATGTTGCCTCTAGAAATCTTCCCTCCTTCTAGACTTGACCCTCTTCCAACCTGGCAAAGGCAATGACGATGACTGTATAGACTTGTGCTTGACGGGTGTGACCTCAAATGCCACATACCAGAGGAAAGAACCTTCCATACGGCCACCGTACCTCACTCTGGCAAGGGCTTTGGAAAAGAATATTGTTATTAATACTGGCTTGTGAGCACCTGCCAAAGGTTTTTCTGCCCGTATTTGCTTATGCTTCTTGAAATACTTTGAAATATTGATTCATCTTAAATCTACATAAATACATATGAATATAAGTATGTACATACTTATATGTACATATAAGTGGGCATACATGCAGATGGATGGATAGATAAGAATAAAACCTTTGGGGGATAAGGACTAATTTTTCTTCCTTTTTTTCCTTCTCTCTGAGTCTGTCCCAGTAATAAGCAGAGTGGGACACGCTTTGTGTCGTTGCTGACTTGGAGCTCAGAGCTGCTGCTCTTTTCAAAGACCCGCAGCCTCTTTCCGTTGAATCAGGAGTCGTGGCGGCGGCACGGCCTCTCACTGCTGTCTTTCCCGTGGGCTTGATTTAGTCCAACCCGTACCCTCCTCCAGCTCAGGCGCTGTTAAGATGGAGAGATGCGTTCAGTTTTAAACAAGCGAACCAAATCTGTCTTCTAAAGAAAAGTAGGAACAGCCTCCTGTGGCATTTCTTTAAATGGATTACTATGTTGATCTTAGAGAAAACGGGAGCCTCCCTCATGTTTTCATTATTGAGCCAGGTGAAATGAACAGCAGAGCTCACTGCTAAATGCCACCTCTGGGGATTTTGCTGTGTTGTTTCTGTTTTACAGTACCCCGGCAGGATTCCTTCTTGAGCTAAAGCAGACTGTTGTAAATGTGCAGTCTCAGCATTCTTTTTGAAACACCAGACACTACTTAGTTGCCTCATACCAAGAACTCTTTACAATGTTAACTGGCCGTGAACATCTAATCGCGCGAGAAACAGTCGCCGTGTGTCTACCTTCACAAGTGAAGGAAACGGCAGCCTGAGTCTGGTAATAAAGTACCGGTTATCGGAGTACTGCATCTTAGTCCTTAGGAGGCAGCTAAGTCCTTATTCACATAAATGTTTGCTTTTAAGTGAAATTATCAGTCATAAAATAAAATGTAAGCATTAAGTGGAAACTTTTGCCATACTAGTTTATTCTTGATGATTCATGAGAAAATACTTTTCCATGTTGTAGGCTTTCATTCAATATCGATTTATAAATGAGCGAATATCCATATGATTTTCAGGGGTGAAAGAACGCTTTCTCTATTTTGTAAGGGTCACAAACTTCTGAACCTGCCGTTCTGTGCCGTTTGTCTGAGTTTAAGGGGAAAGTTCTAGAAGGTGGACTTAGCACTGCTTTACTCTTATTCATCAGGCAAAATTCAAAACGCTGGAAGGGTCCTTTTTTCTTTCTTTCTCTCGAAAAGATGGAATCAGTCTGGATGGGAGGATAGGGGAAAGTCTTGTAATAGTACCGTGATGTTTGCTATGATTGGAGACCCTTACAGGTTTGCAGGCTGCTTCAGGGAAGTCAGGGCCACCTCCAGTGGTCACGATTTCTCTCCCCGAGGGGACCCGAACATCTCCTTGTGTTGAGCCCTTTCTGTTGGCATGAAACAGATAGGGAGAGGTTCAGAGTTTGGTTGCATGGAACAGATCTGGGATGGGATTTATTCTAAGGACGCCTAGGGAAACAAGGCCGCTCGGCCACGAGCCCCCGCAGGTCACCCATCCTGCCTCACCGAGACTGGAAGCCCTGCAAGGATGTGGCACCAGCTCCCACCGTTCCCCTTTCCCATCTCCTTGCTGTCTCCCCGCTTTTACTTTCTGCTACCGGTGGGCTGACTCTCCGTTGCAAACAATTGCTTGGATCCTTTCAGGTTGGACACCCCACCCTTACAGGCAGAGTCCCTGCCCCTGGCCCCTTACAGGCCTGGCCCTTAGCAGGCGCCTGGGCTCCCAAGACGTCCCCCAGGTGCTCCGCTGCTGCCAGGGCCTCTTGGGCCACTGCAGAGACGGGCTGGGGGCCTCGGCTTGTGGACGGCTGCCTTTCATCTTGAGATGAGGCTGCGCCTCTAGGACAGCCTGCCTCTTCAGAGCTAGTAGCAATGTGCCTTGTGATCTGGGGTTTGATAAGGGGTTATTCATTGTTTACCTTTGCCACCTGTTTTGGCAAACACTGTACAAGATGGATGATACAGTCCTATGGAAGAATTTGATGTTGAGTGACCAGGTTATAAATCTGTATGGGCGCCTCTGGAGGATGTCCGGTCTGCCCAGCCTGCTTCCAAAGACATCTCAAGACTTTCCTCTCTGCCCTTTCCTCTTAGCCATAGAAATCAGCTGGTAGTTGTTTCTCGGGGAGCGTGTGTGATGCCTGGAATACACACAACCTGAGAGCTGCACCAAACCAAACATCTTTGCTTAACGTTTTACTTTTTTTTTAAGTGCTCCCCATGCATTATCATTTTAGCCTTCAGAGGGGCTGGGAGAGGCTGTATTCGCCTTCTGCTGCTGAAAAAAGAGACCTAACACTGCACGACAAGGTAATGGCAGAACCAGTATTAGAATCCCCATTTTCTGGTAGGTTCCAAGACATCCTGATACAAATGTGTCTGATCACTAAATATGTGTGTGCATGGTTCCCCCAACACAGACACACATGCGTGCACACACATGCATACACACCTGTGTAGACTCAGTTATTGGAAAATGACAGAATTTACCAGCATCCATCATTTCTTCTGTTTGTGGTTATGGTAGCTGAGAATTATTAGCCTAGTGAAGATGGAGTCTGAAAACCTGTCCTGTGTTCCTCTAGTATTGTTGAGCCATTAGTCTAGCAATAGGCAGTGCAGGGGGCTCCGTGATTTTGAACAGAAGAGGATTTCTGTATCCTTCTTCTTCCTTCCAACCATCCATTCAGCCAACCATCCTCTTACAGTGACATCGTTTGTAAAAATTCCCAGACCTGGGGTGAAGGGACTTGAATTGTGATGCCCCTCCACCAGCACTTAGTATGTAGTTTGGGTTTAGTTACTGTGAATTTGTGAATCAGATTTTTAAATCTGTAGAATAAGGTACCGGAGTTTTGTTTCCCGGTGTTTCATGTACATGCTGCACGACCTTAGGTCCTCCACTCCACTCTCCCTACTACGTCACCCACTTTGTAACTCCTTTCCCATCCAGGCCAGGGCTTGGGGACTGGGAGGGGGGTGTCAGAATATATTAAAACTCTTCCTTACATAGACCCAGTTTGCAGGTGTTACAGGAAATTCCCTCTGCCGTCTACTTCCGCTCAGTTGCATTTTTTATGTTAATAGGCTAATATTTTATGAACTTTTAAGATTGAATGTATGGAGTGAGATCAGTATTTCTGATAATTACTTGATAGGGGTGGGGAAGTACAGCAGAAAGCCATTTAAAACTTCCAGACTGATATTGATTAAAATTAGTGGCTCAAAGACTTAGAGTATCTAACTTACAGAATTTTTTTCACAGGTTATTCTATGACTTGGGCAAAAATTGTAGCCCATCATTTATGATAACATATATCAGGTAATTTTCTGTGCTGAATTTAAAGGAGAGCCAGTAATTTAGAATCAGAGCATTCTGTGTGTCCCTGTATAGGGTGTTCTCAGGCTTAATTGCTGCAATTAAGTATTTTTATCTGGAATGTTCTAAGGGGCAAGCTCTCTGTTTTCTCTTTTGGAATTATCAGGATCTTCCTTTTGTAGCTTTCTGTATTTCTTTCTACCAAAGAAGACACAGTGGGATGTACTTTGTTTAGATTAGAAGGATGAAAGATTATTAAAAGCCAGCTCTGGTCCTCCCCGAGTGGCGTTAAGTTATATGGGTGGTAACATTCTCCTAAGAAATACTTTGGGCATCACATACCTCCCAGCCTTGTCCCGTTGATCAGGGAACAGCATGGTGGGTGATGGAGCTCGGAGCTGAGTGTGTGCCTGTTGACTTGTGTGCCTACCTCAGGCAAGTCATTTGCCTTCTCTGGCTTATGGTGGCCTCATCTATAAAATGAAGTTGAGTTGGTGGTTTATTTCTAAGGTCCTTTCCAATTCTCATACTCAGTGATTCCAGTGATTCATGTTAGCAAGAATATTATCATCATACTTTCATTCATTCATTCAGCACGTGTGTATCACCCTGTATCCAGGGGGCTGTGCTAGCTGCTGTGGCGACTCCAGCAGTGAGTCACCCAAAGGCCCTGCCCTCCTGGGCCCCCATCCAGCCAGGGAGGGGAAACAGCCACGCAAGTAAAAGGAAGTAAAAGTGAAAAACAGCAGTTGAGAAGGACAAGGGAAAGTAAACTTACATTTAGTTAGCCTCTCTGTGTGCCTTAGGGACTCCACTTTGTACATTATATACATTTTATTTTAATTATCATGATAATCCTGTGAGCTAGGTGTTATTATCCTGTTTTATAAATAAGGGATCAGCGGTTGTGCAGCTAGGATATTGTGCCAGGATTTAGAAGCAATGTTTTGTTTTCAAAGCCCATGCTTCTCCTATGAAATCATACTGCCTCCTGATAAAATGCTAGGAGAACTGAGAACAGGAGATCGTGTACGCTGTTGGGGGCAAGATGAGCACTTTCTGGTAGAGGAGTCATTGGCTCAAGGACTTCAAATGGGTGGAATTGGCCCGTGTGAGCTGGGGAGGATGTTTCCAGCAAGGATCCAGGCTAGAAAGGTGGGTGGGCCAGGCTGAGCGTTATTGAAAAGGCATTTGGAGCCGCTCCAGATTTGGGTAGGAGGTTAAGTGAGTGGAGGTCACCTCGAGCCGTGTCTGTGGGGCACCCCTGTGGACAGGGATGAGAGGGGAGCCCTCTGGTCTGGCTGGGGAGCAAGAATGCAGGAAGGAGCTGATAGGGGCTCAAATGTAAGGTCAAAATGAGAGGGCGGTATATGCAGAGATGGCTGTGGCTGCTCACAGGGGTCCTGTCACTGGGAAACCAAGCCAAGATCAGGAGCAGGCCTGAGAGACACAACGAGGACACGGATCTTGGTGAACCTGAGATGCGCGCGATTCCTTCAGCCGTAGTCCCAGGACTCGGGAAGCCGTCAGAGCCTGAGCTCGAAGGAGGAGGGGAACCCGGAGGTGTGGGAGTCAAGGTAGACCAGTGAGGGTCTGGTACTCTCCAGTTTACAGAGCACGCGTGCATTTGGTGTCTCCCACGCTGTTGGAGATGGCCAAAGGAGAGGCCGCAGAGCGGGGATCCCTCTGCTCCTGGCTAACTGTGAGTTACTAAGTGCCTGCTGCGGCCAGGCACTGTGCTCGGGTCTCACATCCCTCTGCGCTCACAGGCCTATGAGGCGGGCAGCGTCGTTACCTCCACCTCCCCCAGGAGCCAGCTGAGACAAGGACACGCAGCAACCAACTTGGAAATGGCAAAGCTGGTCCCCAGACTTGGTTAAACAGAGAGGAGAAAAAAGTGCTGTCATCAGGGAAAATCGGGCTCAAAGAAAGAATTGCAAGGAGAGCAGATGAGGTTGATTCCTCTGTATCGTTTGCCATTAGCGCCTTGGAGAGTAACGTGGAGAATGGAGTGGTGGCACGTCCACCCCCATTGACATCACCCGCAAAGCGTGCGCATCACCTGCAAAGCGTGCGTGCTTGGATTCTTTTGCTGACGTGCTGGGATTGTCCAGACTCACGTTGGGACAGACAGGCCACAGCACAGAGCTGCCTCTCAGTGCCCTGTCCTACTCCGCCTGAGAGAAGAGGGTCTGAAAGGCAGCAAGGGCTCAGGGAGGCTTCTGTGCATGAAGGTTGGATGGCTTTTTTATACTTATCCTAGAGTTGTTGACATTTTTAAGTGATGTTTTACTTGTAGGAAATCACTTACTGGAGTGACCAACTTAGTACTGTGATGAGCTAGTAAGATGGCGTATCCTTGAAATGGCTCATACACTGTGTGTGTGCGTGTGTGTGTGTGTGTGTACATACGTATGTACATGCACATGTATGATTTATCTGATATTTACATTTACAAATATTCATATTTAACTTTAGGGGAACATTGGCTCCAAATATTTGATTATCTCATAGTTTTACTGTTCCACTCATAGCTCAGGGGGGAGCTTATCTGAAGCTCTGACCACTCACCCAGACGTATTTTAAGATACAAGAAGCCCTTTGATATCCTGATCACAGCAATGGAAGACTTCGGGGCTATTTTGTTTCCCATAAGACATGCCAAGATTTTTAGATTACTTTTCCCACCGACTTTAGTGCATCTTCTTCTAGTCCTAGAATATTCAATAGCCAAAGACATTAGGTAAATCGGACAGCTGAGGGTTACTGTGCAGCTTCTGGTTCTTTCCTCCCTGCCCCCACCAAGAACACTTGGAGAATGTCCAGAAAAGCCATAAGGATCCACCAGTGGTTTGAGCTGCGACTTTGAAACCCAGCATCTAAGAGAGGTGTTGTGACACGCTGTGTGGCCTCGGTTAAGCATCTGATGTTTCCCTCACCTCCATTTCAGTGTCTGAAATAATGAACCACACAGCATCCCTGCTACCTGTGCCCTCAGAACCTCTGAGAACTAATGAGCTGGTGGCCGTAAGATGCTCTTTATAAGAGTCTGAGGCTGCAGGGCCTCTCGCAGGAAAGCTTACGGTCGAGTGCTTTTTTGTGAGCATGGTTTCCTTTAGGTCCTCATTTTGTTATCCTCGTTTTATATATGCTTATAATATTGCTTAATATCACCCCATAAGTACCTGTTTCTCTTATATTTTTGAAAACCCGAAAATATCACGCATATTCATGAAGTGTCACTGAGTTGTTGCTGAGCACTCGGGACTGTATATCCAACAGAAAGCTAAACTGGCTAAATATTACTCACCTGATCGTCTATCTTATGGTGTCATCCTGCCAGCCTAAAAAGTGTAATAATTCATACAAAATTTCAAGTTTAAAGTACAGTTTTGTTGTACCAAGCATGTCAAAAAATAAAATTTTGTTAAAGGAGCTGTTCTAGATGATTAAAAAAATGAAACGTAAGCTCTGAAAAAAATCCAAAACTCACACTTTATTTTATAGTTTAAAGTACATTATAAAGGTACTTTGTAAATGTACTCTACACGGTTCAGGTCCTTCCCAGGCACTGTTCAGTGGGGCCTTGCAGGGAAGGATGCTTCGGGCTTCCTGGCTGGCGGCAGGCAGGTGACGAGGCACGCTCGGTGCCCCAGCAACTTGCTGCCTCACCGGGAAGCAGGTGTGAACGTGGGTGATGCGCACCGCATGCGCAGAGAGCGTATTAGAGAATGTAAGCAGTCAGGGGACGGCATGGCGTGTGTGTGCCGAGGGGCTGCAGGAATGAGAAGCTTAATCGTGTGTGGAGTGCTGCTGGGGGAGGCGTCGTGTCCAGGCCGCGAGCTCGGTGGAGGGTGCGGGAGAGGCGGCAGGGACGGCAAGAAACGGAGGAGCCCGGAGGTCACGGAGGGAGCCACCGTGCTGCTCGGGGGGCCCGGGGGAGAAGTCCGGGCTAGCGATGCGGGGTGGGCAGTCAGCAGGACCACAGCACCGGTGCCGAGGGCCTGGGTGCGGATGGAGCGCACGTCTGTTACAGACACGCTGCGGGCCTGCCCGACGTTGGCGCCGTTTCACGTCGGCGTATGCGAGGAATGAGGGGTGAGGCGTTACTCTTCTGCTCCGTGGCAGCCACGTTCCGTGTGCGTCTCCCCCCGCAGTGACGAGGGTCACGAGGCTTTGCCTCACCCAAGCCCTCACCGTCGCAGCTCGGGGGCCGCGGGCAGCCTGACTCTACGCCCTGGTGCAGCACACCTGAGCCGTGGGGAACTGAGCGCCTTAGGCAGAGGAGAGGCAGCCTGAGGAGGGGCGGGAAGGGCTTGCCTGGCACGGAGGCTGGCATGCGGGGCGGCGAGCAAGGCCGCAGGACGGCCCAGCCCCGCGCCTGACGTGGCAGGTGGTGCGGCCCGTTGGGCTCGGCCCGTCTCTCGGCTCCGCCCTCCGCCCCGCTGCACGCCCTCCACGAGGGGCGCTTCCGGCCCGGGCCGCCCCGCCAGGCCCGGCCACCCCTCGGCCGTGCCGGCAGCTCCGCTGCTCGCGCCCTCCTCTCGCGGCCCGTCTGGCAACGCCCCCCACGGCGCCTCGGCCCCGGCGGCCTCGGAAGGCAGCGGGCAGCCTGGGCCGAGAAACCACGAGAGCAGGGAGGGCAGCCGCTCAGCCCCAAACGGCCCAGCAACCCACGGGGGTGCGGGGTCTCTGGGAAAGCGGGAGGAAAACCCCATCACTTAATACCCTGTGGGAGGATTTCTTCTTTCTTATGTTCTTGACATATTCCTTACGAACAAGCCGCTACTCCCGGCCTGAGCCGAGGCTGCCCCCCCGCGCCCCGCCCAGCAGGCAGCGAGGGATGGAGGAGATGCAGGCACCCGGTGGGAGCACAGAGGGCCCTGGGCGGGTTGCCCCCAGGAAAGCTGACAGAAGTCGGCCGTCCCGGTGGGGCGGTCACCCCCAGACCTCTCTCACCACCCCCCTAAGCATTTCTTTTTCTGGGGTATGAAACGGCTTTTCTGGGAGGAAAGCAATTTGATGTCAGGGGCTCTTTGGAGCCTTGGGAATTAGGACTCGGAGCCTTGGGAATTAGGACTCAGAGCCTTGGGAACTGGAGCTCAGCTGCTGGTGGAAAATACACTGTGAATGTTTTATTCAGTAATGCATGTATAACATTGAGCCGAATCCAAACACATAAATCACTTATACAATAGCCGCTAAAAGCTCCCTTCCCGCGTTTCAGAACCGGCTGCCAGAATAGCTCACAAAGTCCTCTGTTGCCATCTGCTGGTAGAACGTCTTATTACGCTGTTAAATCTTGCTCTGTTTTTAGTTCTCCTGAGCCTCTTCGTATCCTCTTGCACTCGAGTTTCCCGAGGGTGACATCTGCCTCCACAAAACCAGAATGCCTTGTGTGTCTGAGGACTGCAGAGGAGAACAGCGGCACCTTTAGAATCCTGTCGGGACAGAGAGAACAGGGCAGACAGATGATAAAGCCAGTTTTTTCACTTGGCTTTTAGCCGGGTCTCTGCATATCTGGGAGGCCAGAGGCCAGCCTGCATCTCCGGGCCGAGGACTCAGTGCTCAGTCGTCCTCAGAATAACAGGTTCCTGTTGTCATGGCTGTCTGCCTCTCACTGTCTGTCACAGTCCCCAACATATTATATCAGAGAAATAGGAATTATTAGTATCACCAGTGAAACCTGCCCCTTAAGTCAGCAAGAGCTCACATGATTCCCGGTAGAGAAACCTTACCCCAGAGGAGACAGTTCATCACCTGCATAAGACATAGCTGAAAATTACTGGGTAACTTTTTGACATCAGTTCAAAACAGCTGTTGTATCCTGAATGACCGAGGTGCACCAACCCAAGCACCAGACTGAAGATCTTCAGAACAGCCCTGGGTCTTGAAGCACTAACAGATGTCACTTGCCCTTCTCAGGCGCGTCCTCAGCATCATCCATGAGCCGTTCGGGGCCTGCAGTGGCATGACTGAGGTCGCACCTGCTCTGAGACAATGTATATAGCATCTCAGCTCCTTGAAGTTTCACAAAGGGCTGGATGGAGAATATCCAGAGTGCAGCCACTTGGTGATTCGGGGTAGGGCAAGGACACAGGAGTGCCAGCGGACCTTGGGACACCGCAGCATGATGCGGGCACACTCAGGGGGTACGACTGCAGGTGACAGCGCTCCTTTTAGGCAAAGGTGTTCCAAAAACTGAAATTAAGAGGTAGAGTCGCTAAAGCATACTGGGCTCTTCACATCTGGGCAAGGCTGTAAGCCCCAAAAAGGTGCTGTCTACTGACATTATCTCCTTAAAGAAAGGTTAGGTCATGGGTGAAAAAAATCATGTTTCAAAGTTAGAGGGAAAAACTAAAAAGCAGGTTGTCTTTCACTTTAACATAACCTGCAGAAGGGAAAGTGGGGTGGTAGGTAGAACAGAAGTGAGAATCGTCCTTTTCATAGAAAATACAGAGCTGTGTGAACCCGGGGTCACAGCACCACCCATATCCCCATCTCCACCCTTCCCATGAAGGGCCTGTGCCCTAGACAGTGCCATCTTCTTTTCAATCCCACAAATGTGAAAAATGTTCAGTTACTTTTTATAAAGTATAGATTTTGGGGCTTCCCTGGTGACGCAGTGGTTAAGAGTCCACCTGCCAATGCAGGGGACACGGGTTCGAGCCCTGGTCCGGGAAGATCCCACATGCTGCGGAACAGCTAGGCCTGCGTGCCACAACTACTGAGCCTGCGCTCTAGAGCCCGTGAGCCACAACTACTGAGCCCGTGTGCCACAACTACTGAGCCTGAACTCTAGAGCCCGTGCTCTGCAACAAGAGAAGCCACCCCAATGAGAAGCCTGCACACCACAACGAAGAGCAGCCCCTGCTCTCTACAACTAGAGAAAGCCCGCACGCAGCAACGAAGACCCAATGCAGCCAAAAATTAATTAAGCCAAAAAAAAGTATAGATTTTTCAGTCATGAAAACTCTAGATTAAAAAACTGAAAGTTCAAAATAAAACTCTGGTAAGATACACATAATAAATTTTACCATTTTAACTACTTTTAAGCACACTTGTTAGATTTTTTTTAACAGGCTCTTATTGACTAAGAACCTAAGAAATGACCAGCAAGGAAATGCCAGGCCTCACATGCTTACAGGTGCAAAGCCAGTTGAAGCACCAGGTGCCATTCCTAAGCCTAAATCCAAGCTCCAGAAAAGGGCCTCAGCCACAAACCCATAAATACCTGTAACAGCCTGGAACAGTTCTGCTCTAAGTAAAATGCTTAGTTTGACTAAACCTGCATGTGGGTCTCCTTCAAGGCTAAAGCCCTGTGAGTTTGGATGTACTCATTATGTGCTTATAAATTCCCCCTTCTTCCACAAATTTTTAAAATTTTGTCAAAGTTGGGCTTCCCTGGTGGCGCAGTGGTTGAGAGTCCACCTGCCGATGCAGGGGACATGGGTTCATGCCCCGGTCCGGGAGGATCCCACATGCCGCGGAGCGGCTGGGCCCATGAGCCATGACCGCTGAGCCTGCGCGTCCGGAGCCTGTGCTCCGCAATGGGAGAGGCCACAACAGTGAGAAGCCCGCGTACCACAAAAACAAACAAACAAACAAAAATGATAGATTTTGGTCTCACCCAGATTCCCCTCACCAATGACCTTTCTAGGTTCATCTCCAGCCCAGGAGCTGGCCGTCTCCTCCCTTCCGTTCCCTGACTCTTGATAGGCTTACTTAGCTCTGATAAAGTAGCAAAGTATGGTTATGAATATATATAGAGAGATATATTTTGAAAAGGTCATAGGTTTTGGAGTCAGAAGACCTGGATTGGATTAATCCAGCTGCATAATTCATGTACCAGCTGTGAAAATGTAGGCAGGTCACTAAACTTCTCTGATTCTTTTTACTCATCCGTAAGATGTATGTATCATGTAGTGATAGGATATTTATAAAAAATTAAGTGAGAAACTAAGTAATGAAGCTGCTCAGCCTGGTACCTGCCCAGTAAATGTGACTTTCCGAAAGATGTATTGCTCAGCAGGTAAAGCAGGCGGTCCTCAACCTTAACCCCAGAGAGGCGGGCTGTTGAGGGATGGGATGCAGGAATACCTTCTCTCCTCACTCTGGGGGGTGTCCCAAAGCCACGAGAGTTGGGTACAGTCATAGAAACTTGCCTGGGTTTAAGCCAGGTCAGAATTTCTGAGCTGCTGATAAATCCTGATCTGTTAGCTGGGGATCCAGGACTACATGAAGAAAAAGGTATAAGTTTGGAACAGAGTTATGAAGCCAAGGCATGTGATGGTTGCCTCTCAATTATGATTTGCATCCTGCTTTTTCTTTTCCACTCAAATTATATTTTCCAGGTCATTAAATATTCTTCTACAATGTCATTTTTTTTATAACAGTCATTTTTAAAGTGGAAATGTACACGCCAATTAAACCACTTCTGTTGTGCTTTAACAGTACCTCTTATCACAATAACACATTTTCAGTTTTCTATTTTTAATACTATGGAAAATTTTAAATTACCCTCAAAAACATCTTAGAACATTACTGCGGGGAATGTTTAAGTGGTCTTTTAAGTTTAATACATACCAAAGAAAATAAAACTGAATTAAAACCTGGAAAACCTGGACTACTAGTTTAGAGTTTAATAAGAATTGGTTATGAGAAGTTGACATTTCAGAATTCTGAAAAAGATATATACTTTTTAAGAGTACAAATACATCTGAGATGTTGTGAACTTGTACTGCACAATTAAGACTTTTTTATTTATTGATTTTTGATTTTTTAACAACTTTATTGGAGTATCATTGCTTTACAATGTTGTGTTTCTGCTGTATAAGAAAATGAATCAGCTATACGTATACATATATCCCCATATCCCCTCCCTCTTGCCTCTCCCTCCCACCCTCCCTACCCCACCCCTCTAGGTGGTCACAAAGCATGGAGCTGATCTCCCTGTGCTATGTGGCTGCTTCCCACTAGCTATCTGTTTTCAATTTGGTAGTGTATATATGTCCATGCCACTCTCTCACTTCATCCCAACTTACCCTTCCCCCTCCCCGTGTCCTCAAGTCCCTTCTCTACGTCCGCATCTTTATTCCTATCCTGCCCCTAGGTTCATCAGAACCTTTTTTTTTAGATTCCATATATATGTTTTAGCATACGGTATTCGTTTTTCTCTTTCTGACTTACTTCACTCTGTATGACAAACTCTTGGTCCATCCACCTCACTACAGATAACTCGATTTCGTTTCTTTTTATGGCTGAGTTCATCTATCGATGAACACTTGGGTTGTTCCATGTCCTGGCTATTGTAAATAGAGCTGCAATGAACATTGTGGTACATGACTCTTTTTGAATTATGGTTTTCTCTGGGTATATGCCCAGTAGTGGGATTGCTGGGCCATATGGTAGTTCTATTTTTACCTTTTTAAGGAACCTCCATACTGTTCTCCATAGTGGCTGTACCAATTTACATTCCCACCAACAGTGCAAGAGGGTTCTCTTTTCTCCACACCCTCTCCAGCATTTATTGTTTGTAGAGTTTTTGATGATGGCCATTCTGACTGGTGTGAGGTGATACCTCACTGTAGTTTTGATTTGCATTTCTCTAATGATTAGTGATGTTGAGCATCCTCTCATGTGTTTGTTGGCAATCTGTATATCTTCTTTGGAGAAAAGTCTATTTAGGTCTTCTGCCCATTTTTGGATTGGGTTGTTTGGTTTTTTTTGATATTGAGCTGCATGAGCTTCTTGTATATTTTGGAGATTAATCCTTTGTCAGTTGCTTCATTTGCAAATATTTTCTCCCATTCTGAGGGTTGTCTTTTCATCTTGTTTATGGTTTCCTTTGCTGTGCAAAAGCTTTTAAGTTTCATTAGGTCCCATTTATTTATTTTTGGTTTTATTTCCCTTTCTCTAGGAGGTGGGTCAAAAAGGATCTTGCTGTGACTTATGTCATAGAGTCTTCTGCCTATGTTTTCCTCTAAGAGTTTGATAGTGTCTGGTCTTACATTTAGGTCTCTAATCCATTTTGAGTTTATTTTTGTGTATGGTGTTAGGGAGTGTTCTAATTTCATTCTTTTACATGTAGCTGTCCAGTTTTCCCAGCACCACTTATTGAAGGGACTGTCTTTTCTCCATTGTATATCCTTGCCTCCTTTATCAAAGATAAAGTGACCATATGTGCGTGGGTTTATCTCTGGGCTTTCTATCCTGTTCCATTGATCTATATTTCTGTTTTTGTGCCAGTTCCGTAGTGTCTTGATTACTGTAGATTGGTAGTATAGTCTGAAGTCGGGGAGCCTGATTGCTGCAGCTCCTTTTTTCTTTCTCAAGATTGCTTTGGCTATTCGGGGTCTTTTGTGTTTCCATACAAATTGTGAAATTTTTTGTTCTAGTTCTGTGAAAAATGCCTTTAGTAGTTTGATAGGGATTGCATTGCATCTGTAGATTGCTTTGGGTAGTATAGTCATTTTCACAATGTTGATTCTTCCCATCCAAGAACATGGTATATCTCTCCATCTGTTTGTATCATCTTTAATTTCTTTCATCAGTGTCTTATAGTTTTCTGCATACAGGTCTTTTGTCTCCTTAGGTAGGTTTTTTTAATATATATATATATATATATATATATATATATATATATATATATATAAATTTTTTTTTTATGGCTGCGTTGGTTCTTCGTCGCTGCACGCGGGCTTTCTCTAGTTGCGGTGAGTAGGGGCTACTCTTCCTTGCGGTCTGCGGGCTTCTCATTGCAGTGATGTCTCTTGTTGCCGAGCGTGGGCTCTAGGTGCGCAGGCTTCAGTAGTTGTGCCATGTGGGCTCTAGAGCACAGGCTCAGTAGTTGTGGCACACGGGCTTAGTTGCTCCGCGGCATGTGGGATCTTCCCAGACCAGGGCTCGAACCCATGTCCCCTGCATTGGCAGGTGGATTCTTAACCACTGTGCCACCAGGGAAGCCCCTTGGGTAGGTTTATTCCTAGGTATTTTATTCTTTTTGTTGCAGTGGTAAATGGGAGGGTTTCCTTAATTTCTCTTTCAGGTTTTTCATCAGTAGCGTATAGGAATGCAAGAGATTTCTGTGCATTAATTTTGTATCCTACTACTTTACCAGATTCATTGATTAGCTCTAGTAGCTTTCTGGTAGCATCTTTAGGATTCTCTATGTATAGTATCATGTCATCTATAAACAGTGACAGTTTTACTTCTTTTCCGATTTGGATTCCTTTTATTTCGTTTTCTTCTCTGATTGCTGTGGCTAAAAATTCCAAAACTATGTTGAATAATAGTGGTGATAATGGGCAACCTTGTCTTGTTCCTGATCTTAGTTGAAGTGGTTTGTTTTTCACCATTGGAACGATGTTGGCTGTGGGTTTGTCATATATGGCCTTTATTATGTTGAGGTAAGTTCCCTCTATGCCTACTTTCTGGAGAATTTTTATCATAAATGGGTGTTTTGTGGGAATGGGAATTTTGTCAAAAGCTTTTTCTGCATCTATAGAGATGATCATATGGTTTTTTTCCTTCAATTTGTTAATATGGTGTATCACGTTAATTGATTTGCATATATTGAAGAATCCTTGCATTCCTGGGATAAACCCCACTTGATCATGGTATATGATCCTTTTAATGTGCTGTTGGATTCTGTTTGCTAGTATTTTGTTGAGGATTTTTGCATCTATGTTCATCAGTGATATTGGCCTGTAGTTTTCTTTCTTTGTGACATCCTTGTCTGGTTTTGGTATCAGGGTGATGGTGGCCTTGTAGAATGAGTTTGGGAGTGTCCCTCCCTCTGCTATATTTTGGAAGAGTTTGAGAAGGATAGGTGTTAGCTCGTCTCTAAATGTTTGTTAGAATTCGCCTGTGAAGCCATCTGGTCCAGGGCTTTTGTTTGTTGGAAGATTTTTAATCACACTTTCAATTTCAGTGCTTATGATTGGTGTGTTTACGTTTTCTATTTCTTCCTGTTTCAGTCTTGGAAGGTTGTGCTTTTCTAAGAATTTATCCATTTCTTCCAGGTTGTCCATTCTATTGGCATAGAGTTGCTTTTAGTAATCTCTCATGATCCTTTGTATTTCTGCAGTGTCATTTGTTACTTCTCCTTTTTCATTTCTAATTCTGTTGATTTGAGTCTTTTCCCTTTTTTTCTTGATGAGTCTGGCTAATGGTTTATCAATTTTGTTTATCTTCTCAAAGTACAATGTCGTTCTTAATGACTACATATTAGGGATATGCTTTAAGAGAAAGTTATGGGCACCTCTCTGGCAGCTAAATCAAAAATCTAATAAAAAGTAAATTAACGTGAGAAATGAAAACTCTTTTAAGATTTTCTTTGGCCAAGTGCTTGAATGTACTGGCTTTGCTCTGTTTTGGAAGGAGAATATCAGAGTTCCCCCCTAGAATCTTCTTTTTATGAATTTCTCCTTTCATTTCTAATAGTTTCGGCTTTGTATGCTCAGCTACTGTCTATTTAGAGCATACAAGTTTACATCTTGTAAACTGTCGCTACATCTTTTTGTAAATGTTGCTCATTATTCAATTTAGTGCTTTTTAGACTCATCTCTACCTTGTCTACTGTTAATATAAACTGGTAATTTTTTTCCCCAGAATATGCCTAGTGTATCTTTATTCATCCCTCGATTTTCCGTCTTTATTGCTTGTGTTTTGGGAGTTTTGTCTTGTTTTGTTACCAATCCCAGCTAGTCCTTTCACATTTCATGTAACAGCTGATGGAGTTGATTTTGTTCCTTTCGTCTCATTCTGTTATTTATCATGACTTGTTTTCTCTTCTTTGCTTCTTTATTTGTGTTGGTTTTATCAAGTAGCTATTCATGCCTTTTTCCCCTCTTTTATTAGTTTGGGAATTCTATCCTACTTTTCCATGTCGTTGATGATTGTCTTCTGTAGCCTGATGCTGATAATTAGAAGCATACATTTTTTACTGTTATTTGCAAAAGGATACCTGGTTTTTCCATCAAGACATCCTATCTCCCTACATGTGTAAATTTCATAAACAAGTCCATTCTTAACCAGTTGTTTCTTCCTGAGTCCAAGTCCTCGAACTGTGCACTGCTGGTCCTTTGCCTCTCCCAGCAGCTTTATGTTATAGGCGGCCATTTGGGTCAGGTTTTGTCCGTCTGGCTCCTAGATTCCCTTGGGTGTTCTGTTATTTTCCTTTGTTATCTCACTGGGCTTCAGGTCTGGTCGTTAGCTTACCCTGCATGGCTGCAGTTCCATACGTGACAAAAGGGAAGTGTTCCCTCCTCCCAGGGACTGGTGCCATAGTGCTGGCAGCAGCTGCCTGTCTTCATGTCCCACGTCCCCTAATGCAATCCCAACTCGGGAGCAGAGAGCGTCAGCCTTGTTCTCCAGCCCCTCCTTGACTGACAGAGCTCACTGACAAGAGGCCAGTGTCAGCCAGGTGGACCTCGTCCGGCCACACCCCTACCAGAGTCCCCAGTGCTGGCCTCCAGGCCCTGCATGGTCCCCTGCAGGTCCTTTTCGGGGGGAGGGTCTCACAAGCTCACCCTGCTCACCCCAGCTGCCCCGCTCGCCTCCAAGACTCATGACTGTCTCAGGGGCGGGGAGGCGGGGCCGGGAGTGGAGGGGAGCGTGGCGTATTCGGGTCTCCAGGTGCTCCGAGCCCCTCCCTCCGTGTTCTCAGTAGAGAGAATGCAGACTCAGATGCTTTTGCGGTGGGAGCCGGGAACCTAGCTAGTCAGCACCACCTCCCAGAGTGCTGGCCTCCCGCTTCCCTTCTGCAGGGCCCGCGCCTTGGGCAGGCACCTCCTTCTCTTGGCATCATTCGTTGTTCTTCAGCAGGGATTGACCGAGGCACCCTCCTGGGCACGGGGCGGGGATGAGGATTCAGTGTGAGCGAGCAGAAAACCACATGTGACCAGAGAGGGATGATTCTAGCAGCTGGGTGGGGTGGACTGGGCGGGGCAAGGCCCTGTCTCCTCCTCACCAGGGCTCTGCCCGCCGCATCGGCGGGGTCGCAAAAGGTACCCCCCAGGACGCGTGATGAGGACCGGCCTCCAGCCTCTCACTGGAGGGTGGTAAGGAAGCTGACTCCACCCTGCTGGGTGCTAGGGGCACGTAGAGGACACAGCCCCTGGTTCCCAGGAGCTCTCCGCCTGGCGTCGACACAGACGCGCAAACCCATCCCGAATAAAGGCGGCGGCGTGTGGGTGTGGCTGGGACCAGGGCTGGACCTGCAGAAGGCCACGCCCACCGCAGGGTTCTCCAGAGCCCCGAGGCCACATCCCAGGTCTGCTCCTTTGTGCCTGTGGGAGAGCCTCGCCGGGGACCTCGCTGGGCTTGAGCAGCGCCTGCAGAGCCAGGCTGTGAGCCTGCTGGCGGAGCCGGGCTGGGACGCGGGGCAGGGGGCGCTTCCTGGGCAGGGACGCTGACCTCAGGACAAAGTCCGCCAGCTGCTCTTTCCTGCAGTCGTGCTGGTTACTCAGTGGGGTCGTTATCTCAGCCCATCTGTGAGAGATGGACATTTCTGAGGTCATACTTTTAGTCCAGTTGGATGCATAAGTAAAGGGGGGGAGGAACAAGTGGAAAAGAGAAAAAAGGCAAAAAACACGTGAACTCATTAAAGTAATATATCTTCCAGGAAAAACACTTTTCTCCAAAATCCTGAAAAGGGGTGGGCGGGTAGACGAACCCTACCCTGGAATTGATCGTGTTTTCAGCTGAGCTACTGGAAATGAGACCGAACCTAGAGCTATGGAAACACGCCGTTTACAGTTGTGCAGGCTGCGTGGACACGTGGGGACACGTGTGTGGCGTGAGGGTTCTAGGTTAGGAACACAGACTGTACGTGCACGTGATCATTTGTGAACAGTGTCTTCCAGCTTTTCAAATGTAAACGTGACAAAATTGTACGCAGAAATAAAAATAAAGTTGATTTGGGATGGTGGGATTATGGTTGGTTTTTTATTATTATTTCTTTTCATGCTGGGTTTATAAACTACCATGTATTCATAGAATTAACTGAGATTGAAAAGATTAGAATTTAGAGATTTGCTTCAAGTCAGAGTACTACATATTAACCCTGTGATGTTGGGTAAAGTAACTTTACCTCTTAGACCCTCATCTCTTTAACTGTGAAAGAGACATGAGGACGACACCCACCTGCTCTACACACCTTGTAAGAATCAGGTGAGCCGATAAGAGTGTGTACAACCGTGTAAACCGTCAAGTGCTAGAGAGAGTTTAGCTATTACTGTGTCACACACAGAAGTATGAAGCTGCCCTATTTCTAGTAAAATGACCGTAGTCCGAGTTCTCTAAAGCAGTGGCACTGAAGAAGGCCTGTCTTCTGGATTGCAGGTGCCTTAACAGAACAGAACTGCCCCAGGCTCTTATTAAAATCAGCCGTGGCAAAAAGTTGGGGCAGGAAGATTCATTTCCACGCATTCCCCTTCGCAGTTCAAGGTGAGCATGTTTAAAGAGACAGTCTGTGTGCTTCAGAGAAAAGCCGTGTGCACTGACGCCATCTCCCCGAGGTGGTGGGAGGAGGCTGCCGCAGTGGCGAGAAGCTCCTCTGGGCTTCCTCCTCCCCGGGGAGCCAGGGGGGCACGGAAGGAGGTAGGTGGAGGTGGCCCTGTGCAGGCTCGCCCAGGCAATCTGGCCTGTGCACTGTGTCACCCACTGCTGCAGCCTGTCCTGCTCTGGGGCAAGTGAAAGCCGGCCCAGGGGAGGAGAGCAGCATGGCCTGGCCACTGCTGAGTGCTGGCCGGGCATCTGCAGCTTGTGATTCAGAGGCCTGGTTCTTTCCCCTGTTGTGGAGTCAAACTGGCAGTTGGCTTCTTGATGCCGCTGCCCACAGCAGGTTATCCGGGGACCAGTTATTTCATCCACCGGGACAGCATCCACCTCGCAGTAGGTCTCCAAGGTCTGTACTGTCGGTTACGTAGTGGAGACCAGTAGTGGGCACAGCAGCCCACGGTCCTGACGTTGAAGTTGATGCTTCCGTTTGGGGATCAGTAGGGTCCCTCTGGTATCAATTATTTGCTTCCTTGGTGTCTAATTGGAGAGTGTCTTCAGTAGCCGGGCTCCAGGGACAGAGCTAAGGCTGTGTATGGTGAGTTCTCATGTCCTACAAGGGCCTGGGAGGTGAGATTGTTAAGAGAAAGCCCCCCGCCCCCTCCTTGACCCTGTGGGCACTGAGGATACCAAGGGGCTGCCGCCCTGGGCTGGCACGGAAAGCGAAGGCCCAGCTTACTGTCCCGTCAGACCCGTGGCATCATTTCAGGCTCTGGCTCTGGCCTTCCCTTTCTCTCTCATCCAGAATAACTTCCTGATGGCCCGAAATTTGGCCATTCTGTCCAGCTGTCTTCACATCCCCTCTGCAGAATACTGGAAGGAAAGCAGATGTGGGCCTCACGGTCAGTAGCCTGTCGCTGAAAACTCTGCATCCCTTTTCAGTAACAGTCCAAACCTACACCCCAGAGTCCCCTCCCCAGAGCTGGTGGTCAGATGTTTACCCACCAGGGCAGCATAGGCATTGGCCCATCAGAATGAAATCTGGCCAAGCTGGAGCTGGAAAGTAGTCCACCAAGCCAGATGGGGACGCCAGTGCAAGGCCCAGGCCTCCTGGAAGAGGCAGACCGGGTGGCAGAGGGAGGGTCGGAGCAGCAGTCGGGTGCCGAGTGTGGAAGTAGTTCAACGTTTTCACAAGTGTGGCCCTTACGAGCTGAATCTCAGCCTTGCCCTGTCTGCCGGCCAGCAGGGACCCTGTGCCTCGAGGGGTCCCCTTCCTCCAGACATCTCTGAGAATCCCCAAGTGTCCCTTCACATACACTTAAGTGTCTCCTAGACCCCGCCAAGTTGGGGCCTGTGGAAGACAGCGGCTCTCCAGGGGTCAGGATTAGGAGACATGGGGCTGAGGCACGTCGAGCAGGGGCACGACTTCACTGCCTGGCACTGTCGGCGGCCCTTGTCCCAACTCCCTCCCACCTTCCAGGACCAGCTCCTCGGGGGCTTCCAGGAGCTCGTGGGCTTCTCAGGGCTGGGGATGGACGGGGGCATGTGTGCTGGGTTGGGGCCCGGTCTGGCATAGCTTCTTAGCATCTGGGCCCACCGCTCCCTCTGCAAGTCTGCCGGGCCCTTTGGTTCATGGCGGTGTTTGTCTCTCGGTGTCCACTGGGCTGCTCTTTCAACCTAACTTCGGAGTGAGGAAAACAAAAGGGAGCCCAGTTAATCAGATGGGCTGGGGTGTGTCGGCCCCAGTGTTGTTTAAGGAAGCTCCCAAGCCCTGGGAAAGTGAGGCCGTTGCTGACCCTCTGTTCCAGTGTCCCTGCCTATTACCCAGCAGGTCCCAGCGGGGCTGGGAGCAAAGGAAGACAAGGCAGCTGTTGGAAAGAAAGAAGGAGGTCTGTGCGTCCTGACACGGCAAGATGCTGAGCTTGAAAAGCAGGTTGCAGGAGAACGCACGGACTGTGGTTCCTCATTTGTTTCTTTCTGTTGTTTGCCCCCGACTTCGCGCATGGGGGTCCTGGCCTGGCCGCCGGCTGTGGTGGCCTGAGGCCCACGTGCAGGGCTGAGGGGCCCCAAGCCAGGCAGCAGCGTGACCTCTGACGGACTTGTCTCTGGCAGTTTGCCGGGGCTCTTGTTGTCGCCGTCCCGGGGAAGTGCCACTTTCACTCTGACCTGACGCTCGGGCCCTGGGCTCTGCCCACTTCCAAGAAGGGCTTGGTGACCGAGTTGCTGGTGCTGACCTGCCTTTGGGTGGCTTTCGCCTGCAGAGCTTCCCCACCCACGCCAGGGGACTGCAGGCCACTGGCCAGCAGACTGTCTCTGGTGTCCCCTCGTGGCCAGCGAGTGTGAGTGTGGAGGGGGACGGCCAGCACCCATCTCCTGCTTCACCCCGAGCAGTGCCCAGCCCCTGCAGAGAGCAGGTGTGGAGGGGACAGAGGACACAGCCCCGGCCCTCGCTGACGGTGTGGCATTTAGAGCGACACTGTGGGCTGCGGGGACGCTTCCTCCCCCACCTGGTCTCACAGCCTTTGCTCCACCTTCTGGAAGGGCTGGTCCCAAAGTGCACCTGGTGGGGAGATATCAACCCTGGGTTTTGTTTGGTTTTGGGGGTCATATTCACTCACTGGGGGAAAAAATCTGACTGTAATTTTAGAATAATAATGATGAAGCCCCTTAGATCAGCACTCCTGCTCGCTCAGGGGAGCCAGTCAGCAGCAGGGGAGAGGTGACCGCACCCTCACCCCATGTCCGTCCTGAGAAACTCAAGAGTGGCCCAGGCCGCGTGTGTCCTGGAAAGCTGGCCCTGTGGTTCTGGGCCTCGTCCTTGTTGGGACCCGCTGCCTTACGTGCGTGTCTGTTCCTGCAGAGGGGACCCCTGCCGGCTGCCCTCCACTTCAGGCTCCTTTGCAGCCACAGTTCTCTGAGACCCGTTAAAATGGTCTGATTTCCTTTACTCTCATGGCCTGGAAAACAAAAGAAAGGAGCCTTCACATTATAGCCTGCTGTTGTCTTGTAACTGAACATCAGCCGTGCAGAAAAACAACAGAATGGCCCAGAAATCTGACAACAGTGGACAAGAGGGCAACCGTGTAATTCGTCATCCAAACCGGGCCCCTTGAGGTGAAAGAGACCCCGTTAGCAATCAGGCTAGGACCCTGTGTGTGAACCGGACATGTGGCCACACCAGTGAGAGTGCACACACTTGCACCTGTGTCCTCTCTTGTCCCAACAAGCAGGGGCGAAACACAGTAGCTGTTAAACGGAACATGGGATTTAGGGAAGAGACATGAATTTGTGCATCACTCTGCCAGGAGCATCACAGAGGAAATAAGAGGTCAGCTGCTCGCCACCGCCCTCCACGATAAGCATAGCCAGTGTCTGAACTTCAAGGCTCACAGAGCAGAGTGGAAGGGGGTTGGGGGGAGCACAGAGACTCTTCCCTGGGTTCTCTGAACTGACCTTTCTAGTTGTCAGCTGAATTTTCACACATCTAGTTTGAGTGCTTCGGGTGTTCTCCCATTGCACAAGACCATAGCAAAATTACAAGTAGCAAAGTTATGTTACTATATGTAAGCATTTTGAAAAACAGCTCTGGCTACTGAATTCTACAAAGAAAACAGTTTCCTCAAGAGCGTTTTTAGAGGAAGGCCATGCAACCAATATTCTTAAGTTTTGGTTTCATAATATCTCTTGTTGGTAAACAGAAAAGACTGGGAAAAATTATATATAAGTTCAGGAATCTCTTTCATTTTGCTCTTTAAAAATTATTAGGAAGCATGAAGTATGATAAAAATGGTTTATTTGAAAAATGTTTGTTAGGGCAAGTGACTTGACTAAGGCTGTGACAGTGACTCTCGCGCTGGGATCTCGCTGGAGAGAATTACTGTGGGAATTGCAGGCAGCGCAGAAAGCTGTCTGACGTTGTTATGAAACAGAGGGGGGTATAGGGGCCACAGACGGACGACCCTGCTCACCTTCACGGCACAGGCAGGCAGTCGGCAGAACCTGCAGGCTGACAAAGATTCATTATCTTGGTGGCATAAAGATTGCGGGAGGAGGCTTCCAAAGCCCCGATCAAGTGTAGCTACCCTAGGAAGGTGGGATACCATTAAAACATGCCTCACAAGCCAGGTGTGTCAGGAGGCACTCAAAGGCACAGGACAGTTACAGTGCATCTTCGTGAAGAGCCTGAGCTACTTGACAACGTGGGAAACATTTTTACATTAAAATGAGCATAGGGCTTCCCTGGTAGCGCAGTGGTTGAGAGTCCGCCTGCCAATGCAGAGGACACGGGTTCGTGCCCCGGTCTTGGGAGATCCCACATGCCGCGGAGCGGCTGGGCCCATGAGCCATGACCGCTGAGCCTGCGCGTCCGGAGCCTGTGCTCCGCAATGGGAGAGGCCCACGTACTGCAAAAATAATAATAATAATAAAATAAAATGAGCGTAAACACAGTGTAGAGCAGAATACACCAGTTCCGTGAACATCACTAGGAGACTTCAAAGCCATGCTCCCGTTGCCGCAGCCGCCTCAGGAAGCCCCAAACCCCCACGAGTACGAGTTTGTGAATAAAAGGCTACTTCTGGAGAACAGGATCTGTTTTCTAACTCTCTCCTGTTCTGTTCATTTCTCTCTTTTAACTGAATCCCCAAAATGCTTTAATGTCTTCCTTTTCAAAATGTTCTTTTTTTTTGATTTTTTTTAATTAGTTTCTGCTTTATAACAAAGTGAATCAGTCATACATATACATCTGTTCCCACCTCCCTTCCCTCATGCATCTCCCTCCCTCCTCAAAATGTTCTTTTTTATTCTTGACTTCATATTCAGTCAAATAAACATTTCATTTTCTCAAGTAATTCAAAAAAAAATCCTGTTGGGATTTTTAATATCATTGTGTTCAATATAATTTGGCAAAAGTTTGGCATTTTTGTATGACTCAGTCTCTCCGTGAACATGGTGTGTCATTTTATTCAAACTTATTTTATATTTCTAAGTTGTGTAGTCTTCTCTCTAAAAATCACACACGTTTCTTATTAAGGTTATATCTAGGCATGTTGCTTTTTGTGTGTGACCGTTGCTGCTGTCTTTTCTCATATTTTCAGTGTGATCCACTGCGAAATGGAAGGGCATGTCCATTTGAGCAATTACAGGCCTTCCAAGTACAGAAATTAAACACCAAAGGTAGAGTTTGCCTATAAAAGCCTTTAAATCGATGGTGATAGTGTTATAGTGTCCTCGTAAGTTCGTTGTGAGGGCAAAAGAATCAAGTACTTTTTTTTTTTCTTTTTTTTTGGGCTGTATTGGGTCTTGGTTGCTGTGCGCAGGCTTTCTCTAGTTGCAGCGAGCGGGGGCTACTCTTCGTTGCAGTGCGCGGGCTTCTCACTGCGGTGGCTTCTCTTGTTGCGGAGCACAGGCTCCAGGCGCACGGGCTTCAGTAGTTGTGGCTCGAAGGCTCTAGAGCTCAGGCTCAGTAGTCATGGCTTAGTTGCTCCACGGCGTGTGGGATCTTCCTGGACCAGGGCTCGAGCCCGTGTCCCCTGCATTGGCAGGCGGATTCTTAACCACTGGACCACCAGGGAAGCCCCCCACCTCGCATGCTGTTCTTATTTAATCCTCCCAACAGCATGAAGGCATCTGATAGATTTGGGCCTAGGAAGTGTCTGGGGCAGTCGATACCTTTTCTTCAAGTCCAGTCGTGTGATTCTCACAACAGCCCCGTGACATAGGCAGTGAGCATCAGATGCCCAGGCAGCCTCCCCACCGCCCACACTGAGCTCCGCCGCCCCAAGTCTAAGCCAGGTTGAGATGTGTTGCACGGGAGACGCTCCTGGCTTCAGAGGAGAAAGCAGTGAGGACCTGAGACCCTGGACTACGTTTCATTCCCTGGATCGTGCTCCTTCCTCCCCAGCAGGTTATTGGTCTGATGAGTCCCAGAGCTCATACGTGTTTCAGGGCCATCCAGTCATCCCATCTACTTGCGGTTGAGTCATTTGTGTGTTTTTCTAATGAAGTCTAATGCCATCTCCCAAGGTTTATAGAGCAAACGTGTGATTGGCTCTAATGACCCATTTGTGCGTGGTAATAGTCTGACGTGGGCTGGAAGTCGGCTCGTGGTCCTGGAGGGGCTGTAAATTGCACTTGCTCGCCTCCTGACCACTTCCCCTCACCTGCAGCTGGAACCACTTGCTCCGTCATTAGCGCTGCAGGCTGCCCCCACCCAACGTGAGCTGACACATTTGACAGCCCAAATAAGTGGGACAGAGCTGTTACACCAACGTTGATGGCCTCATCTGGACGGCCCTTGTGGAGAAAACTTTAATATTTACTCCCTGTGTGAACGGAATATTTCCCTTAGCCCTTCTGTTATTGCTCTGGGTTAATCCCTTATAGCCCTGGAGTATAGCTTTAAACCCCCTGCTGAGCCAAGTTTAAACCATGTGATTTTGCTTAATGGTGAGTGAACATTCTTGTTACAGTAAGTGGCCCTGTCGCTACTTTTATTGACTTGCCTTTATCAATTCTGTATTTCCACCAGTAGCTCTTGCACCAAAGCACGTCATAATCACTTACCAGATTTTAGAGCTGGTGGACACGTAGAGCCTTATAACCAGGGGTACCAGACACCGGTGTTGTTAGTCGCCGTGTCCTTACTGAGCAGGCCTGCGTGCCTGGCGCTGTCCTGGGCTCTGCTGGGAAGGCAGCCGAGCCAAACGGAGCTCGAGCCCCTGCTTCCTCCCCCTCAGCCACTCTTCATGCCGAGGAGCTGACACGGGCACACCAGTGGTGACAGGACAAGGCCACGTGAGTGCCCCCCGGGTGGCGCAGGCATTGCAGTCAGTGTTCCCAGGAGAGAGAAACAGCCCCTTCCGCAGAGGGGACCCAGGGAAGCTTCAGCGGTCGACTCAAAGGGTGGGTGGGCTTCTGCGTGGTGGGTGTGGATCCACATAAGCCTGAGGGACAGACAGATTGGGAGACCAAGGTCTCCCGGCGTCAGTGAGAAGCTCATGATCCCCAAGAGGTGCTGGCCGTCCGAGGAGTGTGCACAGCAGACCAGGGGGCCTGGACAGATAGAAACATGTTCATCTCTGTGCTCTCTTAACACCATTAAGATCTGTTTTCATTCAGTTTTTCCCCCAAAGGCCATAAAAGTGTTGTTTCTGAGTGGAATTTTTAAAATCTAATTCATACTTCGGTCAAAGTGGGCTCTACATTTGAAGGTTTGTTCTGACTTAAAAGTTTCCTAAAACTCGGGCTCTTTGGATCGCCCCAGTGCAGCTTTCTCTGGAGCCTTTCGTGGAGCTGACTGGGACCAGGTCACCTCATACAACTGCATTTCTTGCGAGTGCACCTGCCCCCCAAAGGTTCCACCCTTTACATTGCCGACTATGAGAAACAAATGCTGCGTTGACTGTGCTGGTGGGGCCTCTGTTAGGGGGGCCACACAGGAGAGCCATCGAGATGGTGGCCGTGGGCGCTCATGGTGTCCACAGTAAGTTGGGTGGGAAGACACATGTTTGTTCTGGGACGCGATCAACACACTGCCGAACCTTCAAACAGTCCACCAAAGGGAGTGTCCGTTGTCGAGCAAATGCACACTTTTGGGAAGTTGTTTTGCAAGATCCATCAAGAACCATAAAAATATTCATACCTGTCTACCCAATAATTCCACTTCTAGAAACCTTTATAAGAAAAAAAATCAGAGATGCTATAAAAGGTTTATACATGAGAATGGTAATCCCAGGACTAAGCAGAAACTCTGCAAGTGTTCGTCATATGAGAATGGTTACATAAATTACCGTGCATCTTTACAATGCACTTTATCAGTTACTAAAGATATCCTTTCAAAGACTATTTAATGACCTAAGGTTATACAGTTAAGTTTTGAAAAGAAGTTATGATTCCAAATTTAAATATTCTGTTTATATATACACACATACATTTTAAATGTATAAGTGAGTTAAAAGATGAGACAGAAAAAATGCTAAAATATTAATAGCCACATACTCTAAAGCAAATAGTGTGGGACAAAAGAAGATCTTTATAAGTCCCAGTGTGGTTTTCTTTAAACTTTAGGAATTCACAGACTATCTGTTAATGGTGCCTTCCCGGGTGATAGGGTCATTGTTTCCACTTACCCTAGGGCACAGCACACCTTCTTGTCTGCAGTGACCTTTTTATCAATAGTCATATAGTCTACACTTAAAATTCACAATATACATTCACATGAGTTAGGGTTTGGTTTAGTTGTATATAGCAAGAAACCCAAATAACAGTAGCTTTAAAAATGTGGCGGTTTATTTTTCTCTCATGTAAAAGAAAACTTGGCATTAAGCTAGTACGTTGGCTGGTGTGATGGCTCCATGGTCATCAAGAACCCTGGCACCTCCCTCCTGCCTCTCATCTTCCGTGCGTGGCCCCATATCCCACTTCCCTCATAGTGCTAGACGGCTGCTGGTGTTCCAGCCATCAGGTTGCAGTTGCCTCCCTCCTTGTCTGTGTCCCTCCTGGACTCTGAGCTTCCTGAGGGCAGGGGTGGGTCTCCAGCCTCCCCCGAGCGCAGTCCCAGTACGGGAGGTGCCTGCCGTTCACCCCTCCTCCAGGGCTTGCCAGGGCTTTCATTCAACAAACGCCCGCACACCGTCTCTGCTGCAGAGCCCTCTGCTCTCCGCTTCCTTTTCTCGCCCCCTTGTCAGTGGTCGCAGGACTGCAGGGCCCAGGGCCACAGCGTGCCTGGGTCACCTGCCCTGCCTTTGAGGGGCTCCCAGGCAGACCTGAATGAGCACATGACCTCACACAGGCCCTGGGCACAGACCACCCAGGTGGTCCAGGCAGGCTGCAAGGTGGGGACGGTGGGCTTCACAGCCTCCCTCACGGCTGCTGCCGGCTGTAAGGCACGTTAGGAGGCAGAGAGCCGGCCCCTCAGGAGGTGACAGGAAGCCCGTTCCACCTCCCACCGCAGCAGCACAGGCATCCTCGCCTCTGTGTCCGCAGTGACGTCCCCTGGCAGGTTCCCCAGCTGCCCCCAGGGCTCTCGTACCACGTAGGTGCCAACCAGGTTGAGGGTCCAAAGGCTGTTGGAGCAGCAAAGGACATGAAGATCAGCTGGGAGCGGCCCTGTGGCCCTCCTCCCACAGATGAGGATGCTGAGACCAGAGGGAAGAGGTGGACAGCGTGGCAGGTGAGTGGCAGAGCAGGGGTACAGCTGTGCTTCCTCTGCCCCAGCGTGGACAGAGCTCACTAGTGCCTTACGGTGAGAGTCCATCCTGGCAGAAGAAACAGTCCCAAAGGCCAGAAATCCTGTTGGATGAGGAGCGGCCGTGCACAGGTCTGGCTGGGTCTCACCTGGCTCAGGACAGCCTGCGCGGTCGGGGCCATCCCACGGGCAAGAAGCAACGAGTGGGAATCTCCCACTGTTCCCACAGTGCGGGAAGTGGGGTGGGACAGTGCCGGGAATTAGCAGAAACGAAGCTGGTGACTGCACTCCGCCCCACAGTGCCGTTTCCAGAACAGCGTCCTGTGGTGACGGTGCACATCTGCACCTAAATGTAGAAACGCCCTTCTGAGTTTCACGGCTAACGGAGCCCATGGCTCTTGGTCTGTGTCTTCTCTTTGCCTCCAGGTACACATTGGCCAAATGTATTCGACTGACAAGCTCATCATTGAGACTCCAGAGAAGCCCAGGACCTAGGGAGCCGGGACCAGCCACCACCGGCAGCCGTGGACCACGTTCAGCATCCATCCTGCTTGGCAAGGGCACTCCCAGCAGACCACAGGTGGCCTCCCGCATCAGCTTTAAAGAGCTTCTCACTCCACCTGCCCTATAGGAACTGGTGAACTGAGCGAGGTGCCCGATCTCCTGCAGCCTTAGTGACAGAGGGTGGCTGCCTCTCCTTGGTTCAAGTGTTAGAATGAAGAGCTGGAGACCCTCAGGAGAAAGCCGTGTGCTACTGCGTTTCCTCCGGCCCACCCCTCCTTGTAGCTCCTCAACACTTGTATACAGCATTCCCAGAGTTTGCTTCTTGGTCCTTGACAATAAAGAGAAGGTCCCTAGGCCTTCTATACCGGATGCACCCATCACGATTAATGCCCTTTTGTTTCCTGCTGATGGCCAGGTCAGTGGGGAGACCAACAGGGAGGGTCCAGCCCTGAGCTGAGTCCCCCCTTTGCAAAGGCAAGTCCAAGCACCAGTAGAGATTTGGGGGCAGCATGGAGTAGGGCAGGGAGCTGAAACGGTAAAGGGTGCACCCTGCAATTCAGACCTGGGCCCAGTGCAACAGCAGAGGTGGCCTGTGTGTGGATGCACACCCGGGGACAGGTACGTACAACCTGCTGCTCAGACTGGGGTCTCGGGATTGGCGACGTCAGCCCCCCCGGGGAGCTTGCTGGAAGCGCAGAATCTCAAGCCCCACCCCAAACCTTCTGAATCAGAATCTTCAGTCTGACACACCCCAGGAGACTCCAGTGTACACCGAGGTTTGAGACATGCATCCCAAAGCTCACTTACTGAGTCAGAATGACCTGGAGAGACAGAGGGTTTTAAAAAGGAATTTCTCAGTGCTTCATACTCTGACTTGATAAGTGAGAGGTGGGGCACAGTGATTTATAAATACATTTTAAAGCTTTCCTGGTCTTTCTGATGTTGAGCCAGTTCGGGAAACTCTGCCCTTTGCGGATGTTACAGGTGAAAACAGTATTTGTATGCATTTATCCTTGGAAACACATCAGTTAAAAACAGGGAAATAAGGTAGTAAGTAACTTACTTGACTTCTGGGAATTTTATGAGGGACCCGGACACTGGGAGATTTCTTGGCTTACCTCCATAAACAGTACTGAGTGAATTCATTACTCACATGTCTGGGTTTGGAACAGGCTCATATAAATAGTTACAGGTCCTAAAATAGCTTTGACTATCACCGACCTGCCACTGAACCGCTCCCTGCGTCATTTTAATTCTCACAGTCATGTGAGCCGAGCATGAGTGGTCTGGGTCCATGTCCTCACTCCCGCGTTAAAGACTGTGACTGCTCACCTTACCTATGGATCGGGGATATTGTTGTGATGGTGCCTTCCACATAGGTTAAACGTGTAGTCATTCTGTTTGGCAGTATAACGTGTGATTTCAGGATGCTTTAACCCGTGGATAAAGTCTTGTGTGCCTGTGAGACCAACCCTTGGTTGGTCCCAGATCTGTTACCCCTATAAACCCAGATCCTTCCACATCTTAGGGCCGAGGTGTGAGAATGAAGGGAGACAGTGAAGGGAATGGGAGTGTGCGCCCCCCTCAGCTGACTGTCACGGGGCAGCATCTCAGCCGGGGGTGTGGCTCTGGGGCACGTTCCCCTCTGCACCAGGCAGGCGTGTGGTCACTCAGAAACAACTACATCCGACCACTGTGCCAGCCAGCGGAAGTCACCTCTGATTTACACTTAATCAATTAAAGCAGCTGCTACTTGGAAATCTAAGTCCAGAGTTGAACCTCTCCCCAGCAATTCTGCTGGAATTGCCAGCAGGATAGCAGCTCCACAGGAGACTTCCCCCCAGGTCTTAGTCACAGAGACAGTGGAGCAAGCAGACGGAACTCTGTCCTGCAGGCCTTCAACAGCGGGTGGCTCTTATGTTAATTAAAGCGCAGGGATGGGTCTGAACATGCCCCAAGCCTTAATAAACAGAGCTAACTTTTGCAATAAAATTAACTGTGCATTTGGAATTTGGAAAGGCATGAAGGAGAATTCTGTGACAAAGCCACAAACAGATCCCTCAACTTGCCAGGGCAGGTACGGCAGGCAGCACCTCGCACTGGGTGTCCCCCGGTTCAGAGGACCCAAGGTGATGTCCCTGTGGGGAGGGCCGCTTGTGGAAAGCACTCCATTTGCTCGACGATGCCCCACCTGAGGCCTTGGGGTGAGGACACTGATGGGAGGACACACCCTCCGTCCCGGCCCGCCTCCAGCCTCCGGAATGTGTGGCTGTCCTAAAGCCGGGATTCCGGCTGAGGATGGTTTCCAGTGTCAGCGCTGAGAAAATAGGAAATACCACAGTATAAGTCGACTTCTCCTGAGACAGGAACCAAGCGTGCTGGTTTCTAGACCTTCAGAGGTAACACGTGCTTGGTCTGGCTGTAATGCTTCGATGCTGGGAGACCAAGCACATGGCTTTCGTTCTCCAGATGGAGCTGGCGTAGCTCGCTTTACCTCTACCTGCTGCCACCAAGCAGCTGTCACCTCCGTCCCTCCATCCCCAGCCTCACCCAACATCTCAAGTCCCTGGGCACAGCAAATGTGCCACCCAACATCCAGGAGCAAAGGCAGCAGGCTGGAAGGAGCCACAAAGATGACAAACCTCGGACAAGCAGACACTGGAGCTCACCGAGCTCAACCCCCGAGCCCACAGGTGTGAAAACAGACCCTGAGCAGCATCTCCAGTCGGTCATGCGCAGGCCCAGCCCTCTCCCACCCCCCGTCGCTCATCTCCTCATCTGTTCAGTGTTGGCTGGGAGTCAGCCAGTGCCAGGAGCCGGGGACACAGCAGCGACCAAGCCCCGGCTCTGCCTTCAGAGCCCGCAGCCTCGCAAGAGGGTTACATGAGAAAAGGGCGGGTCTGCCGAGTGCGACAGGTGGGGAAGCAGGTGCTGCAGGAGGGGACGGTGAGGGTCAGGGGAGGCCTCCCCATGAAGGGGGCTTTCAGATGAAACGAGAGGCAGGTGGGCGGGGCAGAGGGCAGGGAGAGGAGCTCTCCAGGCGGGAGGGGCAGCGCACGCGAAGCCCTGAATCGGGAAAAACAGTGCAACCCGAGGAGCGAAAGGAAGCCCAGGATGGCTGGTGGCGAGGCTGGGTCGGGAGGCGGGGACCCGAGGACTGCAAGAAGCTAGTGGGGTTTTTAAGCAGGATCTTGTCTGTCTTTTTAAAAGGTCACATTGCTATAGCGGGAATAGATTGGGGGGTGTGCAGGGAGACCAACTTTTGGTGGGAGAAATGGGGGGGGGTCAGATTGAACACTTGTAATCCAGGCAAGAGATGGTGGTGGCTTCACCTAGGCCAGTGATGTTGGAAACAGCATCACCCTGAGAAGAACTTGCCTTGGCCAGGGTGCTCCTCTCAGGGGGCAGGAGACACATGGGGCAGCGACACCCTGCAGAGCCCCCCAGGCCAGTCTAGCTTAGGTCAGTTGGCTTTAGCCACCCCTTAGCTCTGTGATAAATAATCACAGTTGTCTAAGGCACTGAGCTTTGGGGTGGTTTGTTATGAAGCAGTGACAAACTAATACAGAGAACTAATAGAAAACCTTAATTTATTACTTACTCAGGGCCACAGAGCAAACTCTGAAGAGTAGGCAGGCAACCTCAGCCAAAACTGTGGGTCTCCTGTGCAGGGCCATTTCCACGAGTATCTTCAGGGCACAGGTGTCACGTGTCTTACAGACAAAAGGGCTTGCTAAATACTGGACCCCACTGGGGGGTACATTAAGAACAAAACAGGACCAAAAAGAGAAAGAAAAGAAAATAGAGTCAACAGGACTACCGACTGGGTGGATGTGAGGTGTACAGGGGCGTAAGGGGCATCCAGGAGGAGCCCCAGGTTTGGGGCCAGGGTGGCTGAGCAGACGTAGGCCACCACCTGAGACAGAACAGGAGGGGGCACTGTCTGACACTTTCTCTTCCTGCTAGGTCCAATCAACTTCAAGTTCAAACAGAAAGACTAGCATCTACAAATGTGTCTTTTACCTCCGAATGTTGAAAGTATCATTTCTATAGATTCGTTTTATTTTTTTTTAATCCACTGGAATAAAGCAGCTTGAAAGACCCTTATAAAGAGACTTTCCCCTTAGCTCTCTGGAGAACAGATATTCTCCTTCTGTAGGTTAAAGCCTATAGATATATATCATCATTGGAAACAGGACGAGTAGGGGAAATTTTTCCATATTTAGCAAAAGGTGACACGAGGTTAAAAAAACAAAGGGCTGAGGAAAGTTGGTCGACATGTTCTGAGAATGTGCTTCCAAGAATGAAACTAAAACGCACAGTAAAACCTCGACAAGTATACAGAAAGTACACAAGTACATTTTAGAACAGAAGGGGCTGCTTTTTTATGAGGTACTTCATGCAAACTGTTGCCTGCTTTCTAGATGAAAGGATAGCTCAGGTATTGAGGCCAGGCTACACTTGTAGCAACCGCTGAAGAAATGACAAGCACTCAAAAAGCAGAAGGAGAAAGCATTTCCTACACCAAGGATAATGTTCTCTGAGCTTGGGACGGTGTCTTCTGGACCCAACCACGGTCATGGACACAAAGTGCCTTGATAAATATGGTCAGAACCCAGATGACCAAATCTTGATTGTGGACAACCACGGGGATGGTTTGGAGAACATTTTAAAAGTTCTGCCTGTTAAATTGTGCAGTGGCCTCATGACGGTGGTCATTGCATGACTCAGAAGCCATGGGAAGCAGCCACGCCATCTGGGTCATGGGCACAGACACAGCTAGTGAGGTCAGCAGACAAAGGTGGGACCCTGTGCTGATGCTCCTTCTTACAAACAAAGGGAACAGCCCACAAGGACTTGTGCTCCGTGCATCCCGGGAGCTCATCTCATGTTTGCTTTGTTACAAGAGGATCTGGCACAAAGCTGGAACTTGGTGGAGAAAGCAGGCCTTTTCTCTGACCATTGGCCCAGAATCTCTATGGACAATGGTTCACCTCACCCCTGAGAATAAATAGGATTTTCCCTTTTCAGTCTGTCTGCAGCCTTATTAGTCCTTCAGGGAACCTTTCATGAAAACGGCTTCTCGTGCTGAAATCTGTTTGGGGAGTAAGATGGATGCTCTTGCTTTTGCTCAAGGGCAAAGCTTTAAGTCCAAAGACCCTCAAGAGAGACCCAGAGGAGAACTCTGAGATGAATCTGTCTGTGTCTCTACCTGGAGGGACCACTGACACCATAAGAGGTGACAGCAAAGGACGGCGGTGCCTTGTTGTCCTGAAATTAGACCACGAGCAAGCGTTGACACCAGTGGAGGTGGAATTGAGCTTGTTCTCAGACTCAACATCCCTGTGCTGACCCAAGGGCCATGTCAGTCATTGGACGTGCTGGATGCCCCTTGCAGAGGAGCTGGACTTCCAAGGGTCTAGGCTCGGCAGGAAAAGGGCTTCCTGTAAATGACATGCATCCTTTTCCTACTAAAGTGATGAGCTTTCATAGGAAGTTCAGTAGTACGAAGCAGAAACGCTTCCCTCTCACCAGCCAGAAAGTTACAGAGGGTATCACCTAAATGTCAGCTAAACATGGTTAAAAGATTTCAGTAGAACTTCCCATCCGTTACTAAGTGGATTCATGTGACTTCATCTGTCTTGAATACAGAGAGAGTTCAATAACAGTATAACTGGCTCTTAGTTTTTAAAGGAGTATTTCATTTAGGTGCATATGTGTGGTATACGAAGCACATATAGGATGTATGATGAAGGACTCCAACATTAACGCTAAGAGTCTTATCAAGATTTGCCAAATAGACTCTTCCACTCACACTTCAAACAGGTAACATATTTAGGATTATTAATTTGCCAAACTTTAACATGTATTTTCACTTTAAAAACACAGCCTTACACTTCCTAATGGGACTCTACAAACAGAAGCTGGTTCAAAGAGGTGAAACGATAACTCAGGCTGCAAAAATAACTAAAACAGTTCTTTTAAAAAAAAAAATCGGAAGACAGGAATATGGTGTGATGGGAGGAATGCAGATGGTGGGAGGAAGAAAAAAAAAAAGCCACTGGGCAGGACAGCCCAAGACCTGGGGATGCTCTTGCATTTGTGTTTGAGGGGGTCAGCACTGGCCAGACCCCTAATGACCTTTCTAGCTCTAAAAGCTTGCCATTAATCAAAAGGAAAGAAACCATCCTCGAGACCATCTGAAAGCTAGGGGTTTGGTTTGGTTTGGTTTTTGTTTTTCCTTTGGCCACACCACTGGACTTGCGGGATCTTAGTTCCCTGACCAGGGATTGAACCCGGGCCCTGGCAGTGAAAGCGGTGAGTCCCCACCGCTGGACCGCCAGGGAAGTCCCTGAGTGCTAGTTTTTGGCACAATTCAGCAAGAAATCTTCAGGATCCGTCCCCAGCTTCATGTGGAACTTTGGTGCTGTCTGGGGTTGGCCAGAACATTCACCCCAGCCCATGGTCCATAAGAATATGAATTTGGGATTAACTGGACAGTGAAGCCAGCTGGCCCTCTGCAAAGGCACAGGGAACTCATGGATGGGCTGGGGGGCTGGGGGGGAGGGGGGCCCTTGGCCCCTCAGAATCCTCACCAGCCACCAGTCCCGTGTCTGACCCAACAAGTGTGTTTCCAGCTTCTTCTGAGCTAAAAACTTTTTCTCCCTGGCTTCTGCTGGCTTCTGCGATTCCTAAAGCAGAATCTGGACCCAGCTGAAAAAGAAAGGGGACATCTAGCTCTTGCTCACCCAGCAATAAATGTTCCCTCACATGTCTTCACAACAGGCACAGGGTTCAAAAGAAAGTTCTGAATGTACTCAAGGCAGAGCAAGCAGCTTGGGGTGGAGGCACATGTGGGCCAGGGGTCCCTGCCCCCGAGAATCTGACGTCACTGTTGGGGAGCCCAACACGTGGAGACCAACCAGAAAATAACCAAGTGCTGGCCAGGCCACAAGAGCAAGAGAGCAGCCTGGGCCAGAGAGACTCACAGGGATCCTGGGGCTGGAATGAGCCTCAGGGGAGAGTGAAGAGTCGGTGCAGGAGGGTGGAGAGCGTATCAGTTAGGGGGGCTTCCCTGGCGGTCCAGTGGTCAGGGCTCTGTGCTTTCACTGCAGGGCCCAGGTTCAATCCCTGGTCAGGGAACTGAGATCCCACAAGCCGCATGGCGTGGCCAAAAAAAGGAAAGAACAAGGGCGGCAGCACACCGGGGAGTGTTCTCTGGGACGGGGGGCAAATCCTGCTTCCTCATCGGCTTCCTATGGAGAAGGTAAGGACAGGGCCTCAAGGTCGCCCAAGCTACGGACACCCCAGAAAGTCGTTCCTTCCTTCATCCTCCAGCTCTGCCCCTTCCTGACGGCATCTCTGAACTTCTGTTTCCTCATCTGTGAAATGGAGCTGGTCACATCCCGGACTTGCAGGGTTGCTGTCAGGATTGTAAACACATAAGGCACGTGAAGTTCTCCTACTGTGTTTGCGACCAAGTGAGCCAGGAGTAACTGGTAGCCGCTTTATCCTTCATTTAGAAACTGTGTCAGAAGCCCTAGGGGATGTAGAGATGGACCAGATGTGGAGTCTTCCCTTAATTACAGTACATTTAGCACCGTAGTGAAGACGTGTGTAAATGGCTAAGGGGTTAAGTTACCTGGGAGAGTCAGCCACAGGAGAGCCCGGGATCCAGCACACCAACGGCCCACTTGCTCAAGCTGGCTTGAGTTCGTTTCTGTAACTTGCAGTTTGGAACACTGACTAATGCTGTGTTTTATTGAAATATGGGGCCTGCAGGAAGTTAGTTCACGTTTTTTAGTAGGTAATTTCCCCAGTAAAAAGGGAACTTGGTCCCAGTGTCAGTCCCGCAGAAGAAGCAGGGAACAGGAACTCTGATGACAGGACCGAGGTAGGAAGCAGAGGGAGGTTGCCCTCTTGTCCAGACATGAAGAGTCGAGCTGTCCAGGGCTGCAGCCCTGAGAGGCCCAGGGAGGAAAGGAGGAGCAAGGCCACTCTCCTCCCCCTGCTGCTGTGGCTGAGCTGCGGAGACGCAGTCTCTTTTGTGTCTGTGTCTGTTGCAGCAACAGCAGGTCTGGGTTAGACAGTCTCCTGGGTTCAAATCCAAGCTCAGCCTCTCTCTCTTTTTTTCTTTATTTAATTTTTGTTTTACATTGGAATATAGTTAATGTACAATGTTGTGTTCGTTTCAGGTGTGCAGCAAAGTGATTCAGTTATGCATATACATATATCGATTCTTTTCCAGATTCTTTTCCCATATAGGTTATTACAGAGTACTGAGTAGAGTTCCCTGTAGTACACAGTAGGTCCTTGTTGATTATCTATTTTATATATAGTAGTGTGTACATGTCAATCCCAAACTCCTAATTTATCCCCCGCCCCCGCCTTTCCCCTTTGGTAACCTTTGGTTCGTTTTCTGTGAGTCTGTTTCTATTTTGTAAATAAGTTCGTGTCATTTTTTTAGATTCCACATGTAAGTGATGTCATATATTTGTCTTTCTCTGACTTAGTACGATCATCTCTAGGTCCATCCATGGTGCTGCAGTCGGCATCATTTCATTCCTTTTTATGGCTGCGGAATAGTCCATCGTCTGTATGTACAAGCCCCACCTCTTACTCGCTGGGTACATTATCCAACCCCTCTGAGCTCAGTTTCTCCAGCTATAAAATAAGAGTAATGCCCATCTCCTAGAGTTGTGTTGCAGTCTCTGAGGTACCCAATAAATAGCACCCAGCCTCCCAACCCAAGTCTTGCACCGTCTAAGAAACAAGGAAAACAAGGTCAGTAGAGACAGCATGTCGTCTTCCTTGCTGGTGTGGGCCACAGGGGACAACACTGCCAAGTGAGAGTCAGCATGGGTTAAATAAATCCCTTTTCCCAAGGAGACCCTCCCAGCAGGAGAGTACACATGCCTAGTTGTGGCCTCCCACCCTCAGACGGATGGGTGACGGATGAGCTCACACACCAGGATCCGCCAAGCAGGTCACCGTGGGCGGCAGTGAGGGGCGGGCAGGAGGAATCCCTCAGCGTCCAGCCCTGACTGATGGCTCTTAGGACTGGGTGAAATCTTCCCGGCAAACAGCACCGCATCCTGGGGGGATCTCACCAAATCTCAATCAGCCATTCCCCCGCAGCAAGAGAGAGACATAAGTGCCGAGCTAGGACACGGTGGGTTTGCCCACCACTGCACTAACGGGCTCTGGATCTCCGGGAGCTGTGACGTGGGGTGTGTGGACCTGGGTCTCCCTCTGTGCCGTCTGTGCCCTTTCACATGCTGCGTGAAGATCTCCAGGTGCTGGTCAGGACTGTAGCACATGTTTCCTGCTTTTGACTGTTACAAACAGCGCTGCTGTAAACCTCCTGCACGTGTCTCTTGGTGCCCACATGTACACGCTGACGTACGAGCGTGGAGTTTCTGATCAGGGGGTTATGTGTATGGTCAGCTTCAGTAGACGCCGCCAAACAGGTTTTCAACATGACAGTCTCACTCCCTGGATGTCTGGACATATTTGCTCGTGAAACGGGTTTGATGTAAAGGGGTGGATGGACAGACCAGGCTCTAGGCTGAGAAGCAGCTCCCTGCGGTATAAGGCAGCAGCCTTTGTCCAAAGACTACCCACGCCCTCCACCACGAGGAAGACCCACCTGAGGGAAACAGGCAGGGCCACGTGGCCTCCCAGCCCTCCCCTAACAGAGATTCTCACAGCACCCACCCCAGGGATGCCGAGTGTCAGACTTATGGGGGGAAATGGCATTTCCTTAACGTGTGTGGAGCTAGCCCGCTGGGGCTGGGAGAGGAAAGGAAGGTGGAAATGTGAGCACAGATGCAGCTTGGGAGTTGTCCACGCAAAGCTCCAACCATCCCGCGTGTGAGCTCCGTGACAGCCACGCCCCGCATGTCTTAATCCCCACATGTCCCAGGGCCACGGCTGTGCCTGCCACATGGGCAGTGCCCCATCGACACTTGCAGAGACGGTGAATGGATTCCGACAAGCTGACTCAGGGCATGCTGGCCACTGCCGGGGGCACAAAAAGAATTAGACACAGTTCCCACACACACACACACCCCATGGAATTCGTAGCCTCTTTATAAGAGAACAGAATGTTGAGAAATTTTTGGAGGACAGGGTGACAGACAGGAGAATCAGCCCCAACAGACACTGACAAGGAGCAGCTTGAGGGGAGGGGGGTGAGTGAGGAGTGGGCGGCCACAGAACCGAAACAGGCCACAAAGAATGGGTGTTCAACAACGTCAGACAGCAGTCAACAAACAGGAGGCCCCCAAACGTAGTTGCTTAACATAGGGCGGATAATCTCTGAAGAAGCTGTTGCAAGGAAATGCAAAGATAGAAGTCAGATGAACATTTGTACATTGTATGTATATACATGTAATATACATGTAATATACATCCCATCCTGTGAACAGCAGAAGCAAATGACTGTCTGCCCAGATACCAAGAACGGTCTGTCAGGTTCGCACAGTGGGAGCCCCTACAATTTGTTCCCCAAATTAGAAGATTCATTCATGCTTCCTCTGTTCTGATGAAGTCAGACGGTTTTCACCCTCAGAACGGAGCCAGTAGAAACCAGCCGGCAGAGGCCAGAGAGAAAGAGGAAGATGCTGAGAACAAGGTGTGTGCTTGGCACCCCACGAATAACTTGCCTTCATGCTCACAGCTGTGTGGTAAGGCAAGAATTACTGCCCCCATTTGGCAGATGTGAAAACTCCTGCTCACTAGGGAAGGGATGTATTTGAGAGCACACGGCCAGCCAGGGCCGAGCTGTGTCTGCTCCAGCCTGGCTCACCTGGAGCAGGTGCATCTGTCCCACGTCAGGCCACCTCCCCCACTAGCGCAGCGCCTCACGACGCTGTACACGCTTCGCAATGGCAGGTTTTCTTTTTTAAAAAAAAGTTTAATTGGACGTTGTTGTGGTTGTTGTTAACTTTTTATCTGAAATGGTTTGAAGCTCACAAGAATTTTCAGAAAAAGCAGAGAATTCCCCTCTATACTTCACATAGCTTTCCACGGTGATGGTATCTTCTGTCACCTTAGTACATTATCAAAGCCAGGAAATCAAAGCTGGGACAATACTATCAGCTCTGGGTTCTCCAGCCTCAGCGCTGAGATTTCAGGACCCCTTTGCTGGGGGCCGTCCTGTGCCTCGTAGGGTGCTGGCAGCATCCCCAGCCTCTGCCCACTAGGTGCCAGTGGCCACCTCGACCCCCCGCCCCCGTCCCAGTTGTGACCACCAGATACGTCCGCAGACTCAATGACAGCTTTCAAAGTCCCAAATTGCTTTACATTCTTTATTCAAATCAGGACTTTGGGTTCAGCATTTTTTTAGGTGCAACACATACAGAAATATCACCATACAGCAGAGCAGCAAACAGAAAATTTCCCAAAAAATCCTTAGAATTGAAAAGACATTTTCAAACCACAAAAATATAATCATCCTTTTAAAAACCGAGGAGAAACACAAGGGCTGTATTTGGACTACAGTAGTTCTCAGTTTAAATAAACAGTATCAAAAGTCACATTCACAGAAATCTGTTACTCACCCCAGACATTCCACAGGGCACATTTCTCAGGCAGATCTCAAAAGGGAGGGTAATGAGGTTATTTTCTCTCACACTGTTAGAAGGAACTGTACAAAATTCCATGTAATCGCATGAAAATATCCTGTTTGGAAGAGTGCCCACTCTTGCCAATGCTGCATGGCTGATAAAGGACCACTCGGGCCCCCTGGTTCCCGCTCGCAAGGGCAGGCTCTGTGCCCCCAACAGCCATGGTCATCTTGGACCCTGAGATCCGCCCCTACCCCACACAGGGCTGGGAGCCTCTGTCGAGTCAGAGCTGTCACAGGCAGTCCCCTGAGAGAGCTCGGGGATCCCAGACACACCTGGGTGAGCTACATTGCACTTTCAGACCCCAGAGGAGTGACGGGGTGTTTGGTGACATTGCAATGGCCGTGGACCTCAACCACGCCGGGCTCTGGGCTCACCCGCGTACGTCAGACCGTCGCTCACAAAGGGAGGTGCCTTCACAGAGGCTGGAACTTGCTGCCAGACAGTGCCCAGCCTCTGCAGTCACATACAGGTAACACGTCACAGGTGTCTGCCAGGGCCCCTCAGGCCTGTACCTACAGAGGATGGTGCCGTGCCGATGGCCTCAGAAACCCTTGGCTCTAACAAATTCATCTGGTGAGGTCTCCCGAACCACCTGGATGTGGCAGAGTCGAAAGCAAAGGCCCGAGATGCTATGCCTTGGCCTTCACGGCAGCCTTCAGCCCACTGGGCCCAGGTCAGGGCCTCGGGGCAGGGGAGGCTGCCACAGGCAGGCCCAGGCCCAAAGCAGCGCTTCCTCCCTCGCACCTTCTCCAGGCTCCATTCTGGTGGGCCATGCAGCGCAGGGCAGCCCCCAGCTTCAGAACTCAACACCTTATAGCCGTTTTGAAGGTGTTTCCTTGGCCAGAAAAACTAGTCTCTCAGGGCAATCACCAATAGAGAAATTCATTTCAGTGACTATCTGGTCAACAGCAAAGTCCAAAATCACTCAGGATCTGGTAACAAAAGCAACCTCTAGTTCAGATTTGGGGGTCAGGGGGCGGGGAGGTTGGGAGCTAAGCAGGGGACTCACAGATTTTTCTAAACGTGGACTCTTTTTTTTCCCAAAAGAACATATTGTGTATTTCATTGTTAAGGACTTGCCTGCAATTTAGTATCCATTTATATCTGTACTTATCCACACAATATCAATTTTTAGATATCCCAGGGACCTTCAAACTGAACTAGATTTATATTTACAATCCTAATACAACAAATAGACCTCACTAATTTCAGGGTCGGCACTTCATTGTGACACGGGCAACACACAGGCTTTGGGATTTTCTGGCTGAAAAATATAATTTTATGAACAACATGCCTTAAGTCAGTGCATAAAAACACAACTTCTTAACCAGACTGAAAGGGACATACAAATGGAATTCTCTAGGCCATTTAAAGTGGTTCTGAATATAAACACATTTCCTTTTATATAATGTAAAAATCAGGCAAAACCTAACTCCCTCCTTCCACCTACTTAGGGTATCCAAGATCCTGCTTCAGCTGCCCCAGAACAGCCTCCTGATAACAGGGGTTCTTCACCCAAAGCTGTCCAGAGAGGCGCTGGGCCCACAAACACTCCAGAGAGCCCTGCCAGGGGCCCCTATAAAGACCATGAGTTTCCCATAATCAGAAACTTCTCGTCTCTTGGAGTGGATGCTTCCTCAACATAACACATGTAGCTATTTGTAGAAAGGCCTTCTGTGGGATGTGCTCGTGAATTTTTCAACTTGGAGATTACATGTTCCAAGCTTAGTTCACGAAACCCACCTGCTTTCAATCTTTATTCAGTTCAGATTTTCAGACCGAGTTTCCCATTTCGGGATACTTTAGGATGCTTTTGGTTCTCCTGGAGCAGTGACTTGAGCTAACAAATTTCAGAGAACCTGAGCAGTGCCGACAATATGAATGGGATGCGTAATTACACGGCTCTGACTTTTTTAAGTGTCTGTAAGTGTCTCTAAAATGTCTTTGCTTTACCAGAGGTGTCTGTGTATCTAAAGATTTTCTGGGTTGAACTGGCTCTGAACTCATGACCTAAATAGACTTCTACTCTTCTATTAGATTCACCAGGCACATCTCACTAGCACATCTTAAAAGCAAGCCCTTGATCTTCGCCATCTCAAAAGATCTCCATTCAGCCCAAATGTCGCTCACTTCTTTCCTTGCCAAAATGTGTCTGCTCACAGAGGGCAAAGCCAAAGAACTAAACTCTACAAGATGCAAATACAACGTCTCCCAAAAAGATTTAAAGGAGTTTAGGTCCTAATGAACCGAAAGTCATAGTGTTAGCTCTCTAGCAACCAGCCCTTGGAGGGTTAACGGACCATTTAGGGCTGCGTCCTAACAGCCTCCCCGATCAGAGGAAGGGAGTCCAGAGGGGAACAAGGAAACACAACAGGTCACCTAGCGGAAAGTGTCCATCACTAGTCCCGAGGAGAAGCCAGGGCCAGCCTCTTCCGGGGGTTTCCAGGCACCGGCCCGCTTATCAACAATAAGGCCAGGATGGCCCTGTAGGAGGACAGGTGGGGTCACTGGGCTGGGCCCAGGTTGTCAGTTTCTGCCCTGCTCCCAGCCCCTTGCCGCTGTGACTGCACAAAACACAACCCCCATCCTGAAGACCGTCCAGGCCTGGCATCACAGGGGCTGACCGGGCAAAGCTGCACAGCAAACAGCTCACCGTTTGCCAGGGCTGCCTGTTAAGTTACCACATGCCGCGGTGCCCTCTTTTAACCTATAAACCGTGTCCACTGCATGAGCCGAAAAGGCACGTCTGTCAGTTCCATGATGTCACACGAAGGCAAAGCCTGCCATTTCCTCCTGAAGGCTGTTCCCTGCACTCCTGACACAGTACCCATGATACAGACCACAATTCCCCAAGTGCTCCAAGCCACATGCTCCTAAGAAACAAGCAAATGAGTTGGGGAATGAGAAAACTTAGCATACTAAAATGTGCAAAAACCGTTGTACCAGAAAGCAGAAATATGGACAACTCGTAACATGATATAGCAAGAGTCCAACACAAATCTTCAAAAATGAAATGAGCAGGTTCTGCGTGGCTCAAAACCCACAGCATCACCGGGGAGGCCCTCCCCCACTCAGGGCAGAAGGAGGGCCCGGCAGGTGAGGGCGTGGCCAGGTGGAACACTGGGCACCTGTCAGAAGGTTCCCGTCCCTACAGCCCAGGCTCTGGATGACAAATGCCCACTCCCTGGTGCCACAGGAGAGCTGCCTGAGCTGTGGCCCTGCTGCCTGGACAGGGACACTTGGTGGCCCCAGAGCTCGACCAGCTCCCAGGCTCCAGTGCCCACACCCTGGAGCGGGGTCCCGGCCTCCCCAGTTAGGTCTTGGAAGTGACTGGTCACCTTGCTTCATAAACCTGGGGCTTATCAGGGGACATTTGTTCCGTACAGAAGGCCACATTTCCAGCCACTGCTTCCGACACGTGTTTGGGTTTTTTTGTGTTTTTTTTTTTTTTTTGCCACACCACGCAGCTTGCAGGATCTTAGTTCCTGCACCAGGGATTGAACCCACCCCCTCAGCAGTGAAAGCGCAGAGTCCTAACCACTGGACCGCCAGGGAATTCTCTTCTGACACTGTTTAGATTGGGACACATACTTCATTCAACATCCCCTGACCCAGTGATCCATGGACCCCCTTGCTTATAGAGAAGAAACTGGAGTCTGTCTGATGGAGGTCAGGATCATTAGTTGAGCTAAGCAGAACTTAGTTTTTGATCACTAGAGCTGGGTGAGATGTTGAAGCTATTACATTTTCAAGTAGAATGACTCTCACTTATCAAGTTGTGATAAATATTACCACAAAAAAGCCAAGCTGCATTGTGGGAATTTTGCTTTGGAGATAAGTGTGTGTGTGTTCATTCCATTCAGGAAATACAGTCGTAAATACTTCCTCAGTACTGCCTCTTCCTTTGAAACTTTTCAAAAACAAACAAACAGAAAGACCTATTTTAACGTCCCTAGGTTTCTTCACAAAGTGAAGTCTACAATAAAAAGTAGGCACTTCATAAAATAAAACTGACATTTAGAAGACTGCCAATTCTAGGACTTTGAAAGGCTATAACCACATGCAGAAAGACTGGGCTGTTGAAAATATTTTACAAATTTCTGAACCTTAGAAGAGCTTTTCTCCAAGATTTACGGGAGAGCAAAACTAGATTTCCTTTCCTAACAGCCACATTTGAAGTTCTTATATTATTAAATAAGTACTCTTAAAATTGTTTGAATTCCAAAATATACTTTTGAAAATCAGTGATGGTTTTTATAAGAATAAAATTTTTGCTGTAAATACCTCTTAAAAATCCATTTTTTATGTATTTTATTCTAGATTTAATGGGTTACCATTTTAAAAGATACCAGACAAGAGGCTCTCTATTTTGATCATTATATTGTGTTCCTAATTTAATTTTAAATAATCTAAAACAATTCAAAAGAGTGCATTACTACCATATAAACTAGCATTTCAAACTGTGTTATAGGCCATATACACTATCAATACTTTTCAACTAAAATGTATTCATAAATACATAAGAAGAATATAAAATGTATTTAGGTGTTGTTATTGTGCAATAATGTGCTTTTAAAAAGGAAGTGAGGGCTTCCCTGGTGGCGCTGTGGTTGAGAGTCCACCTGCCGATGCAGGGGACATGGGTTCGTGCCCTGGTCTGGGAAGATCCCACATGCCACGGAGCGGCTGGGCCCGTGAGCCATGGCTGCTGAGCCTGCGCATCCGGAGCCTGTGCTCTGCAACGGGAGAGGCTACAACGGTGAGAGGCCCGCGTAATGCAAAAAAAAAAAAAAAAAAAAAAAAAAAGGAAGTGATATACCAGACCCAGTACCAGACATAGAATGAAAAGGCTTGATTGCATTTGTATTTAGTAGCAGAAAAATTATGTAATTCTAATAAATGCTTATTATTGATTTTTATAAGCACATGTGAATTAGGTATTGTTTCATCCATGTGACCATTTTTTAGTCTGCTTTACTCCAAGAGTAAATTGTAATTCATTAACTTGATGGCTTTCCACTAATAAATTAATACTTAAATTTTTTTCCATGATCAGTTACCCCTAGCAAACACTGCTATAGTCAAAAAGGATGTCTACAAACCAGAGTTCAATCTAAATATTCCTATAGCTTGAGACATCCCATTTTGAGGCATCGAAATATCTGGCAGTTTTTTGTAGCTTGATGTTAATTCAGATGGGTGCTATATTTTAGCTGCCTTGACTTTGTGTTATTTCTTAGAAGTAAGAAGCAGGTAGATTCCCCTCCCCAGTACAGTAATAACTGTACATTTGGTGTCTTAGTGTTTACTGTAATCAACCAAGATTCCTGAAGTAATGTAACCAGTTTTATCTTTACCCAAAGGAGGTTTACTTCAAGTGACAAATTTCACTAAAAGTTTAACTGCTTTATTAAGTATGACTCTCGACATATAGTTTAAAAAAAATACTACTTCTCTAAAGCAGGGGTTGGCAGACTTTTCTATAAAGAGCCAGATAGTAAATATTTAGAGTTTGCCATATGGTCTCTGTTGCATCTGCTCAACTCTACTCATGTAGCAGGAAAGCAATCATGGATAGTATGTGAATGAACGTGCATGGCTGTGTTCCTATAAAACTTTATTTATGGACACCGAAATTTGAATTTCATACAATTCTCATGTGTCACAAAAATAGTATTCTTCTTTTGAATTTTTCCCAAATATTTAAAAATGTAAAAAACATTCTTAGCTCTCAGGCCCTACAAGAACAGGCTTCAGGCTGAATTTGGCCCGTGGGCTGTATGATACCTACCCCGGTTCTCAGTGAAACAATCCCTCCTTAAAGATTAGCATTACAAAACCAACTGATTGCACTAGCCATGTGCTCGAACATATGAAAACCAAAGAAAGACAAGTTACCAAGGCAGGACCAAGGTATGAAGAAATCCAGCCCTCAGGAGGCTCACCAGCCCTGATCTTGGCATCCACAGCCATCAGCAGTGAATGAAGAAGGCCAGCCAGGCTGGTGCCCACCGGATTCGGAGCAGGATTTTCTTGCTGGGCATGCTTCATCATTCAAGCCACGACTCCCTGCTGTGGCTCCAAGAGGGACAGAAGCCACCTTTCCATCCCTCATCTCCCCGGCTTGAAGTCCAGCCACCGAGAGTCCGGCATCTCTGACTGCTAATGGCCCAGGAGTCTAGCAGCTACGATGTGCTTTGCCTACACATCGCGGCTGGAGGCTGGAGGCCAAAGACCGGCTCTGACGGCTCACGGCCAAGGCCTGCCGATTACGCTGGCATTTCAACTCACCAAGCATCTTATTTTGCCCGGGGAAAGAACGACTTTTACAAAACACTTTTAAGAACACTCCAGCCCATTATGGGAAATCTGGGCCTTTCCACATCAGACAGGAGGGATGGAAGAAGGGAAATTTGAAAATATTGTTGTTTGACCACTTTAAAGTGTAGCATCATCCGCTGCAGAAGATGGCCCGACTGCCGAGGTCTCCCAAACTGCCGGGAGCTGAAATATCAAGTAACAGACGTGCACGTGGCCTTTACTTTTCAAAAGGACATTTGTACGCAAGTGCACGAGTCTCAGCAAACATTTCCCAGATCCCAGGTAAGAGAAAAGGACTGCCCGGCCAAGGCCCCACCTGGTTTTCTCGAGAAACAGGCCGCGGGCTCCCGCGGGCCCGCAGTTCACGCCGTCGTCCCTCGGCACGAGGCGGCGGGATGCTTCGACCGCTCCCTGAGACCCGAGGGGATGTCCACAGTTAAAAACAAATCCAAAGGGTTTGCAGCCTCGCTCAGGAGTCAGGAGTCTTTTTCGTGGAGAAAGCCACTGCTCGGAATCTCTTGGATTTCTTCCCATTCGACGCGCAGCGAGAACTCCAGAGGCCAAAGCGACGGGAAAGAGGCCGGCAAGGTAGGGCGCTTCGCCGGGTAGGGCTCCGTGCTTGCTGGCGGGTTGTCTGGGGCGCGAGCTTGCGGGGAGCGGCTTCTTCTCTCCAGGAGGATGACGCTCCGTAAAGCGTCGCGGCTGCCTGGGCTCCGCGCGCCGTCGGCCCCTTCCCGCGTCCCTGCGAGCCCTGCGGTGCCGAGGACTGCGGGCTCAGCGCGCGTCGGCAGGGCGCACGTAGCGCAGCGTGTAGTTGGCCCCCGCGTTGTTGTCCCAGTACTCGCCCTGGGCGCAGCGGTAGCAGACGGCGAAGTGGACGGCGACGCCCGGAGCGTCCGCGTCCTCCCCCTCCTTGGGTTGCAGGCCCGGGGGCAGGCATAGCGCGAAGTGGAAGCGCTCGGCGCTCAGCTCCTCCTCGGCCTCCCCCGGCCCCCCCGACGGCGCCTCTGGCGGCGGAGGCTTCCCTGGCTCGGGCTGCAGCTCGGCCGGCACGTCCAGGAAGGAGCGCCACTCGGTGAAGGTGTAGCGCACGGCCACGACGCGCGGCCCTGGGCAGCCCAGCACCCGGCCGGAGCCGGTCACCTCCGCGCCCCAGGGTGCCGAGCACTGCACGCGCTCCAGGCACACGCGCTGTCGCCGCAGGCGCTCGGCTGCGGCGCTCGGCCCGGGGAGCTCGAAGAGAGGCCGCAGCCGGGGAGGCGGTGCGCGGAGGGGCGCGGCCGCCGCCACCACGGCCAGCAGGCCCGGGAGCTGCTCCAGGTCCTCGGCGCGCGCCGGGAGGCTGCGCAGGCGGGAGATCACGGCGGGCGGCACCTGCGGCTCCTCGGCCTCGCTGAAGTGCTTCACGCTGGCCAGGCTCAGCCCCAGCGCGTCCGCGAACTGCACCCGCTTCTGGCACTTGGCGCAGCAGCCCGGGATGTGCGGCGCGTCCTCGGCCCTCTCGCCGCCCTCCGCGTCCGGCCCCGGGGCAGGCGGCCGCCGCCGCTGCAGGAACTTGGCCGCCTGCAGGATCGGGTCGGCGGGCAGAGAGAAGGAGCGCGCGCGGCAGCGGTGGCGGCTTTCCAGCAGCTCCTCCTGCTCCCAGGAGGCAGCCTCTTCCTGCGGGGACGGGCCCTCGGCGTCGGAGCTCGGGGCCGCCGACGTGCTGCCGCCGTCCCCGCCACCCTCGGTGCAGAGGACCCCTGGGACGGGCGGCTCCTCGGCAGAAAGGGGGTCTTCAAAAGGCGCAGGTCCCGGCGCCTCCAAACTTAGCAGCTGCGCCCCCGGGGGCTCCATGACGCCGTCTGACCCCGGGACTTGTTCTCTGGAGACGTGATGCCTGGGCTGGTGGGAAGAGCGCGCAGCACCCGCCCCGGCCCGAGTGGAGTAGGTAGTCCCAGTCGGCAGGCGCCGGGTTTCAGCCGGGGTGCCCAGGCCGGAGCGGGAGGAGGATGCGGGCCGGGCCGGGGCTCGACGCGGCCGCTCGGTGATGCGCCTGCCCGCGGCGGGGGAGGGCCCGGCGCCCGGAGGCGCGGCCGCTGGGCCCGGGCGGGCGGGGTCCAAGGGCTCCGCGGAGAGGGGGGACGGCGCGGAAGTCGGGGCTCCCTTTCACCCCCTCCCGCCCAGCGGGCCTGCGCCCGCCCTGCCTCCGGAGCTTCGGGGTGAACTCGCGCTCAGCTTCGTCGTCCTCCAGTTCGCAAAGTTGGCCCCGCGGGTCCCGACGGGCCTGCCCTCTGGAGGGTCGCAGAGCGGTCTCCTCCCGGCGGTCGCATCGGCCCAGGAGGTCCCCGGGGCAGGCGCACAACTGCGGAAAACTCGCCTGTGGGGACGGTCTCTTCCTTCCTCCCCAAGTTCTGGGCGCGCGGAAGCGGGCCCGGACCGGCGCTGAGGGCACTCCGACCAGTTGTGGGGCGGAGGCGGTCCGGGGACGCGCGGGGCCGGGGCCGGGGCGGGGAGGGAGGCCGCCGCCAGCCGAGAGCGACCGGAGGCCATTCGCGCGGGGCCCGGGGGCACGTCCCCGCTCCTCCCCTCGTCCCGCCCGCCGCGCTCCGAGCTCGGGCCTGAGCAGAGGGGCCCGCCGCTCGCCGCCGGCCTTCCAGGGACGCAAACCCGGGGGGGCGGGGGGCGGGGGGCCGGAGGAGGAGACTGCCCGAAGTGTTTTCTCACTGTTGGTTTTGCTTTGCTTCGTTTCTAGGGCTGACTCCACCTGCCTCCAAGTAGGGGCTTCTCAAACTATGGCGCGCGTCAGCGTCATCTGGCGGGGGTGTGCGAGCTCACGGCTGGGCCGTACCCTAGGGCTTCGGAGTCAGTAGGTCCGGGATGGGCCCCAAAAGTATTTCTAGCAAGAACGTGCTGATGCCGGGTCCCCTTGGTGGGATCTTTCGGGCCCGCCCGTGCCCGGTGTGGAATGCCGTGACGACATCTCAACTTGGGGACTTACAAGAGGCCCCAGATACACCTGGCTTGTCTGCCTGTTGGAACAACATCAAGATTTGGGGAAGAAGATGGCAACTCCCTGGCGGTCCAGTGGTTAGGACTCCGCGCTTTCCCTGCGGAGGTAAGCCGGGAGGTGTGGGGAAAAAAAAGAAAAAAAAAAGATTTGGGAAAGAAGATCACTGTTTTTACATTAACGTAAGCATTGACGTATTATGAAGTACAAAATTTGCCAACTATCTTAAAGATGAAGTAGGACTTCACAGAGACGGTGAGGCTGTGGTGAGCCTCTTGGGCTCCGACCTCGTTGCGCTGCTCCGGGGCGGGGACAGGAGGGAGCCGAACTTACTGAAGGAGGCCCCGCTCTCAGGGCCCGAGGGCCGTGGTCGCAGCCCTGTCCCACTCTTGTTTGGTGGGAATGTCGGAGGTCCCACCCTCGGGGCCCTCTCCATATATCTATCGGAGGAGACCACGGTTAACCAGAAAAGCCACACGGGTACAGAGAGAGTCAGCCCCTGCAGCAGATGCTAAGAAGTTGGGATCCGACCTGGTCAGGGAGGCCGGGGGGCCTCTGTGAGGGAGGAGACCCGGGGCAGCAGCAAGGCTGCAGGGGGGCACCTTTCAGCCCTACAGAGGCCCTGGGGGAAGGGGAGGGGAACGCGCAAGAGTGGCCGCAGGCGGCGCCTCGTTCCAGGACCCTTAAGGCAGCCTCTGACTATTGTAGCCGGCCTGGGGCTGGTACCCACCTTGCTCGCAGGTGTCCCACCCCTCCCCCACGCGGCCGGCCCCCTCCTCCAGAAGAGCTCCTGTCTCATCCGACCCTAGGAGGGGTTCAGGAATGAGCAAGTGACCCAGCCACTAAGACTCAGGGGGGACGTCCGAGAGGTAGCTTCCATCCTTTTGCCAAGAGGAGGTGCGACGGTGCTTTAGCGCCCACGACAGTCGAGGCCACCTGGCCAACCGTCAGAGGTGGCGCGATTCCTGAGCGTGGGAAACACAGGGTCCTTGAGGCGCTCGGGTTTCTCAGTGTGAAGGCTACTGGCATTGTGAGCAGGACAGTTCTTTATTGTGACCGTCCGCTGCAAACAGTCTGAGATCTTTAACATCCACGAGCCCTACCCTCAAAATGCCACTAGCAGCTCCAGGAATCGTGACAACGGAGAAATCCGCACCCCTGTTTGCAAACACCCCAGCTTGGGGGGGTGGTGGCACGGCCCCTCCATCACTGAGAGCCAAGGAGCTTGGTCTTTGGACCTCCTACCGTGTGAGGTTTAAAAAAATAAATAAATACAACCTTCTGGTTCAATCAGCATGACTGAGCTTTCTGCTGCTTGCAGACCAGTGTCCTAACAGGAAGGCATTATTATCATAATTTTGAAAGAAAGAGTAAATGGAGCCTCGCAGAGGTCAAGGGATGTGCTTTCAACTCCTAGGGGACAGAGCGGGATCTGGCTCCAGGTGTAACCCCAGAGCTTGGCCGTTTCCTCCCTGTCTGCTTGCCCTCCAGCCACGTGGAAGGTTCTTTGAACTTTCCTGTTCTGAGTTTTCTCCTTCCCACCAACTTCCACCAAAAGAACAAACCTGGTTGATTTGTTTGATTGGGGGGAAAAAGAATGAACGAGCAAAAAAACAAAGGATAGGATATTTATGTGGACAAAAACTGACATATACAGAACACATCTCTGTGTATGCCTGGCGTATCTCTGGAAAGATCTTGTCGACAGAGGAATGGCTCTGGGGAGCCGTACCAAGGGACTGGGGGTGAGAGGTGGGAGGGAAACTTGCTTCTCGTGGAACTCTTTGTCCCGTGCAGATGTCTTGTGTGCAGCCTTGTTGGAGGAATCGTAGCCTGCTGTGACACCACTGTGCACATCTGCTACGTACGCTCCAGACCCCTCACCCGACATCATGTGACTCCATCTGCTTTCACACCCTCCTGTCTAGTCCCCTTCAGATGACATTTTCTGCACAGCTCCCCTAGGAACCCCCTGGGCTGATGTGAGCCGAGGCACCAGGGCCCCAGGCCTGCCTGAGAAAGGGCAATTCTACCTGGTTTACACACTGGGCTTCGCCAAGCTGTGGTTTGAGCAAAGCATTCCACAGCAGGACCACAGTGTCACCATCACCATCCTCACCATCGTATTAAAACCAGCACTCTAGAGGACGCTCTTCCCTTGAAAGTACCGGTGCTCTCCTCGTTGTCTGGAGTGTCCTGCCCCCCACCTCCACTTATTGAACTTTCCTGGTCTTTAAGGCAATTTCCAAATGTTTGCCTCCTTTGGGACGTTTTTCTGGAGCCGCCCAGTTAGTAATGATGACTTCTGCTCAGAGGCAGATTTATGATGAAACTACGGAAGCTTAAGTGTTCTCAGGCCCCTTCTGATGTGTTCACATAGTCATGCAATGAAGTAAAACACATATTTTATGGCAAGATAAGAAAAATTTAAACATCCATTTTTTTTCTCTGCTCATCTGGGCCTCCTCACTACCCCTTAGAGTGTATTTCGCCTCTGCGTTAACCAGACCTCCTTAGGAGATACCGTGCCTTCTTAATCTTACAGAGTCAGGATGACCCACTACTTGCTTTGTATATGCAGATCTGGATTGTATAAACTGTAAATCATTTGACGTATAACCCTTTGTCTCAAAAACTTATATAACTGTGCTTTGCCAGTCCTCAGAGCTTTCAGAGAGACTGTCTCCCCGATTAAAATGGTCAGGTTGGCTTGAATAAAATTTTCCGTTTCTTTATTAGATCAACTATCAGTTTTTTTCCTCAACATAGTTTTTTTCACCGACAATACCATCTTAACAAACAACCATATATATGTAGAGAAGAGACAAGACAAGGAAAGGGGGTTTATAGTTTTAGGAGTGGCAAACCCAGGAAGATAAATACATGAGAGAAACTCATGGAAGATAAGGGTTGTCTAGTAAGGTTTGTTGTGTAGATTCCTCCGCTGCAGTCTCTGGGCTGATAAGAGCCTAGAATCAATGAGTCTATGAGTTCTCCTCCTCCTCCTGGTAGGAGGAGGGGAGACAGCTTCGCAAATGGAAATTACATCCAGCTTTTAGCCCGATTCGGGGAGGGCAGAGAGGGTTTTTTTCTTGATTTTCTCAACGTTGTTTCTTGATTTTCTTCAGCTCAAAATAATCCTTATGCCAAAGCGGCACATTTTGCGGTGGCCTATTCTGATGCCCTCCAGTGTTCAGTGTAATCCCCTGTCCTTTAGCATGGGCAGGGCCTAGAGATGCCTTCCTACTCAACAGTGATGGGGTGTCACTTCTGTGATTAGGTCTCTTGCTGGCACTGAAGAAGCCAGCTGCCGTGTTGTGAGATGCTCTGGGGAGGCTCGTGGGGAAAGGAATGTTTTTTGATGGTTATCATGTGAAATAGAATTGATCAGAGCCCTGGGGACTTCCCTGGCAGTCCAGTGGTTGAGACTTCGACTTCCAGTGCAGGGGGTGCGGGTTCAATCCCTGGTCGGGGAGCTAAGATCCCACATGCCTCGCAGCCAAAAAACTAAAACATAAAACAGAAGCAATATTGTAACAAATTCAATAAAAACTTTAAAAATGGTCCACATCAAAAAAAAATCTAAAAAAAATTAAAAAGTTGATCAGAGTCCTGTGTTTGGGGGCACAAACCTATGATACAACTTTTACAGCTGATATATGAAGGAAACTTGAAGGGGATTTTCCAAAATGTTCCTACAAAAATATGGGGGGAAAACATATGTTAGAAGCATTTTAGGCAGTTAAAAAATTATGTTTTCTGGATTTTGTGATATTTGTGGTATAGTTTAGTCTTTTAATAATTTATACTTCGTTGTTACTTATTTCCTTATTCTAAATATTCATATTCTTACCTGATTTTTACTTGTGATTTTGTAATCTTTTTCTTAAAGAAGCCTCCCTTCTCCCCTGTCCACAATTATATGTTTCAGCCTCCATATAACCAGGATCTGCCCTTTTTTTTTTTTTTCCTAGTTCTGTTTCTATTTAAAATTTCAGGGACTTCCCTGGCGGTCCAGTGGTTAGGGCTCCACGCTCTCACTGCCGAGGGCCCGGGGTTCAATCCCTAGTCAGGGAACTAAGATTCCACAAGACACACGGCGCAGCCAAGAAAACAAAAATACAATTTCGATGTTTTGTTTCTCATCGATTTTTTTGCATTAATTTGGACTTTTTAAATATTGAATTAAAATATTATTTATCTTGACTGCTAAGTTTTTTGGTGCCCCTTAAATTTTGTGCCCAAAGCAGGTACCCATCTTGCCTCACCCGAGACCTGGCCCTGTTTCTTGGAGGTAGGTGAAGCAAAAGCTGAGATATGTTTTCTTCCTCAGCAGCCCATCCTGACTCCTTGGGTTAAGGTTTTAGTTTTGTTTTGGCCGCACCGCGTGGCTTGCAGGATCTCAGTTCCCCGAGGAGGGATTGAACCTGGGCCGCAGCAGTGATAGCACCTAATCCTAACCATTAGACCACCAGGGAACCCCGGCTTAAGGTTTAATTTAATGTGGTCCTGAAAAAAAAATTTTTTTACGTATATATAGCATATGCCTGTACATGCACAGAGTATATTTGAAAAGTTCTTTTAATTAATTAATTTATTTATTTTTGGCTGTTTGTCTTTGTTGCTGTGTGCGGGCTTTCTCTAGTTGCAGCGAGGGGGGGCTACTCTTCATTGCTCTGCGTGGGCTTCTCATTGTGGTGGCTTCTCTTGTTGAGGAGCACGGGCTCCAGGCGCACAGGCTTCAGCAGTTGTGGCTCGTGGGCTCTAGAGCACAGGCTCGGTAGTAGTTGTGGCGCACGGGCTTAGTTGCTCCGTGGCATGTGGGATCTTCCCGGACCAGGGCTCGAACCCGTGTCCCCTGCATTGGCAGGCGGATTCCTAACCACTGCGCCACCAGGGAAGCCCACAAATGTGATTTTTGATAGTGTCTAATGAACGGTGGTGATGTTTGGAAGACCTGCATTTCTTAGTAAATCAGTATTTTCCAAACAGCCAATGTATGATGTTACAGAATGGTGTGTGGGCCACTGTATGTAAAACAGATGAACGACAAGGATCTATTGTAGAGCACAGGGAACTATATTCAATATCTTGTAATAACCTATACTGGAAAAGAATCTGAAAAAGGAGATATATATATATATCTGAGTCACTTTGCTGTAACCTTGAAACTAACACAGCATTGTCAATTAACTATACTTCAATTTTTAAAATGGTTTAAAAAAGTTGTTTGGTTTTTTTTGCGGTACGCGGGCCTCTCACTGTCGTGGCCTCTCCCGCTGCGGAGCACAGGCTCCGGACGCACAGGCTCAGCGGCCATGGCTCACGGGCCCAGGAACTTCCCGGACCGGGGCACGAACCCGTGTCCCCTGCATCGGCAGGCGGACTCTCAACCACTGCGCCACCAGGGAAGCCCTAAAAAAAGTTTTTTTAATTATCGTTATCGGGCATCTCTGTGCTGGAGATCAACGAGAGGAATAAACTTAAGGTCTTCTCAGGGCTCTTCTGAGCCTGCACCCTTCTTAAGGTATGTGCTGGGACTTTCTAGATTGCTCTGTATATGTGGTTTCTTTTGAACGTTTTAGTCCTTTAATGTCTGACTCCCAAAGGGGGAAAAAACCAGAACGTAAAAACAAGCACCCGTTCTTTAAACTCTCTGGAAGTTGTTTCAGCTGGAGGCTGCAGGGCTTGTCACAACAGCAGTGGAGGCCGCAGCCGTGCTGCCCAGCTCTGTGTCTGCACCTCTGTGGTCAGAGCAGCAATCAGTGACCATAGCACGGATCCCCGTTATTAGAGCACAGGGTCCTTCTTTCCTACCCCAGCTCCTGCAAGCTGCCTGCAACCTGTTCTCAGAAATTGTGCTCAGCTGCTTGCCGGGCGGGCTGGAGCTTAGGGAGTGCTGCTGTGATAAGAGCTGAAATTGACCCAACTTAACAACTATGAGAAGTGGTCACAGAGTGTGGTTCTCAACCACCAGTGTTTTCCTTTTTAATTTTATTACTATTTTTTTGTTTAAGAATTTTTTATTGAGGTAGCAGTGGTTTATACCATTATATAGATGTGTGAAATGTTTTTGTTTAAAAAAAATGGTGATAAAATGAGACACGTTAAATTTACCGTCCTAACCTTTCTAAAGTGGCACCTCAGTGGCGTTAAGTACATTCACATTGTTGTGCAACCATCACCACTAGAACTCTTTTCATCGTCCCAAAGTGAAACTCTTCACTCATTAAACAAAAATTCCTCATGCCCCCTGCAACCCAGCCGCTGACAACCACCATTCTACTTTCTGCATCTATGAATTTGATGACTCTAGGAACTTCATATAAGTGGACTCATACTATGACTGGCTTACTTCACTCAGCATAATATCTTCAAGGCTCATCCATGCTGTAGCTCATGTCAGAATTTCCTTCCTGGGGCTTCCCTGGGGGCGCAATGGTTAAGAATCCGCCTGCCAATGCAGGGGACACGGGTTGAAGCCCTGGTCCGGGAAGATCCCACATACCGCGGAGCAGCTAAGCCCGTGAGCCACAACTACTGAGCCTGTGCTCTAGAGCCCGTGAGCCACAACTACTGAGCCTGCGTGCTGCAACTACTGAAGCCCGCACGCCTAGAGCCTGTGTTCTGCATGCAAGAGAAGCCACTGCAAGGAGAAGCCCGCACACTGCAACAAAGAGTAGCCCCCGCTCTCCACAACTAGAGAAAAGCCTGCACACATCAATGAAGACCCAACGCAGCCAAAAATAAAACAAATTAAAAGAAAAGAATTTCCTTCCTTTTAAATGCTGAATAATATTCCATTGTGTGTTTATACCAAAGTTTGTTTATCCATTCATCCACTGATGGACACTAGGGCTGCTTCCACCTTTTGGCTATTGTGAATAATGCTGCTGTCAACATGGGTGTGCAGATCTCTCTCTGAGACCCTGCTTTTGATCCAAGCTACAGAATTTTGAGGTGCTTCATCACATAGCAATAGACAGCCAGCACGCTGAGCTGAGATTAGACCTCACCAACTGAAATGGTGGGAGGATGATGGTTACTGAAGCAGAGAAGCACATTGTCTGTGTCAGAGCATGGGGTCCAGCTTTCGAGACTGGTCGCTGACTTGGTGCCACCAGGACCTCCACTTAGGCAGTGGAAACTCTCACTTCCACCTGGCTGTAGAGAAGATAAAGCAGGTTACAGAATCGCAGCAGTTTATGAAAGGATTCATGACTGTCAATAAGGAGGAAAGACTACTCTGTTTGTATTCAGGCTGGACCAGTTGCTAACATGTCCCCTCCACCAGGACGATACTAGAGCCAAGTCCAGAAAATCAAGTGATTTGGTCAGGCCAGTGCTGGAGAGTTGAGAACCAAGAATTAAATCAACCTTGGATTTCTCTCTTCTTTGTGTGTGGGGGGCGGGGCGGGGTGGGGGGCAAGGGGCTGCGCTGCACGGCTTGCGGGATCTCAATTCCCAGACCAAGGACTGAACTTGGGCCACGGCGGTGAAAGCCCAGAATCCTAACCACTAGGCAACCCGGGAACTCCCTCAACCTTGGATTTCATCACAGACCTGATGGGATGGAATGTCGCTGTCGAAGTTCACCAAGGCTGACAAAGGAAAGGAAGAAACCACGACCACCTTCCTGGAGCAAGTCCAGTGGGGTCAGATCCACCAGGGTGCACCTGGGGATCCTGCTCTGAGGAGGTGAGCCTCACCCTCTTGAGGTTGGTAGTGGGGAATGAGAGGTTCCCCAACTGTTTTTAAAAATAGTGTTTTGGGGCTTCCCTGGTGGCTCAGTGGTTGAGAGTCCGCCTGCCGATGCAGGGGACACGGGTTCGTGCCCCGGTCCGGGAAGATCCCACATGCCACGGAGCGGCTGGGCCCGTGAGCCATGGCCGCTGAGCCTGAGCGTCCGGAGCCTGTGCTCCGCAACGGGAGAGGCCACAACAGTGAGAGGCCCGCGTACTGCAAAAAAAACCAAAAAACAAAAAATAGTGTATTAATAGAAAATTTGGGTTATACTAAGGCCAACAGATCAGGAGACAATGACTATTGAAAAGATGTTTTATTATCACAGCTCCTGAGAGGAGGGGGCGTGCCATGCCATGGGGTGGGGGGCACACGGGGAAGCATCAGGGTTGGTCAGGAGGCAAGAGCCTCTATTGTGGTTTCCATGACAACAAGCCAAGGACAATTCCCGCCTTCTCAGACCTTCAGGGTTTGGAGCTGCCCCCACGCTGGCTCTGGTTGTAGCCACCTGGGTTGTTTCGTGGCCAAAGGCCCCTGTGAAAGAAATAACAAAGTGAGTGAACTTTCCTCCCTCTTGCTGGACACAGTGACCCAGAGGAGGGAGGAATTAGGTCCTTAAACCAGTGTCATTGCTCCTGGTTTGCAAAGAGAAACGCTGGGAATGCCCAGGGAGTGTCTTCAGCAGGCTGGTTGGGGAGGAGTGCATCCTGATCCACGGGCGGGGGAAGGATGGAGGGGGGCTTAGGGCTGAGGCAGCGCCTCTGGGAAGCAGGGTGATACACTTCCCTTCCCAGCAGAGGCCCACAGAGATGAGGCAAGGGAAAAGCACTGTCGTCTGTGTTCACCTCTGGACCTTTCCTCCGGCTCCTGCCACCTCCCACCTCCTGGTTAGATCAGTTCCTGGTCCCTAGGGTCCACTTTGCGCAGAATCCAGGTGCTAAGACAAGAACGGTAGAAACTTACAGAATCCAGAAAGGCTGAGTTGATGGAGTAAACAGAGAGGAGAGGAGGTGGGGCGGGCGGACCCGGTGGACTGGCTATCAGGTGGTTGAGCAAGGTCTCTGGGGGCTGTGATGAAGGCTGTGGGGTTGAGGGGCAAGAGGGAGATGAAGAAATATAACTTCCTGGGACTTCCCGGCGGTCCAGTGGTTAGGACTCCGTGCTCCCATGGCAGGGGGCACGGGTTCCATCCCTGGTCCGGGAACTAAGATCCCGCGTGCAGGCACGACCGAAAAAAAAAAAGAAGAAATATAATCTTCTATAGATGTCTTCCTGGGTTTTAAGGGAAAAAAATGTTTCCTCTTTAAATTTCTCTCCAGATTTGCACTGCTTTCAGTCCTATTTTTATGTCAGACTGTTATTTCCTGGAAGGTGACACCATGCCGGGACTGGGCCATGTTGAGGTCCCACGTTTATATGGATTACCTTGAATTGAGATGTGTGTTTTCATCAGCTACATCCAGGGATGATTTTGCTGCTGTCCTATTTTTATAGAAAAGCAGAAAAAGCATCCCTGACTTTCATGTTTTGGGAGAGAGAGAAGTCTGGGTGTGGCCCCTAAGGCCCGCAGGTGCTCTGATTTCATCTCCCTTCCCAACCCCCCTCTTCTGATCTCAGGCTGGAGGTAAAGTGGGTCTGTTTTCTGAGGGAGCGTCTACACAATGCCAAACAAACTGGAGGAAAAGTAAACAGTTAACAGACAGCGGTTTGGTCTCCGGATTGCAGACCAGTCAGAAGGGGTGGTTTAGCTCACAGTCTCTGCTTTATTCCACAGCTTTCCCTCCCGTCAACGGTCTTACCCGAGTGACTGTTTCAGGTTTAGGAAGGGGAACCACGGAGCTTCCCTGGTGGCGCAGTGGTTGAGAGTCCGCCTGCCGATGCAGGGAACACGGGTTCGTGCCCCGGTCCGGGAAAATCCCACATGTCGTGGAGCGGCTGGGCCCGTGAGCCATGGCTGTCGAGCCTGCGCGTCTGGAGCCTGTGCTCCGCAACGGGGGAGGCCACAGCAGTGAGAGGCCCGCGTACCGCAAAAAAATAAAAAATAAAAAGAAGGGGAACCAGGGCTCTGCAACTTTTCTCAGCCAGAGAAATGTGGGCTTCTTTGTTTTGGAAAGCAGTAATGTCACTCCCAATGTCACTTACTTCTGGCAAGTGGGACAGCTGATGGATGACTTCAGGACGGGGACCTGAAGCAGGAGACAGCGCGAATGGGAAGAAAAACGTGCTGCTGGTGGGCTGCCGCTCTCTGGCGCCTTGGATGGAAAACCTCTGTGGCAAGAGACACCCCCGACCTCCGCCCCCTGCGGCAGTGTAAAGTCAAGAGTAGTGGCTTGCTACTCTTTTTATTTATTTATTTATTTTTATTTTTTTAACTTTTTATTTTTAACTTTTATTTTTAACTCTGAGGGGACGATTAGGGCCTTGAGAGCTTGTCCCCAGAGGTCCCGGTCCGAGCTGCTGACTCAGAAGACACAGACACACTCCCTCCCGAGGGCAGTAACAGGGCTCCTCAATTGGTTTGAAAAATGGCAGCTGGATCCCAACAGCGGCTGCTCTCCGGCTGGGGAGGGGGAGGGAGGAGGACGCCAGCTCCGCCGCAGCCTGCAGAGCCCCGCCTCGGCTTATCTCACGCACCGCCTTTCCGTTCCTTCTCCGTGTTGTTCATTTCTGGGGCCCCTCCCCCAACGCTCTTTCCGAGCCTGGTCACGTGACCAAGCCTCGGCTCATCCTCTGCGCTGACGTTTCTGGAGGCAGCGCTTCCTGCCTGTGCTGCCGGCCGGGCAAGTCCTTAGCGAGAGATTCCTCTTCTGTCCCTCTGGCCCCAGGCAGCCCTCGTCTGCTCGTACCTCGGATGGAAAACTTGCGTCTTATTTTCTCTCGAGCATTTGTCCGTCTGTCTTTAACTGCTCCCTTTGCTGCCTCTGAGTTCCGAAGTGTGCTGACTGTCCGGCAGGGCTCCAGGCGTCCTTCTCGGGAAGCAGGGACACTGGGACACACCGGCCCCCCACGGGTGAGAGCAGCTTCCCCACTCTGGCTGGGAGAAGAGCTGGGCTTGCTTTTGCCTTGGTTTCCGCATCTGTCAATGAAGAGGGTTGGGTTCAATCAATTTGTTCTCAAATTCCTTTTTTCTTTCAGCGGTTTTATTCAGACAAAAACTAGCAGAAAACACATCCTGCAGAGCCCTGTCCACTCAGCTTCACGCCCTCTGTCCCCGGCTGACCCCTCTCCCCTGGGGCTCCGCAGAGCACAGCTCGGAGATCACCAGACTGGACTCTCCCCAAGGCTCCTTTCAGCTCTAACAGGCTGGGATCTTGGGGCTGGAGTTTTCAGGCAGGACCCCAGGAGAGGAGAAGGGTCTGCAGTGGGGCAGCCTGGCCCCTCCCATCTAAGTGCTCGGGGACAAGAAAGCCCCGATAACAATTGCTCGTGCTAGTGGTCCCGCAGCCTCTAGCCTCACTTTACCTAAAATCGAGTTGGGGAAACGGATGGGCATTTGTAAGCACCCCGGCCCACCCTGGGCGGTTGAAGAGGTTAGGGCACGTGGAGGTTTTTGCACTTTTTTTCCAGTGCAGTGGAAAGTTGTTGAAAGGTTTTAAATACAGGCTCAGCAAGATCTGATTTACACACTTAAAAGATTTACATGCTTAAACTCTAGTATTAGGTTGGAAAGTGGATTGCGAGGATAAGCCTGATAGCAGGGAAAACTGCAAACGTATTAGTTTATTCATTAGTCTTACTGAGAGATATCAGGATACCCAGGAGAAGGGAACCTCGTGTCTACACAAAAACCTGCACAGCAATGTTCAAGCAGCACAATTCATAGTAGCCAAAAAGTGGAAACAACCCTAATGGCCACCAGCTGCCCAATGGATAAACAAAATATGGGGTATCCATACGGTAAAAATTAATGAATGGAAACCTCAGTTAAATAGAGTCGGGAGACCATCGGGGGAGGTCTCAACCCTGCGTGGACAGCAGAGCCCAAGGGGGAAAGAAGAAAGATTCCCCTTCTTATTGGCCAAGACTCAACCAATAAGAAACAGGGACTCTGTTTACTAAGCCCGCCCACCATCCTCTACCCTCTATAAAAGCGGCTCCTTCCCGCCTCTCAGGCGTTTGCACCGTGGCCGCCACGGTTGAAATCTCGAGTTTCAATTCTCTGCTGACCCCGAATAAACCCGTCTTTGCTGGGGAATAGCTGGCCGTCTTTTCACTTTAGGTCAACATTTTGGTGACCCATCCGGGAACCAGAGAAGACCCCTGACAGCTCCTGGGCTGCTGAGCAAACAGGTGCGGTGCCCACCTTGAGCTCATCGTCACTGCTTTTCTCACCGACCCTGGATTTTGAAGGTACATCTTTCTCCTGGGTCCCAGCTTCTTTGCGTTTGGAAGCTCTCCAGATTTTATTTAGGATGTATGTTAAAGTCTGGTCCTTTCTGGTCAAGGCCTTGTTCTGTGTGCAAGTACTCATTTGGCACTTACTGTTCCAACTGGCATAGGCTTGCCTTTTGGGTGGATCCAGGGAACGCGGTCTGTTCTAGGGACCCAGGCTCCTCTGGGACCAGACTGTCCCCTTAGAACTGGCTGGTGTTAGACCTGTGGGCTGTTTGAGCTGTTTTGGCTGTTTGAAAATTAGTCTTGGGAGTTCCCTGGTGGTCTAGCGGTTAGGATTTGGCTCACTGCCGAGAGCCCGGGTTCAACCCCTGGTCGAGGAACTGAGATCCCGCGAGCCACGCGGCCAGAAAAAAAAAAAGTCACTTACTCCCGCCAAACGAACCAAAAATCACCTCTGAGAAACGGGATCCCAGTTATTTAAATATTTTGCTCCTCTCTGCCACCAGCAGCCTCCTAATATCTGTCTGACGTTATGTTTTAAAATCGTGGTCCTTCCTCATTCACTTTCCTAACTAAATGGACTCACCTGACCAAAGGTAGTTTAGAATATCAGCAACCATCAGGCGGAACTTTTTAAATCCCCGAACTTTCTTTTCTTAAAACTGAACTGGACAACCACAGTTCTCAAATGTCCAGAACTGAATGGAACACCTGCTTCTGTGGGTATTTTGAGGCTTCCAGATGTTGTTAGGAGCCTAAAGTTGCCTCTCTGCAAAATAAGATGTTAAGATTAACTGAGGCCCACAGACAATTAAAGATCAAGTGGTTCCTGAAGCTCAGGCTCTTCCTCGGCTTCTTTGCCTCAGGCTCGGCCCCCAGCGCCGTCTCCCTTCTGCCCTTCTCTGCCGCCCACCCCGCCTCTACACCATCAGCGCCCCCCAGGCTAAGTCTCTTGCCCAATGTCCCTTTTTCTCTGAAATTCTTTCCACTCCCTTTTCCTCTAAACTGGTCAGAACCTGTCCCTTTAAAATTCAGCCTTTTGAGAATTCAGAGGCTAGACCCTTCATTTCTTTTTTTTTCTCTCAATAAAGCAGGATTTTTTTTTTTTTTTTTTTTTTTTTTGCGGTATGCGGGCCTCTCACTGTTGTGGCCTCCCCCATTGCGGAGCACAGGCTCCGGACGCGCAGGCCCAGCGGCCATGGCTCACGGGCCCAGCCGCTCCGCGGCATATGGGATCCTCCCAGACCGGGGCACGAACCCGTATCCCCTGCATCTGCAGGCGGACTCTCAACCACTGCGCCACCAGGGAGGCCCAAAAGCAGGATTTTTAATACTCATTTTACTGGTGAAGAAACTTAGGCACAGAGAATATTAAAGGTTTTTTTTGCCCATACTCAAATAACAGGATCTTTTCAGAGTTCCTGCATGAGTGTGGATGTGTGTACACTAAACTGTAATGAATTACAGAAAGAGTTACCGTGTCTGGGCATTCCCAACAGATGGTATAGGTTGAATCTTTATTGAATGCAGGTGGCGTTTCTTTATTGAATGCAGGTGGCGTTTCTGTAGTTGTCTCCTATCTTGAGAGATACACAATGGGAGTCACTGCCTGGTGCAACAAGCGTTTATTTCTTTGAAACCCTTAATTTTTTATACTCCCTGGACTAAAGCTGAACTGTGAGCCACAGTCAAAGATATTCCTAAAGTAACCAAAGATCCTCACACATTTGCTGAGGGATTTCATACAGTCATTCAAACCTATCCACCTGGTTTCTCTGGCTTATCTCAACTAGTTCATATGCTTGTCAGTGAAGCCAGGCCCAGCATTCAGTTTGCCACTAATTGGCAGAGTCCTGAAAGGTCTCTAGAATTACAGCTGGGAGACCTGGCCGTTTACTTATACGATCAGACTCAGGCAATCACTCAGTGACTTTATCAGGCCATTCCTAGGACTTTTCCAAAGACTGTTGATGGGAACAAAATTCAGGCTTGCACACAAAAATCTGATGAATCTGTTCATGACTATTACAATCAACGTCAGATTATTTTAAAAGAAAATTCTGGTCTTCTTTAGATGTTGATTCCACCTGGGTAGCTTTTAACTCTGTTTCTTAATGGGCTGAAACAGGACCTTTCCCTTCTAGTAAAAAGCACCAGGATGGAGTGGGAAACTCTCCACTGCAGGTTTAGTAAGTCTGGCAAACCAGCTCTCTCAGGCTGGATGAGTCACCTCAAAGGAAGGCCGCCAGAAGTCTTAATCTTCAACTGGAGCAAACAAAGGCCCCTAAACAAAACCAAAGCCCTCCTAGTTTCTGCTGTTATTGCAAAGAGCCAGGACATTGGGAAAGAGATGGTTACAAATTTAAGTGCTTCAGGCGCCTTCAGCCTTCTCACGTACCTTTCCAACATCCCCCTGATCCTAAATGACCCAAAAGGAACTACAGGGGCTCTTCCCAATGTTCCCTCTTAATTGGCTTGGAGAAACAGTTCTCCAGATTGGGGCTGAATCTCTTCCAGCCCTAACTGACCCTGGAGCCAGAGTACTCAACCCCACTACTACAAAACAGCCCCTGCCTCAGGGTGCTAAGACCGTTCCAATAGTGGGGCTCTGTAACGCACCTCAAGAGGTTCCTGTCTCTGAACCTACGCCCTTTTGTTTAGGCCCGTTTTGAGATAGACACGCCTTCTGCTTAGTTCCTCTGCCTCTACCCATTTATGAGCCTGAGATTTCTGAGAGAAGTATCATGGCAGAATTTCTTTCTCCAAAATAACTCTAGAATTTGACGGCAGTCATCAAAGCAGCCAACCAGGTGCATTAAATGACCCTTTGACATCTTTTATTTGCTCCATCTCTGTTGGTGCTAGAGCTGATTCTGGAAACACTGATCGTTTGTCCCCTTTGAATCAGCTACCACCCTCCTTGTGGGCAAAATCTAAAACTGATATTGGCAAAATTCACAGCACACCTCCCATCAAGATTCAAATAGATCCCTCAAAACTTCTAACTGGAATTACTCAATACCTGTAAGCAAAGAAGCCCTTCAAGTCATAAAGCCCATAATGGAAGACTACAAGGCTCAAGGCCTCAGTGTCCCCTCTACTAGTCCCTGTAACTTTCCCATTTTACTGGTGAGAAAACCTAAGGGCTGAGGGTGGAGGCCAGTCAAGGCCCTCAGAACAATAAACAACATTGTTATCCTTGGACACCCTGGGGTCCCTAACCATCACACATTACTAACATCCATTCCCACCGGAAGGCATTCTTTACTGTAATTGGTTTATGCAGTGAATTCTTTAGTGTCCCAGTTGATGAAGCTAGCCAACACTTTTTTTGCCTTCACTTGGGAAGAAAAACAACTCACCTGGACAGTAATCCCTCAGGATCTTACTAAGAGCCCTTCTTATTTTTTGCAAATCCTAAAGATTGATCTGGATGATACAGGGTTCCCCAGAGGTTCTGCTTTGTTGCAGTACGTGGAATGATTTGCTTCTTTGCTTTCCTCAAGCCTCCTCACAGGATGACTACATCCACTTGCTAAAGCTTTTAGCCTTAAAGGGACATAACATCGACAAGGAAAACTGCAGTTTGCCCAAAACCAGATTCCATATTTAGGGCATCTGATATCAGGACAAGGGCTAAACCAAGGTCCAGATAGACTTCATAATGTCCTAAGTTTCCCAAAACCCAAAACTAAGTGCCAACTGTGAGGTTTTCTTGGGCTAGCTAGTTATTGCTCTAAGTGGATTCCAAATTTCTCTTTTATGGCCAAACCTCTGTATGTTTTACTAAAGAATAACGACCCTGACCTAATTTCATGGGAAGAATAGGACTACATAGGCTCTAAGGCCTTAAAGGAGAGTTTGATGAACCCACCTGCCCTTGGGCATCACATTTTTCTGATTCCCTCTTTCCTTTTTGTATATGAAAAGGAAGGGAATGCCCTTGGGGTGTTTATCCCAAAACACAGAGGCCACCATTGACCCATAGGGCATTATAGCCAGCAACTTCCCTGTGGGGGGGGGATACCCTCTGTTGCCTGAGGGGCATTACTGCCACTACCCTTTTGATTCTAGAGCTTTCAAAGAAAAGGAATAGAATTTAGTGACAGGTTGGATCTCAGGCATGAGAGAGAGAGGAGTCTGGTTCTTAGGCTCCAGAAGTGTTAGCCTGTGTGGACAGGAGTGCCACTGAGCAAGGCGCGTACAGAAGATGAGAAGCACATTGAGTGGGAGCCGTGGGATGAGAGGGGGCGTCTGTGCAGGGAGGGCTGCCTTGAGGTGGGACTTCTGCGGGGGGGTGTGGCCAGCAGGCAGAGGCACCAGTCTGTCCTGAGATGTAGATTTGGGCACTGTCACGGAAACAACCCAGACCACCATCCTGTCTGGTCCTCTGTGTCTTAGGCACGCAGCTCCCTCCATCCTGAGCACCTTCCCGCCTTCTCTGCTCTGATGCCACCTCCATCCTAACCACTCTTCCCCGCCCCTCCCATCCCAGGCAGGGCCCTGTGCTTACCTCTACCTATGTTCTGACTACTTGGTACTGATGCTGAGTGGTTTTCAGTCTGTGTCCCCCACTGGGACAGGGTTCCTAGTACATGGCAGGCAGACAGGCATGTGGTTATTGAACTGGAGTAAAACTTTAGCGTTGGTCCATCCTCTTAACTATTTGCGATTGTTTTCCCTACTGACCCCAGTTTTTAAGCCACAAGACCAAAACCTCATGAGGCATTCCAGGTCTGGACCTACAGTGAGGCGGCGTGCGGGAGAGGGCACAGGAGTGAATTTCACTGGTCTGGTCTCCAGTGTCGGTTCTGCCCGGAGCTCACGGCTTCTCTTTTTTTTTTTTTTTTTTCCGGTACGCAGGCCTCTCACTGTTGCGGCCTCTCCCGTTGCGGAGCACAGGCTCCGGACACGCAGGCCCAGCGGCCATGGCTCACAGGCCCAGCCGCTCCGTGGCATGTGGGATCTTCCTGGACCGGGGCACGAACCCGTGTCCCCCGCATCGGCAGGCGGACTCTCAATCACTGCGCCACCAGGGAAATCCTCAGCTTCTCTTTAGGAAGATTATTTTATACATCCTCTAGGACCTAGTGGCTCAGCTCTAAAATAAAATAACACCTGTGACCTAGGTATTCTCTGAGACAGTGCATGTGACAGCTTGCTGTGGTGACAGAGATTCTCCATGTCTGCGCTTCCAATATGGCACCAATCACCAAGTGCAGCCACGGAGACTGAAATGTGTGTGATTATGTTGGAAGCTCAGCCCTAAGACCCCTTCCAGCTTGGTGATATCACTTTCTTTGTTTCTCTATGCATTCAGTCTAATTTTCAAGTTCCGTACATATGAAAATAGAAAACTCAAAGATAGGCTATCTTTTATCAGGTTTTTGTTTGTTTAGCAAAATGTCAACATGTTTATAATATTAACTAATCATAGAGAAAACTTTTTATATAATTAGTTTGAGGAGCTGAGGGACGAACAAAAGGCTGTTCCAGCTGCAGGGCATAGGGAGGTGAGTCAAGGGTCCTGGGAGGAGGGACAGTGCCTTGAACAGATAAGACTTGCCCATGACCCCAGCTCCTGCCAGGTGCCATGCAAACAGCCCCACCTGTGCCTCTGCTTCTGCCTGGGGAAGGGGAGAGGGGTCCAAGCGCTGAGGAGGCTGCTGCATCTGCCCACCTATTGGGAAGTGCCAGTTTGTGCACAGACTCACTGCTGTCTGTGGACCTGTGTCCCCAGTACATGTAGAAGTGGGCCCCCCCTTTCCCAGAAATGCTGTCGTGGGAGTGGTCCCCGCTAGGGGCCATTTGGCAATGTCTGGAGATGCTCTTGGTTGTCACCAGTTGGGGTAGGGAGTGCCACTGGCTTCTAGCAAGTAGAGGCCAGGGGTGCTGCAAACATCATACAATGCACAGGATGGCCCCACAGCAAAGAATGATCCAGATGCCCCAAGTCTCAGTAGTGCTGAGACTGAGGAACCCTGACTCGTAGCTGTGTGGACTCTAGAAATGCAAAGCTCTGTCACGGCAACTCCTGGATTCCTGAAGCAGAGTGACTTTTGAATAAATGACATGGCTTATCTTCAGGACAATTTCATCATTTGGTTCTCTTTATTCTGTAGACAAAAGCCAGCAGTTGTTATAGTTTCCTACCATTTACATCACGTTCAATTTTATATGAGTTAGGCAGAGCCCAAATGACATTAAACAATTAAGTGAAAAAAGATCAGTTGCAAAATTTTTTTTATTATTTTGATCAATCAAAATAATTTTCTATGAAAGAGATTTTCTCTCTCTGTTCATTGATAATTGTGGCTTTTTCTCCCTACTGGTATATATTGATATATGCATAAATTTGTATATACTTTCAAATGGGCTATAATTTGTTATTCCAACTTGACTGTAAAAGTACTGTTATTTATAAATGTGGTTAGATAATATTCACCAGACAATAGTAATCAAGTATTTAATACTTTTATTCAGGAATTTCATGTGTGTTATAAACTATGAGCAAGATGAGATTCCTGCTTCATAGTGAGGGAAAGCAAGCCAGAATGAGGCATAAGTGGTTTCCTCAAAGCTGCAAGAAGGATCAAGTTCCAAATATTCAGTATTTCTATCCCTTGGGTCTCTGTATACAAAATACCTTAGAAAATAATTACTTTTTTGTTTAAACAGCTAAACTTTTCATTTGCTCTGTCTTAATACTATGGGATGTCTTAAAACTATGTTTTATTGAGGTGTAATTTACACATATTAAAATACACAGTTTGAGTATTTAAAAACAGAATTCAACTGAGTAAATCTTAAAGATTTTATTGGCTTTATTCCATGATTCATGGATTGGGCATCATCCAATCCGGCAGATAGAAAGGAGCTCTGAGGAGCTGCACAAAATGAGATTTTAAAGGCAGAAGGGAGTGGGAACAAGGAAATTATACCAGGCCAAAAGTACGGTTGCTTATTGTAAGGTTGCTTTCCTTTAGGGGATGGCGGGGGTCTATCAGACAGATGACCTAAGTGGTGCTGGCCAGGCAATTCCTGACTGGTTGAAATTCCATTTCTGGGAGAGGGGGAAACTGTGATTAAGTCTCTGTTTGGTGATGTGGGGCTTGGCATAAATAACTCCATTTTATATCTGTTGTCTGATTTTTAACATGAGTTATGACTCCTAATTTTTTTTAACTTTTTAGAGCATGATTTGTTAAATGTACACTGTAAATAGATCTAAGAGGCACAGTTTGGTTGACTATACAGCCCCTTAGTACATGGAGAGGTTAATAGCTGTTCTCATGTCAATAACATCTCACTAATTTTGTCAAATTGGGAAAAAGTACAGTGTGACTTAACAGGAACAAATTTTTTTTTTTTTTTTTGGCTGTGTTGGGTCTTTGTTGCTGCGCGCAGGCTTTCTCTAGTTGCGGCGAGCGGGGGCTCCTCTTCGTTGTGGTGCATGGGCGTCTCATTGCAGTGGCTTCTCTTGTTGCAGAGCACGGGCTCTAGGAGCACGGGCTTCAGTAGTTGTGGCTCATGAGCTATAGAGTGCAGGCTCAGTAGTTGTGGCTTGCAGGCTCAGTCGTTGTGGCTCACAGGCTCTAGAGCGCAGGCTCAGTAGTCGTGGTGCATGGGCTTAGCTGCTCCACAGCATGTGGGACTTTCCCAGACCAGGGCTCGAACCTATGTACCCTGCATTGGCAGGCGGATGCTTAACCACTGGGCCACCAAGGAAGCCCGACAGGAACAATTTTGAATTCAGAATATTTGTTAAAGAAAAGTATTTTATCATTCCTTAGGAATTAGGGTCTCCTGCTACAAACTCACAGTGTGACCTCAAGCAACTCACTTCACCTCTCTGGATCTCGATTTCTTCATCAGGATAGATTAGGGGATTCAACTGAAAGAGCTCTCTTCTTTTTTTTCTTTATTTTTGCGGTACGCGGGCCTCTCACTGCTGTGGCCTCTCCCGTTGCGGAGCACAGGCTCCGGACGCGCAGGCTCAGCGGCCATGGCTCACGGGCCCAGCCGCTCCGCGGCATGTGGGATCCTCCCGGACCGGGGCACGAACCCGTGTCCCCTGCATCGGCAGGCGGACTCTCAACCACTGCACCACCAGGGAAGCCCACGATGATTTTTTGTAAATCAGTTGTCACCTCATGAATCCACAGATTTAGCCGCCTTTCCATCTTTTCCATCACTTCATCATGCGCTGCCTTTAGCGCTTTCTGGAGGAGCGTCATTCTAGGAACTCCCTCTTCCTCTTTGTGGGTGGTGTTGACTCGTCAGCCCTGACCTCACAGCCGACAGCACTGCAGCTCACGCCTGAACGGAGCTCATCTCACACACGCATTTTCCCCATAAGGCAGGTCACAGCCTTCCTGCTCTTAGGGACACTGGACAGGACTTCAGCACTAGGCCTGGGGGCCATTTAAACAGCAAAATCACCCACAAAAAGCTCAAAAATACAAAACACCCGGCGCTGGCTAGACAGTAGAAAGGACAGTTGTTCACAGCCTGAGCTGTAATGTCTGAGGACCTGACCCGAGGGCCATTCTGGTCCACAGGTCCTGGCGTGGGGCTGGGCATGGGGGATGAGGGAGGGATTGAGGGTTGAGGACCACCCCCAGGCTCCTGCGCTGGGCAAGAGAGCACGTAGGGCAGGGGGCGAGAGCTCTGGCCTTGGAGCCGAGACGTTTAGTGCAAATCCAATGCATCACTCACTGCCGTGTTGCCTTAGATCTCTCCCTAACTTCTCTGTGTGTCACTTTTTTCACCTCTCATGTATAGCTTCTGTGTAATGGGAAAATAACACTGCTCAGAGTTGCTTTGAGGTTGAAATGAGTGCTGGTGCTTTTCACTTAAATAAGGAAGGTAGGCGAAGGGGCAGCATTTGGGTTGGAAGGAGGAGGACTCCCGCTGGACACGGTAGCTGGACGTGCCTGTGGGCATCCGGTTGGCCGGTGACATGACCCTGAAGGCAGAGATGTCAGCTGGCAGTTGTTAGCAGGTAGGTGGCTGCTACCACCATGAACACTGGGTAGCTCCAGCATCAGAGGTCAAGCCGACGTTTAAGAGGAGGGCCCGACAGAGACGGAGAAAGAGCAGCAGAAGGAGAAGAACCAGGGGAGGCTGGGCAACGGGAGGCAGGAGAGGAGCTCCAGGGCTTCCCTGGTGGCGCAGTGGTTGAGAGTCCGCCTGCCGATGCAGGGGACGCGGGTTCGTGCCCCGGTCCGGGAAGATCCCACATGCCGCGGAGCGGCTGGGCCCGTGAGCCATGGCCACTGAGCCTGCGCGTCCGGAGCCTGTGCTCCGCAACAGGAGAGGCCACAACAGTGAGAGGCCCGCGTACCGCCAAAAAAAAAAAAAAAAATTCATCGTGAGGAAAGCTGAAGACATTCATGGCCAGGGAAGTGTCATGGAAGACATTCATGGCCACAGGGACATGGCTGTGGGCATCTGTGTACCACACTGTTCTGAACTGCGGTGGCTGACTCACGTTTCCAGGTGACCTGGCAGAAACGTTACACCTGCGGATGGAAATACCTGCTGAGTGTAATCCAGGCGAAGGGCCTGCAGAAGAGCAGGCGGTCCACGCCGCCCCAGGCTTCTTGTTTGAAGACCTGGCACACGAGCCTGGAGAACACAAACCAGGTTTTGGTTGACAAAATGTGACCAGAGGCTCCCAGGAACCAAACTCCACACTTCCCAGGAGCAGCAGTCCAGCCTTCACCCTCCAGGCTTGGCAGCAAGTTCACGGAACACGACTGCGGTCCTGAGAGCTGACTGTGCTTCTCACTGTTCCTGCCACGTGGGCTCCAGGCCCGCTGAACTCTTTGTGGTTGCCTGGTGCCCTCTCCTCCTCTCCATCAGGCCACCTAGACTCACCCTGGAGGCTCAGCTCCAGTCATCCCCAGGGGCTCTCTCTGGATCCCACCCTGGAGATGCTCCCCCTCCAGGCCTGTTAACAGACCACGTCCACCTCTGTCTCAGCATCATCTCAGCAGGGTGGCCATGCGCGTGTTTGACTGTCTCCCCCACCAGTGTCTAAGCTGCTGCAGGGCGAGACCCTTTATATACGTGTGTGTGTGTGTGTTTGTGTGTGTGTGTGAGTGAGAGAGAGAGAGAGAGAGAGAGAGAGAGAGAGAGATGGGCGGCCACAACCAGCAATCAAAGATATTTCTCATGGTGTACTTTTACTTTGTTTTTAAAAGTAACACACACTACCATGCCATACTTGATTGATTCCATGCTTCTGTGCTCTGGTTCTTAGCACAGAACCTGGCCCATAGAGAGGATCAGTACATATTCATTGAAAAGAAAAGCATAAAGGTTAACAGTATCTATTCATTCTACCTAATTGAAGTTCCCGGGTCATAGATTTGTAATAAACAGATAAAATAGTTTGAAATTAACCTATTAAATTAATGGCTTGTTCTCTGAAACATTTAAAGTAATTGCCCTGCCCTCTCTTTTCAACTTGAGCTCTCTGTAATAAAATTTTGCTGAGCAAAATAAACTTCAGCTTAATCCAAATGGAATAAGTAGAAGTTTGGAGCAGTCAGTCTGAGTTAGCGAGTTTTTACTGTGCTCAGTATAATTCTGGAATATTGAAGCCAGAGAGGGCTCAACGTACACCTGTGTTAATTAGGCTCTTCCAGGTGAGCTAAGGAAGCAGGAAGGGCAAGATCAGAAACAGCCTCATCAGGCTGCTGGGGCCAGGAAGGAAGGCTGTCTGTGCGCAGCCGGGTCTGGCCTTGGACAGCCCCTCCGGGACGCAGCAACTGGCTGTCTCCCCGTGAGCGGGCATCTGCTGCTCCAGGAGCTGCTGTCGTGGGGACGTGGCTCCTGCAGCCTCTGCTTGGTCGTGGACTGTCCTGACCTGTCACTGCTTCCCCTCTTCTCCTTGCCTCCTTTATGCTCCTGCAGACTGGCAGGTGCTGAGGGTCCCTATAGGTCTCACATTCAGGTCCCCACAAAGAAAGGATGTGACTGCTTCAGATAGTTACTCTCCTTCCTACCGGGCAGAGACCTCGCCCCAATCCACCTCCTAAGACGGAGGTCATCCTATAAGTTAGCTGCCCTTGGGCCCACCTCCCCTGTGAGCCAGAGTGGTGGGAGGGCATGGCTGCTTCCTCAGAAGGCCTGTGGGCATGCGATGCTCCTCTCTGAGTCCACAGAGGCAGCGCTGACACCTGGAAGGTTAGGTGGATCATTCCAAGGAGCATCCTTTCAAAGCCCCTGCGATCCAGGTCTCTGGAGCACATCACCTCCCCAGTTTTGAGAAGACTTGCCTACTTGGCTTGTTTATTTTGAGCTGCTCTAAATGTTTGGGTGAAGCCTTCAGGGATTAACAGACAGATCTCATATATGCAACATCTAAATGCACCGCCAGTGGGTCCTTTATCAGAATTACTTATGGATGAACATTAAGGACGTCTGATATCACTGACCACTGAATAAGTGGGTCTACAGCATTCTGCTTATTTTCATTTGTTTTCCTTAATCTAAATAAATGAGTTGCTGCTTTAAAAATATATATGTGAGGGCTTCCCTGGTGGCGCAGTGGTTGAGTGTCCGCCTGCCGATGCAGGGGACAAGGGTTCGTGCCCCGGTCCGGGAAGATCCCACATGCCGCAGAGCGGCTGGGCCCGTGCGCCACAACGAATGAGCTGCGCTCTAGAGCCCGTGAGCCACAACTACTGAGCCTACATGCCACAACTACTGAAGCTCAAGCACCTAGAGCCCATGCTCCACAACAAGAGAAGCCACCTCGATGAGAAGCCCACGCACTGCAACAAAGAGTAGCCCCCGCTCGCCGCAACTAGAGAAAGCCCGCGTGCAGCAACGAAGACCCAATGCAGCCAAAAATAAATAAATAAATAAATTTATTATTTTTTTAATATATATATGTGTGTGTGACACTGTAAGAGAAACTGGTGAGAAGCTCCCCAGGAGCTGCTATTACTTGGAAACTTGTTTTCCTTGAGAAGTTTGAATGAAGCAAGGCAAAATGGAGAGTCGTATTTATTCAATTGATGTTTATTGAGAACCACCGCGTGCAGGCACTGTCCTAAGCCCTGGGAATACGACAGTCATGTGCTCTAGCCTCATGGGACTTAAATAGTGGTATATATTCAGTCAATCTTTTCCTTTTCCTTTTTTTTTAATACAACAATGAAGAGTGAGGATCAAAAGTCAGTCCTACAGTCCTGCTCCAAAGTTTCCTAATGAAAGAATGAATGGGGACTTCCCTGGTGGTCCAGTGGTTAAGAATCTGCCTTCCATTGCAGGGGACGAGGATTCAATCCCTGGTCAGGGAACTAAGAACCCACATGCCACGGGGTAACTAAGCCCGAGAGCCACAACTAGAGAGAAGCAAAAAAAAAAAAAAAAAAAAGAATGAAAGAAAGACCTTAGGCAACCAAATCAGCAATTCAAACACTGGAAACAGCAATTTAACTCCCACTTTAAACAAATGAGTCAGAATAATGCCACAGTAATTGTATTAATAATTAATGGTCTTGCCCATTTGAGGCTTCTTCCTTTACCTTCTCAACAACTAATTAGCAGAAGGTATTTTAACTTTTGGATTGATATTAAGCTTTCATAAGCCCAGTGATTATGATAAGACCTCAGGCCCTACAGCCAGAGGAGTCACCAGTTTCCATCACAAAAGACTCATTGCCTCAGCCAGCATCCCCTGAGTTACTCAGCCCCAGGCCAGCATGGAAGGCCCTGCCCTATTTCCAGCTCTAATTTATCAGTACTTCTCCTGCCCCAGCTGCATCACTGCTTACAAAGCAGTTCCTTTAAAACAGCTCCATGGAAACCCCCAAAGCACAGCCCATGAATGGGGCTCTTTCCTGCTCTTGCTCTCAGCCCTCTCATCCCCTAGAACGGGGAAACGCCTAGATTCCTGGGGAGACCCTGTTACCCGGAGCATCAACCCTGGACTGGGGCCATCAGGTGATGACCTGGTCATTCCCCAAATCAAAGGGTTCTGAGCCCAAAGTCAAACCTCGGCCTGGGGCTTCCATCGTGACACAGTGGTTAGGAATCTGCCTGCCAGTGCAGGCGACACGGGTTTGAGCCCTGGTCCGGGAAGATCCCACATGCCGCGGAGCAACTAAGCCCGTGCGTCACAACTGCTGAGCCTGTGCTCTAGAGCCCGTGAGCCACAACTACTGAGCCTGCACGCCTAGAGCCCGTGCTCTGCAACAAGAGAAGCCACCACAGTGAGAAACCCACGCACCACAACGAAGAGCAGCCCCCGCTCTCCGCAACTAGAGAAAGCCCGCACACAGCAACGAAGACCCAACGCAGCCAAAAATAAATAAATAAATTTTAAAAATAGAGAGCTTATAAACCTCGGTCTGTGTCCGGACGTTCCACTCATTGGTATCACTTCGTTTAAAGTGGGCAGATTCACACCTCTGAGCTGTCGCCGACTCTGCTTCTGTATGTGACCCAGTTTGTTTGTTCTGCTTCCTCATCCAGTCTCCCCGATCCTTGGCCCCTGACGCTTCTCCGTGTAATTAGTAGATACAGCCCCTCCCCACTCCCACCCCAACTGCTCCCAGTGTAGACGGGTCGTGATCCCCACAGTGAGGGTGGGCACCCGGGCTATTGGGCCACAGGGCAGCTCCACGGGGAGAAGAGGCGTCTGACCCCCTGTCCCCACGGAAGTGAACCAGCAGGCAGAGCCTCCAGGAGGCCACTCCTATGTCCAGCTCAACCTTGGACCCTGATGGGCTCACAGGCCGAGTGCAGTGTGTGTGCAGCTTCACGCCTGCTCTGGTAGAACGGTTGTGGTGGTCTCAGGAAACACATTTATTATGAAGAAATTAAAATATTTGTCATACTTGTACATTTGTGAGACTGGAAGCCATATTTTACTCTTGCGGTCATCTATCCTCGTATTTAAAATAATGATCATGTCAATCACTATTGAAGTCTGGTGGGTGATTCTGCAGCTCACTGATGCAGAAAACCCTGGGGGACTTGAAGCCCCCATCCAGACGTTACCTCAGGTCAGCTGGGTGAAGTGACGTTTACGGGATTTTGGTGAATCTGTGACTCTTGATAAGGAAACATCAAAACCTTTACATATGGATTTCTGGATTTCCTTGTTATAATTTTGGGCATAGAAATTACATGACTTGGTTATAAAAATAAAGATCATCTAAAAGATCCAGAATATATATATCTCAATTTTTTTAGATTATCATCTAAAATAAGACATTTGAAAATATTTTTGAGGAACCTGGGCTCATTGAGAACATGTCTACAGGCCTCTGGGAGTTTGAGAATCCTGCTATCATTGTTTCAGTGGAAATAATCAAGAGCTCCATCTGTCCCTCCCAGGATCTGGAGATTCCCGTAAAATGCCAGATTGACCCACCAATCTTGACTGGATGGTTAGCCTAACAAATCTATTGTAATGACCAGTTATAAATGTTACCTGAAAGGACTTTCTTCTTGTAGGACACGTTTAACACTTAAAAGATTATACAAAATACTGTCCCTGCTTTCTGATAGTCACCAATCCTGCATCATCACCTACTAAATGTCATAATTATAATAGTAAAAATCAGAAACAGAGGAAAGAAAATAAAATTCAGTTAAAAATTAATACTAAATAAATGAAAATCCCAGCAATGTTTTAAAAACAGAAGTTGACAGTCTGATTCTAAAATCTCGATGAGCTGCAAAGGGCCAAAAAAAGCCAAGACATTGTTAAAGAAGAACAACTAAGTAAGAGAAACTACTCCATAGATGCAAAATGCAATACAAAACTACAGGAATTAGGGCAGTAATAATGAAACAAGAATAAAAAATAGACCTGTGGAAAAGACCAGAGCCCCCAAACCAACCCACACATGTGGCTATATGATATATGACAAAGGAAGTACTGTAGATTAGTGATAAAAATACATTAAAACAAAATAAAGGTGCTGGGTCATTTGGATAGCCACATGTAAAAAGGCAAGTCTTGAAATCGATCTTGTATCATCCACAAAAATTAATTCCAGAAAGAATGTAGCTGTTTGTTTTTTGGGGTTTTTTTTTGGCCACCACATGCAGCTTGTGGGATCTTAGTTCCCCAACCAGGGATTGAACCTGCGCCCCCTGCATTGGAAGTATGGCATCTTAACCACTGGACCACCAGGGAAGTCCCTGGAAAGAATGTAGCTTTAAATGTGAATGTTAAAAAATAAACTTTCTTAAGATCAATTTTTTTTATGATCTAGAGGTAGGGAAAGAATTCTTAAACAGATCACACACACACAGAAAACCCCAGCAGCTATATGGGAAGAGATTGATAATTTGTTTTGTTTTGTTTTTTTAATATTTATTTATTTATTTATTTTGGCTGCACCAGGTCTTCGTTGTGGCCTGTGGGATCTTCGTTGCAGCGTGCAGACTCTTAATTGTGGCATGCATGCAGGATCTAGTTCCCCAACCAGGGATGGAACCTGGGCCCCCTGCATTGGGAGCAAGGAGTCTTACCCACTAGACCACCAGGGAAGTCCCCTAGACTGATAATTTGGACTATGCTCAAATTAAGAATTTGTTTATTAAAAGATATCATTAAGAGAGTGAAGAGGCAATCACCAAGTGGGAGTAGATAGAGGCAACACAAAACCGACAAAGGGCTCATGTCCACAATATGTAATGAACTCCTATAAATCAATAAGTAGAAGGCACAATTTAATAGAAAAATGGGTAGAAGACCTGACCATGTAATTTACAAAAGAAGCTATCCAAATGGTCTTCAACTTCCTGAAAAATCATGTAAATTCAAACTAAAATCACAGTGAGATTTTATACACACCCTCTAGAACAGCTGAGATTAGAAAGACTGGCAGCAGCAAGTGTTGGTGAGGGTGGGGAGCAGTGGGGTCTCAGTGACAGCTGGGGGAGTCTACTGTGTTTGGCACCGTGTGGTAGATCTGAAAATCAGCATATCCTAGGACCAGGTATTTCACTCCTGGTGTAACAGAACTGCAGGCCCATGTGCCTCAAAAGACATATGTAAGGGTGCAGCAGCATTTGTCATAGAAAAAAAAAAAAAAACTTGGGAAAAAACTAAATGAGACTTCTGGTTTCCAGCCTGACCTGTCCCTCTTGTCCTCACAACGGGAAAAAAGGTGGAACAAACTGAAAATCAATAGCTTTTCTTGGATTCCTCAGAGAACTGAAGTCCAGGGCAAACCTCTACCTCCAACACTGGGGACAGGGGGCTACCAGGAAGCATAGCTCAGCACAGAAATAGCACCAGAGCCAGTACTGGAGGAAGAAAATGTTACTTGGCACGTTGCTGGAGGCTCAGTGCGCACAAGCTTGAAAACTGAAAATTAAGAGAGGCCAGTCTTACCTAAGGCACCCCACACTTTGGTGAGCCCACCTCCAGGAGCCTCTCTGGCTGTTCAGGCTGAGCATTAGAGAAAAACTGTCTCCTGCTTGCCACATTTCCACAGGGGAGGGGAGGGGTAGCCCTTTGGAAAGAAGCCCAGAGCATTCTGTTCTTTTTTTTTTTAATTTTTATTAGAGTATAGTTGATTTACAACGTTGCGTTAGTTTCTGCTCTACCGCCAAGTGTATCAGTTATACATATAAATATATCCACTCTTTTTAAAAATTAATTTATTTATTCATTTTTTTGGCCATGCCACGTGGCATGCGGGATCTTAGTTCCCTGACCAGGGATCGAACCCGTGCCCCCTGCAATGGAAGCAAGTAGTCTTAACCACTGGGCCTCCAGGCAAGTCCCTATCCACTCTTTATTAGATTCTTTTCCATATAAATCATTACAGAATATTGAGAAGAGTTCCCTGTGCTATACAGTAGGTCCTTATTAGTTATCTATTTTTTTATTATTTATTTATTTTTGGCTGCGTTGGGTCTTTGTGGCTGTGCACGGGCTTTCTCTAGTTGCAGCGAGCAGGGGCTACTCTTCGTTGCAGTGTGCGGGCTTCTCATTGCGGTGGCTTCTCTTGTTGCAGAGCACGGGCTCTAGGCGTGCGGGCTTCAGTAGTTGTGGCTCGCGGGCTCTAGAGCGCAGGCTCAGTAGTTGTGGCGCACGGGCTTCAGTAGTTGTGGCTTGCAGGCTCAGTAGTTGTGGCACGTGGGCTCTAGAGCACAGGCTCAGTAGTTGTGGCACATGGGCTTAGTTGCTCTGCAGCATGTGGGATCTTCCCAGACCAGGGCTCGAACCTGTGTCCCCTGCATTGGCAGGCGGATTCTTAACCACTGTGCCACCGAGGAAGCCCCTAGTTATCTATTTTATATACAGTGGTGTGTATGTGTCAATCCCAGTCTCCCAGTTTATCCCTGCCCCACCCCCACTTCCCCCCCAGTAACCATAAGTTTGTTTTCTACATCTGTGACTCATGTTTTGTAAATAAGTTCACTTGTACCTTTTTTTTTTTAATTTAAGCCATATCAAAAGCCCTTCCTCAAGGAAACTTTCACCAGAGCCCAACCACCTTGGGAATTACCAGAGCCTCAGAGTCCTGGGGGACAGGAAATGCCCAACTGCAGCCTCCTCTACCCTCCTGTGTCCCCTGAGTGGGGACAGGGGAGTGGAGTGGTCGGCTGAGAAGCACCCTTGCAGGTCACAGCCCTAGGCACAGGCTCCATGAATGGTGAGGTCTGATAGACACCTCACCACCACATCGAAGGGCTCCTGTAGAATCACAGGAGATTACAGTAGAAAGAACTGCAAACCATATTCAGGAAAAAGACTCCAGGAAACCCCAGAGATGATAGGGGAGACAAAAACAAGGACACAGAGGACATTTTAGCCCCTACCACCACCTACAACTACAGCAAAGAGCAAACACAGCTTAACTTCTAGCCGCACAAACGAAGCCTCTCAGTAAACGCACGTTTCCTTTTACCCAGGACGTCATGTCTCTCTTTCAACAAAGACTTGCACAGTGTGCTGTACGGCACAAAACGCAGCTTGGGGAAACAGAGCAAGCGCCAGAACCAGACGCAGAGATGGTGGAAGCTTTGGCATTATTGGACCAGGAGTTAAAATAACTACGATTAATAAGCTGAGGGTTCTAATGGAGATAGTGGGCACTTGTGAGAACAGGTGGGTAATGTAAGCAGAGAGATGGAAACTCTAAGAAAGAATCAAAAGGAAATGCTAGAAAGCAAGAACAATGTAACAGAAATGAGGAATGCCTTTGATGGGTTCGTGATAACCTAGACATGGCAGAGGAAGGAATCAGTGAGCCTGAAGATGCATCAACAGAAAAGTCCCAAACTGAAAATCAAAGAGTAAAAAAATGTTACTGCGTCCAAGCTTGCACTGCTCACCACACGAAAGGCCAAGCGATCGAGAGACGAGGTGTTGGGACAAGGAATAGTGGCTTTATTTGGAAAGCCAGCAGACAGGGAATTTCTTCTTTCTTGCAGGCATTCACAGGTGGGCCTGGTCAGGATGTTTCCTGTGAGCTAAACAAAGGTATTTTGGCTTAACAGTCAGGCATGGGAGGCCAGGTTCCAGGAAATGGGCCATTCTGTATAGGCAACATCCCTTTAGTGATTAACTTGTAGTAAAAGCAATAGAACCACAAAGGATAAAGTAAAAGAAACAGGTCTAATATGGAGTCAGATTTGTTCTTCCCTATTAAAAAACCGTGAAAGAGGGGCCTCCCTGGTGGCGCAGTGGTTGAGAGTCCGCCTGCCGATGCAGGGGATACGGGTTCGTGCCCCGGTCTGGGAGGATCCCATATGCCGCGGAGCGGCTGGGCCCGTGAGCCATGGCCGCTGGGCCTGCGCATCCGGAGCCTGTGCTCCGCAACGGGAGAGGCCACAACAGTGAGAGGCCCGCATACCGCAAAAAAAAAAAAAAAAAAAAACCGTGAAAGAGACAGAACAGAATATCCATGAACTGTGGGAGAATTACAAAAGGTGTAACATACACATAATGGGAATATCAGAAGGAGAAGAGAGAAAGGAACAGAGGAAATATTTGAAGTAATAATGGCTGAGAATTTCCCCAAATTAATGATAAACACCAAACCACAGATCCAGGAAACTCAGAGAACACTATGCAGGTAAATACCCAAAAAATCTACACTAAGACATATTCTAACTGCAGAAAAATCAAGGACAAAGAAAATCTTGAAGAAAACAGAGGAAATAAAGACCTTACCTCTAGTGGGACAAAGTAAAATTCCATCTGTCTCAGGAATCATGCAAGCAAAATAGAAAAAACTCACCAACTTAGAATTCTGTATCCAGTGAAATTGTCCTTCAAAAGTAAAGGGGAGGGCTTCCCTGGTGGCCCAGTGGTTGAGAGTCCGCCTGCCGACACAGGGGACACGGGTTCATGCCCCGGTCCGGAAAGATCCCACATGCCGTGGAGCGGCTGGGCCCGTGAGCCATGGCCGCTGAGCCTGCGCGTCCGGAGCCTGAGCTCCGCAACAGGAGAGGCCACAACAGTGAGAGGCCCGCGTACCGCAAAAAAAAAAAGTAAAGGGGAAATAGACATTCTCAGGCAAACAACATTGAGGGAGACACCCTCCCAACTACAAGGACCCGGCAGACGGAGTCAGTGCTGTGCCTGGACTACACGTGGGAATCGGTCCAGGACGCACTGATGGGCTTGAGCGTGACGAAGTGATGACCACCTGTCCGCTCCTGGGCTACAGGACACCCCAGCTGGAGGGCTGCACCGTCCCCGTCCCCACGAAGCCCCGCCCTCAGCCGACCCACCCACAGCTGCAGTCCTTCCCCGGCCTGTGAGCTTGTGCCCTAAACCTCGGGCTCCACGGCCTCCCGGGCTCAGGGCTGTGGCCTCTGGTTGGTGACACTGTGTCTCTCGAGTGGCCAGTTCGGTCGTGGGAGAGAGGAGACAACCAGCCACGGCGGGCAGCACTTTTCAGAGCTCCTTGTGAATTAACTTGTCTGCAGTCCCCTGAGTCCTTCTCTGCACAAGCAGGGTAGGGCCCCAAGCACAAATTCTACCTGAAAACCTGAAAGAAAAATGGAGCTGTCCAGAGTGCTGGAGTCGCTGAGCATGATGGAGCCCCGTTCAGCTCAGGGGACAGTGCCCTGCAGGCCGGGGTGCACTAGCGCCCCAGGAGCCACAGCGTCAGGAGGAGCCCGACCCGGATCTCACAGGAGGGCGGTGGCTCAGGGCCACCGCCCTGCTCCTCTCCGCTGCTTACGAGCTGCAGAGCAGACACGGAGCGATGCCTTCGGCCTGAGCTGTCTGTTTAAAAGCCACTTGTTAAATTGGAAGAGCCCCTTTCCCCTGGCCAATCCTTTCCTATTTTGTACAAATTCATTTATCCAAGTCGTTAATATTTTGACTGCTGAGGGAATATTAGGAGCTGGGCATGTAAGTATGGATAATGAATATTTGTTAAACAGATGTATTGACTGGGCAGCTACTATGTGCTTGGATGGTGCTAGGGCTAGAAAGCTGATAAAACATACTGCTTGTCCTCCAGGAGCAGTACTTAGCTGGAGATTGATTCACAAGTGTTTATTAGGTGCCCAGCACCCAGCAAGTAATAAAGAAGCGTCTCTTTACTTGTAGTTGGTGAATGGTGCAGATAAGTGTAGAGGCTGGGCCCTGAACCCAGCCTGGGGATTTGGGAGGTTGCGGGGAGTGGAGGGAAGGTGAGGCTTCCTAAAGGAAGTGAGGACTGAGTGCGTGGGTGGGTGGACGTGAGCTGGCTGAGGAAGGACGGGATAGCAGGGGCCTTCGGAGCCCCGACCCCGACAGAGCAGAATGAACATGTCAGGAGTGCATTTAGCAGTGAGCCGTGTGCGTGGTGAAAACAGTACACCGTTCCCCTGGAAAGGTAGGGTGGACGAGGTAAGTTCTGGGCTGCTGGGGTCCAACAGAGGCACACAGCACGCTCCACGTGCCTTCCTGGGTTGCCCGGAACATAGACATTAACTGAGAAGATTTCAGATGCCCTGCAGGACAGAAGGTGCTTGGTTATTAATAAATGCCACATGATAAATAGATCCCAGGGTCAAACTGGTTCAGAAGATGCAAATATCCACTGTGAATCTTTCGAGAGGGTAAAGTCTTCAATTTTCCAGATGGTCTGGGGAGATTTTCACCTGAGCATCTTGAGAAACAAGCGCTCAGAGTACACACTGGGGATGGCCACGTCAGCACCCAAGTGGCCGGGATGCCGCCTGGCAGGTCTCGTAGTTCTGATTCTCCCTGAGGATGCACTGCTCTCCAAGGTCAGCACAGCTGGAGGCATCTGGAGGGAAGAAGCTGCAAAGCACCAATGATGAGAAGACCCACAAATGGAGAGTGAAGGAAGGTGACCAGCTGACAACTTCAGTTTTACCCACAGCTCCTCTGTTGTGTGCTGGGTGTTGAAAGCCCTTCAGCTCTCAAAGTGCAGCTCTACCTGATGGCTGGAAAGCATCTGCCCTTTCTTCTCTCATTTCTTTGCATTCTTCTGACCTCTTAAGGCAGTGCAGAGACTGGCATGGCTATTAAAGTCAACAACTATTTTTATAGGTGGAATGTCGGTTGGGAGAAAGGACTTCTTGATTGGAATAGGAAACACTGATTGGCAAGTAATTGTACATCTTTTGGTCCCTCGACACTTGAGAAATTTGTGCTTTCTAAGAGTGGTGGTTTTCCGAGGAAAACTAGCTGAATTTTTTAGTGAAAGCTACATAAGAGTCATTTCTCATCCATATTATAAATGTCAGGGTTATCAGCAAGTGTAGGTCTTTCCTGGAGGATCTGACCCACTCTTGGGCTTCAAAGGGAGGAAAAGGAATAGATTTCTCCTGATTTCATAGAGCGTCTGTTCTTGGGTCACCTGTACAAAATCATCGTTGCCCCAGTTACTCTTCTGACATCAGTATTAATTTCAATGTCATGTGATTTGCAGTTTTCATGATGCTCATGTCTTTTTAAGATCCTGTATGAAAAAAGGTTCTTACAGATCCCATAGCATTGTGCATTAGGCTTCACGTGTTCTTGCAGAGTTTGTAGATGTCGCCTTTCAGGGACATCTCTCAGGATGGGGAGGACTTGGACTTGAGCAGAAGGGAGGTAACCGTGTGAGCAAATGGAGGTGGGAGTGGGGGGGGTGTTTGGGGTGGAGTTCTTGTGTTTATTTATCGTTTCCTCTTATCATAATTGATCCCGGCCTCGGTGCCTTGAAGGAGCCAAGGTTAGGGCAGTGCAGGGGTGGTGGGCAACAGCATTCAGAAAGGGAAATGTATAGAGAGCAAATTTTGTACTAACCTTTGTTGTATCTACTTCATCTCCATTAGGTAGATGTCTTCTGCGTTTCGTGTATACTCCAGAATCATTCTTCATCCATATGGAAGTCTGTCGTGTAAATTGCTTAAATTTTGAAAGTTATCCTATCTCTAAAATCAAATCTGGTTGGATGTTGCAATCTCCAGCCACCACCTTTCCTCTCCCGCCTAAGTCTTTCACACACTCATCCTTAGGAAGTTCTATATCATTTTCCTAAAATCATTAATAAAATGTAATTAAATACTTGCTCAGCAGCTTAAAGATGTGCATTATTGCACCAAAAAAATAGAACTGCTCAAAATTTACGATGTGAAGGGAAGTAAAATCTTGCATTATTTTCGATTAACTCTTAGTGTTGAAACCTCGTGTCTCCCATGTGCGAGGTTAAAAATCTGAGAAATTCACTAGCTTTAAAAGTGTCATTTGGGAATTCCCTGGAAGTCCAGTGGTTAGGACTCGGTGCTTGCACTGCCGTGGGCCCAGGTTGGATCCCTGGTCAGGGAACTAAGATCCCACAAGCCACATGACACAGCCAAAAAAAAAAAAAAAATGTCATTTAAGGGGGAAGGAAATGAAGGCCTGTGTTGATGTGAGTGTGTGATGACTCACACCTCTCTTTCTGGCTTGCAGTTTGAGGGCTGGGGAGTGACATTTTTATTCTGGGCAGGTCTCTCTGAGAATAAGCACAGTATGTGAACAAGGCAAGAAAGTCTCAGAATCCCGCTTTCTTCTCCCTTTCTCCAGATGAGCTAATGACTTACCATTCGTGCATTCCTCCTTCCCATTTTCGCTCTCTTTGCAGGTGCCATCACAGAGTTCTTCTAACCACCCCCCTTCGATAAAGTCAGACGGTTAGCACTCGCTTTAGTGCATCCACTCCTGAGATGCCAGCTCACATCTGCCTGCCCAGGGATCAGCCACCACAGCCAATCCCCTGAGCCCCGTGTGCTTGGCCTCTGTCCTCTCAGACCATCCCCAGGCACAGGGGACAGATCTCAGGCGGGGTGGACCTGAGCTTTGTCCAGAGTCAGACTGCTTGGTGAGGCCACCAGAGAGTTCTGGAAGGTCCCTTGATTGAAGATTTTGTGGTGGGTTTTGTTTGTTTGTTTGTTTGTTTTTTGCGGTACGCGGGCCTCTCACTGTTGTGGCCTCTCCCGTTGCGGAGCACAGGCTCCGGACGCGCAGGCTCAGCGGCCATGGCTCACGGGCCCAGCCGCTCTGCGGCATGTGGGATCCCCCCGGACCGGGGCATGAACCCGTGTCCCCTGCATCGGCAGGCGGACTCTCAACCACTGCACCACCAGAGAAGCCCTTGTTTGTTTTTTTAAATTAATTTATTTGTTTTTATTTTTGGCTGTGTCGTGTGTTCGTTGCTGTGCGTGGGCTTTCTCTAGTTGCAGCGAGCGGGGGCTATTCTTCATTGCAGTGCATGGGCTTCTCATCGTCGTGGCTTCTAGTGTTGCAGAGCACGGGCTCTAGGCGCACAGGCTTCGGTAGTTGTGGTGCACACGGGCTCAGTAGTTGTGGCGTGAGGGCTCAGTAGTTGTGGCTTGCGGGCCCTAGAGCACAGGCTCAGTAGTTGTGGTGCACGGGTTTAGTTACTCCGCAGCATGTGGGATCTTCCTGGACCGGGGCTTGAACCCATGTCTCCTGCATTGGCAGGCGGATTCTTAACCACTGCACCACCAGGGAAGCCCCTCGTGGTGGGTTTTGCAGCATGCCCTCTAGGCTGGGGTGCCAGCCTTTGGGGGCATGGACTTTCTCCTTGAATATGACCAGCACGGTGCCCAGCACATAACAGTGCTCATGAAACAGCATTTCCCTCTTTTTCCTGCAAGGGAGTTCCAGAAAAAGAACGACAAGGCAATTTCAGAAGAGATACTACAATGTACAATTGAGGTAGATCAGGAATGTTTTGTGGTTGAGGGTGATTTGAACCAAGAATCGAAGCATAGGCACATTCGTTCACCAGATTCTATAGTCTCGTTGGTATAGTTCAGGTACTGCTACAGGATAAGAATATAATAGTGACGAAACAAACACAAGAGTTTGCAGTCTGATGAGTCAGACAAATGTTCATCAAATAATTGCGTAAATTAATACAAATTTAATTGGAAAGTGACCTAAATGTCCAGTGAATATGGGAAAGTAAAGTAAAATATAAATGTTTTTATATTTTTTTTCTTGAAATACAGTTGATTTACAATATTGTGTTAGTTTCAGGTGTACAGCAGAGTGATTTTTTTTGCAGATTATATTCCATTATAGGTTATTACAAGATATTGGGTATAGTTCCCTGTGCTCTACAGTAAATCCTTGTTGTTTGTTTTATGCATAGTAGTGTGTAACTGTTAATCCCATGCTCCTAATTTGTCCCTCCCTTCTCCTTCTCCCCTTTGGTAGCCATAAGTTTGTTTCCTATGATATGACATGTTCTTTTGATTTAATATTATATAGCCATTGAAATTGTTTCAAAGAATTCTGAAGTGATTACAGTAACACTGGTTATTTAAAAAGGGGTGTATAAAAGCAAAGAGTGTAATCTCTATTTTACAAAAACAAATGCATGATTGCCTCTGCACGGGAAAGTTGGTTATAGCACATTTTTCTTGCTTCTAGACGTAGGCTTGTAATGATACAAACTTCCCTCTTAGAACTGCTTTTGCTGCATCCCATACATTTTGGGTCATTGTATTTCTTTTTTTTTAAGAAGATGTTGGGGGTAGGAGTTTATTTATTTATTTTGGCTGTGTTGGGTCTTCGTTCCTGTGCGAGGGCTTTCTCTAGTTGTGGCAAGTGGGGGCCACTCTTCATCGCAGTGTGCGGGCCTCTCACTATCGCGGCCTCTCGTTGCAGAGCACGGGCTCCAGACGCTCAGGCTCCGTAGTTGTGGCTCACGGGCCTAGCCGCTCCGCGGCATGTGGGATCCTCCCAGACCAGGGCTCGAACCCGTGTCCCCTGCACTGGCAGGCAGATTCTCAACCACTGCGCCAGCAGGGAAGCCCCTGTATTTCCATTTTTATTTGTCTCCAGGTATTTTTTTATTTCTTCAATGACCCACTGGTTGTTTAGTAGCATCTTTAGACTCCACACGTTTGTGTTTTTGCAGTTCAGACACATTCTAACCACCCTACATTTCACTCCCCAGGGGAGCCCCAGTTGCCCCCTGCCTTTCGGGGAGCCTCTCCAAGATAAGTAAGTGGGTCTGACCCAGGCTCCTTTCAGATTACTGGCTCTGCACCGGGACTTGGAGTGTGTGAGGTTTTGCACATGCCCTTTAAGAGGGGAGTCTCTGTTTGCTACAGCCCTTTGGCTCTCCTAAACATAAGCCCCACTGGTTATCAAAATCAGATGTTCTGGGGGCTCATCTTCCCCTAGCAGGAACCCCAGGCTGGGAAGCCTGATATGGAGCTTGGACCCCTTTCTCCTCGGGGAGAACCTCTGCAATTTTGAAAATCTTCCCATTTGTGGGTCACCAAACTGGGGCATGTGTCTGACTATATTGCGTCTCCTCCTATCCCTCTCACCATGGTTCTTTATGTCTTTAGTTGTGGGAAATCTTTTCTACTGGTCTCCAGCTCATTCTCATAGATAGTTGCTCTGTAAGTAGCTGTAATTTTGATGTGTCTGTGGGCGGAGGTGAGCTCAAGGTCTTCCAACTCAGCCACCTGGGCCACCCTCTCTGGTGGGCATCTCAAAATCTGGGTTTTTTTTTCCCCTCCATCAAAGGGGACAGGAATTGTTGACGTACTGCTTTCTAGAGTACTTCAAGCAAATGTTTCCGGTTTGAATATTATGGCTAATGAAATTGCCAGAGTGATGCCTTCTTAATTTTGCTCTCTGATGCTAAGTGCACGTGACAGGTCTGCTGGGTGCTGCCCTCTCTGCCATCCAGCGGCAGGCGGGGACTCACGGGGACTCGCATGACCCCAGCTGCTCTGCCTGCCTCCCTGGGAACGGGCTGCACTCAGCTGTGTCCTCCCTCCAAGCTTCAGGAGCCCAAGGCTCACTCTGTTGCTGAAAAATAGGAACCACAAGCATTTCTGGTGGTTTACTGTAAGGTGCAGTGATCCTCCTACAGCTTAAGGGACAGGTTCTAAAAAACAAGTATCAGGTAGAACTATTTTGCACACACTTTCAGGCTAACCATGAAAAAAAAATGTCCACTTGTTTAAGAAAATGCCACGATGTATGCTTTGTGATAAAAATTGTTTAATGATTGTTAATTGTCAAGCACCATGACCAAATAGTTCCGATATGCACAATGTATGTGATGGACAAATTAGTAACGGAACAATCAATACTCTAATACAAAAATATCAAGAATAGGCAGTTTTAAAAAAGAAATTTAAAACTCTAATTAAAATATGAAAAGATTTTAAGCATCACCAATAAGAAATAAATATAAAAGCATACATATTAAAGGATCAGATTGGCAGAGATGAAAAAACTCACAATACTCAGCATCAGGAAGGAACTGGAAATGTGACTTCTTACTATCAGTGGGAATATTCATAGATACATTTCTGTAAGGCTGCTTGCCAAAATATTATGACAGCTTAGAAGATGCACATGCTTTTTTGACATGACGGTTACCATCGTCCAGGATTCCTAAGTACGGCATTATTTATGTCACGTGACCATGAGTGGGGCGCTTACTGGGCCCGGTGCCTCTGAGCTCTAACTCACTGCATCCAGGGCTTACACTTAGCCCCAGGGGAAGCCCACGTTGCTGTGCTGGTGACTGAAACGACGTTTATTCTGGACAGAAGGATCACAGATTCTAGAGCAGGGGCCTGACATGTTGTCAGAAGGAACGCTTTTCACTTCCTTCCATCAGATCACTAACATCTGCACAGGGCTGTCCTGGCAACTCTGCAGATGAGGGCTCACCCACGTGGCTCCCTCTCCAGGGCTCACACAGCTGCTTTGAAATCTTCCTGCAGATGCTTATCTGGGGCAAATACCTTTCTCCTCTCCACCCTGTCTGGACTAGAGATCCGCTGGGCCTGAGGCTGTGAGGAAACAGCAGGTTCCTCCTTTTCCCACTTCTTTACCACCTTTGTTAAAGCTTTGAGTTCCAGGGACAGCAGCCTTGTCACCCCACTCCGTTTTGGAACCTGGGCCACATGGACACCCCGAGTGTGTCCCGCCCCCCCAGGAACGCTGTTTGCTCTGTTGATGTGAATGTCTCTACACGCAAGTGCCCTCAGATGCTCAGAGTAGTGAGTGTGATTATTGTGGTGTGGATTGTGTTGTCACGAGGCAGAATTTGGGCCTGGAGACCTACTTACATACACCTGGCACTGATTTACATACCAGCCCCTGACAAGTCACTCCAAATACTTGTCCACGAATTCAGCTATATGGTGCAGCCAACCACTGTTGTAGCCAGATCTGCTATTAAGGGCTTCACGCACATGAAGTACTGAGTAGATCTGTCAAATCGTAATCGTGATAATAATAAATCAGGGCTTCCCTGGTGGCGCTGTGGTTAAGAATCCGCCTCAGGGGACACGAGTTCGAGCCCTGGTCTGGGAAGACCCCACATGCCACGGAGCAACGAAGCCCGTGCGCCACAACTACCGAGCCTGCGCTCTAGAGCCCGCGAGCCACAACTACTGAGCCCAAGTGCCACAACTACTGAAACCCGCACGCCTAGAGCCCGTGCTCCACAGCTAGAGAAGCCACCGCAATGAGAAGCCCGCAGACCGCAATGAAGACCCAACACGGCCAAAAATAAATAAATAAGTACATCACTTTAAATAAAATAAGAAATCAGCTCAGGCAGCTCACAAATACAGCTGCCAGTAGCTGCTCCTCAGCCCTGGTTCCTTGTGCTGGAGCGACGTCTCAGTCAACATTCTCTCGGGAAACTGTGCCCTTCTAACCCACTGCAGACAAACAAGAAGACAGAGGCACGACCGTTCCTTTACTGTCCGTCATCTAGCAGGCGCTGTACGAGTGCAGCAGTCATTTCCCATGTTTTCTATCATTTGGTGTGAAGCCTGCATAGTTTGTGCCGTTGGTTGGAGAAGAGAACACACAGGAAAGACCACGTGGATGGTGAAGCCTGCCTGCGGGGCTCGCAGTGCACGGTCTGCACCGCAGCTCTTCGCTGACCTGAAAACACAGACACTACTGAACCCTATACACATATTATGATTTCTTTCCCACAGCCACACACCTATGATAAAGTTTAACGTATACGTTAGGCATGGTAAGAGGTTAACAGCAATACCCAATAATAAAATAGACCAGTTGTAACAGTATACTGTAAAAATGTTATGTGGATGTGGTCTCTCTCGATATAGCTTATCGTGCTGTACTCACCCTTCTTCTTGTGTCTGTGCGATGAGGTGAAGTGAGGTGAATGGCGTAGGCATTGTGACATAGCATTAGGCTACTACTGACCTTCTGACCACATGTCAGAAGGAGGATCGTCTGCTTCCTGTCATCCTGGATCCTCAGCCGTGACCATGTGGGTGGTTGGATGTCAGGAGCCGACGATGTCCATGGCGGGGGAACCCAGGCGGAACAGAGCCGGACAGGAGAGATTTCATCACATTACCCGGAATGGTGCCCAGTTTAAAACATGAATTTTTTATTCCTGGAATTTTTCACTTAATATTTTTGGACCGTGGTTGGCCATGGGTAACTGAAACTGCTGAAAGCGAAACCACAGCTCAGGGGGGGACTACTGTACCATTTTCCAATAAAAAGAGTCAGGGTTCCTTGGAGAAAAGGCTATTTCTAGCACTGAGGTGGAAGATACAAGATGAGCCTGGAGCATCTTAATAATGCCAGAAACTAAGAAAGTGCTTTTTCAAAAAAAGTATGGAAATGTCAAAAAAAAGCTGACCTGGAAGAGCTCCCAATGGCTCAAGCTGGAACAATATAAGCAACAAAATAAATAAGGATAGCATTGGATTATTACCCAGAGGACGCAGTCGTCACCAGGATACCCCAATAATAATTACTGTAGGTAAGATCTGGTCCTGAATGCAAACATTCTGAGGGAAACTTAAAGGAGACACAGCATATTTGTCTCAAATATTTCCTCCAAATATTTATTAGTAACTTTTTTCTCTTATTTTCTTTAAAAGACCTATGAGTATTCAAAGCAAAAATTATAACATTGTATTGTGGGGTTTGTAACGTGTAGATGTAAGATGTATGTCAACAGTAGCACAAAGGATACAGAGAGGTAAATGGACCTGCTCTGCAGAGAGGTTTTTATACTGTCCACGTGTGAAAATAGTACACTATTAGTTCTAAGTGGATTGTAATATGTGAAAGATGCATATTGTAACCCCTGGAACGACCACTAAAACAATGCAAAGAGGTGGCGCTTAAATGCTAGTAAAGGAATTAAATGGAATACAAAAAGTATTTGTACAAGCATGCTCATAGACCCTTGAGCCACAGTAGCCAAAACCAGCAAATAACCCAAATATCCATACATAGAAAAATGTATCAACAAACTGTGATATGTTTATACAGGAGAATACAACTCAGAATATAGAGGAGCAAACTACAGGGGCACACACTGTGGATGAATCTCGTAAACACACTGCTGAGTGAGACAAGCTGGCCGTGACACATTATTGTAGGATGACAGGCAAAATGAACCCGTGGTGAAAAAAATCACAAGAGCGTTTGCTTGTGGGGGGAGAAAAAAATTGCCTGGGAAGGAACTTGAGGGAATTTTCTGGAGGTGATGAAAATATTCTGTCCTTGAAAGGGGTGACGTATACATGGGTGCATTTATTTCTCACAGTGAATGTCTGTGCCTTTCAATGTATGTACCTCTTACCTCATGAAAAAGAAAAACAATTGAAAGAAAAGTGAAGGGTGGGTAGTAGCTTGAGGTATTGATGAAAGAGAAATAAATGGCAGATAATTAGTAGTCACTGCAGCTGGGTGACAGCTCTCATAGCATTTTGCTATTCTGTAAATGCTTAAAATTTTCTGTAACAAAATGCTGTTATGAAAAACAGAAATTGGTCTACAGTGTTAGCCGGTGAGGTGTTGGTTTCTTCGTGGAGGAGGGAGGGAGAAGTGATGGTGGGCTGTGTCGGGGAGGCCGGAGTGAAGCTGGTGTTGCTCTTGCCAATAAAAATTTAAATGCTGCACATTTACACAAAAATCCTAACTCAGTATCTCAGAATAACAGCAAGGTTTTGTCTTGTTTTGAAGCGGGACATGTTCACTGATGGTCTCATCAGATGGATTTTACTATTCCAAAGTATTCACGTCCTAACCCTCAGGTGACCCCTTGAGAGTCTTCCAGTTCTTGCCTCCGTTTGGTAGGTGGCGTGATTTTTATTTTTTATGATGCGATACTTTTTCCAGAGCAGCTCACCAGGACCACGACTCTTAGCACAGCGCCCCGTGCACAGTGTGCACTCAGAACCTGCAGAACTGGGTTGAATCGGGAATAAAACGAGTGGAAGGGATGCCAAGGATGGTGAGTAGGCAGTGCAGGGGAGGCGGAAAGGCCACGACCCAGCAGCAAACGCTTTTACTTGATAAACCATTTGGAACAAGTTCACCCAAAGATGTGGGTTTAAAGTGATGGTCTCCAGCCTTGGCCAGGCCCTGTAATCACCTGGAGAGCCATAAAAAATACCAATGCCAGGGTCTCACTCTAGGGATTCTGATTTAATTGGTCTGTTGCACTCGGATTTAAGGAATTTTAAAAGCCCCCCAGGTGATGGTCCTGTGCAGCCAGGGGTGAGAACCACTGACTCAGGGCTGTCGATGCATTAGCTGCAAGTGACTTCCGTGTGTGCTATGGGGTCTCCGAAAACAGCTTTGCCCTGTTAAAAGCAAAGGACTACTTTACTCAGCAGCAGGAGGAAATGTCTTCTTAGCAGATCTATTTCTGTGTCACTTGCTTTCAGAGTCAGAGGTGGTTTTAGACGTGGTAGTTTGATTTAGTCTGTGTTGAAAATCATAAATAGCCTACAAGTACCAAAAAAAAGATGAGAAGAATTTGCCAACATGTGGAGTGCATTATGTATTTTTCAAATTTCTCCTGTGATTGATTAGTAATGAAAACGAAATTGCTGGGGCCTGATTTCCTCAACTCAGCCCTTGGCCATTTCCCCAAGTTATTCCAAGTCTTTCCAAGACACTTCAGCACTCTCTCAAGGGGATTATTCCCACAGGTGAAGAGTACTAGACACTGAAATCTCTGCACAGTCTGTTCCCACTGCAGAAGTGTCCGCCTCCAGAACCTCGAATGGCTCGGGAGGCTGCTTCAGCAGTGGGTCCAGTGGCAGTGGGTGGGCTCTGAAGACAGGTGGACTTGATTCCCAGTCTCAGCCCAGCCACTCAGTAGCTGTGGGGCTTTGGACAAGTTCCTGGACTTGGAACAGCTACATAAACCTCGTTTTCGAGAAAAGGCATCCTTGTACTTGAGTGCACAAACGGCAGTGATTCTTCATCCCTCCCTGTATCCAAGCCCTTTGAAATGTGATTTTACAGCTGCTCCCGCTGAGAGGTAGAATCTGTTCCTCGAAACCTTGCATCAGGGCTGGCCAGTAGAGTGCAGTGGGCATGCCAGTGGGCCAGCTTGGGACCTCGGCTTAAAAGGTCTTAGATGCTTCTGCTTTTTCTTTCAGAACCCTGCCGTCTCCATGACAACAAGCCCATGTTAGCCTGCTGGAGGATGAGATACTTCAGGGAGTAGAACCAAGGTGCCCAGTCAACAGCCAGCTCCTCACCAGAAGCAGAGCCCCCTAACCAACCTGCAGCTGACCACACATGCACGAAGGAGCCCGGCTGAGACCAGAAGAATTGTCTAGCTGAGCCCAGCCTGAGCTAGGTGAGTATGGGGGTGGCTTGTTATGCAGCAGTAGCTAACTAATACATACGCCCACTGCAGACAGGATGCCAGGATTCAATGATCTGTTCATCACAAGTGACTTGGCAAACAGTAGGCACCCAATAGGTGCTGGTTTCCCTCTCCCCTTGTTTAAAGTTGGATCTCTTGAGTTATACAGAAATTCTTGTCATCATGTATGCTTGTGATTGGTGCTTAACTGCACTCAGTGCCCCACCCGACAGGAGGAAAGAGGCAACCAGAGTCTGACCACTAGGGCCCAAGACCAGATTGCAACATAAGAAGTTTGTCTTTAATCTGTTCCCTCCAAATCTAAACTCTGGAGGTCAAGGTTGTGGACAGATTTGAAGACACTGGGCTCCACCCTCTGGGGGCCCCATCTTCCCTCCTTTGCCGTCTGATCTCTGGACAGGGGGAATGGCCCACACCAAGCAGCAGCTGGGACGCAGAGGTCGAGCTTTGGAAGCTTCCTGCTTGCACCTCTCCGCTCCCTCCCTGGACTTGACACCATCTCTCCCCACTTTGGGTCTGAGGAGAGATGTCGGTAGGGCTTTGAGCTCTAGAAACCAGAAAATCTGACACAATGGTATGAACAAGCAAGGGCAGATGAGGCCGCAGAGGTTGGCAGGGGCCAGGTTAACTAAACCTTTATTCAACTGCAACGAGAAGCCAGTGACAGGGTTTAAGTGGGGGTGGGGGTTGCATATATCATGTTGTTCACATTTTCCAGAGATCAGTCTGGATGCTGAGTGGAGGACAGACTGTAGGAGGGCAAGAGGGCCGGGAGGCTGTGACCGGCAGTGGTTGTAGGGTGGAGACGGTGGAGACAGTGGGGAGGGGCTGCGGAGCCATTTCAGTGAAGCACTGTGGAGAAAAGCTGGAATGAAACGGGTTCCGGAGAGGTGAGGAGAAGCAGCCCTAATGGGGCAGAGAAACAGTGGCAACGCAGAGCGACCTGTGGTCAAAGGAGGTCTGCTTGTTTAATGCACAACACGAAGGTGTGTTTGTCCGCTGACAAACCACCCAGTGGGGAGGGAGGGAGGGAGGAATGTGATCGGCAAGGGACATTACACACGCAGAAATCTGGGGAGGTAGGCAGAAAGGACTCCTCAGCCCCAAACTGACTTGAAGTTGCAGCTTTCATCTGTGAAATAAATAGGATTTTGGCCTTCTATTTCATAACACAGGACACCCCGCAGATCATATCCTCGTCATGCTTCCCTGTAAGAACACCTCTGAGTTCTCAACACCCAAAATGCACAGCAGCTACTTATCTCGCCATACATTTTCCAGCTGAAGTTCATAGGTATAGAATTTACACTAAGCCTTCAAAACTTAATACAATATTTTGGGCTTCCCTGGTGGCGCAGTGGTTGAGAGTCCGCCTGCCGATGTAGGGGACACGGGTTCGTACCCCGGTCTGGGAAGATGCCACATGCCGCGGAGCGGCTGGGCCCGTGAGCCATGGCTGCTGAGCCTGTGCGGCCGGAGCCTGTGCTCCGCAATGGGAGAGGCCACGGCAGTGAGAGGCCCGCGTACCACAAAAAAAAAAAAAAAAAGAAGCAATGCTTTAAGCATTCTACATTCTAATACAATAAGTTATATGTAGGTGCCGTATTGTGATTTAGGAAATCGGTAGTTTTTTGATCCACTTGCTAGTCCTTAATATTTTTCTTATTTAAAATAATGGAAAATAGGTTTTCCGTAGAGTATTCACAGAGATAATCTGACATCTAAGGCACAGGATACTGACATTAATGGCAGAGGACTTTCCAGTCTGTCTTAGTTTTAGATTTGTAAATACCTTCCAAATTACTTAAGTTCTATTCTTCCAAATCTTATAGTAAAACTGATGCTCCATAAGGCTGTACTACAAATATTCTGCTGTTTTGCGTCCTCTCTGCATAGAATTGGGACTGTGCATACTCCAGTTTGAGAAGCATGCAGTAGTACAGCACTTGGAGTTGATCAGAAAACTTAGATGGAAAAATGCATTATCACTGTAACCTCCAATAGCAAGAAATTATTAAAATCGGTTCCAAAATGATATTTTTAAAAGCATCTTGAAAGTGGTTCTGAAGGGGTCTTAAGGAGTCCTATTAAAGGTATTATGTATTACCTTTAGACACAAACTTCCTTAGCAATTTGGGAAGGAGCAACCTGGGGCCTAGAGGAAGGATTCTGGCAAGAGAACTAATTTCAGGTAGGGCACCTTGCAGGTAACCATCAGCGAGCTTCTGCCAGAAGCCTAGGCCCGCCCCCAGCACTAGCCCCGCCCCTACCCGGGACCGCCTCAACACGTGCGGCGTGCCTGCAATGCGCATGCCCGCGGGGAAGGGGCGGGGCGAGCCGAACCCTGGCAGGGCCTGCGTGAGGAAGACCATCGCCATGCTGTGTCGGCTGCGAGAGGTGCCCCGGCACTTGCTGGTCTGCGAAAAGTCCAACTTCGGCCACGACAAGTCGCGCCACCGGCATCTCGTTGAGACGCACTATCACAACTACAGGGTGAGTCCACATCCCGGGCCCGCCGACCGCACACCATCCCGCCGGCGGTGGAGGCTTGGGGAAAGCCGCGCTCTGCGCCCCCGCCCTCGGCGCGCGGAGGGGCGGGGCCTTTCGCCAGGCATGCTGGGAACTGTAGTCTCTAGCCGCTCCAGGCCTGTGGTTTGCCCCCCCTCAGGACTACAAGTCCCAGGATGCACCGGCGCGGGGCGGTGTTCCGCCTTCGGAGGGAGGAGCAGGGTGGCGTGCGCCTGACAGAGTTCGCCGCGCTTCTGGCCGCTTACTCCGGCCCCGAACCGCCGCGGGTGGGGTGCGTCCCGGGAGGGGCGGGGCCGGGACGAGGGACTGACGGGTGTGACCCGCAGCCCGGCACGGACCCGCCCTTTCCGCACCACGGCTTCCTTCCCCCGCCGCGTGCTCGCGGGTCATTTTAGAGCCTCGTACGGAGTCCGGGAAGCTGCTTTCCCTTCTGAACCGCTTATGGGCGCTAGTTTGGTACCTGAGAAACCTACCCCTTTGCCTGCTGCCTCTGCGTTGTCCAGCCAGAGTGCACCATTTCGGCAGCTTTTGCAGAAATTCGCCGAGGCTTCCCTGCTCGCATGCACAACTTTAGAGCGGCTTTCGCTGTTGCTTCGTGAAAATGTCACTCTCTCGGGCGCCTTTTTCGCGAATGTGGTGGTTGAAGCATCGGTGAGGTTAATTATCAGTTTATCCAGGATCTGCTGAGAGTAGAAGAGAACATCCCTAATTCCCAGGTAGTGTATGCGGGGCGGGCTTCACCAACCCATTTAAGTGGAGAGGGCTTCAGAATAAACCTTACAATGAAAATGCTTTAAGCCTTTTACACTTTAAATCGACCAGCCTAATCTCAACTCAGGCCTGACTGGCTAGTTTCTCAGACACAACTGGTGATGCTGGTCCTTCAGGGACAAACTGGTGTCCCAGCTTCGGGAGGGTGGTTTCTCAAGGTGTGGAGCACCTGGGTGACGTTTGAAACCTGTCAGGTTGACTATCTCTGCTTTGGATGGAAAGTTCATCACAGACAGCAGTCGGGGATGTGTACCTTATCTCTCCCGTCCCATCTGTAGAGTTTTCTATCTGTAAAGGGTAAACATCCAGCAGACTTCTGCTTCCATGTAACCTCTTAATAATTGGTGTCCCTAAATTCCTTATACCCTAAGGGACAGTTCCTTTGATTCCAGCCTGGTACTAGGATACACAGATCTAGGGATATTCAATTGTACTATATTTCCCTAAAAATTAATGTAGTGATAGGAACGGGACATAAAATATATTGCTCATTTGTAAAAGATGAAACACAAACAAGGGCTTCCCTGGTGGCACAGTGGTTAAGAATCCGCCTGCCAGTGCAGGGGACACAGGTTCAAGCCCTGGTCCGGGAAGATCCCACATGCCGTGGAGCAGGTAAGCCCGTGCGCCACAACTACTGAGCCTGCGCTCTAGAGCCCGCGAGCCACAACTACTGAGCCCGTGTGCTACAACTACTGAAGCCCGCACGCCTAGAGCCCATGCTCTGCAACAAGAGAAGCCACCGCATGAGAAGCCACGCACAGCAACAAAGAGTAGCCCCCGCTCACCGCAACTAGAGAAAGCACGCGTGCAGCAAGGAAGACCCAACGCAGCCAAAAATAAATAAAATTAATTTTAAAAAATTATTAAAAAAAAAAACCGTAAGCAAGAGCTTCCCATTAAAATTGTTTTGCTCATTCACCTTTCCTGTACTGTAAGCTTGAATACAGAAATGGAAAACTTGAGTTGTCAAATTTCTCTTTTCCTGAGATTAGTAAGTTTTGGGGTTTTTTTTCTATTTTTATTTTTATTTTTAAAATTTTTATTGGAGCATAGTTGCTTTACAATGTCGTGTTAGTTTCTACTGTACAGCAAAGTGAGTCAGCTATACGTATACATATAGCCCATCGTTTTTGGATTTCCTTCCCATTTAGGTCACTACGGAGCAGAGTAGAGTTCCCTGTGCTATACAGTAGGTTCTCATTAGTCATCTATTTTATACATAGTATCAATAGTGTATATATGTCGATCCCCATCTCCCACTCTGAGATTGGTAAGTTAATTTCAGAGTTTTTTTGAAAGCTGTGGAGGAATGGTTAGCAGCTTTCATGATGTTGTATCATCCCTAAAAACCTGGGTGTTGATCTACATGAAAATAAGACTTGTTTAAACCTATAATGGAGTATAATCTGCAAAAATACTGAATCACTATGCTGTACACATGAAACTAATGTAGTATTGTAAGTCAGCTATGTGTCAATTAAAAAAAATAAGACTTGTTTATATCGCACATTCCAATAGGTTTCATTTCTGATTCCTGAATGTGGGATACTATCAAAAGAACTGAAAGACCTGGTCATGGACTCTGGACCCTATTACTTTGTGAAGGATTTACCTCTTCATGAGTTAGTCGCACACGAATTCATCAATACTTTTGTCAAGAAAGGTAAGAAACGCCGTGTAGTGTCTGTGAACGCGGTGAGGTGAGGAAGCCCAGGGAGATCACAGAGCAGTACCAGGGTCCTTCTCTTGTTCTGAACAGGACTGCTGGAGATCGTCTGCGTGGTCAGGTGTGTGCAGCCGTCCCGCAGTAGCTCAGCCGACTCTGTGTGCCCTCATTAGGTGGTGGTTTCTGATCACGCTGGTCCACAGGGGTTGCGTGGGCGTGTGTCATATGAGGGTTAACGGAGAGGAAAGTCTGTCGACCGCTGTGTTCAGATGCACTGCCGCTGGGTGTGTGGCTGCGGAGACAGACCTCTGTTCTCCCCGCAGTCCCCGTGACAGCTGTCTGGAGAGGGTGGTCTCCTGATGCAGCCACAGCTGCTGGCCCCAGAGTCAGGTGCTGATTGGGATTCCGCATCTTCCGCTTAGACGCTGTGGCTCTCAGCCTCGCCTGTGCACCTCATTCCTATCTGTGTCTGCTGGGTGGATTGGCTTGTTCCAGTTATATCCTAGGAACCACCTGTTTGAAACTCTTTCAGCGTGCCTTTCGGGATCCCCCTCACTATATACATCACTGCACAAGGGCCGCTGACATCTTGTCTTTGGTCTCATGGACATAATTCCTTTCTTTGGTTCTGAAGCTTGATGCTGGGGGATTCCCTGGTGGTCCAGTGGTTAGGATTCCTCGCTTTCATGGCTGAGGACCCAGGTTCGACCCCTGCTCGGGCAGCTGGGATCCCACAAGCTGTGTGGTGTGGTCAAAAAAAAAAAAGAAGTCTGAGGCTATTTTGTTAACAGTGTGGACACTGGCCATGGCAGGGACTTTTACATAGCTGACCCGACTTAACCCTGGCAACAACACTATGAAATAGGCCTGCAACCCCCATTTTACAGGTGAGAAAATTGAGGCTCAGAGAGATGGAGTAGCTTTCTTGACTTCACACAAGTTTGTGGCACATTTTGAGTCTTCATCTGGAACTCTGCCTTTCAGGTGTGTACGCTCACCTGCTCTTCCACTTTGTGCCCCTCTAGCAGCATCCCCGGAGGTATGCGCTCCATCCTGAGTCCATTTTCTGCTCGTTGGTAGCCAGCTTGCACAGACAGGCCCTAGGCAGGGGCGTGAACTAGCTGTGCTTGGCCTTGCGTGTCCCCCAGCTTGGCTGAGTGAGCTGGAGCAGTGACCCGGAAGGTTTGTTATCCTGTGAAAATAATCCACTAACTTCTTGCAGGTGTGATTTTTTTCTTGTCTTAATTTCTCCTCTGGGTTTTCTCTTACAGGTGCGTGCTATGCACTAACGTACAACACAAATATTGACGAGGATAATACTGTGGCTCTGCTACCAAATGGTAACCACACTCATATTTTCTTCTTTCTTAATTATGGAGGAAACACAAACGGTAAAAAAGAGTCAAGTCATTCGGATGTAAAGTGAAAGTCCCCCCTTTCAGCCCCGTCCCTCCAAACTCACTGCCATTCTCAGCAGGCATTCTTTTTTTTTTTTAAAGAATCAATTTTATTTATTTGTTTATTTATGGCTGTGTTGGGTCTTTGTTGCTGCGCGCCGGTTTTCTCTAGTTGCGGTGAGCGGGGGCTGCTCTTCATTGCGGTGCGTGGGCTTCTCATTGCTGTGGCTTCTCTTGTTGCGGAGCACAGGCTCTAGGCATGCGGGCTTCAGTAGTTGTGGCTTGCGGGCTCAGTAGTTGTGGTGCACGGGCTCTAGAGCGCAGGCTCAGTATCTGTGGCGCACGGGCTTTGTTGCTCTGTAGCACGTGGGATCTTCCTGGACCAGGGCTCAAACCCATGTCCCCTGCATTGGCAGATGGATTCTTAACCCCTGCACCACCAGGAAAGCCCCTCAGCAGGCACTCTTGTTAGCAGGTAGGTGTTCATTCTTCTAGACATTTTCTATGAATTTATAAACACAAACAGGTTCTTTTTTTAAAAATATATATATATTATGTCATAGTCCATTGTTTCTCGGTTTGCTTTTTTCCCAGGCTGTATATCCTAAACATCTTTCCCTATTAGTACATACAGTTTTGGGGGGTTTTTTGTTGTTTTTTTGTTTTATTTATTTTTGGCTGTGTTGGGTCTTGGTTGCTGCATGCGGCGGGCTTTCTCTAGTTGCGGCGAGTGGGGGCTACTCTTTGTTGCGGTGCGCGGGCTTCTCATTGCAGTGGCTTCTCTTGTGGATCACGGACTCTAGGTGCGCGGGCTTCAGTAGTTGTGGCTCGCGGGCTCTAGAGCGCAGGCTCAGTAGTTGTGGTGCACGCAGGCCCAGTTGCTCCGCAGCATGTGGGATCTTCTTGGACCAGGGCTCAAACCTGTGTCCCTTGCTTTGGCAGGCAGATTCTTAACCACTGCACCACCAGGGAAGCCTAGAACATACAATTTTAATTTACTATTTTTAATGTCTTGAAAATATTCCAAAGAAGAAGTATACCATAATTTGTTTACTCTTTCTTTAATAAAAATTTAGACAGTTTCTAGTTTCACTATAATAAATGATGTCTTTGTACATATAATTATAAATAATACCCTTGTATTATAAATAAGATACATGTATGAATAAATAATATCCTTGTGTGCACTGGTATTTAACTGCTCAATTTGTCTTGCTTTCTCTTAGAGAACACATTATATTTTTAACATCTCTTATGGTAATTATTATTTGATTTATAGGGAAATTAATTTTATCCCTGGATAAAGACACTTATGAAGAAGCTGGACTTCAAGGTCGTCCATCTCAGTATTCTGGCAGGAAAACCATGAAATTTAGTAAGTATTATGCTCACTCCATCAGTTTCTAACAAGGTAGTAGTGTTCCTGTAGCAATTTGAATTTAAATGTTTGAATTGCCTCTGTTCTCTTTGTTCAGAAGAAGTGTGGCTTTTTCTTGTCTTTAAAACTCCTTACTCCGGGGGCTCTTGGGTGGGCATCAGATAGGATGAGATAGATACTGCTGTGCATCTGTTTGTCTTCAGCTGTCGGCTGCATCTTGAAAAGATCACAGACTTGGACATGGTCCATTAGATACATACGTTTTGGGTCACAAATTCAAAGTGATGAACCCACTTGTTCCTTTTCTTTTAAATTGAAGTATAGTTGATTTACAGTGTGTTAATTACTGCTGTACAGCAAAGTGATTCAGTTATACATATATATATACATTCTTTTTCATATTCTTTTCCATTATGAAAAAGAATATCTTTTTCATATTCTTTTCCATTATCACAGGGTATTGAATATAGTTCTTTGTGCTCTACAGTAGGACCTTGTTGTTTAACCAGTCTATATATACCAGTTTGCATCTGTTCCAACTTGTTCTTAGTAAAGAATTTCCTTTAATTTTCCCAAGTTTTATGTGACTAGTAGAAATTCATCCATGAGTGAAGAGATGTAGTTCTGTTGATGGTCTGGCTTGAACATCAGTAGTTAGGGCTGCCACCTCCACAGCTAGGTTAGAGTTGATCTCTGCCCTTGGTCTTTGACTAGGAAAAATGTGAATTTAAAACACCTGTTGTGGGATTTCCCTGGTGGTGCAGTGGTTAAGAATCTGCCTGCCAGTGCAGGGGACACGGGCTCGAGCCCTGGTCCGGGAAGATCCCACATGCCGCGGAGCAACTAAGCACATGTGCCACGACTACTGAGCCTGCGCTCTAGAGCCCGTGAGCCACAGCTACTAAGCCCACGTGCCTAGAGCCTGTGCTCTGCAACAAGAGAAGCCACCACAATGAGAAGCCCGTGCACCACAACGAAGAGTAGCCCCCGCTCACTGCAACTAGAGAAAGCCCACGTGCAGCAAAGACCCAACACAGCCAAAAATAAATAAAAATAAAAATAAATAAATTTTTAAAATAAATTAAAAAAAAACACCTGTTGTAATTATCTCTCAATGCCAGAAATGTCCATCAGAGGCAGAGTTTTGGTTTGGTAACCCAAAGGGAGGGCAAGAAATACAAAATAACTCTTTTTATCCATAAAACTTCTAAAACTCCTGATGTTTTTAATCTAGCATGTTTTGCACAGTGCAAGCTGTGTGTCTTTGAATGAACTGTTTATTCCTCTCCATTTTTTTAAGTTGTTTCCATTGATTTGATGGATTTATCCTCTAAACTGGACTCTAAGAAGTATAAAAGAATATCTTGGGCTTTCAAAGAAAAGAAACCATTGAAATTTGATTTTCTTTTGGCGTGGCATCAGACAGGTATGAAAAATAAAATGGGTAATGATGGAGTGGTTTTGAAATCTAATGGTTAATTAAAGGGGAGTAGTGGGGATGGAATGGTGATTCATCCCAGCAGTCAGGGACGTTGTGTACGTAGATGGATACAGGTGTCCCCCACTTTTCGAAAGTTCACTTTATGCTCCTTTACTTTTACAAAAGCAAAAAGTGAAAATAGTGTACAGCGTGTGTTTTGCAGCGAGCTGCTATAGAGGCAGTGTGCACCCCAGCAGCGAGAGTGGCACCCCCAGCTCCCTCCCCCAGAACGGCGCTCAGCGTTTAGCCTCTAGCCGGCAGAGCTTTGAACTGTGTCTTTGAGCGTTTATTTCATGCATCTGTTAGCAAGATGTGTCTTAAGGTAATTGCTTCTTCCCTTTATGCCATTTCGACTTAATGAAAGGTTTTGTAGGAACACTACTTTGGGATGGGGGGAAACCTGTAAACATTGTTAAGGAAACTGCTTTGGCCCCTCTGGCATCCCTGAGCGCCATAGTCCGGGATCATCTCAGCATGCAGCCGTCCGTCTCCACCTCCTTGGGTTGTGTGTCGATCAAGGAGCTCCTGAGGGTGGTGTCAGGGCAACTAACCTTTGTCCATTTCTCCCTTTCCCTCCTCCAGCTTCCCTCCAACAGCCTTGGCTGGAGTGTTTTAAAATAACAGCAGTTATACTGATAGACACAAACTGCTTATTCGTTATTGCAGGGTAGTAATCAGGCATATCATTAAATGTCAGATTAAATTTGTTGCGCCTTTTAATTGATTAGAACAATACATTTAGTTCAGAGTTTCATGTTCACCAAACATTTTAATCGGCTTACAACTGCCATGTACCTCGCTCCTTTTAGAAGTGTATCTTTGGCCCAAAACAAGATTAAATGAATCAAATCATCACAATTACAATGGTGTAGTTCTCTCTTGGAGAAGAGGGAAGCCCATAGGTCCATTTTGGAAATAGGTACATCTGTCTGCTCCTCCTGGAAAGTTCATGGTCACTGGGTGCTACAGGGTTGCCTGGGTGAGGCCTAGGTCTGTAATACTTGGGTGCTTCTGTGTGTGGTGCAGACACAGAGGGCAGAGAGGCTGACATCTCAGCTGTATGAAGTCTTTCCTGAGGACCTCCTATGCAGTGGGTTCTGGAGACCACTGTGTTCCTAAGACTCCGAAGTATTTTAAGGGCTTGTCAAGACCCGTGAAACACCTGAGGTTTTACCCTCTTAGCAAGCTAAGAAGTTAGCCAGCACATTCTCGTGGGCTCTGGCAGGAGACACGAGACCCCTGGGTCCGAGACAAGACCTCATTGTCCCCAGCGGTCGCAGTGGCCAGAGCATCAGCTCCAGTTCACCAAGTCCTGGTTCCTGCAGGGAGATGCGTGGCGGGCAGGCGATGCAGGTGCAACCGGGGGGTTGCATTACAGGAGGGGAACCTGGAGCCTAAGGAGTTCAAATCTTTCATACTGGGCAGTGAGCCTGCTGACCTTTGCCCGGGAGGGCGGGAGGGAGGAGATGGAGGGAGACATTATTTCTCGTCCACTGGGCAGTAAGCAGTCCTGCCCTCTGCTCCAAGAGGGCCACTGTTTCCGTCTTCCAAGGCTATTGGAAAATCCTTCAGGATGCACTGGATCTTACTGGGTTTTAAAGACAAGCTGGGCTGAGATTCTTCAGCTCCTCTTCTGTTTCCTTCTTTGAGAGTGTGCAAATATGCTCCTTGCTCTGTAGAGTTCACTAATTTTATTTAACCATAAGTAATGCTTTGGGTTTTATTTATTAAGTCAAAAGTTTCTTAGTAGAGCAGATATTGAGACTAGTATGGCTTGAATCTGAAAGCCTTATGATTTTCCAGAAAAAGTGACAGGAGATGAACGTTGACAGAACTTTAGCCCAAGGAGGCGAAGGCAACTTAGATGATTTTAATTCGAATAAAGCTTTGTACAACCGCCACTGGCCTTACTTCATCCTGCCTGCTTCCTGAAACCCTCAAGTGGGAGTGGGGTGGGTTCACGGATCCACTGAACTTGTTTACATTATCCAAGTGGCCTTATTTGGTGTGTTTGAAGGTGCGGAAGGATCAACGATGATGTCATACTTTTCCAATTACCGGATTCGGGAGCATCAGCCAGAAATAGCGCTGAGCACGGTGACGGATCTGCAGTGCCCCGTGCTGCAGAGTGGCGAGCTCGGGGGCAAGCCCGAGGCGGCCTGCAGTGCCCCGGAGCTCTTCGAGTGGCTGGGCGCCGTCTTCAGTAACGCCGAGCTGTGCGTATGAGGGCTCCCGGGTCCCGGAGGGCTTGGGCTGCCTTCTCGTTTTCAACAGGGGTTTAGTACTTTGAAAGTGATCGTGTAGTGGATATAAATGCGTTTTCTTTCTCTTTTTTGGTTACAGAAATAATGAGCCTGATAATTTCATATCAACCTACTGCTGTCCTCAGCCAAGCACAGTGGTGGCGAAAGCTTACTTGTGTACAATCACTGGTTTCATCCTTCCAGAGAAGATACGTCTCCTGTTGGAACAGCTGTGGTGAGAAAAAAGAACAACCTTTTTTGCCATTTATGTCTTGCTTGTCTCCACCTCTGTAGCGTTTTAGGGGCAGTGCTGGTGATCCAGATTCCGGGGCCCTCTCACAACGTGTCCCCTTTTCCCTTGCTGGAGCTCACGTGCAGTAACGTCATCATCTTACATGATGTAATTATCCCTGGTGAGGTTGCCAGGTCCTTGTCTTTTTTTTTTTTTTGGCGGTACGCAGGCCTCTCACCGTTGTGGCCTCTCCCGTTGTGGAGCACAGGCTCCGGACGCGCAGGCTCAGTGGCCATGGCTCACGGGCCCAGCTGCTCCGTGGCATGTGGGATCTTCCCGGACCGGGGCACGAACCCGTGTCCCCTGCATCGGCAGGCGGACTCTCAACCACTGCGCCGCCAGGGAAGCCTGTCCTTGTCCTTTGAAAAGAAGAGAGCAGAGCTTTACTGTGCTTCTTGAGAACAAACTGCTCATTTTTCTCGTCCGCTCCCCCAGACCATTTCTGTGCAATTGAAGTTACAATATCACTTAAGAGAACAGCAGAACTCTATGGAACACATTATGATCTGTTTTAAATACTGGATTTCTGCAAAATGCTTCACTTTGAAATGGGTGGGAAAGGGAGCTGGCCACCTCTGAATCCAAATCATATCCAAGATCGGCCCTGGCTCTAACATCCGTGAATCACTGGGCACCGGTAACATGCCACAGGTTGTATAAAGTAGTATTGGATTTTCATTCTGGGAGGTGTTCTGTAAATAAAATGTGAGGAAGCTCAAATCCCGTATTGAAAAGAATATAAAGTGAGCATCATGCCTTCTGAGTCTTCACTTGAAAAATGTCTAAGATTTAAGTGTTGAGGGTTTTCCTTTTTAAATCCAACATCGTCTTTCACATTTATTAGCTTCGTACTTTTCTTTTCCTCAGTAAGAAGGTTGAAGTTTTAAAACTTTGATGGATTTTTAAAAAGAAATTCGATAAATTATTCTGCAGTGTTTCAGTTTACAGAGCCTCCGAAAGCAGCACTGTTCACGGGAGGGAAACAATTCTTACACACTTCGTGGGGATTTTTTTGTTCTTTAAATCTTATATGCTCTTCCACAACAAGGGTAGGAACCGCTGAAGTTTGTTGTGTGCGCTGCATGTTGGTGAACCTTTACTGAATTCACAGTATAGCACCAGGAATTTAATTTCTGTCTCCTAATTTTTATAAATGAAAGCTAAGGTCAAAGCTTCATGGGAGCATCAGAAATACCACTTATCCTGAATAAGTAAAAACAATAAATGGGACCGTTCCTAACCCTTCCTGTTTGTTAAGAAGTGTCTGTCTTTTTCAGCCGCTACTTTGATGAACCAAAGTTGGCCCCGTGGGTGACGTTGTCGGTTCAAGGCTTTGCAGACAGCCCTGTTTCCTGGAGAGAAAATGAACACGGTTTTCGAAAAGGAGGAGAACATTTATACAACTTTGTGGTTTTTAGTAATCAGGACTACTGGCTTCAGTTGGCTGTTGGGGCAAATGATGACTGTCCACCATAACAAGCACAGAGTTTCAAGTCATGTTTGTTTATGTTTATGCTCGTTTTCCGTATTTCTCGGCGGTATAAGGACTGTGTGTTCACTCAGACTTGGGTGACGATGACACTTCTCAGATCAGCATCTGTTAGCATCTGCTCTGGACTCGGGCCCATCCTGTGACAGGCTTGCTGTCAGGTGGAAGCTCATAGTCGATTTCTCCCTGTCACTTTGAGCCCAGGTGTGGGCTGCTGCGTGGTAACGTGGGCCACGATGGCCAGGGACCGGGGGTTATGGGACGACTGGGTAAGATGTGTGCTGTGATTGTGAGTTTTTCACATCATAATAACAAGAAACCCTTAACATCATACTTACAGAGCCAGTTCCTGCTTTAGTGCTGTTCATCTGCTACCTCATATAATTCTCACGTCAGTCCTGTGAGGGAACAGAGTGTACCTCAGCCACTGAAGTCACCTGCTTGTGGATTCGAGACCTGATCTCAGATCAGCTGGTTCCTGAGTGTGTGCTCACTCTCCTGCTTCTGGGCCAGGAGGGATATTTGGATACTATATGTTCATAAAGAACAAGTTGAATTTTGCAGTAACCTATAAGGGAAAAGAATCTGAAAAACATGTATGTGTGTGTATATATGTAAAACCGAATCACTGTGCTGTCCACCTGAAACTGACATATCATAAATCAACTATACTTCAATTTAAAAAAAAAGTGACTTCCCTGGCGGTATAGTGGTTAGGACTCGTGCTTCCACCGCAGGGGGGCATGGGTTCGATCCCTGGTCGGGGAACTAAGATCCCACATGCCACACAGTGTGGCCAAAAAATAAAAGTAAAAAAAAAAAAGTTGGAAGCATTTTTTTTTCCCCAGCAATATGGCTGATAAGGACCAACTGAAAACTACTTAAATTTCTGGAAGACCTATCAAGAACCATTTTTTTAAATGTTTCAATGAGCTGCAGAATAATAATTCTCAAAAGCTAAATAATTTATTTGGCCACATGGAATTAAATTAGAAATCAGTAACAGAAAGATCCTTGAAAATCCCCAAGTATTTGGAAACAAAATAACTCACAAGTCAAAGAACAAATCTAAAGAGAAATTAGAAAGTAATTTGAGATGAATTTTTTTAAAAAACTAGAATTTGTGGGTTCTTGCTAAAGCAGTACTTAGAGGGAAACTTGTAGCTTTAAATGCCTGTATTAGAAAGGAAAACAGGTCTCAAATCAGTGACCTCAGTTTCCACTTTAAGAAACAGTAAAAGAAGAGCAAATTAAATCCAAAGGCAGCAGAAGAAAAGGAATAATAAAGATCGAAGTGGTAACCAATGAAATAAAATAGAGAAAAATTCATCCAAAAGCTTGTTCTTTGGGAAAATCAATAAAATTGATAAATCTCCAGCCAGATGGGTGAGGGAAAAAAGAGACCAATTACCAATATAAGGAATGGGAGAGGTAACATGACTGAAGATCCCACAGATGTTAAAATAATAGGAACACCTTTATACCAATAAATTCAAGAACATAGGTGAAGTTGACAAGTTCCTTGAAAGACACAAATTACCAGAGCTCACTCAAGAAGAAACAGGTAGGGGCTTCCCTGGTGGCGCAGTGGTTGAGAGTCTGCCTGCCGATGCAGGGGACATGGGTTCGTGCCCCGGTCCGGGAAGATCCCACATGCTGCAGAGCGGCTGGGCCCGTGAGCCATGGCCGCTGGGCCTGCGTGTCCGGAGCCTGTGCTCCGCAACGGGAGAGGCCATGGCAGTGAGAGGCCCACGTACCGCAAAGAAAAAAAAAAAAAAGAGGTAAAACCTTATAACCCCAATGGGATGGCTTCAGTGGTGAGTTTTACCAAACATCTGAAGAAATAATACCAATTCTACACAAATACTGCCACTCATTCTATGGGGTCAGCATTACCCTGGTAGCAAAATTACTGAGGCATCTTGGCTGGGCAAACACATTGCAAGGAAAGAAAACACTACAAAACAAACATTCCTCATGAACATAGGTGCAAAAACTAAGCAAAAGTTTTAGTAAATTGAAACCTACGATATAATAAAAAGGTAATATGGCCATGGGATTTATCCTGGGAATGCAAGGTTGATTTAACATTCACATAATCATTTCAATCAATACGAGAAACGTATTTGACAAAATCCACCATCTAGTCCTGTTAAAAACTCTGGCAAACTGGGAATAAAGGGGACTTCCCCAATCTGATTAAAAGACATCTGCAAAAGCCCTACAGCTGATATCAGACTTAATTGTGAAGGGCTGAATACTTTTCCCCTAACATCAGGAAGAAATCAGGGATGTCTCTGTTCATCATTGTACTGGAGATTCTAGGCTGCAGTCAGGCAAGAAACAGAACATTCAGATTGGAAAGAAAAAAATAAAATTGTCCTTTTTTCACAGATGACATGATCTATGTAGAAAATTCAGTGGAATCTGTAAACAAGATATTAGAACTAATGAGTTTATCAAAGTTGCAGGATACAAAGCAGTGTACAAAAATCAATTATATTTCTATATATGAACAATTAGAAAGTGAAGTTAAAAATCATTTACAATAGCATAAAAATACTAGGTAGGAATAAATGACAAAAACTGTGAAAGACATGTACACTGAAAACTTAAATATTGCTATGATCAATTAAAGAAGACCTAAATAACCTGGGGTATATACTTTGTTCATGGGTCAGAAGACTCAGTATTGTTAAGATGCCATTCCAGGACTTCCCTGGTGGTGCAGGGGTTAAGAATCTGCCTGCCAATGCAGGGGACACGGGTTCAAGCCCTGGTCCAGGAAGATCTCACATGCCGCAGAGCAACTAAGCCCATGCACCACAACTACTGAGCCTCCGCTCTAGAGCCTGTGTGCCGCAACTACTGAGCCTGTGCTCTAGAGCCCGCGAGCCACAACTACTGAGCCTGTGCTCTAGAGCTCATGAGCCACAACTAATGAGCCCGTGTGCCACAACTACTGAAGCCCACGCACCTAGAGCCCGTGCTCTGCAACAAGCCATCGCGATGAGAAGCCCGCACACCACAAAGAAGAGTAGCCCCCGCTCGCCACAACTAGAGAAAGCCTGCACGCAGCAGCAAAGACCCAACACAGCCAAAAATAAAAGTAAAATAAAATAAATAAATTTATTTTAAAAAATGTCATTCCAAAATACAGATTCAATGTAGATTCAATATAGTCCCAGCAGGCTACTTTCTGTGTGTGTACGTAAGTTGACAAGCTGATTCTAAAATTTTTGCAGAACTACAAAGGACCTAGAGTAGCCTCCAGGGCTGTCTTGGAACTTGACAACACAGCACCAGAAGCCTCCAGCTGCCCCATTCTTTCTCCCTCAACATGATGTAAACCCAGCCCAAGTAGGAAGCCAGGAGGTGTTTTTCAGTGTGTCCCCCTCGTGATCTGTAAGGGTGCATGCCAACTGCGAGGAAATTTCGTAATAACGGACTTAATTGAGGAGGTGCCAATTGACGTTGGAAATAAGATTTATTGCTGTTAATCCTTTGGAGTAATCCGGGGTTGACTAGTTTTTTTTCAAACTATACCTGCCGGTTAATACCATGTTCAACTATTTTCCGTATAAAATTAAAAAATAAAAATCTGGTATACAAGAGGGGTTGTAGAAGACTGAGTTGAGGAATTTATGTGAATAGGAAAACAGACTTGTGGATCTTTAGGGAACAAGTCTCAAGAGGTTTCTGGAAAAAAAGAAAGACCTACAAATTACCAAGGCAGTTTTCTTAAGTTTGAAGCAGGGGAAACGGTAACACAGCAACCGACCAAAAAAGCTATGCCAGAACCCTCCCTTTTAAGGAGCTAAGATTGTGCTCAAATTCTTTTTGTGTAATTTACTGGGACTTGGAGACCAGAAAGACCACTGCAAGCATATTCTTCAGAATCCAGATTAGGGGAAAAGTTTTATTCCTTGGGTGCAAAGTTACTGCTATATTCATCGTAATAAATCAAACTAAATTACTTGGCAGGAAGCCAAGTGTGACCCACACATTTCTAAAGAAATGACCAGAGATCGAAGATGATTATTTTCATCTCTTATAATTGAAGAATATTTGTCTTGTTTTCCTGTTGCCCAAGCTTGGAGTTTTTTTCCTCCTTCTGGTAGGCTGCCTCGAAACCCATGTGCCATTTTCATCACAAAGCTCCCTGGATTCTCCAGAGACAGAACTAATAGGATATATATATACACACACGCACACGCACACACACACATAGTATTTATATCAATATGAAATATGTGAATACATAGTATTTATTATATAATATAAATATTTGCATATTATATATAATGAAGATAATTATGTTGCATATTATATATAATATATTGTGTATGTGTATATTAATATATATTGTAAATACAGATCTTCCTTGACTTATGATAGTGTTACATCCTGATAAACCCATTACAATTTGAAATTAGTTTAAGTCGAGAATGCATTTAATACACCTAACCTGCCAAACCTCATAGCTTAGCCTAGCCTACCTTAAACATGCTCAGGACACTGACATTAGCCTACAGTCAGGCAACATTATCTAACACAAAGCCTATTGTATAATACAATGTTGAATATCTCATGTAATTTATTAAATACTGTGCTGAAAGTGAAACAGAGTGTCTGGGTAGAGAATGGTTGTCAGTGTATCAGTTGTTCATCCTGGTTGTGGCATGGCTGCCTGGGAGCAGCCCAGCATCACAAGAGAATGTCTTACTGTGTACACATCGCTAGCCCCGGAAAAGATCAAGATGCAAAGATCAAGGTTTCTACTGAATGTGTATCACTTTCACACCGTCGTAAAGTTGAAAAATCCTAAGTCGAACCCCGGGGGGACCATCTGCATTTATCATGATGAATTGGCTCATGCAGTGGTGGAGGAGAAGTCCTGCAACAGCTGCCGTCTGTGAGCCGTAGACCCGGGAGAACCGCTGATGTAGTTCCGTCCAAGTCGGAAGCCCTGGGGACCAGGAGAGCCAATGGTGCGAGTCCCATCCAAGGGCAGAAGACCCATGTCCTAGGTCAGCAGTCAGGCCGAGAGAGTAGAATCGTTCCTTTCTCGGCCTTTTTGTTCTGTTCAGGCCCTCAAGGAGCGGATGAGGCCCACCCACACTGAGGAGGTTAATCTGCTTTACTGAGTCTGCTGATTCAAGTGCTAATCTCATCCAGAAACCCCTTCCCAGACACCCCCAGAAATAACGTTTAGCCATAATATCTGGATACCCCATGATGCAGTCAAGTTGGCACGTCACACTCCATCGTGAGTTACTTTGGTCTGTTGTCGAGCCCCTGGTTTCCACTCAGTGGTTACTGGTGCTGAACAGGGAAGAACAAATCTGACTCCATATTGGGTCTGTTTCTTTAACCTTTGTATTCTGTTGCTTTTGCTACAAGTTAATCACCAAAGGGGATGCTGCCTATAAGCTTAGTTTATGCATCATGGCCCATCTCTGGGAACCCTGCCTCCCAGGGCATGAGCATTAAGGTAACATACCTTTGTTTAGCTCACAGGAAACATCCTGCCCAGGCCCACCTGTGAAGGACTGCTGGGAGGAAGAAATGAACACCTCCCCTCTAGAGGCCGATGGGAGCCAGGAAATGCTTGGCTTTGCTCCGTCCCCTTTTAATATAAAAGCCTGCGTTCTAACTCAGGCAAGATGGATCTTTGGGGCACACGGCCACCACCTTCTCAGTCTGTTGGCTTTCCAGATGAAGTCGCTCTTTCTCGCCTCAGCAGCTCGCCTCTCCGTATCTTGGACTCGGCAACAATGGGGGCTGTGAGAGCAGAACAGGTTGATGACAGGTTTTCTCCTTTTGAGGAAGAGACACTTCAGGAGGACAGCTGTCTCTGCCTGGACCAGCTCTTGGCTCAAGCTGACATGGTAACTATGACAGCTGATGGGGCTGGATGAGCATCCTGAAGATCAGCCGGGACCTTCCGGGGAGGAAAGCCTGCAGGGGACTTCCTGGGCTTGGGGCTACTCTCCTTCACCCCCTCACCTGCTGGGCCCCAGCTGAACAGTTTGTGAAGCCACTGCCTGGCAGGACACAAGCTGTCTTTGGAAAGATCTTGCTACGAGCCATTTTCCTCCAGTGATGAAAGGAAAACTCTTCTCAGGAGAATGCACTGCTTTATAGAAACAACCGTTTTCGTAAATATAGCCCGTGCCCCATTTGTGAACAGTGGTTCGTGCATTACTGCAACGGACTGACTCTCCTTAGTTTAGGACGGGGAAGACTCGTGGGGAAAAGTGGTTGGACTTGGGGTGAGACTGGATTTCCTTCTTTCTCTATCTGTATCAGCCGCTGAGTGCCAGAAGCTGTCGAAATCCGTCACCATCACCTGAGCGCCGTTAGCAGGTACGGCCTCAGTGAGAAGGTATAAATGGTCAGAAATTCGAGGTCTGGAAATCGGAGCTATCAGTCTTAGCATCTGTGAGCTCCTTCTGAGAAAACAACAGGCACAGAAAAAGGTACAATTCCTGGAGACTTTCTTTGTTTCCCTCAACTAATGAGGTAAGTTGGAGCCTTTTCCTTTTACTGATGAAGCGCTCACATCTGGGTCTTATTTCAGATAACAATTGCCAGCCTCCAGGTATCACGTTCTGTAAATCTTAGTGAGTCTCTCGGCTTTTAGGCCAAAGTGCCTGACAGTCTTCCGGGTGAGGGACCCAGATAAGTCTGGGAGGCTTGAGAATGTAGGGCAATCTTTCGGCTTCACAAGCAGCCAGAATTTGTCATGTTTCTTTTAGCCTCTAACAGGGCTCAATGTCTTTGTTCCTGAGCGAAAGTTGTGGGCATATGACGCCTACTGAGCTTCCCCAACTTGTCTCTGTGTCTCAGCTGGTAAACTTTGCCCCTGTTTCATTTTGAGTCCATTCTGAAGTTCTCAGAATAAGAGTACCAGCCAGTATATTCGATTTCATAATAATAGCTGACATTCACTAAGCACTAATTGTGTGTTCAGGCAGGCTGAGCATTCTGTACGCGTTCCCTCAGCAAATGCCCGCTAAAGACCTTTTTTTAAAATTGAAGTATAGTGGATTTACAATGTTGTGTTGGTTTCAGGTGTACAGCACAGTGATTCAGTTATACATATATATCTATTTTTCAGATTCCTTCCCCTTGTCGGTTATTACAAAAAATTGAATATAGTTCCCTGTGCTGTACAGTAGGTCCTTGCTGGTTACCTATTTTATATATAGTAGTGTGTATATGTTAATCCTAAACTCCTAATTTATCCCTCCCCGATTTCCCCTTTGGTAACCATAGTTTGTTTTCTCTGTCTGGCCCACTGAAGACTCTTACAGCAGGTGTTACTCACGTTTTGCTGATAAGCCTAGAGAAATCTTCCCTAGGCCAGATAGCTAAGTAAGCAGTGAAATCAAAATCGCAAATGACGTTTGTGTAGCTGGAGATTTTAAACAAATTCCCTTATTCATGTTTGAGATTGGGAGGACACAAAGGAACTGCTTCAGTTATCCATTGTGAGGTCACAAATCTCTCCCAAACCTAGTGGCTTATAACAACAGTAATTTATTATTTCTCATGACACTGCCAGTTGATCAGGAGGTCTTGTCTCCCCTGATGGTGAGTTGGCTGGAAGGTCCAACATGGGCTCACTGCCATGGCCGGCTGTCAGTGCTGGAGGCCAACTGGCGCTGTTAGCTGGACACCTCAGTTTTCTCCTACATGGACCTCTCATGTGGCTGCTTGGGTTTCCTCACAGCAAGGTGACTGGGCTTTAAGAAGGAACATTCCAAAAAGACAAGCCCCGGGCTTTCCTGGTGGCGCAGTGGTTAGGAGTCCGCCTGCCGATGCAGGGGACACGGGTTCGTGCCCCGGTCCGGGAAGATCCCCACATGCCGCGGAGCGGCTGGGCCCGTGAGCCGCTGAGCCTGCGCAGCCGGAGCCTGTGCTCCACAACGGGAGAGGCCACGACAGTGAGAGGCCCACGTACAGAAAAAAAAAAAAAAAAAAAGAAGACAAGCCCCATTGTGAAAGTGCTTACGAAAACTTCACTTGCTAACGGCCCATGGGCCAAAGTTGGTCTCATGGCCAAGCCCTGAGTCAATGTGGGAAGCTTTACAAGGACATGGATCTTGAGGGGTGGGGGTCATCAGTAACAGCTGGACTACAGGCATGATGGGATGCTTTTTTTTTTTTTTTTTTTTTTGCCTGAAAAGCATCCTTCTTTCCCCTTCAGGCTAATAGCAAAGCTTACCAATTAGCGTTTCATGTTGCGTTTACAGCCCTTCGCATATAAGTTTTGAAATTTTGAGCAGTGATGTTTAGGCTGTTAAACTGATCAGTAGTTGGCTAATTCATTTATTAATTTAATATTCCCTGCTTTCAAGGTGCGGTAGTCTAGTGAGAGTTAACTTATTAACACACTTGATAGCTCGTGTAATAATCACAGAACCTTAGCACTAGGTGTTATTGTCTCTGCTTTACAGGTGAGGAGGTGCAGTCACCTGGCCCAGGTCGCACACCTGTTTCTCAGCAGATCAGGTCAGAGCATACCTTGTTCCTCCCCCTCCCCCCCCTCCCCCCGTGCTGAACACGCACTGGGGAGCTGAGGAATCAACAACACAGGCCGCCTGAAGGCTCGCAGGGAGGAGTAAAGAGTTTTTTTAAGTGAATTGCAATTAAGTTGAGGAGGAAGTTCATCGCCGCAAAAGTCTGCAGCCTTTGGCTAATTTCTTGCTGATGTGTTAGACTAGTGGGCCTGGTCTTTACCCTTCTGCATCTCTAACACTGTTTTTAACAACAACATATAAAAGGGGACTTCCCTGGCAGTCCAGTGGTTAAGACTCCGCGTTTCCACTGCAGGGGGCCAGCGTTTGATCCCTGGTCAGGGAACTAAGATCCCACATGCCATGTAGTGCGGCCAAAAAAATTTGAAAAAAGAACAACTACATATAAAATATACGCAGCATAAAATGTACCAGCTTAACCAGCGATAGGCGTCCAGCTCAGTGGTATTCCGTACAAGGGGGCTGTTGTGTGACCACCACCACTGATCCGCGAACTCTTTCATCATCCCAGATGGAAACTCCTGGCCCTCTAAGACTTCTGAACAGAAGAATTATCGGTGCCTTTTGAAACTTTATTTGGAAGGGAAGTGTCGGGTAAGTGCCCTTCATCTGGGCGCCCTGGGCTGGTCAGGACTGGGCCCCTCAAAATCCCATCAGGTTGCCTCTGGAAGTCTTCCTAAAGTTCAGAGGTGCCCCGTGGGGTTCAAGGTCAGTGAAAAGGAAGCCACGGTCGGGGGTGTCAGGAGGTCGCTGGAGGGAGGTGGTCGTTATGGGCCAAAGGGCGTCTCCCAAATTTCACATGTTGAAGTCCTAACTCGTCAACTCCACTACCCACCACCCGCACCTCAGAAGGTGAACGTGCTTGGAGATTAGGCCTTTAGAGAGGTGATTAGGTAAAATGATGTCACGTGGGTGGGACCTAAAGCCAGTGTAACTGGTGTCCTCGTTGAAAAGGGAAATTAGGACTGACATACACAGAGGGAAGACCCTGTGAGGACACAGGAGACGGCCGTCTACAAGCCAAGGAGAGAGGCCTTGGAGAAACCAGCCCTATGACAGCTTGATCTTGGACGTCCAGGCTCCAGAACTGTGAGCACATAAATTCTGTGGATTAAGCCACTCCGTCTGGTGGTGCTTTGTTTTGGTCCACGCAGACTAACAGTGGGGAAGGACCCTGAGGCTTGGGGGCCGGCAAAGCTGTGGGCCTCAGTCCTAAGAGGGGCTGAGGGGGAGGCACCTGGTGGTCACTTGGTGAGCAGTGGTTTCAGGGAAAGAGGTGGAGGTCATTCTTAAATGCTCCTGCTGCGTGGTTCACTTGCTCTCGGGCAAAAGACCGGGATGTGATTCCAAAACCTGGATACAGCGGGCCATGGATTTCTGAGAGAGGCCAACTCTGAACTGTGGTTCCCCCGACAAGGACAGAAAGATGGAGCAGTGACTGTCAGCCCCTACCCTACAAGCTGGGCTGCAGCCCCTCGGATCTTTAAAAAAATAATTTAAAATTGTGGCAAAAAAACACAGCATAAAATCTACCTTCTTAACCGTTTTTAAGTGTACAGTTCAGTTACGTCAGCTATGCTCACATTGCTGGGCCGCACATCTCCAGGAAGTCTTCATCTTGCAAAACGGAAGCTCTGTACCCACCGAACAACAGCTGTCCTTCGCCTCCCACAGCCCCTCAGGTTTTAAAGGGTGAACCCGCTGAGCGTGGAGTGCTCCCAGCCTGGAGAGGCTTGGCTTCGGGGCTGCTGAGTGTCCTGGAGTTTTCTTCTCTACGTCGTGCGGGTCCGCGTGTGATATCTAAGGACCGAATTCTGACCAGTGCCTGCAGTGAGGGAGATTAAATCACAGCAGTTTACCTGCGGGCATCGCTCACCTGGTTCCCAGCGACCCCATGCGTAGGGACAGGAATGGGGTCCCGGTTCAGCAAGTCTGTGCATTGACAGAGCCTCTCCTTACCTGTCACCTCCAGGCCGCAGGCCCCAGGCCCTCGTCCTCACCGGCCCGGGAGGCACATTGTGCTGCCTTCCTGACTCCCAGGAACCAGCCTCGGTGTCAGTGAGACAGACCCCTGGCAGCGGCCGAGCGCGGGGCTTGGTCCTGAGCTCACAGCGGACACCACGCACGCCGGGTAGTCGATACTCCAGTGTGATGGTGTAAAAAAAAAAACAAACAAAACGGGGGGGACCCTTCCCTGGCAATAAATGAAGCAGAGACCCAGTGGCCGCAGGTCTCTGCTTCCCACTCCCGAGGGAAGCACAGTGGGCAGGAGGATGGGGGAGAAAGGAGCGTGTTGGGGGTCAGAGCTCCTGGATCAGAGCCCCTCGAAGGGTCGTCTGGCCAGGCCCGTCGTGGGAGGGGTCTCCAGTCCTCAGCGGGGCAATAGGGGAGCAGCCGGAATGGTGGGAGCGAGAGGACCACTGGGCCCTTCTTGGATGCCATCCCAGAAGGTGAGAGTCCCACCTACTCTTTCAGGGCTGGGCTTTGGCCATTGGGCTCCTGGGATCCGTGGGACGGAAGTGGACGAATCTACACCTGCCCGGGGATACACTTCCATCGGCCACTTGTCCATGGTGTTGGCAGCAACTGGCCGGAACAAGACACTCGTGGTGCAGGCCCAGATGCCAGGACAGGCTGTGGAGAAAGCAGCTTCACGTTTCTCGACCCTCTGTAGGTAAAGCAGAGGGCGGAAGGCGAGCCACCTGAAATACCTAACATATCTGAGGTGGGTTTATGGGTAAAAATTTCTTTCACAAGATGCTGTTTTTCAAGAGGAAGCAGAGTGTCTGTTTTCACCACGATGGAGACTTCCCAGCACTTGGGGAAGGTCGTGGTCACCTCCTTGCTGTCCTTTAGCCCAGGAAACTGACAAAGGGGCCGAAGGGGGTTGATTTGTCCGCCTCCTCCTTCCCTAGAGACAGCAGACAGCTAGTTGCCACTTGGCCTGAACCCAAGGCCTGTGTGACCAACAGCGTAGACCGAAGCGAAGCCGGCAGGACAAGAATTGTTCCTGCACGAGCTCACTTTCAGCCGCGGGGTTGGGGTCTGCTCCCCCTTCTCTGGGGCCTTTCAAAGCAGCTACCTTCCTGCCTCAGGCACTTTCAGGAGGAAAGAAATGCATATTTAAAGGAGGCTGAATTTCATGTAAAAACAAGGCACAGGACCAGCTGTGAGGGCCCAGCCAGAGAGGGAAAACATCCATTTAAATATTTGATTTGCATCCAAAATCCACTCCATCGGAGACCTGGCACTCACAACAGTCTGCTGACCTGCCTGAGAAATAACGCAGACGTTTCTGGTGTGCCTGAGAGGAAGCCTCGACTCCCTGGGACCCCAGAGCCAAGAGCACCCGTCCGGCCCAGGATGCCGGTCAGCCAAGTTCAGCTGAAGCCAGAGCTACCCCAGCCACTGCTTTTGCTGCTCTGGGGCCTGAGCTTCCTCGGTCACAGCCAAGTAGGGCCCTGAGGCTTCAGGGGGTGGGGCAGAGCTTCCCCATTGTTTTCTGATGCTCCCTTTGGATCCTCGAGCAGCAGATTTCTGAGTTTTCCTGCCCAAACCCAAGACCACCGGTGAAGAATCAGCCACAGTGTGCAAAGCCATTCCATTTTGCAACTGCTGTTTTCATTCAGAGTTTTCTGGAATTCCAGCGGCTGCCGCCAGTAGGTTCCTGTCTTTTGTCTTCAGGCTTGAAGGGCACTGGGACCTCTGAGATGAGGATATGGGGGAGAAGGGCCTGACTGTATCAGAGATCAGGGCAGCACCCCAAAGTGGAGCCTCCCAGACACTCAGCTGTCCCCCAGGGGCCAAGGTACCATTTGTGAAAAAGCAAAGCACGAGAAATACAAATAATACAAACAAACCTCCTCCCTCCCTCCATGCCTGGCAATAACAGGTGCCCAATGAAAGGCAGCTGAATCGAATGTTTTGTTGGAAAGAACCGCTTCACTGACTGCAAACCCCTCCACCCTCCCTGCAGGCTTCTCTCGCCTCCTAGACTGGGCGCCACCAAGTCCCTGCCACGTGCATTTTAAGAAACATTTTGCTAATCGAGCGCTGGAGACATTTTGTCCCTGATATTCAAATATGTGTGTCAAGGAGGAAAACAAACTCTATAGAAGTCTTTTAAAAATATTTATTTATTTACATTGTGGTAAAATACACAACATAAAACTTTCCATCATAACCAGTTTCAGGTGCCCAGTTCAGTGGCCTTAGGGACATTCACACTGCTGTGCACACGTCACCACCATCCATGTCCAGAACTTTTTTCTTCTCGCAAAACTGGAATTCTGTCCCCATCAAACCACACACGCCCTCCTCCCCCAGCCCCCGGCCACCACCCTTCTACTTCCTTCTCAGTGAATCTAATGACTCTGGCAATGTCATATACGCGGAAAGAAAACTTTTTTTTTTTTAATTTAGAAAAGATCTTGAGGCTAAGGAGAGGATAATCTTTTCAGGCACAAAATCAAAACTTCTGTTAAATCACAGTGACGGAGTCCTGTGGTGCTCCTCCCAGGCGCCAGCCTTTCTCTTGGTCACATGAGAGGCGGGAGTGAGGGTGACCAGGGTCTGCGTTTCTGGGGGCCTCTGGGCCCTTGTCTCGGAGCCTGAGTCTATCCACTGGAGTGCTCCCACCCAGCCCACCTGCTCCACACACGGTGACCCTGTGGCCCTGACCTTTCGCTCCCTCCCTCCCTCCCTCCGGCCACGTTTCCCTGCGGACTTTACTGTGCGCCATCTCCCCCCAGCCTTGACCCTGGTGCTCCATCCCCCAGGCTGCCCATTTACCTCCCCCCTCTGCAGCCGGGCTCCTCCCCAGCCCCTCCCGGGGTGCATGTTGAGCCCCTGAGCTGCCTCCTAATTGCCAGTCCAGTAGCCTGTTATGGGCTGAACTGCATCCGCCCCCCCCCAAATAAATTCCTATGTTGAAGTCCTAACCCTCGCACCTCAGAACACGAGTGTATTTGAAGACAGCCTTTAAGGAGGTGATTAAGATAAAATGAAGTCATGGGGCTGGGCCCCAATCGTGTGCGAGTGGAGTCCTTATAAGGAGAGGTGGGGGGACACACACACACACACACAGGACAACCACGTGAGGTCACAGGGAGGAGATGGCCGTCTGCAGCCCAGGAGAGGCCTCAGTGGAAAACAGCCCTGCCAAACCCTGACCTTGGACCTCAGCTTCCAGGACACTGAGAGGAAATGTCTCTGTTGTCTGAGTCGCGCAGTCTGTGGACTTGCTGTGGTGGTCCCCGCAGACCAATGCAAGGCCCTTTACGGTCCGTCCTTGTCCGCCCCTGGGCACTGCGCTCTGCGGGCCCGGATGGACCCATCGTTCTTCTGAGGCCCCGTCGTGGCTCCTCTTCCTCTGCGGCCCCTGGGCCTGGGCCCCCGGTGACGGTCACTGCTCCCTCTACCTTTGTTCCCTGAACGCCTCTCTCACCTCCTGGCTGCACCCGCCTGCTCACATCTCTGCAGTCTCCCCGAGCCTCCGATGGCGCATCTAACTGATGGCTGGACATCTGCTAGATTGTTCCACAGGCACCTCAGACGCAACCCTTCCCAGGCGCCCTCTCCCACTGCACCTGGTTTCCTCTCGAGCCCTCCACTCCCCTTCTGCGAACGAGCAGCTCAGGAGCCGTCACTGAGTCCTCTTTCCTTCGACCCCAGCCGAACACCGAGTCCTGCTGACTTCACTTCAAAGATATCTTTTTTTAATGAATTTTTTTTTGGCTGCACAGCGTGGCTGGCGGGATCTTAGTTCCCCGACCAGGGATCGAACCCAGGCCCCCTGCAGTGGAAGTGCAGAGTCTTAACCACTGGACCGCCAGGGAAGTCCCCAAAGGTACTTTTTAAAATCCCATGCGTGGGCTTCCCTGGTGGCGCAGTGGTTGAGAGTCCGCCTGCCAATGAAGGGGACATGGGTTCGTGCCCCAGTCCGGGAGGATCCCACGTGCCGCGGAGCGGCTGGGCCCATGAGCCATGGCCGCTGAGCCTGCGCGTCTGGAGCCTGTGCTCCGCAACGGGAGAGGCCACAACAGTGAGAGGCCCGTGTACCATAAAAAAAAAAAAAAAAAAAAAAAAAAAAAATCCCATCCGTGTTTCCCTGTCACTTACAGGATGAAACCAGCTCATTAACTTGGTGCCAAGGCCCTCCAAGACCGCACTGCAGGTCCCTTCGCCTCAGCTCCAAGCTCCACCCTCCAGCCCCTCCTGGGACCCTGGGGGCCGCGCTGCCTCTCAGCCCCGGGACTCGCTTGTCCGTCCCGACTGCTCTTCTCTTTGTCTGTCATATCTTTTTTTTTTTTTTTTTTTTTTTTTTGCGCTACGCGGGCCTCTCACTGTTGTGGCCTCTCCCGTCGCGGAGCACAGGCTCCGGACGCGCAGGCTCAGTGGCCATGGCTCACGGCCCTAGTTGCTCCGCAGCATGTGGGATCTTCCCGGACCGGGGCACAAACCCGTGTCCCCTGCATCGGCAGGCGGACTCTCAACCACTGCGCCACCAGGGAAGCCCTGTATTGCATATTTGAAAGTTGCTAAGAGACTAGATCTTTAAAATTCTCATCACAAGAAAAAAAAATGTAACTGTGGTGACGGATGTTAACTCAACCCAACGTGGTGCTCATTCCATAGCATATGCATGCATCAAATCATTACGTTGTGTACCGTAAGCTTATACAATGTTATGTCTCAATCACATCTCAATCAAACTGGGGGAAAAAAGAAATTTTTATTGATCTTTCCCTTTTGGGTTAGTCTTTTTTGTGTTCCGTTGAAGAAATCCTTACCTGTCTCCTAAGGCGTTTTTAAAATCTGCACATGCCTATTAAGCCCTACTTTGTTTCTTTCTTTTCTCTTCTAAGTGAAAGCAGGTTTATTGAGAGAGAGACACATTCCATAGGCAGAGTGTTGTCTGTCTAAGAAGGTGACAGCCGTCAAACCCTACTTTTCTGATGCCTTTTTTTTTTTTTTTCCTTGGTTTTCCAGTGTGGACCAGGAAACCTGCTATAGACATCTTCTAAAAGAGCCGTAACGCTCTAATGCTTATTTGTGTCAGAAGCGAACTAGGCCTTTCACAGGTGTAATTTCTTATTTTGTGGGAAAACACTATCTTCCTCATCATTAGCCCAAACCCGGGCACGAACCATATGCTGGACCATTTCCACGGCCACCACACGTCCGGACAGCCTTCCTGCATTGGAGAGGATGGGCCTGGGTACAGCAGGGGGAGCCAGGCGGCACCCGTGCCCGGCCCCACCTGCATCCTGCAAGCGTGGGGCGCCGGTGGGAACAGGCGTCATGTCCTCGGGGCAGAGCCAAGCCAGCGACATCCTTGTGCAAACCGATTGAGATGGAGAAGAATCTGTTTACACTGACCTGGAGCTCCAGGGGCCGCGGGCACTGGAAAAGGGGTGAAACCGCGGGTGATGAGTCAAACCCATTTCACCTGCCGCCGTCGCTAATCAAGGTCGCTTTAAGGCTTGGCGTGTTCTCCACGCAGCACGTAGCCTAAAAAGAAAGATGTTGGCCTGAGTTGTTTTCCAGAATCTTGGAGTCACCTGTGTCTAGTTTGAGCTCAGCTGGTTAAGGCTGGATGGGACCACCGGCCCTCCAGTGGGCATGCGCGAGTGTCCGCTCGATGACCCCTTGATCGTGCAGCGGCTTGTAGCTTAGTTACGCCTGCGCAGAACCTCGGTTCCGCAGCTTTTTCCAATCCTCTCCCCACGCTCCCCGCGCCTCTACCGCCCGGGCTCTTTATTCCGCATCCCATAAATAGCCCAGCCGCTGGCGTTTCGGGCGGCGTGTTGGAGGTTTGTCCTGCCGTCTCCTCGCTTGGCTGCTTGGTGAGTGAACCCTCTTTGCTGCAGAACTCGGCGCCTTAGCGTCTTGGCTTTGCTGCGCCTCGGGCCAGACGGACTTGGTGCAGTAACAGGGACGGATGGAGGTAAGATGTAGCAAGCGGAGGAGCACAGCTGCCAAGACTGAAGCTTCGGGAGAGGAGGGAGAAGGGAAGGACGTCCTGCTTAGCAGCTAAGCGATGTAGGAGCGAGAGGCAGGTTGCAGCGGCCGGCTCCCGGCGTCCTCTTGCTGGGGTTGGTTGTTTGGGTGCCAGACCCGGCCAGGAGTCCCACGCCCCCCGGAGCCTGCTGGGAAAGGAGGGGAGGGTTGCCGCCACGTGGGCAGAGGCCTGTCGGGCTGGCCTGCCGGTAGGGCTGTTCTGGGGGAGACTCCCGGGAGGTGGCCCTGCACTAGCCTTTCATCTGCGTTTGTCTCTTGTTTTTCTCGCTCTCCGGGAATTGAGAATTTTAAAGGTCCAACCTACAAAAAGAAAGTACGTATTTGTCTGCTGGGCTCGGAACTGGTATGATACATGGTTGCAAATCTTTTTTTTTTTTTTTTTCCTTGGGTGGTATGCGGGCCTCTCACTGCTGTGGCCTCTCCCGTTGCGGGGCACAGGATCCGGACGTGCAGGCTCAGCGGCCATGGCTCACGGGCCCAGCCGCTCTGTGGCATGTGGGATCTTCCCGGACCGGGGCACGAACCCGTGTCCCCTGCATTGGCAGGCGGACTCTCAACCACTGCGCCACCAGGGAAGCCGGCAAATCTGCTTATTTGTGACAGAAAGCGTATCAGTGGCTTCTGGCGGAGAGGTAGGTTGGGGAGGGGCAGGAGGGTGGGTTACAAGGAGGCTCAAGGAAAGTTTGCGGTGATGGAGATGGTCACACTTGATTAAGGTGATGATGTCCCCGGTGTACATACTAAGTGAAATATGTCAGAGAAAGACGAATACTGTACGATCTCACTAATATGTGGAATCAAAAAAAAAAAACCGGGCCTCCCTGGTGGCGCAGTGGTTGAGAGTCCGCCTGCCGATGCAGGGGATACGGGTTCGTGCCCCGGTCTGGGAGGATCCCATATGCCGCGGAGCGGCTGGGCCCGTGAGCCATGGCCGCTGGGCCTGCGCATCCGGAGCCTGTGCTCCGCAACGGGAGAGGCCACAACAGTGAGAGGCCCGCATACTGCAAAAAGAAAAGAAAAAAAAAAAAAAAAAAAAAAAAAAAAAAAAAAACCAACAAACCAAAGCTGGTGTGAAAACGCGTCAAGTCATACAATTGAAACGTGCAGTTGATTGCATGTCAATTACCCCTTGAAGCAGTTAAACCTCCTAACACAGGTACAGGTAGTTTGCAATAAAGTGGTTCAAGTTACACTTCAGTCACGTGGGTACACGCTTTTCTCCCCAGACGTGCTCCCTTACAGGAGCTGTAGGTTCTTCCAAGTGTCCTGGTCACAAGAGACCAACCCCTAGAGGCTGATTCAGGAGCTTCAGTGTGATGGCTGACCCCACTTTTATGTGTCAGGGTTCCAGGAAGGTCCAAGCCAAGGAGAGGCCTTAGCCGGACGTACGTAGTAGGAAAGGCACAATCCCGCATCTCCCGTGCCCCTATAGCTACTAGACGCGCAGTCGCCGGAGCCTGTGACTTGCACTTTAAAATCTGCAGGGCCCACGACCAGCATTTCCGTCCTCCTCAGAGGTAATGGGATGGTCTTCCCTCCCTCCTGGGAAAATTGGAAATTGAGAGATGGGGGATGGGAGTGAAAACCCTATGGAACGAAGCACACCTGAGTCCCTGGGCAGCTGAGGGCTGGTGCCGCTGTGATCACCACACTTTGATTGAATGAGAATTACAGGTCATTTCTCCTCTCCAAACTGTGTTTATATGATAGCTTTTCACTCCAGGCTGCTGTGAACTCCAGGGTAATAAAGCTTTCTAGTAACAAAGGAAATAAGTGGTAACTGTCACAAATAACAGACTGCTCCTAAGAAATTTACAGCAAAGTGTAAGTCAAGCGACTTTTTTCACTTTACCCAAATTGTGTGGGTCTAGGAGAGTGCTTTGGAGGGTCCTTGATGGGCTGACCTGCTGCCATGGGGGGTTTGCCCCAGTCTATTTAAGCTGTTCTCTCAATCCTTCTGTTGATTAACAGTTGCTGCCAGGCAGCCGGCCCAGGTCTTTGAAGGATCAGAGGCAGGTAGACAGGTCCCCATGTCAGGATCAGAGCCTCGTCAGCACAGCCCTCAACCATCTGAGCTTCACCCCCAGAGCAAAAGGAGGGCGAATGCTGAGTCCCCGAGCAAGGCGCTAGAAAGGTTCCCCCATCCCCAAACACCCAGCGGTGGACTCCAGGTGACCGAGGGCCTGAGGTGTGAACTGTCTGCTTCACAGTGAAAGCTGAAAAGGTCACGTGATACGTCAGTGGCTCCTGCCCCAACATGAGGACGTCTACCCCAGCAAACTGGAGGCCGTACTAAGGAAGGACCCACTGGAGCCGTGAGTAGGAACAAGGCTTGTACTCATATCTCTGAGGGCATGGGCTTCCAAGTATTCAGGCAGGTACCCTTTGGGAATCTGGGTGACGTTTCTTAAGATGGGGACAAAAGGGGCATTCTACCAACAGGCATATTTTATGAGAACAAGTTATATAAACACTTGTAAAATTGAAACCACTTATGCTAATTTATTTGAGAAGTAAGTTGCTCAGTGGCACCTACTAGAAGTAAGTGATAGCAAAACGAAAGGTTTGTATTTTCTGTGCCTTTGTTTTGTTTTTTTTTGGCTGCACTGCGTGGCATGTGGGATCTTAGTTCCCTGCCCAGGGACTGAACCAAAGCCCTTGGTAGTGAAAGCGTGGAGTCCTAACCACTGGAGCACCGGAGAATTCCCTTGTGCATTTGTAACTATCCCTCACCCTCCAAATCTCCTTGGTTCTTGGTTTGGGTAATGGGAGTGAAATGCCAGGCTTGAGTCAGGAGGGAGGGTGCATATTCCAAATGAGCTTGGTTCCTGAGTTTAAGATGGTGAGTAGCAGAAGTTTATGTAAAGAAAGATCTAAAAACTGACTTTGGCTCATGAGCGCTTGAGAGCAAGGACACCTGTAACAGCATATGTGTAACACATGTACAGACGCTTCTAAAATTCAAGAGGCAGTCAATGTCACGGTCACATCTGCTTCCAGGTGAAATCAAGTCTAGTTCTCAGCTGCTTGTGTGCAGAGGACGTGAGAGTGTGGGTGCTCCCGGCTCCTTCCCCAGCTACGTGCACCTGGACCCTGGGGTGTGCGGAGCCCAGGGGACAATGAGGGGCAGAGCTACGCTCCTGGGTGTGATTTGGTTGCTGTCAAGTACCTGCTCCAACCCTTACTAGGGGGTGACCTTAGGGAAATCACGTAACCTCCCTAAGTCTGTTTTCTCACCTGAAAAATGGAATAGGTTATGATTCTAATATAATTAGAGGTGGCTGAATGATTCTTACTGTAAGTAGTAAACACTCATTATATGAATATACACTATATCACTGTCACTGATAACACATTGAGTTGCACCGACGTCTATTGTACGGGCATAAGACCGTCTATGTATCCAGTCCGTTATAAAGTGTGTGGGGTTTTTTTTTGTTTTTTTTTTTTTGCTTTCTTGTTTGTTTTTTGGGGCTTTTTTGGCCGTGCAGCATGGCTTGTGGGATCTTAATTCCCTGACCAGGGATCAAACCTGTGCCCTCTGCAGTGGAAGCACTGAGTCCTGACTACTGGACCGCCTGGGAATTCCCCAAAGTGATGTTTAAATGCAGAGGATACACAGAGAGGGCCTCTCTCCTCACTGGCTCCGGTGGTAGACGACCCTCAGTTCCCTGGTTCGTGGGTGGCTCTTCAGGACCACCACAGCTCGGCAGCAGGCTTCTCCAGAGTGAGCAGGGAGACGCAGAAAGAGCAAGTCACAGTATCTCACAGTCTGATCTCAGGAACGACAACCCGTCACTTCTGCCGTTTTCCACTTGTCTTAAAAAGTCTCTGGGTCCAGTCCCCACGGAAGAGGAGGGTGCGAGTCCCCAGAGGCACAATCAGTGGGAGGAAATTTAGAAGTCTCCGTACTCACACTTGGAAACTCGAAAAAAAAAACCACAAAACCAGTTAAATGACTGGATATCCCACCTCCGTTGAAGACGCAAGAAGGTCAGATGCTATCAGTTGTGGAGATGGGCCAACATCTCCCTTGATGGTTTTGCACTTGTCTGTTTTCTGGAGTAGCAACGTCAGTTTTTGCTTTATATATTGAGGATAGGTGAGTAGGTACACACATTTGGAATTGTTTTGTCTTTTAGTAGAACTCAGCTGTCATTCGGAAGTAAAGCTTCTTTTCTAACATGCTTTTTTAACAGATATTTTGGTGTTAATGCGGCTACACCAGTTGTTTTGGTTTTTTTTGGTTAGTATTTACACAGTATATATTTTCTACCTCTTTACCTTGAACTCTTCAGTTGTAGATGTTTGTGAAGAGCACGTACGTATATCTAGACTTCCTCACCCAAGCATTTAGTCCCCCTTCACTTAACATTAATACTTTGAGCTAAAAGCCACGTCAACTATGTTTATTATTTGTCCATTTTCATTCCTTATTTTGGATCAATTAAATATTTTCCCACTTTTTCCCTATGTTGAGAAGATGTGTACATATTAAAAAATGGAGAGGGCTTCCCTGGTGGTTCAGTGGTTTAGAGTCCGCCTGCCGATGCAGGGGACATGGGTTCGTGCCCCGGTCCGGGAGGATCCTACATGCTGTGGAGCGGCTGGGCCCGTGAGCCATGGCCACTGAGCCTGCATGTCCGGAGCCTGTGCTCTGCAACTGGAGAGGCCGCAATGGTGAGAGGCCTGTGTACTGCAAAAAATAAATAAAATAAAAAATGGAGAATTAAAATACCATAAAATTAGCTATTTTAAAGTGTAATATTCAATGGTTTTTAGTACATTCATAAGGTTGTGCAAAAATCACTAATTTCAGAACGTTTTCACTCCCCAGTTAAAACCCTGCGCTTGCTAGCAGTCACCCCTCTTGCTCTCGCCCCCCGCCAAGTCCCTGGCAGCTACCAATCTCCTTTCTGTTTCTATGGACTTGTCTATTCTGGACATCCCATCTAAATGGAATCATGCAACCTGTGGCCTTTTGTGTCTTATTCAACTTAGCATGATGTTTTTGAGGCTCAGCCACATTGTGGCATATGTATCAATACTTCATTCCTTTTTATTGCCAAATAGCTTTCCATTGCTTGGCTGTACTGTGTTTTGTTTATCCATTCATCCATTAATGGACATGTCAGTTGTTTCTACTTTTTGACTGTAATGAATAATGGTGCTATGAACATTTGTGTACAAGTATTTGAGTATTTGTTTTCAATTCTCTTGGTTATATAATTAGGAATGGAATTGCAGAATTATATAGTAACTCTGTGTTTAACTTTTTTTGTGGAACTCTCAAGCTATTTTTCCACAGTGGCTGCACCAATTTATATTCCTGCTAGCAGTATAGGTTTCCAGTTTTTCCACATTTTCATCAATGTTTGGTATTTTACATTTTTTCCATTATAGCCATCCTAGTATATTGAAGTAGTATGTCATTATGTTTTTTTTTAATGTTTATTTATTTGGCTGTGCTGGGTCTTTAGTCGCAGCATACGGGATCTTTGTTGCGGCTTGTGGGGTCTTTATTGCAGCATACAGGATCTTTAGCTGTGGCATGCAGGGTCTAGTTCCCTGATCAGGGATCGAACTTGGGCCCCCTGCGTTGGGGGCACGGAGTCTTAACTGCTGGACCACCAGGGAAGTCTCTCATTAAGGTTTTGATTTGCATTTCCCTAATGATTAATGATACATTGAATATCTTTTCATGTGCTTACTGGCCATTTGTATATCTTTGGAGAAATGTTTATTCAGATCCTTTGCCTATTTTTAAATTGTGTTGTCTCTTTACTATTGAATTGTAAGAGTTCTTTATATATTCTGGACACTAGACCCTCATAACATTTATAATTTGCAAAAACTTTCTTTAGTCTGAGTTGTCTTTTCACTTTCTTGGTAGTGTTATTTGAAGTACAAAGTTAAAAAAATTTTTTTGATGAAGTCCAACTTATTTTTTTCTTTGGTTATGCTTTTAGTGTCATACCTAAAAAAAATTATTGCCTAATCCAAGATCATGAGAAGTTATACTTATGTCTTCTGAAAGTTTTATATTTGTAGGTCTTAGATTTAGTTTCATTTTTAATCCATTTTGAGTTGTTTATGGTGAGTCCAACTTGATACTTTTGCATGTAGATATCCAGTTGTCCCAGAATCATTTGTGAAAAAGACTATTCTATCCCCATTGAGTGACCTTGGCATCCTTGTTGAAAATCAATTGATTATAGATGTAAGGGTTTACTTCTGGACTCTGTTTTATTCCAGTTATCCATTTGTCTTTCCTTATGCCAGTACCACACTGTCTTGATTGCTGCAGCCCTGCAGTAAGTTTTGAAATTGGGAAGTGTGAGACCTCCAACTTTGTCTTCACTTTCAAGATTGAATTGGCTATCCTGGATCCCTTTCATTTTCACATGAATTTTAGGACTAGCTCATCCATTTCTGCAAAAAAGGCAGTTGGAATTTTGATAGGGATTTCACTGTATCTGTAGACAAATTTAGTTTTGCCAGTTTAACAATGTTAAGTCTCCCAATCCACGTGAATGTCTTTCTATTTATTTAGGTCGCCTTTAATTCTTTCAGCAGTATTTTGTAGTTTCCAGTGCACAGGTCTTGCACTTCTTCAGTTAACTTATCCTGATAATTTTATTATTTTTGATTCTTTTGTAGATGGAATTGCTTTCTTAATTTTCAGACTGTTTAGTGCTAGAGTATACATAGCTAGCAATACAGTTGATTTTTGTATATTGATCTTGTATCCTGCAACCTTATCTACTCTTGGCAACTTGCAGATGTACAACACAGCACTAACTAAGTTGCCATTGCTGTACATCACATCCCCATGAGTCATTTATTTTATACCTGAAAGTTCATACCTCTTGATCCCCTTCATCCATTTCACCCACCCCTCCCACCCCCATTTCTGGCAACCACCCATCTATTTTCTGTATCTGTGACCTTGGTGGGTTTGTTTTATTTTGAATTTCACATGTAAGTGAGATCATACAGTGTTCATCTTTCTCTGACTCATCTCACTTAGCAAATGCCCTTGAGGTTTATCCATATTGTCACAAATGGCAAGATCTCATTGTTTTTTCTGGCTGAGTAATATTCCATTTTTCTTGTGTAATTGTCCTGGCTGGAACCTTCAATAAAACGTTGGATAGATAGAAGTGGCAAGAGCAAAGATCTTTCTCTTGTTCCTGATTTCTGGGTGAAAGCTTTCACGCTATTAAGTATGATGTTAGCTATGGGTTGTTCATAGATGCCCTTTATCAAGTTAAGGATATCCCTTCTATCCCTGTTTTTTTTATTTTTAAATTTTATTTTTTGGTTGCGTTGGGTCTTTGTTGCTGCACGTGGGCTTTCTCTAGTTGCAGCGAGCGGGGGGCTACTCTTCATTGTGGTGCATGGGCTTCTCATTGTGGTGGCCTCCCTTGTTTTGGAGCACAGGCTCTAAGTGCATGGGCTTCAGTAGTTGTGGCACGTGGGCTCAGTAGTTGTGGCTCGCGGGCTCTAGAGCGTAGCAGGCTCTGTTGTGGCGCACAGGCTTAGTTGCTCCGCGGCATGTGAGATCTTCCCAGACCAGGGCTCGAACCCATGTCCCCTGCATTGACAGGAGGATTCTTAACCACTGAGCCACCAGGGATGTCCTTATCCCTGTTTGTTGAGTGTTTTTATTATGATGACTGTCAGATTTTTCAAGTGCTTTTTCTGCATTTGAGATGATCATGTAGTTCTATCCTTCGTTTTATCCATATTGTATATTGATTTTTGTGTGCGTGTGTGTGTTGAGCTAAGCTTGCATTCATGAAATAAATCGCACTTCGTCATGGTGTATGATTTTTATGTGGTGCCAGATTATTTTGTAGAGAATTTTTGCACTTATATTAATGTTGATCTATAGTTTCCTTCTCCTGTGATGTCTTTGTGTGATTTTGGTATTAGGGTAATATTGGCCTCATAGAATAAGTTAAAAAGTGTTCTATTTCTTGGAAGCATTTTCGAAGGAACTGACTCCTTTTTCTTTTTTTAATTTAATTTATTTTTTATACAGCAGGTTCTTATTCATCTATTTCATACATATTAGAGTATACATGTCAATCCCAATCTCCCAATTCATCCCACCACCACCACCCTCCGCCCCACTTTCCCCCCTTGGTGTCCATACGTTTGTTCTCTACATCTGTGTCTCTATATCTGCCTTGCAAACCAGTTCATCTGTACCATTTTTCTAGATTCCACATATATATGTTAATGTACGATATTTGTTTTTCTCTTTCTGACTTACTTCACTCTGTATGACAGTCTCTGGGTCTGTCCACGTCTCAATAAATGACTCAGTTTCGTTCCTTTTTATGGCTGAGTAATATTCCATTGTATATATGTACCACTACTTCTTTATCCATTTGTCTGTCGATGGGCATTTAGGCTGCTTCCCTGGGCTGGCTATTGTACATAGTGCTGCAATGAACATTGGGGTGCATGTGTCTTTTTGAATTACGGTTTTCTCTGGGTATATGCCCAGTAGTGGGATTGCTGGATCATATGGTAATTCTTTTTAGTTTTTGAAGGAACCTCCATATTGTTCTCCATAGTGGCTGTATCAATTTACATTCCCACCAACAGTGCAAGAGTGTTCCCTTTCCTCCACACCCTCTCCAGCATTTGTTGTTTGTAGATTTTCTGATGATGCCCATTCTAACTGGTGTGAGGTGATACCTCATTGTAGTTTTGATTTGCATTTCTCTAATAATTAGTGATGTTGAGCACCTTTTCATGTGCTTCTTGGCCATCTGTATGTCTTCTTTGGAGAAATGTCTATTTAGGTTTTCTGCCCATTTTTGGATTGGGTTGTTTGTTTCTTTAATGTTGAGCTGCATGAGCTGTTTATATATTTTGGAGCTTAATCCTTTGTCCATTGATGCGTTTGCAAATATTTTCTTCCATTCTGAGGGTTGTCTTTTCATCTTGTTTATGGTTTCCTTTGCTGTGAAAAAGCTTTTAAGTTTCATTAGGTCCCATTTGTTTATTTTTGTTTTTATTTCCATTACTGTAGGAGGTGGATCAAAAAAGATCTTGCTGTGGTTTATGTCAAAGAGTGTTCTCCTATGTTTTCCTCTAAGACTTTTATAGTGTCCAGACTTACATTTAGGTCTCGAATCCATTTTGAGTTTATTTTTGTGTATGGTGTTAGGGAGTGTTCTAATTTCATTCTTTTACATGTAGCTGTCCAGTTTTCCCAGCACCACTTATTGAAAAGACTGTCTTTTCTCCATTGTATATCTTTGCCTCCTTTGTCATAGATTAGTTGACCATAAGTGCGTGGGTTTATCTCTGGGCTTTCTATCTTGTTCCATTGATCTATGTTTCTGTTTTTGTGCCAGTACCATATTGTCTTGATTACTGTAGTTTTGTAGTATAGTCTGATATCAGGGAGTCAGATTCCTCCAGCTCCGTTGTTTTCCCTCAAGATTGTTTTGGTTATTCGGGGTCTTTTGTGTCTCCATACAAATTTTAAGATGATTTGTTCTAGTTCCATAAAAAATGCCAATGGTAATTTGATAGGGATTGCATTGAATCTGTAGATTGCTTTGGGTGGTATAGTCATTTTCATAATATTGATTCTTCCAATCCAAGAACATGGTATATCTCTCCTTCTGTTTGTATCATCTTTAGTTTCTTTCATCAGTGTCTTATAGTTATCTGCATACAGGTCTTTTGTCTCCCTAGGTAGCTTTATTCCTAGGTATTTTATTCTTTTTGTTGCAATGGTAAATGGGAGTGTGTCCTTAATTTCTCTTTCAGATTCTTCATCATTAGTGTACAGGAATGCCAGAGATTTCTGTGCATTAATTTTGTATCCTGCAACTTTACCAGATTCATTGATTAGCTCTAGTAGTTTTCTGGTGGCATCTTTAGGATTCTCTATAGTATCATGTTATCTGCAGAGAGTGACAGCTTTACTTCTTTTCGAATTTGTATTCCTTTTATTTCTTTGATTGCTGTGTGGCTAGGACTTCCAAAACTGTTGAATTATAGTGGTGAGAGTGGACATCCTTGTCTTGTTCTTGATCTTAGAGGAAATGCTTTCAGTTTTTCACCGTTGACAATGATGTTTGCTGTGGGTTTGTTGTATATGGCCTTCATTATGTTGAGGTAGATTCCCTCTATGCCCACTTTCTGGAGAGTTTTTATCATAAATGGGCGTTGAGTTTTGTCAAAAGCTTTTTCTGCATCTATTGAGATGATCATATGGTTTTTCTCCTTCAATTTGTTAGTATGGTGTATCACATTGATTTGCATATATTGAGGAACCTTTCATCCCTGGGATAAATCCCACTTGATCATGGTGTATGATCCTTTTAATGTGTTGTTGGATTCTGTTTGCTAGTATTTTGTTGAGGATTTTTGCATCTATATTCATCAGTGATATTGGTCTGTAATTTTCTTTTTTTGTAGTATCTTTGTCTGGTTTTGGTATCAGGGTGATCGTGGCCTCATAGAATGAGTTTGGGAGTGTTCCTTCCTCCGCAATTTTTGGAAGAGTTTGAGAAGGATGGGTGTTAGCTCTTCTCTAAATGTTTGATAGAATTCACCTGTGAAGCCATCTGGTCCTGGACTTTTGTTTGTTGGAAGATTTTAAATCACAGTTTCAATTTCATTACTTGTGATTGGTCTGTTCATATTTTCTTCCTGGTTCAGTCTTGGAAGGTTATAACTTTCTAAGAATTTGTCCATTTCCTCCAGGTTGTCCATTTTATTGGCATAGAGTGGCTTTTAGTAGTCTCTTAGGATGCTTTGTATTTCTGTGGTGTCTGTTGTAACTTTTCCTTTTTCATTTCTAATTTTATTGATTTGTGCTCCTCCGTCTTTTTCTTGATGAGTCTGGCTAATGGTTTATCAATTTTATTTATCTTCTCGAAGCACCAACTTTTAGTTTTACTGATCTTTGCTGTTGTTTTGTTTCTATTTCATTTATTTCTACTCTGATCTGTTTGATTTCTTTCCTTCTACTGAACTTTGGGTTTTGTTTGTTCTTTCTCTAGTTCCTTTAGGTGTGAGGTTACATTGTTTGAGATGTTTGTTTCTTGAGGTAGGATTGTATTGTTATAAACTTTCCTCTTAGAACTGCTTTTGCTGCATCTCATAGGTTTTCGATCGTCGTGTTTTCATGGTCATTTGTCTCCAGATATTTTTTGATTTCCTCTTTTGTTTCTTCAGTGATCTCTTGGATTTCTTCAGTGATCTCTTGGATTTAGTAACGTATTGTTTAGCCTCCATGTGTTTGTGTTTTTTATGTTTTTTTCCCCTGTAATTGATTTCTAATCTCATAGTGTTTTGGCCAGAAAAGATGCTTGATATGATTTCAGTTTTCTTACATTTACTGAGGCTTGATTTGTGACCCAAGATATGATCTATCCTAGAGAATGCTCAGTGCACACTTGAGAAGAAAATGTAATCTGCTGTTTTGGGATGGAATGTCCTATAAATATCAATTAAATCTATCTGGTCTATTGTGTCATTTAAAGCTTGTGTTTCCTTATTAATTTTCTGTCTGGATGATCTGTCCATTGGTGTAAGTGAGGTGTTAAAGTCCCCCACTATTATTGTGTTACTGTTGATTTCCTCTTTTATAGCTGTTAGCAGTTGCCTTATGTATTGAGGTGCTCCTATGTTGGGTGCATATATATTTATAATTGTTATATCTCCTTGTTGAATTGATCCCTTGACCATTATGTGGCGTCCTTCCTTGTCTCTTGTAACATTCTTTATTTGAAAGTCTCTTTTATCTGATATGAGTATTGCTACTCCAGCTTTCTTTTGATTTCCATTTGCGTGGAATATCTTTTTCCATCCCCTCACTTTCAGTCTGTATGTGTCCCTAGGTCTGAAGTGGGTCTCTTGTAGACAGCATATATATGGGTCTTGTTTTTGTATCCATTCAGTGAGTCTGTGTCTTTTGGTTGGAGCATGTAACCCATTCACATTTAAGGTAATTATTAATATGTATGTTCCTATTACCATTTTTAAAATTGTTTTGGGTTTGTTAGATCCTTTTCTTCTCTTGTGTTTCCCACTTAGAGAAGTTCCTTTAGCATTTGTTGTAGAGCTGGTTTGGTAGTGCTGAATTCTCTTAGCTTTTCCTTTTTCTGTAAAGCTTTTGATTTCTCCATTGAATCTGAATAAAATCCTTGCCAGGTAAAATAATCTTGGTTGTACGTTCTTCCCTTTCATCACTTTAAGTATATCATGCCACTCCCTTCTGGCTTGTAGAGTTTCTGCTGAGAAATCAGCTGTTAACCTTATGGGAGTTCCCTTGTATGTTATTTGTCATTTTTCCCTTGCTGCTTTTAATAACTTTTCTGTGTCTTTAAATTTTGTCAGATTACTATGTGTTTTGGCATGTGTCTCCTTGGGTTTATCCTGCCTGGGACTCTCTGCACTTCCTGGACTTGGGTGGCTATTTCCTTTCCCATGTTAGGGAAGTTTTCGACTATAATCTCTTCAAATATTTTCTCTGGTCCTTTTTCTCTCTCTCCTCCTTCTGTGACCCCTCTAATGCGAATGTTGGTGCATTTAATATTGTCCCAGAGGTCTCTTAGGCTGTCTTCATTTCTTTTCATTCTTTTTTCTTTATTCTGTTCCATGACAGTGAATTCCACCATTCTGTGTTCTAGGTCACTTATCCATTCTTCTGACTCAGTTATTCTGCTATTGATTCCTTCTAGTGTATTTTTCATTTCAGTTATTGTATTGTTCATGTCTCTTTGGGTGTTCCTTAATTCTTCTAGGTCTTTGTTAAACATTTCTTGCATCTTCTTGATCTTTGCCTCCATTCTTTTTCCGAGGTCCTGGGTCATCTTCACTATCATTATTCTGAGTTCTTTTTCTGGAAGGTTGCCTATCTTCATTTAGTTTTTCTGGGGTTTTATCTTGTTCCTTCATCTGGTACATAGGTCTCTGCCTTTTCATTTTGTCTGTCTTTCTGTGAATGTGGTACTGATTCCTCCTTAAGTGTTTGATAGAATTCATGAGTGGAGCCGTTTGGTCCAGGCCTTTTCTTTGTGGGAAGTTTTTGATTACTGACTCAGTCTCTTTACTTGTTATAGGTGTTTTCAAGTTGTCTCTTGCTTGAGTCAGTTTCAGTCATTTGTTTCTTTCTAGGAATTAGCCCATCTCATGTCACTTATCTAGTTTGTTGGCATACAGTTGCTCATAGTGCTGCCTTATGTTCCTTTTATTTCTGTAAGTTTGGTAGTACTGTCCTCTCTCTCACTCCTGCTATTAGTAATTTGAGTATTTTTTCCTTAATCAGTCTAATTTTTTCAAAGAACTAACATTTGGTTTACTTGATTTTTCTCTATTTTTATATTCTCCATTTTACTTATTTCTGCTCTAATCTTTGTTTCATTTCCTTCCTTCTGCTTGCTGTGGGTTTAGTATGCTCTTCTTTTTTCTAGTTTCTTAAGGTGTAATGTTATTGACTTAATATCTGTTGATTTTTCTTTTTAACATAGGTGTTATAATTTATTGAATGTTTTTCACTTTCATTTATCTCTGAATATTTCCTAATTTCTCTTGTAAAAGTTTTATTCTTTGTTTAGGAATTTAACCTTTTAATGTCCTCTTATTTTTTACTTTCCTAAATTTGTTATTGATATCTAATTTCATTCCATTGTGGTTGAAGGACATAGTTTGTATGACTTCAATCCTTTTTAAGTTCAGTTTTAGAATATGACATAAAATTTAGGGGGAAATAGGAATTAATATTAAAACTCATTAGACCTTAGCCTTTGTTTAGTACAGGCATTTGTTTAAAAAAACAAGTCACCTAAGGATATAATATGGCTCTAAGATCATAAAGTCAACTTTTAGAAAAGTTTAGTCTTTCAATCACAGCAAAAAGTAACTTTTAAACCAATGTTCAAATCATCCACTGCCATTTTTACCCAGCAGATATTTGTCTGTATCTTCAGAGACACCATCATAATGTTCCCTGGAGGACAGGGAGGAGTTTTCTGGAATGTTGTCAGTCCTTCCCCTGTTGCCAAGCAGTGAAGCTGTTTATTTATTTTTTTTATAGAGGGGTGATTTTTTTTAAATTAATTTTTTTTGACTTCGTTGGGTCTTTGTTTCTGTGCACGGTCTTCCTCTAATTGCGGCAAGCGGGGGCTACTCTTTGTTGTGGTGCGTGGGCTTCTCATTGTGGTGGCTTCTCTTGTTGTGGAGCACGGCTCTAGGCACGTGGGCTCAGTAGTTGTGGCTCACGGGCTCTAGAGCACAGGCTCAGTAGTTGTGGCATGTGGGCTTAGTTGCTTCGTGGCATGTGGGATCTTGCCAGACCAGGGCTCGAACCCATGTCCCCTGCATTGGCAGGTGGATTCTTAACCACTGTGCCACCAGGGAAGCCCTGAGGGGTGATATTTTATTTTCATTTTTTAAATTGAGGTATAGTTGATTTACAATATTATATAAGTTTCATGTAGACAATATAGTTATTTATAAATTTAAACGTTTAAATAACTTCACTTATAGTTATTATAAAATTGGGTAAATTCCCTGCACTGTACAATATATCCTTGTAGTTTATTTTATACATAGTAGTTTGTGCCTCTTAAACCCCTACCCCTATCTTGCCCCTCTCCCCACTGGTAACCATTAGTTCTCTATATGTGTGAGTCTGTTTCTTTTGTTATGTTAACTAATTTGTTTTATTTTTTAGATTCCATATATAAGTGATATCCTATAGCATTTGTCTTTCTGTCTTATTTCACTAAGCATAATGACCTCCAAGTTGTTGCACATGGCAAAATTTCATTCTTTTTTATGGCTGAGTAGTAGTTCATTATATGCTGATACCACATCTTCTTTATCCATTCATCTGTTGATGGACACTTAGGTTGCTTTCATATCTTGGCTGTTATAAACAATACTGCTGTGAACATTGGAGTGCATGTGTCTTATCCAGTTAGTGTTTTCATTTTCTTTGGATATATACCCAGGAGTGGAATTGCTGGATCATAAGGTTGTTCTATTTTTAGTTATTTGAGGAACCTCCATACTTTTGTCCATGGTGGCTGTACCAATTTACATTCCCACCAGCAGTGTATCGGGGTTCCGTTTTCTCCACATCTTCACCAACATTTGTTATTAGTCTTTTTTTATTTTTTGTTGTGCCATGTGGCATATGAGATCTTAGTTCCCCGACCAAGGGTTGAACCGGTGCCCTCTGCAGTGGAAGTGTGGAGTCTTACCCACTGGACTGCCAGGGACATCCCTTAATGGTCTTTTTGATGATAGCCATTCTGACAGGTGTGAGATGATATCTCATTATGGTTTTGATTTGCATTTTTCTGATTAATGATATTGAGCATCTTATGTGCCTGTTGGCCATCTGTATGTCTTCTTTGGAAAAATATCTACTCAGGTCTTCTGCCCATGTTTTAAATTGGGTTGTTTATATTTTTGATGTTGAGTTGTCCAAAATACATAAAAAGTTCATACATTAACCCCTTATCGATCATATCATTTTCAAATAATTTCTCCCATTCCTTTTGGTTGTCTTTTCATTTTGTCAGTGATTTCCTTTGCTCTGCAAAAGCTTTTAAGTTTAATTAGGTCCCATTTGTTTACTTTTGTTTCCTTTGCCTTAGGAGACAGATCCAAAATATATCTTGCTATGATTCATGTCAAAGAGTGTTCTGCCTGTGTTTTCTTCTAAGAGCTTTATGGTTTCTGATCTTATATTTAGGTCTTCAATCCATTTTGAGTTTAGTTTTGTATATGGTGTTAGGAAATGTACTAATTTCATTCTTTTACGTGTAGCTGTCCAGTTTTTCCCGCACCAGTTATCGAAGAGACTGTCTTTTCTCCACTGTATATCGTCTCCTTTGTCATAGGTTAATTGACTGTAAGTGCATGGGTTTATTTCTGGGCTCTCTATTCTGTTCCATTGATCTAGGTGTCTGTTTCTGTGCCAGTACCATACTGTTTTGATTACTGCAGCACTGTATAGTCTGAAGTCTATTACAAGTCTTCCAATTCTGTCCTTCTTTCTCAAGATTGTTTTGGCTATTGAGGATCTTTTGTGTTTCTATACAAATTTTAAAATTATTTGCTCTAGTTCTGTGAAAAATATCATTGGTATTTTGATAGGGATAGCGTTGAACATGTAGATTGCCTTGGGTAATATGGTCATTATAACAATATTCTTTACATCCATGAATATGATGTATCTTTCCATATGTTTGTGTCATCTTCATTTTCTTTCATCAGTATCTTATAGTTTTCTGAGTACAGGTCTTTAGGTTCCTTAGGTAGGTTTATTACTAGGTATTTTATTCTTTCCTGATGCAGTTGTACATGGAATTGTTTCCTTAATTTCTCTTCCTGATAGTTCATTGGGTGTATAGAAATTCAACAGATTTCTGTGTATTAATTTTGTATTAATTACAAATTTACTGAGTTCACTGATGAGTGCTAGTAGTTTTCTGGTGGTGTCCTTAGGATTTTCTATGTATAGTATCATGTAATCTGCAAAGAATGACAGTTTTACTTCTTCCTTTCCAATTTGGATTCCTTTTACTTTTTTTTTCTTGTGTGAGTGCTGTGGCTAGGACTTCCAATACTCTGTTGAGTAAAAGTGGCAAGAGTGGGCATCCTTGTCTTGTTCCTGATCTTAGAGAAAATGCTTTCAACTTTTTACCACTGAATATAATGTTAGCTGTGGGCTTATCATACATGGCCTTTATTATGTTGAGGTATGTTCCGTCTATACCCACTTTCTGGAGAGTTTTTATCATAAATGAATGTTGAATTTTATCAAGTGCTTTTTCTTCATCTATTGAGATGATCATATGGTCTTTATTGTTTAATGTGGTGCATAACGTTGATTAATTTGTGGACATTGAAAAATTCTTGCATCCCTGGATTAAATCCCACTTGATCATGGTATGATCCTTTTTATTTATTTATTTATTTATTTTTGGCGGTACGTGGGCCTCTCACTGCTGTGGCCCCTCCTGCCGCAGAGCACAGGCTCATCGGCCATGGCTCACGGGCCCAGCTGCTCCGTGGCATGTGGAATCTCCACGGACCGGGGCACGAACCCGTGTCCCCTGCATCGGCAGGCGGACTCTCAACCACTGCACCACCAGGGAAGCCCAGTATGATCCTTTTAATGTAGTTGCATTTGGTTTGCTAATATTTTGTTTAGGATTTTTGCATGTATGTTAATCAGTGATATTGGCATGTAACTTTCTTTTTTTGTGGTATCTTTGTCTAGTTTTGGTATCAAGGTGATGCTGGACTCACAGAATGAATTCAAAAGTGTTCCTTCTTCTGCAATTGTTTTGGAATAGTGTGAGGAGGATAGGTGTTAAGTGTTTTTTAAATGTTTGGAAGAATTCACCTGTGAAGCCATTTGGTCCTGGACTTTTGTTTGGGAGGCTTTTTAAAAGTTACTGATTCAATTTCATTACTGGTAATTGGTCTGTTCATATTTTCTATTTCTTTCTGGTTCAGTCTTGGGAGGTTGTACATTTCTAGGAATTTGTCAATTTCCTCAAGGTTGTCCATTTTATTGGGATATAACTATACAGTATAGTACATACTATAGTTCGTAGTAGTCTGTTATCCTTTTGTGTTTATGGTATCGGTTGTAACTTCTCTTTTTTCATATCTGATCTTCTTGATTTGGGCCCTGTCTTTTTTTCTTAATGAGTCTGCCTAAAGGTTTATGAATTTTGTTTTAAAAGAACTAGCTCTTAGTTTCACTGACCTTTTCTATTGTTTTTTTTCTCTACTTCATTTTTGCTCCGATCTTTATGATTTCTTTCTTCTGCTAACTTTGGGTTTTCTTTGTTCTTTTTCTAGTTCCTTTAGGTGTAAGGTTAGGTTGTTTGAGATTTCTTGTTTCCTGATATAAGATTGTATTGCTATGAACTTCCCTCTTAGAGCTGTGTCCCATAGATTTTTGGATCATTGTTGTTATTTTCATTTGCTAGTGGGCCAAACCAGGGCCCAGCTGGTCCCAGGACAGCTGCTGGCCTGCTGGTGAGTGTGCTGAGTCTGCAGGTTGAGGGGCTGTGGATGTCCTGTGTCTGGGTCTGCCTGCTGGTGGGTGGTCCTGAGGCTTGCTGGTGAGCGGGGCTGGGGATTCTGGGGCTGGTACCTGGCCACTGATGGGTAGAGATGGGCCTTGGGGTCTCTGGCCGCAGGGCCCTGGGTGTCTGCGGCATAGTGCCTGTGTGCTGGCGTGTGGGGCTGGGTCCTGGGCCCTCTGGAGGGGCAGGGCCATGTCCAGGGGTGGCTGTCGGCTCAAGGGGGTCTTAAGGCAGCCTGTGTGTGCACCCAGTTAGTCGCGTGGCCTGACGCACCTCAGTCCTGGTGCCTGCAGGCTGGTGGGGGGGGGGGCTGGGTCCTGAGGCCAGTAAGCTGGAGGGAGATCCAAAGTGTCACTTGCCACCACCAGGGTCCTCGTGAGGTTTCGTGTGGTCTGTTAAAAGAGTGAAGTCTATTTCCCCCCGCCCTCTGGGACTCTTGAAAGCCCTGCTGACCTCAAAGCCGAAGGTTCTGGGGGCTTGTGTTCCCGGCACAGACTCGCAGACTGAGGAGCCTGACGTGGGGCTCAGACCCTGTATCCTTTGGGAGAATCTCTGCAGCTGTGGTGGTTCTCACATTTGTGGGTGGCCCGCCTGGGGTGTGGGACTCGACGACGTCGCAACTCGGCCCTTCCTACCCGTGTCGCTCATTCTTTGTATCTTCAGTTGTAGAAGATATTTTCTGGTAGGTTCTGGGCTTTTTCACTGATGGTGGTTCTGCAAGTAGTTTTGATTTTAGGCCTGACTGTGAGAGGTGAGCTCAGGGTCTCCACTCCACTGTCCTGGCTGACCTCCTTGAGGATGTTTATTTCTACGTGTTAGCACAGAGATCGCTTGGTGGACTGGTCCAGCTCGTCCAGATGCAGAAGAGTTTGTGGACCATCAAAATTCTGGGGTAGGTCCAGCCTCTGCTTGAAAAAGCCCTAAATCCCGAGCTGCTCAGCAGCCTCAGTCAACCCCACCACCCCCACCCACCACTTCCACGCACAGGATTGTGGGCTCCCAGGGTGCAGAATGGACTGGATTCTCCAGGCCACCCTCCTGCCCATCCCCACTCCAGGCATAGAAGAGCCAAGCTACTTGTCCTGGGCCAAATACCCTAGATGCTTGAGTCTCAGCCCTGAGGTGCTGATTTAAATGGTTTTGTGGGCATCCAGGGTTTTCCAGGCTCTCCAGATGATTCTAATATGCAACAAAGTCCGGCAGCCACCGCTTTGCACTCCCCATGGCCAGTTTCTATCTCAGTTTGGTGTTGGTGAGTCAGGGTGCTGGGGGCGGAGCGGTGGCGTCTGGGGAGCATTAGCTGCTCCTGGGCCCAGACACTCACAGGCTCTGTGATGCTGAGCGGGCCCTTGCCCCCTCTGAGCCTGTTTCCTCACGTATAAAGTTGAACAAGTGGGCTTCCCTGGTGGCGCAGTGGTTAAGAATCCACCTGCCAATGCAGGGGACACGGGTTTGAGCCCTGGTCTGGGAAGATCCCACAGGCTGCGGAGCAACGCAGCCCGTGTTCCACAACTACTGAGCCCGTGTGCCTAGAGCCCATGCTCCGCACCAAGAGAAGCCACTGCAGTGAGAGGCCTATCTATGCACTGCAATGAAGACCCAGTGCAGCCAAAAATAAATAAGATTAGCTTTTTTAAAAAAATAAATTTAACAGGTGCATGCAATGTCGCAGATTCACGATGTCACTCAAGTTCTGGGCTTTGCTCCAGGGCCTAAAGGCACTTGGAGGATTGTTTAATGTGCCTGGAGTCTCTCCCTTACCGTGGAGGGCCATGTTCTGGAGGCCACTAGAGCACTCTAGGGCAGGGCTGGGGAAAGCCGGTTATGGAAGGGACAGAAAGGTCAGTGACACAGAGCCACCAGAGGGGCTGATCAGACTAGGCTTTGGGGGAAGCAGATGAGGGCAGTGACGGACCCAGCAGACAAGAGCCCTGTGCCCCCCATTGTCCCTTTCTTGTGATGTGTGTCACTGCTTGGTAGACGCCAATTCTCTTAACAGTTTCCTTCTCTTGCATATATATACCATTTGTTGGTATTAGTGTAAGCCAAGTGGAGGACGAGCAGGTTGGAGGCCCTGGCCCTGGCCTTCTGGGCTCCTGCTGGGCCTGGAGGCTCTCCCCCTCTTCTGCTCTCTGGCCAAGAGGGGCAGTGGGGTGGCCCTAGCCAGCTGCCCTCCACCTGCTTCTGGTTACATTGTGAGCGTGGGTTTCCCTTAAACTGTCAAATGTGATATGCCTGTGTGTATGTTTCACACAAAAAGTAAACGTCTCATGAGGAACTTCAGAAGTGAAGAATTATCAGAGAAACATTTTGAATGTGTTAAGAAATATTAGTTTTATTTAACCAGTTTTCACAGCTGAATATTTATTCTATAAAAACTTTACAGATTGTACAGTTTATATATAGTTCAAACTACTGAACGAAAAAAGTAGGTCCCACAGATGCAAAAATATGCACCAGCCAATCCATGGTAAAGGCAGATTTACACGCTGTACAGCTCTCCACGAGGCCGGGAGGTGGTCGGTTCTAAGTATAAACTTCAAAACTGTACAAAAATAAGGTTTTGATTTTATTTCGTTCTTCATACATTCAATATGATTGCAAGCTCAGAAGCCTACCGAACGATAGGCGTCTGGAATCAGGAATCAGTCCCCACTCCTGGCGGGAATGTGGACGTCTATTTACACAGGGCACTCTCGGACAGCATCCTGTACTTGGTATATTGTGTAGACATGAAAGCAGAGACCAAGAACATTAAACGTTGATATAAGGTAGTTCTTTCTCTTAAAAAGGAGTTTCTGCATTTAATAGTGTGCCAAAAGAATTTTAACTTATTAAATAAAATATATTCTAAGTGAACCTAAAAATTACACTTTATAAACATAAAAATACTTTATTTTTGGTGTAATACATCAATCATATCTGCAAATAGAAAACCAAAACTGTATATAAAGTAGTTCTCACCCAGTAACAAGAAGCACTTATACAGTTATTTTTTCAAATGGGTCAGAAAAACTAACTATAAACCCCCTATAACTCAGAGATCATATTTGCTATTCAGTGATTCGCTAACACTGCAAAACAAGCTTTCCCCTATAGAGAGAGAGGTTTCTTCCTGTTAACTGGGTAAGAATCGGACACATTTAAGAAAGAGGCAGAAACAGCTGATTTCTCAGCGTGAAGCCTAGGCGTGTTTTCGTCTGGGGGTATATTCATCAGTGGGTGTTTAATCAGAAATACTTATCCTAAAAGAATAAGTCTTCCTTTCGATTGAGAGTTTTCCATCTCTGAGGTTTTGTACCTTCCTGGAGACAAGGGCATGCCTCAGATCGTTCCATATTTCCATTTGGGGGTGGGGGGTGGGGCGGGGGTGGGGGTGGCGGGCTAACATTACTCTTTAGATTCTGTTTTCTAGAAGGAAAAAACAAGGAAAACAAACATTATTCCAGACTTTTCTGACACCCAAACCAGGAAAACACACTTCTTTTTTATACAGTACTAGCCAAAGGTAACAAAAAGTAGAGCCTCAAAGAGCAGCCCAGAGCTCACAATTATACTTTTATACTTGTGTGTGTATTAAGTATAAAATAATGACGTTTGGACAGAGGAGCTTTGTAGTTATTTATTTTAAAGTTACAGTACTTAAAACTCCTTGGTAATAAATAGCTTGGCTGTTTCAAGTCCTGCTTCCAAGCCTGAGCTCCACATGAACCTGTTTCAGGCTGTGAGGGTGGGTCCGCACCCCCGGGAGCCCCAGCCGGCCTGTGCGATGCGACTCCAGGGTCGTCTGGGGCAGCCTGGCCGTCAGAACTCGTCTATCTTCCTCTGCAGGTACTTGAGCATGGAGTCCATGCCCTGGGCTGAGCCCCAGATCTTCTTCAGCACCTCGCACTCCCGCTCATTGGCCTGCTCCAGCTCCAGCTTCATGTTGCAGCGCACCAGGGCCTTGGATTCCTCCAGCACCTGCGCCAGACAATGAGCTGTGCGTTAGCGGGGACTGTGGATGCAAGCGCTGGCTCTGTGCTGCCCCCCAGCTTAAGGAGGCAGTTAGCAAACCTGAGGAGCCACCTGGTAAGAAGGTGACCAAACATCTCACAATACGTGTCAGGCCCCGATATAGGTATAATGTGTATCTCGTTCGCTGTGGATACTGGACAAATTCTCCACTTCAAAGGGCTGTTAAGCTAATTCACAACAGAGCTGTGCTCCTCTCCACTCCCCAGTCCTGCCCCAGCAGCGTGACCAGCCTTGGGCCTGAGCTACGGCTGCGGGGCCCCTGCCCCCAGCGTGGACCCTGTCCATGCCTGGGATACTCATTGAGAATGCCTGCCCCGGGAGTTTTCTAACCTGAATTTAATTTCGGTAATGAGTTGTCAGATGCCTGGGACAGCTTAGATGGGAGTTGTGTCAGTTAATATGAAATAACACTTCACCCTGTAATTTGCTAAATGCAATTTTGTTAGAAGACTGTTACCCAGCACACTTATTAAACAAAAACCAAAGTCCACTGAGGGAGAAATAAGTGCGGTTGTACGAAAGGGCTTTGGAAGCAGTAAAGAACTTTAGAAACGTTGCTTTTTGCAGACTTTCACGGGACGCTTTTAAGTGACTGACTCTCAGCTTGAACTGCACTCCTTGGCTCCCCGGTATCTGCAGAGGGAGGGCAAGGTCAGCAGAGGCCCGAGCCCGGCCTCCGCTGTCGCACATGGAGGCAGCTGTGGGCGCCCCCTGTGCGTGCCCTGCAGGGAAAAGTCGCGGTGAGAGCACTGACACGCGGAAGAGAAGGAACTGGACGTACGACTGGGTTACAGGAGGCAAGCTCCTTGATGCGGACCATAACTTCCTGGGTGAAGGTCCCGGGCCAGAACACCTGGGAGACCAGGCCTTTGCCGCACGCCTCCTGCGCCGTCAGCTTCCGTCCGCTGAGCAGCATTTCATTCGCCTGGAAGGAAGAAGAGCGGAGGGTGCGTGAGACGCGGGAGGTCGCGGACCGAAAACTCAGCTCCTGAAAGGTCAGACTGTGAGCAAGTAAGACACGGGAGGTGCCGTCAGCGGGGGAAGTAACCAGCAGCCGGCGAGCGTTCAAGAAGATGTAAAAGGAGGAACAGGATCTCCTGGACAGAACCAAGGAATCTAAGTTAAAGGAGATCTCTCTGCTATAGATCTGAAGTTACTGGCCTGTCCCTCCCCGCCTGCCGCCGCCCAGTGCCAACCATTCCCACGTGTGGACTCATTCAACACACAAACCGGTTTCCCAGGCACCTGAGGCGTAAGCAAGGCTAATGGCAATGTGTGGTTTTAGGGACCTGCACCAGGCACAGAACTGCTGCACCAGGCACAGACCTGCTGTGCCACATTTCCTATGTCAGAGGCCAACGGCTGACTGTCCTCAACACACCGAGCAAGGTTCTAAGGGCGGGGATGTTTCTGCTGCAGCATAACTGGGCAGCCACACCTAACATCCACATGGTAAAAATGAACTCTGCAGGACCTGGATGACCACTTAGTCTGCTTAAGAGGGTCTGACCACAGTTACTTCATAGGACTTGATGGAAGAAGTTCACATCTGCAGATGTTAAAATCAATTTCATACACGTTTTTTAAAAAACTTGGTCCTGGACTTAGGTCACTTTCAGGTCTCAACACAACATGTATGAGTTTTATCTCATTCGAACGACAGGCTCAGATGCTGCAATGAGGAGAAAGGAGAGAATCCATCTGACAAAGAAACCTCACCCTGTTCTGATGTGACAATTTCCTCTCCGTAGTTTAGCCTGAAGACTGATGGTCATGAAGAAGACTTGACCACGAGCTTCTAGGCTCTGGTAAAACATACTTTTTTCCAAAAGAGGTAAAACCCTTATGAAAGGCCCTGCTGTTACTGAGACGTCTCAGCTGACAGACCCGTGCACCCCCTGGAAACCACCGGTGAGGCTGGAAAGCAGATGCCTGCGGATCTCCTGGCCTTTCAACATAGGGTGGGGAGCCAGGTCCCGTTTCCTAGCTCGTGTCTCTATGCACTCCACTGCATCGTGCAGCCAAGACCACAAGCCAGTCACTGAGCGTGGAGCACATTCTCAAGACCGACTTGAACCCCGGGGTCTGAGCTCGGATGGTGGACGCAGACACTGTGGGCCCTGGGCCGTCTGGAGTGGGAGGGACGGGGCGGGCAGCCTTCAACTCCTTGCCGTCACTTCCTTGAACCTTGTTTTCTACCACGTGGAGGTCCCCCCACCCCGTTTCTCCTTCCCTCTTCTGGACTCTCAGGCCTGGGGGCAGTGACGGCCAGTCGTGAGCTGTCCTTGCTGCCTGGCTTCCTTTCCTTTCCTTCGCAAGAACGAGCCTGTCCCTACTGGCCTTCCTACTCCAGGGGGCGGGATGGAGAGGGCAACGCGGGGCAGGTCTGCCCTGACCCACAGGGGAAGCGCAGAGAGCGCAGTGCCTGGCCCTACGCGGCTCCCCCGGGCAGGCCTGGTTTGGGGGGGGCATCCACCACGTGAACCTAGTGGCCAGTGCAGCCGCTGTCCTGCTGTACTTCCAGCCGGACACCAAGGCCGAGCTGCCAGGTCCTGGGGAGCCCAGCCGCCGGTCCTCACTCTGGCCTGGGACTGTGCCCCACCTGCAGGGCCTCGGGTGGCCCCAGACCAGAGACCCTCCTCATGCCGGCCTCGGGGTCCCCGTCCCACCCCTTCTGGGGCTACCGGCCTGGTGGTCGGTGGGTGGACGTGCACTCTGAGAGGACGGGCACTGGCCTCCGCGTCCCTGCGGGCTGGGAAACGAGGGGTGGAGGCCAGCACGGCTGCGGCAACCCTCCCTCCCTTCCTGCTGATCCCAAGGGGTGCCATCTCCCCTCCTCGCAGCTCTGGGCGCAGCTGGTCCCAGAGGGGCCACAGCTGCCAGCAAAGGTCCTGCCAGCCTTCAAGCCATGATGGCTGCCCGGGCAGGGGGCCCCCCAGAGCCACACGGTCCTCCCACCTGACTGCACCCATCCATGGACCAGGGCGGTGGGCACAGGGCCCAGTGTCCCCACCAGGGTGGCCACTGCGGGCAGCTGGGGTGGGGGGCTACAGCAGGAAGGGAGACGAGGGGGAGGGGCCCTGAGACCAGATGTGGCCACGGGGGCTGCGGCTTGTCCCACGTAACAACTACTCTTTTACACGTTCTGTTTGGGAGTGAGTTTAGACTTATGGGGAGATGATAAAGCAGCACGGAGTGCCCCTGGGCCCCATCCCCCAGCTGTGCCTCACGGAACACCTTGCAATGACCAAAACCAGAAAATTACCATCAACACAAGGCTCTTACGACTGAGCCACGAACCCTCTGCCAATTGTGCCAGGTTTCCCCCCCCAACGTCCTTTCTCTGACCCAGGACCCCTGCCCTGAGCTGTCAGGCCTCCTCCAGGCTGCAATTGTTTCTCGGCCTTTCAGCGAGTCGTCTGACCAGGCGCCCTGGAGGGTGCTGTGCGGTGTTTGCGGGCGGTGCCTGCTGCCAGGGCTGCTCCACTGTTACCCGGGTGCCCAGGACACCTACTTCTCTCAACTGCAGTTACTCTTTTTCCACCATCACTGACGAGCGGATGCAACATCCTTTTCCTCGTCAGCTGGTGGCCCCCCCCGAGGCAGCACCCGTCTCACCCTCCTCTGCGTCTCCCCCAGGAAGGGGGGGAGTCCTGCAGCCAGGCGTGCGGCCCCGCACACGGGCAGGAGGAGGTGGTGCCCAAGGGACATGCCTGTGCCGCCCAGATCTGGCTGCTGGTGACGGCACAGATGCCAGGAGCCCTGGGGACCCTCTGCTGCAGGGCGACACCACAGCCCGAGCTCAGAGACGACAGACACGGCAGCCAGCCACTCCAGCCCACAGCAGGGTGTGTGTCCCAGGCCACAGGTGCCCCAGAACTCCCCGTGGGGGTGAAGCTCTGCAGGGCCCGGCCTCCCCCTCAGCGTCTGCGCCTGCAGCCCCCGGCCGGGACCCCAGCCCGTGCCCGATTACAGCTCAAGGAGTGAGGAACACAACCTGAACTTTCTACAAACCACAAGCTGCATCGCAAACTGTCGTTACTGGTGGATTCAACAGCTAAGCACCTCCGCACTACCCTGGGAAAGGCCCTCATCCTAAGCAGCTTTGCTCCTTCGTGCTTTCCCTTAAAAGTACAGCTTTCAGGGTATTAGGCCAAGAACCTGTTGATTGCAAACTCTGGTTCGTCTGGGTCACAAACCGGGTGCTTACTACTCGTGGGTATCAGTGTTAATTACACAGAGACAGAGATTCCTCACGGCAGGAGGGCCTCTTTCATAAACAGTCTATGAACCAAACCATGAAAACCTTCCATGAGCTCCTGAATTAAGAGTGTGATTTCGTGATTTAAGAACAATAGCTGAATTACAAGTGCATTTGATGCAAAGTCCCCCCAGAATGACACCTTGTATATATTTAGAAAAACACTAACCAAACTAGACTTCTTCAGGAAGTTTTCTAAGATGATTCTTTAAAAAGAGCTACTCACGGATGCTCCTCCCATAATCTTGGGAAACATCACGGTGGAACAGCCATCTGGACTCTGTCCGAAGGTAGTGTAGGGTGTTTGGAACCAAGCCTTCTCATTGGCCCAAACCACGTCACAGAGAGGCAGGATGGATGCTCCTAGTCCAATGGCTGGGCCATTTACGGCTACAATAATAGGCTTCTTAAACTGAATGAAAGTATTCACGAAGTTTCTAAAATGGAAAATAAATGGGGGAGTTACTCAAAACCCTGCATATTTGAGCAACAGAAGAATCTATGGAACTCAGTACACCAAGATGTGACCTCTGGGGGCATCACCGTGACTGGGAATTCGCTGATGGCCTTCTCCCTGCTGCTGGGGGCCCTGGGTTTATGTACCCTGTGCTGCAAAGGCTTAGCGGTGCCCTGGACGCCAGGCCAGGGTGGCTGTTGCCACAGGACCTGTGTGAATTCTGTGGGAACAACACAGTGGAAGGTGCTCCCCCTGATGGCAGGAGGAGCCCAGGTACCACAATAGGCTTCCGAGGACCAGTCCAGCAGCTCTCCCGGAGGAGGCCTGGCCTGGGGTCACTGTGGTAGCCTGGGCTGGGCAGGGACGCAGGGCCTGGGGTCAGGAACCCCAGGGTTCCAGCCCCCAGGTCTGGACTTGGTCTGTGATTTCAGACGGCTCACCGATTAACTGGAAACACAGATATTGCCTGAGTTTATACAGAACTAGATAGAATGAATTGGGGGACGTAGGAATGCGAAGCTCACAGGCTCGTGTGAGACGTGAGACCCGATGAGAGCATCGCACGGCCCGGACACAGGCCTGCACAGCTGCTCCTTCTGCGAGCTGGGGAGATGGCCAGGCAGGCCTCCCAGGACACAGAGGGTGTGGTTGTCACACGGCCCAGCCAACACCGTTGGGACCTGCTGGAGGGTCAGGCTGGGAAGGTGGGCTGCTCTGCCCTTCGGTTCAGGGCCAGATGGTGCATCTCCCTCCCCACACTGGAAGCTAACTATGACCAGAGGTCGCGTCTTGTGAAGACTTAACATGGTGAAGAAAAGGACAAACCCACCCAAAATGAATACAAGATAACGCCTTTAAGGCCAGCTATGTTCTAGATCAGAAGTCCAGAACTCCAATTTCTAAACCTGACGACCCCCCAGCTTTAGGGCCAAAAACACCAGTCTGGGTGCTGCTCCCTACAATTAATTCAGCAATTTAAAAATAAGGCAAATCTGTTCAGATCGTCTCTGAAAATCACAACTTAGCATCTAGCCTCCCCTCCTCCCCAAATCCTGACATGAAGGGTCATGTCTTCTTTGGATGGCGGGCAGGGGGTGGAGGGAGGGAGTGTGTGTAAGGTGGAGAGGACCCCAGAGTTTGGCAGCCTGCAAGCCTCACTCTGGGGACTCTTCTCAAAAGCCCCTGCAGTCAGCACAGGCCTCAGCCTTCCCCAGGTTCTCAATCCCCCCCAAGGTTGGGGGGATTGAGAATTAGGCCACTCAAATGAATGAGCTGCAGAGACTTTTAACCGAGCGCCTGGGGCGCTGTTCGGAAGATCACACTGGGTTTTAAGGACGCAAAGAGCCAGACAACCTTTACAACAGGTCCCTGAAATAATCCTAGACCACGTGCGTGAAGCTACTTCAGTTCTGCCACTTTTTTGAGGATTCTGGGTCAACGAGTCGTGACAGAAATGCATTTTCTATGCTCAGTTACCAATGACCCTTGCGAAGGTAACCACTGTCTCCCTGGTTTAAAGCAGACGTTTTCCCCGAGTAGCCCCACATTCATCTGCTCCCGTGAACGGGCGAAGTGGAAGCTCTTTCAGTGCTGACATCTGGAAACCATGGATAGGATGGTAGCTTAACATGAAAGAGGTGATCAAAACAATGTAATAAAGGGATTCTATAGAGAAAGGGTACAAGGAATGAATCCTCCTGCTCTATGTCAGTATAAAAGAAAAAAATCTGCTAAAATACATATTGCAAAATCAGGCTGGAGAAATTGGAACTGAATTTTTCCCCCCTAAGATGATTTTATTTTTATTTTTGCTTGGATTGATAATCTAAGCCCAGGGCTCGTTCTGGGAGGAGTATGAATTAACCGCCTCACTCTGGAGTGAAGACCATCGCCCCTTCTCAGAGGACCCACTGTGCTGTCTGATGAGCTCTGAGACGCCAGAGCGAGCACGGGCCACAGAGAAACCCCTCTCGTGTGAAAATAAAACCAAAACCCCCCAAAAACCCCAAACACAAGTTCACAGAACTACTTTTCTGTTTTGTAGAAACTTCCCTGAGCCAAGAAGGCTTAGCCACACAGCACCCAGAGGCAGGAGACAGGAGCTGCCTTTGGGCCCCAGGATGGCTCTAGGGGGCCTGGCAGCCAGGGACTGTCTGTCCACTGCTTTGCGGGGTGTAAAGCAAGTGTATTTTAGAACTTAAAATGCATGAACGTTCACATGTGCTCAATGCAACATACTGAATTTAAACTTCAGTTTCCTCTGGATTACCTATGAATTGAGTGAAAGGCTGTGCTGGGAACAGCAGGGAAGGAAAGAGATTATATTTGCCACAAAAAGACTATTAAACAAAACCGGAATTCTCTCCATTCTTTTGAAGAACATCTACTACCCCACAGACCTCACCAAGTTAGAAAAGCACCTAAGAACAACAGTCTAGGAATTGTTTTGGGGAAACCAAGAACGGGCCTGTTAAGGGCCAGTTCACTGCCATTTCTCAACTGAGCTCCCCCTCCATGAGAGTGTCTGGAGCAGGACTGAATGGGGAAGAGGTCAGGTTCTAGGGGATGTTTCCTCTCTGGCTTTGTTCCCTCCCCAAATCTCTGCTCCTCTCACCCCCATTTGGGGAGAGGAGGCTCCTGGTCCTTCAGACCCGAAGCAGCAGCTGTTGGTCCCCAAAGACTGCAAAAGCCTAAGGTTATAAACTGATCCCTGATAACTCTGTTTTTATCACTAACGTGCTGAGTATTTTTGTTACAATTATCTGCAAACTGGTTACTGCCAAGAATCCCAGCAACGGAATTAGCCCCTACAGATACTTAAGAATCTAATAGTTTAGACCTGATCTTCCTATTTCCCACCTTTCTTTTGGAAACTTGCTGTGATTGATGTTCTTTGCCCAAAGTTTTAAGGAACTTGAGATGAGACACCACAGAAACAAAAGATACACGCAGTAATAGCTTTATGTGTATAAGCCAACCTTACACACATAAAAATGAATTTCAATGCAAATGAGTAAAGGTTAAGTCAATCTGGTGTAACTATTTTTGGATCCTGCCTGAGTGCATTCAGAAAAATTCACATTGGCAAAAATGTATCATTTAAAGAAGAACTGATTTCCTAAAGCAAGATTTGGCTTTCCCCTAGGATACCAATTCAGCCTTTTGTGGGGAGTGAGGAGAGTCTGGAGTTTCTGAAATGGAGTGGGTGGCTGAAGAAAATAAGCATTGAAAGTTACCTAGAAGTTCAACACATGAGATCGCTCTTGATCTATCCTTCCTCTACTTTGTCTAATCCCAACAATACAAGGCTTTGCCCTGCTCAAGGGCAACCCCACCTTGGAGGAGCGGGCCAGAAAGTTTATTAGTGGAACTCAGGGAACCGTCTACAGGGGGGAGTGAGCCAGAATGGAGGCGACAAATCCTGTCTTTTTACTCAGCAGAGCCCCCAAATCACACAGTCAGGTGGAAAGTCAGTGTGATCTTATGGAAAATACACAAAGTCACCACCTGAGGCATAAGCATCTGTATTTTAAAAATGAACATTAAGTTCCTATAATTTATCCTGAAAGGGTGGGATGGGTCAATAATTGGGACTATCTACAAGTTATCCTAAAGTTACTGACGACTTGTCAAGGAATTACGTGCATTGATCAAGCAGTTTACTTTGAAACTGAATAACAAGATGGTCCCATCTAGTACACTGCAAGTTTGAAATTACTTAGGAAGCCAGAAGCAATGCTTAATAAAATCAGATTATAAAATTTCAAACTATTTTTGGAAAAACAACTACCCTATGATAGCCTAAAAAATAGTAGTAATGTTCAAAAAGATTAATGAACAGATGATGCCTTGTGTACATGCACACATGTATACAGTATGAGAAAACATTAATTTTGAGAATTATTAAAAATATTCTAAAAGGCCAAGGCAATGCCCTATAGTCCCAAGGTGTGGGGTTCCAGGGCTCCTCTGATGGGCTGTTTGGGGCTGCGCCCATCGGAACCATCTGGGGAGATCTTTTGGAGAGAGATGCCCTGCCTACTCCAGGCCAAGACAGGAAAAAGGCTTCCACCATCCTGCTGTGCAGCCCTCAAATGGTTTAGGGACCAGAAAGCCCAGTGCCCTCAGCGTCAGTGCTTAGAGTCGCAGCCACATGGGGCCCAATAATTATCAAAAGCAGCTCAACTTCAACTCTCCAAATAACTAAGAATTTTGGAGAAGATTCAACCAACGTTATTGCCACTTTGCAAGCCTGCATCTCTTTAAATGACAAAGAGACACAAAGGGTTCTTTGGGGTCCCTTAGGGATATGACACTTCTAGGGAGGTAGGCAGGGCAGTACAATAGTCTTTCTGGCTGGTGACTGGGTTTCATTCACTTCAAATAAAATTAATCTCTGAAAAATCAGACACTTCTAATTATGCTTATAGTGATTAGCATGAAATATATACAAAATATGTACCTGCATATGCTTACTGCAGAATCATGTGGTTCTAAAGAAAGCTTCCTGCAACGTTGTGTTACAGGAGTAGAAAATCCGAAAACAGAGGAAATAGAAATGTCGGAAGTTATACTGCTAAATGGGAAAAGTTGCAAAACAACACACAATATTATTCCACTTATTTGATAGAAATAAAAATACATCTGTATTATTTGTGTGTGTGTATGGAATGTACATCTGAAAATGTTTGAAAAAGGTTGGGAAAGACATACAAATAAACAGTGGATGCCTTGCGGTGGGTGAAAGAAAGGGAACTCCGTGCATCTGTATCATCTAGTTTTGTGTCTGTGTAGCTGGAACTCAGGATAAACTTGTGTGTTGTACTGAAACAAACCTTCTCATGTGATGTTATGGAACTAGTGTGTCATAAAGTCCAGCCGACTTATTTTAGAGTCAAGCAAATGGTAAGTTACCACGTGAAAGAGTGTCTTTATTCCAGGGCTGGCGGCGGAGCACATGGAGCGCGGACGGCTGAAACCCCTGCCACGTGCTACCCTGCGCTCTGCCCCTGGAGCGCCCCCCATCGAGCGTGTGCGGGGCTCCAGCCAACCTTGACATGCGTCATCTGCTCAAGGCAAGTGGCCCACAGCAGAGACAGATCTGATCAACTCTGCTACCAGCGAGTCTCAGGGGAGGAGACGCATGCCCCGCTCGCAGGCCCGTCCAGACCCGCCCCATGGGGCCTGGGTCACGCCGGCGTTCACAGCGGACCAGGTGTGCTTACCTGATGGCCTCGGCCATCTTCGTGCTCTCTCTCTTCCGGTCGTCCGTCAGGCGCCGGATGAAGTAGATGAAGTCAAGGCCGCAGCAGAAGACGCTGCCCACGGCGCTGAGCAGCACCAGCTTGCTGTCGTCGGCGGCGGCCGTGCTCAGGGCGCCCTGCACTTCCTTCATCACCTGAAAGGCACCGGGAGTCACGGGCGCGAAGGGAACGTTAAGAGCATCTTATCCCTGGACCATCTCGATCCACGCAAAGTGCATTTACAGCCTGATATGTTGCCTGTACCTACCAAGTAACTCGCAAGTTTCTTATTTTCTGAAACCAGGGATTGGGAATAACGGGGACAGAGTGTCATCACATGACACATTACGGACGGAGGATAACGAGAGGGACGTGTGAACCTGAGTTACTCAACGGTCCAGTCCTCGCGGCTCTCGGTGGGTGAGTTACATACTATGTCCCCTTGGCATTTCTACAGTTTGGACAGCAGGTGGCACATGCAACCAGTTCAAGCAAACGACTAGTTTGGTTTCATTTGACACCAGCCTCCATACTTGGGACAGAAACCCCAAGTTTAGTGCGTACGGGTAATAAGTACAAGCACGTCAGCGTGGAGGCATTTTAGAAGGGCACAAACCACTTAAAATGGCCTCTAGGAAGGACTTACGAATAACCAACGGTCTAACGACATACCGGGGACCAGCCCTGAGCTAGCCTGTCCCGTGATCCTGGCCAGACACACTAGCTTTCTGTGGTTTGGTTTTCTCGTCCAGAAAAGGCTTGACCTAGCTGTTCACAAGCAGGAAACAACTACCAGAACTTACAATTTTAGGCACGACATAGTGCAGGTTCAAACACTTGCGATTTTAGATACTTCGCAGAACCGAGTTTCCGAGCCTTCGCGAGCACCAGTCTCCCCCGATCCTGGGAAGCTACCTTCATCGGCACGATCGGTAACGCGTGCGTTAGCATCACTGCAGCTGTGAGCTCCACTACGTGGAGTGCAGGGACCGACAGGGAAGGGTGCTGAGATGCTCGGAAGGCTGGACCTGGGGCTCTTTAATCTCGTCTGAACAGAGAGCTCTGGGACCCGACGCAAGCTACAGGATGGCGTGTGCACACGCTTTACACGTGACTTCAGGGAGGCCCTCCGTCCCCCCGATGGATGAAGAGCTCCTGGCCGGGAGGTGGAAGCACAGGGGCACCACCGCCACCTCCCTGTTCACAGCCAGGGCCCCGAGCACGAAGCCGGGCCCTCGGCGGACCACACTGTCCTCGCGTATAACGGGGAGCAGGCCTGCCGCGCTGTGCTGACTTCCACCGTCGGGCGAAACAGCCCGGGGTGGGGATGGGGGATGAGAAAGGGCGCAGGAGAGCAGGGACCGGGCCCCGCAGGCCCAGAGAGACGGGAGGCCCCGAGCGGCCCCAGGGACGGCGCTCACCTCTGGGTTGAGAGAGTTGTTCTCGGACGACTTCGTGGACAGCAGGATGTGGGTGAAGCCATCCTGCTTCCGGACGACGATGTCCCTGTACCTGTAGGCGCTTTCCGTCTGCCTCACGCTGAAACGCAGCCGCTTGTCGAAGGGCTGGTCTCGTCTGTCATCGATGAATTTCCTCTTCCCGGCCGTCACGCCCGTGACTGACGTCTGCAGGTTGGTCGTCCCGTTGGCCGTCAGTGCGTCCATGAACGGGGAGGAACCTGCCAGGGGTCCGAAAGCACAGCAGTCGGTGAGGTGTTGCCGTCAGCTCGCCTTTGAATTAGGGAAAAATGCTTGCGACAGACCCAGGATCGACTGTGTTAATTTAAGAAGCTTAAAAAGTAGAACCTTTGGAGAGGCTACTTTGAAAGGCGTCCGTTTGCCTTCCAAGTCTGACGAGGAAATCGCCCTCGCACTGGTCCCACCTGATAAAACAGAGATGGGAATGGGAAGGAACGTGCTGAAGAGAAGCTGTAAAATTTGAGACTTTTGAGGAACGGAACTGAACTAGAATGGGTCTCATGAAGAGGACATAATCCGGGCTTGAGAAGTTGAAAGAAAAATGGAAACTGATTCAAAGAAATATCTTATTATTAGAGCCGAGCTATCTGCCATTTTAGCCGAAATTTCTTCTGGATGAAGAGCCACTCATACAGACTCACGAAGCAGCCCCCCCGTTTCTGCGGGTCCACCACCCCCTCGGGCCACTCTGTCCCCTGGTCCCAGTTCTACTACGTTTTCAAACAGCCTTTTCAATGGCTGGAGACGGCGCGCTCTCCTGCCACCCAAAACGTCCCGCTAACTCTCCCTCCTCTGTCGGCTGCCCTGTGTCAGCCTGGCTGCTGTGCTTCACTCAGCCTTAAAGACACGGCCTTCCGAACTCAGTGTTTCTTATTACGATAAAGTCAAGAGTTTGATACTTTCTTAAGAGTTACCAGGAAATGTCAGGCTAAGGGTTCAAGTGTTAAGGAAAATAATTATGCTCCTATTGGTGTGAACTGTCTAAATATTATCTAACCTGGTAATGAATGTATAGAGCCTTTGGGTGGAGGAAGAAAGGGAAAGAAATGCAAGGAACTGGATCAGGCTCTCCTAATAAAAGGAGCAAGGAGAGAATTTCTCTGAGGAGAAGAGCAGGAGGAATTAGGAGTCAGAAATACTTCCTGCAAAGTGAGAGAAGATAAGCTGGAGCCGCTGGAGAAGACAACAGGTTGACTTTCATTCAGTTAGGAGAACTACTTTGGAGGTTTTTAGAATTCAAAATAAATTCATTTTGGGGAAAATCTGGGAGAGGTTCTAATACATAAATGGTACAAGACTCTGAGACTATAAAAAGGTACGTGGTAAAAGGCCTCCCCCATCAGCCCACGACCCCCTGCCCTCCACAGCCACTGTGTCTGGTTTCCAGGGGTCTTACAGAGTGCCCTATGTGTATATCAGCAAATATGAATTTAAATGCTTCTCTCTCACCCGCCTTTAACAAACACAACGGTGGCACATTGGACACAGCGCTGTGGATGTCTGTAATGCGTTTTACCAGCAATTTTTGGATATTACAAATGATGCTGCAACGCATAACCTTGGCTTGTGTTGTCCCTTCCAATGTGCTGGCCAATCTGTAGGACAAGTTTCTAAAGGAGCATTTGCTAAGCTGTTACCAGCGAGACGGCACTGCTGAATCTTTCTGAGGAAGCTGGCAAGGATCCTTTCTGTTCCTTTTAACCTTCAGCCTCTCCTCTACCAGGTCCCCCCACCCTCCCGCCTGTGTTTACAGACGTTCTCCAACCTCTTCCACCCTGTGCGCTCTGAGCTGCTCTTCCCAGCACTGCCCTCTCTTCTCACGCCCGTCAGAGCCCCGCCTGGGCTGTCCTTGCTGTCCCCACTTCTCCCTCTGCCCATCATCCCTCCACCCGTCTGCCCTGAGCTGGAGTCTATGTGAACGGACAACTTCTCGGGTGCAGGGAGGAAGGGGCCACGGATGAGGCTAAACCACCGAGCCTGGTGCCCAGGAGATGGGGCATCTGCAGGGGAGTGTCACAGGGAGATGTGGTTTTCTCCAGTCACTGCTGAAGTGAAGAGTGAAGAGGCTCCAGAGCCCAGAAGCGGGGCCTGTGGTAAGCGGAGTGGGTGTCCAGAAACGACAGCTGAGCGGAGAAGTAGAAGCAGTGAAGGAGAGAGGGAGCCGCGAGCCTGCCTGGGTGCGGGGAGGGTCACGCGCAGGGCCAGGGGGCTGCACAGGAGCGGGAAGGCGCCCCGGGCTGCCCAAGGGGAGGGAGCGGTGCCACGTGACGTGTGCCACAGAGAGAAGGAGGAGAACGGAGAGGTCATGGGGCGGGGGGGTGGGGCATGAGAGGCCACTATTAAACCCGGGAAGTTGTCTCACTGGAGGGCAGAAGCCAGAACGCAGGATTCAATGTACGACAGACAAGAACTGTCATGCAAAAAACATAAATGTTCAAACCAAGAATTCGTGAAAATGCAGTTTTAAGGACCCCAGAAGAACAACTGTGGGTAAGCGGGACCGGTATTTACGTGACGGACAATGATGATTCCCCTGCCTAAAAAGAGGTCCCATCAGGAATAAGCCCGTGGAGAGGCAGGCAGGGAGGCCACCCGCCCCGGGTAAAGGCGATGAAGGAGAACGGGCGGCCCGGCTGGGGCTCCGGCCCTTTCCGGAGGAGCAGGTTCTCGGGGACGCACTTGCTGGTGTGTTTGGATCTTGATGTTACCAACCCTGAGTGAGTTAATAGGTGCTGTGTCAAAGCAGCAAGAATGACCCTGGTGACATGGGGAAGCCCTCTGCGTGCTGGTTGCCCGCCGTCCACCAGGGCAAAGCCGCTGGCTTTGGATCAGCCCTTCCACCCCGACCTGCTCCTGCTTCGCAGGGTAAATAAAGCCACACATTCCTCAACTCTCCAAGAGTTTCCCTGGTGGCTTCCTTCCACAAAAGCAGGGTTTCTAGACTATGGGTCCATGTAGGCTTGATACGTGAGCTTTGGAAAAAGCTCAACATATTTGAGGCAGCAAGTCCCCCGGAGCTCTCCGTGGTTCTGCAAATTTAGCCGTGGATTTCTGTTGGCTCATGCCAGCCAGCACTGCTGACTTTGGCCTTCGTGTCCCTGTTAGAGCTCTGCTGGCTCTTGGTGCCATCACGGACTCTGCTGATTGCAGAGGACCTGTAGGACCCTGTTCAGGTGGAGAAGTGCTCACAGCAGGACTGCCCTCAGACTCGCAGGTGCCAGCACTGGGCCACGCCCCTCGTGACGTGCGTCCCCCGCCCAGGTCTGTGCTCCCCCTTCCCTCTGCCTACAACGTTCTGGCCCTAGGGCTCCAGACGGCTGCTTGTTTCTGCTCATCTGAGCGGCAGCTCCTCGGGAAGCCTCAGTCCCCATGCGTGCGGCCCTCCCGGCAGCACCCACGCGGCCCAGTCTGTTTCCCTCGCAGCGCTCCGCACCCAGCTCATCCTGTCTCACCCGACTTTTACTTACGCTCCATGGCTGGACGTCACCAAGATCCTGAGAGCAGGGTCCCCATCTGTCTCATTCACTGCCGCACCCCCGGTGCTTGGAACACGCGGTCGCCACTGACCAAGCAGATGAGGGGAGGGGGCACAACGCCCCTTCAGCCCAGCCCCCTGCAGAGAAGGAGGCCTGAAGCCCACCCATCCTCGTGACAATCGGGGGCAGCAGTGCCACACTTCAGAGCAGAAGCCACTGCTAAGGACTCAACTAAGAGGCAAACACAGATTCAGGAAAAGGCGTCCTCCACGATGGAAACCATCATGCGACATGCAGTGTGACCCAGGCTCTGAGGGAAACACAGGAGGCAAAAGCTACAAGGAACCGGCATGAAATCCAGTTAAGAAAAACTCACTTAGCGTCTCTCCCGAAAAACGGTTTTCTTTTAAAACATTCTAAGAGCAAAACAGATACCCTCAGGGGTCTCCCTGGTGGCGCAGTGGTTAAGAATCCGCCTGCCAATGCAGGGGGACACGGGTTCAAGCCCTGGTCCGGGAAGATCCCACATGCTGTGGAGCAACTAAGCCTGTGCACAACAACTACTGAGCCTGTGCTCTACAGCCCCCGAGCCACAACTACTGAGCCTGCAAGCCACAACTACTGAAGCCCACACGCCTAGAGTCCGTGCTCCACAACAAGGGAAGCCACCGCAATGAGAAGCCCGCGCACTGCAACGAAGAGTAGCCCCTGCTTGCCGCAACTAGAGAAAAGCCTGCAAGCAGCAATGAAGACCCAACGCAGCCAAAAAAAAAAAAAAAAAAAAAGATACCCTCAAACATGTACTACTAACCTGTTAAAATTCACAGCTTCAAGGGACTTCCCTGGTGGCGCAGTGGTTAAGAATCTGCGCTCCCGGGGACAAGGGGAAGATGGCGGAAGATAAGAGGCGGAGATCACCTTCCTCCCCACAGATACATCAGAAACACATCTGGGGCCTCCCTGGTGGCGCAGTGGTTGAGAGTCCGCCTGCCGATGCAGGGGATACGGGTTCGTGCCCCGGTCTGGGGGGATCCCATATGCCGCGGAGCGGCTGGGCCCGTGAGCCGTGGCCGCTGGGCCTGCGCATCCGGAGCCTGTGCTCCGCAACGGGAGAGGCCACAACAGTGAGAGGCCCGCATACCGCAAAAAGAAAAAAAAAAAAAAAAAAGAAACACATCTGCACGTGGAACAGCTCCTACAGAACACCTACTGAACGCTGGCAGAAGACCTCAGACCCCCCAAAAGGCAAGAAACTCCCCACATACCTGGGTAGGGCAAAAGGAAAAAGAAAAAAACAGAGACAAAAGAATAGGGATGGGACCTGCACCAGTGGGAGGGAGCCGTGAAGGAGGAAAGGTTTCCACACACTAGGAGCCCCTTCGCGGGCGGAGACTGCGGGTGGCGGAGGGGGAAGCTTCGGAGCCACGGAGGAGAGCGCAGCCACAGGGGTGCGGAGGGCAAAGCGGAGAGATTCCCGCACAGAGGACCGGTGCCGACCGCCACTCACCAGCCCGAGAGGCTTGTCTGCTCGCCCGCCGGGGAGGGCAGGGCTGGAAGCTGAGGCTCAGGCTTTAGTCGGATCCCAGGGAGAGGACTGGGGTTGGCGGCGTGAACACAGCCTGAAGGGGGTTAGTGCGCCACGGCTGGCCGGGAGGGAGTCCGGGAAAACTCTGGAGCTGCCGAAGAGGCAAGAGACTTTTCCTTCCCTCTTTGTTTCCTGGTGCGCGAGGAGAGGGGATTCAGAGCGCTGCTTAAAGGAGCTCCAGAGACGGGCGCGAGCCGTGGCTAAAAGCGCGGACCCCAGAGACGGGCGTGGGACGCTGGGGCTGCTGCTGCCGCCGCCGAGAAGCCTGTGTGCGAGCGCAGGTCACTCTCCACACCTCCCCTCCTGGGAGCCTGTGCAGACCGCCACTGCCGGGGTCCCGGGATCCAGGGACAACTTCCCCCGTAGAACGCACGGGCGCGCCTCGTGCTGGTGCAACGTCACGCCGGCCTCTGCCGACGCACGCTCGCCCCGCCTCCGTGCCCCTCCCTCCCCCGCGGCCTGAGTGAGCCAGAGCCCCGGAATCAGTGGCTCCTTTAACCCCGTCCTGTCTGAGCGAAGAACAGACGTCCTCCGGCGACCTACACGCAGAGGCAGGGCCAAATCCAAAGCTGAGCCCCGGGAGCTGTGCGAACAGAGAAGACAAAGGGGAATCTCTCCCAGCAGCCTCAGAAGCAGCGGATTAAAGCTCCGCAATCAACTTGATGTACCCTGCATCTGTGGAATACCTGAAGAGACAACGAATCATCCCAAATTGAGGAGGTGGACTTTGAGAGCAAGATTTATGATTTTTTTCCCCTTTTCCTCTTTTTGTGAGTGTGTACGTGTATGCTTCTGTGTGAGATTTTGTCTGTATACCTTTGCTTTCACCATTTGTCCTAGGGTTCTATCCATCCTTTTTTTTTTAATGAAAATTTTTTTCTTTTTTTTTTTTTTTTTTTTCTTTTTTTTTTTGCGGTATGCGGGCCTCTCACTGTTGTGGCCTCTCCCGTTGCGGAGCACAGGCTCCGGATGCGCAGGCCCAGCGGCCATGGCTCACGGGCCCAGCCGCTCTGCAGCATATGGGATCCTCCCAGACCGGGGCACGAACCCGTATCCCCTGCATCGGCAGGCGGACTCTCAACCACTGCGCCACCAGGGAGGCCCGAAAATTTTTTTCTTAATAATTATTTTTTATTTTAGTAACTTTATTTTATCTTACTTTATTTTATTTTATCTTCTTTCTTTCTTTCCTTCCTTCCCTCCCTCCCTCCTTTCTTTTCTTTCTCTCTTTCTTTCTACTTTTTCTCCCTTTTATTCTGAGCCGTATGGACAAAAGGCTCTTGGTGCTGCAGCCAGGAGTCAGTGCTGTGCCTCTGAGGTGGGAGAGCCAACTTCAGGACACTTGTCCAAAAGAGACCTCCGAGCTCCACGTAATATCAAACGGCGAAAATCTCCCAGAGATCTCCATCTCAACACCAGCACCCAGCTCCACTCAATGACCAGCAAGCAACAGTGCTGGACACCCTATGCCAAACAACTAGCAAGACAGGAACACAACCCCACCCATTAGCAGAGAGGCTGCCTAAAATCATAATAAGTCCACAGACACCCCAAAACACACCACCAGACGTGGACCTGCCCACCAGAAAGACAAGATCCAGCCTCATCCACCAGAACACAGGCACTAGTCCCCTCCACCAGGAAGCCTACACAACCCACTGAACCAACCTTAGCCACTGGGGACAGACACCAAAAACAACAGGAACTACGAACCTGCAGCCTGCAAAAAGGAGACCCCAAACACAGTAAGATAAGTAAAATGAGAAGACAGAAAAACACACAGCAGATGAAGGAGCAAGATGAAAACCCACCAGACCTAACAAATGAAGAGGAAATAGGCAGTCTACCTGAAAAAGAATTCAGAATAATGATAGTAAAGATGATCCAAAATCTTGGAAGTAGAATAAATGCAAGAAACATTTAACAAGGGCCTAGAAGAACTAAAGAGGAAACAAGCAACAATGAACCACTCAATAAATGAAATTAAAAATACTCTAGATGGGATCAATAGCAGAATAACTGAGGCAGAAGAACGGATAAGTGACCTGGAAGATAAAATAGTGGAAATAACTACTGCAGAGCAGTATAAACAAAAAAGAATGAACTGAGGACAGTCTCAGAGACCTCTGGGACAACATTAAATGCACCAACGTTCGAATTATAGGGGTTCCAGAAGAAGAAGAGAAAAAGAAAAGGACTGAGAAAATATCTGAAGAGATTATAGTTGAAAACTTCCCTAATATGGGAAAGGAAATAGTTAATCAAGTCCAGGAAGCACAGAGAGTCCCATACAGGATAAATCCAAGGAGAAACACGCCAAGACACATATTAATCAAGCTGTCAAAAATTAAATACAAAGAAAACATATTAAAAGCAGCAAGGGAAAAACAACAAATAACACACAAGGGAATCCCCATAAGGTTAACAGCTGATCTTTCGGCAGAAACTCTGCAAGCCAGAAGGGACTGGCAGGACATATTTAAAGTGATGAAGGAGAAAAACCTACAACCAAGAATACTCTACCCAGCAAGGATCTCATTCAGATTTGATGGAGAAATTAAAACCTTTACAGACAAGCAAAAGCTGAAAGAGTTCAGCACCACCAAACCAGCTTTACAACAAATGCTAAAGGAACTTCTCTAGGCAAGAAACACAAGAGAAGGAAAAGACCTACAATAATGAACCCAAAACAATTAAGAAAATGGGAATAGGAACATACATATCGATAATTACCTTAAATGTAAATGGACTAAATGCTCCCACCAAAAGACACAGGCTGGCCGAATGGATATAAAAACAAGACTCATATATATGCTGTCTACAAGAGACCCACTTCAGACCTAGAGACACATACAGACTGAAAGTAAGGGGATGGAAAAAGATATTCCATGCAAATGGAAACCAGAAGTAAGCTGGAGTAGCAATTCTCACAGCAGACAAAATAGACTTTAAAATAAAGACTATTAGAAGAAACAAAGAAGGACACTACATAATGATCAAGGGATCGATCCAAGAAGAAGATATAACAACTGTAAATATTTATGCACCCAACATAGGAGCACCTCAATACATAAGGCAAATACTAACAGCCATAAAAGGGGAAATCGACAGTAACACATTCATAGTAGGGGACTTTAACACCCCACTTTCACCAATGGACAGATCATCCAAAATGAAAATAAATAAGGAAACACAAGCTTTAAATGATACATTAAACAAGACGGACTTAACTGATACTTATAGGACATTCCATCCAAAAACAACAGAATACACATTTTTCTCAAGTGCTCATGGAACATTCTCCAGGATAGATCATATCTTGGGTCATAAATCAAGCCTTGGTAAACTTAAGAAAATTGAAATTGTATCAAGTATCTTTTCTGACCACAATGCTATGAGACTAGATATCAATTACAGGAAAAGATCTGTAAAAAATACAAACACATGGAGGCTAAACAATACACTACTTAATAACGAAGTGATCACTGAAGAAATCAAAGAGGAAATCAAAAAATACCTAGGAACAAATGACAATGGAGAGACGACGACCTAAAACCTATGGGATGCAGCAAAAGCAGTCCTAAGAGGGAAGTTTATAGCAATACAATCCTACCTTAAGAAACAGGAAACATCTCGAATAAACAACCTAACCTTGCACCTAAAGCAATTAGAGAAAGAAGAACAAAAACACCCCAAAGTTAGAAGGAAAGAAATCATAAAGATCAGATCAGAAATAAATGAAAAAGAAATGAAGGAAACGATAGCAAAGATCAATAAAACTAAAAGCTGGTTCTTTGAGAAGGTAAACAAAATTGATAAACCATTAGCCAGACTCATCAAGAAAAAAAGGGAGAAGACTCAAATCAATAGAATTAGAAATGAAAAAGGAGAAGTAACAACTGACACTGCAGAAATACAAACGATCATGAGAGATTACTATAAGCAACTATATGCCAATAAAATGGACAACCTGGAAGAAATGGACAAATTCCTAGAAAGGTATAACCTTCCAAGACTGAACCAGGAAGAAATAGAAAATATGAACAGACCAATCACAAGCACTGAAATTGAAACTGTGATTACAAATCTTCCAACAAACAAAAGCCCAGGACCAGATGGCTTCACAGGTGAATTCTATCAAACATTTAGAGAAGAGCTAACACCTATCCTTCTCAAACTCTTCCAAAATATAACAGAGGGAGGAACACTCCCAAACTCATTCTACGAGGCCACCATCACCCTGATACCAAAACCAGACAAGGATGTCACAAAGAAAGAAAACTACAGGCCAATATCACCGATGAACATAGATGCAAAAATCCTCAACAAAATACTAGCAAACAGAATCCAACAGCACATTAAAAGGATCATATACCATGATCAAGTGGGGTTTATTCCAGGAATGCAAGGATTCTTCAATATATGCAAATCAATCAACGTGATATACCATATTAACAAATTGAAGGAGAAAAACCATATGATCATCTCAATAGATGCAGAGAAAGCTTTAGACAAAATTCAACACCCATTTATGACAAAAACCCTGCAGCAAGTAGGCACAGAGGGAACTTTCCTCAACATAATAAAGGCCATATATGACAAACCCACAGCCAACATCATCCTCAATGGTGAAAAACTGAAAGCATTTCCACTAAGATCAGGAACAAGACAAGGTTGCCCACTCTCACCACTCTTATTCAACTTAGTTTTGGAAGTTTTAGCCACAGCAATCAGAGAAGAAAAGGAAATAAAAGGAATCCAAATCAGAAAAGAAGAAGTAAACCTGTCACTGTTTGCAGATGACATGATACTATACATAGAGAATCCTAAAGATGCTACCAAAAAACTACTAGAGCTAATCAATGAATTTGGTAAAGTAACAGGATACAAGATTAATGCATAGAAATCTCTGGCATTCCTATACACTAATGATGAAAAATCTGAAAGTGAAATCAAGAAAACACTCCCATTTACCACTGCAACAAAAAGAATAAAATATCTAGGAATAAACCTACCTACGAAGACAAAGGACCTGTATGCAGAAAATTATAAGACACTGATGAAAGAAATTAAAGATGATACAAACAGATGGAGAGATATACCATGTTCTTGGATTGGAAGAATCAACATTGTGAAAATGACTCTACTACCCAAAGCAATCTACAGATTCAATGAAATCCCTATCAAACTACCACTGGCATTTTTCACAGAACTAGAACAAAAAATTTCACAATTTGTATGGAGACACAGAAGACCCCGAATAGCCAAAGCAATCTTGAGAACGAAAAACGGAGCTGGAGGAATCAGGCTCCCTGACTTCAGACTATACTACAAAGCTACAGTAATCAAGACAGTATGGTACTGGCACAAAAACAGAAATATAGATCAATGGAACAGGAAAGAAAGCCCAGAGATAAACCCACGCACATATGGTCACCTTATCTTTGACAAAGGAGGCAGGAATGTACAGTGGAGAAAGGACAGCCTCTTCAGTAAGTGGTGCTGGAAAACTGGACAGGTTCATGTAAAAGTATGAGATTAGAACACTCCCTAACACCATACACAAAAATAAGCTCAAAATGGATTAAAGACCTAAATGTAAGGCCAGAAACTATCAAACTCTTAGAGGAAAATGTAGGCAGAACACTCTATGACATAAATCACATCAAGATCCTTTCTGACCCACCGCCTAGAGAAATGGAAGTAAAAACAAAAATAAACAAATGGGACCTAATGAAATTTCAAAGCTTTTGCACAGCCAAGGAAACCATAAACAAGACCAAAAGACAACCCTCAGAATGGGAGAAAATATTTGCAAATGAAGCAGCTGACAAAGGATTAATCTCCAAAATATATAAACAGCTCATGCAGCTCAATATCAAAAAAACAAACAACCCAATCCAAAAATGGGCAGAAGACCTAAATAGACTTTTCTCCAAAGAAGATATACAGATTGCCAACAGACACATGAAAGGATGCTCAACATCATTAATCATTAGAGAAATGCAAATCAAAACTACAGTGAGATATCACCTCACACCAGTCCGAATGGCCATCATCAAAAAATCTAGAAACAATAAATGCTGGAGAGGGTGTGGAGAAAAGGGAACACTCTTGCACTGCTGGTGGGAATGTGAATTGGTACAGCCACTATGGAGAGCAGTATGGAGGTTCCTTAAAAAACTACAAATAGAAATACCATAAGACCCAGCAATCCCACTACTAGGCATATACCCTGAGAAAACCATAATTCAAAAAGAGACATGTACCAAAATGTTCATTGCAGCTCTATTTACAATAGCCCGGAGATGGAAACAACCTAGGTGTCCATCATCGGATGAATGGATAAAGATGATGTGGTACATATATACAATGGAATATTACTCAGCCATAAAAAGGAACGAAATTGAGCTATTTGTAATGAGGTGGATGGACCTAGAGTCTGTCATACAGAGTGAAGTAAGTCAGAAAGAGAAAAACAAATACCGTATGCTAACACATATATATGGAATCTAAGAAAAAAAATGTCATGAAGAACCTAGGGGTAAGATGGGAATAAAGACACAGACCTACTAGAGCATGGACTTGAGGACACGGGGAGGCGGAAGGGTAAGCTGGGACGAAGTGAGAGAGTGGCGTGGACATATATACACTACCAAATGTAAAATAGCTAGTGGGAAGCAGCCACATAGCACAGGGAGATCAGCTCGGTGCTTTGTGACCACCTAGAGGGGTGGGGTAGGGAGGGTGGGAGGGAGACGCAAGAGGGAGGGGATATGGGGATGTACATATACATATAGCTGATTCACTTTGTCATACAGCAGAAACTAACACTAACATTGTAAAGCAATTATACTCCAATAAAGATGCTAAAAAGTAAATAAGGGTCAAATTTAATACTAATATGTCTCTCTATAAAAGAGGTAGGGTCTAAGAGAATAGGTCCCGTGGAAGTGTTCAGTACTTCACAGACTTGTGGATCTTAGACAGGCAGCCAAACCTAGACCTGGAAGGAAGCCCACTCAAGATCACAGCTGTCCATCCAACAACCCCAGATGCGTAAATAATAAATGCTATATGCCACTGAGTTTTTTTTTTTTTTTTTTTTTTTCGGTACGCAGGCCTCTCACTGCTGTGGCCTCTCCCGCTGCGGAGCACAGGCTCCGGATGCGCAGGCCCAGCGGCCATGGCTCACGGGCCCAGCCACTTCACGGCATGTGGGATCTTCCCGGACCGGGGCACGAACCTGTGTCCCCTGCATCGGCAGGCGGACTCTGAATCACTGCGCCACCAGGGAAGCCCGCCACTGAGGTTTTGAGATCGTTTTTTTACAGCATTATGGTGATAATGGATAACTGATATGTCCGATACACAGTATTTTTAAACTCTACAGCAAACATTCTTAATGGTGAAATCTTGAAATTTTTCTTCAGAAAATTAGGACAAAGAGAACAACAAACAGAATGTGAAAACAAAAATTTAAATGATACCGTTTATAATTTAAACCCCCAAAGGATCAACTAATGAAAGACATGCAAGGTCTCTACTCAGAAAATCGTAAAACACATGTACTAACTGTAAAGATGCCAATTTCCCTAAATGGTCAGAGTGAATGCAATCTCAATCCAGATCCCAGTGGAGTTCTGTTCTCCTGGGGAGTGAAAACTGAAAGCTGACTCTACACTGTATGTGGACATGGACGTGCAAAGGGCCAAGAGTAAACGAGGCAACTCCTGAACAAGAACAAGGGGGAGGACTTTCTCTACCAGATACCAGGACTTCAAGATACTGCAATTAAGACAATGTGTGACTGGTAGGATAACAGAATAGAAACCTGGAGACTGACCTGTATAGAGACAGTCCCTGGGCTTACACCAAAGGTGGTATGCAGCAGGCATGAAAGTGGTATAGAACTTGACAGTTACACATCCTCCAAGGCAAATTAGAGATGTAAACATGAAAGCTTCTAGAAGATAACATAAGAGAATGGGGTTGGAGATCAGGAAAAGATTTGTTAAACAGCACAAAAAGCAAAAGCAAGAAAAGACAGATAAATTGGAGTACATTAACAACTTCTGATCATCAAAACACCATGAGAGAAAAAAAATCAATCACAGATTGGGAAAAGGCCTTTCTAACACCCCTGACAGAGGGACTGTCTCAGGGGCTGTGTACAGAGCACGCTGGGCTTGTACATAGAGAGAATTTTTCAAATCACTAAGAATAAGCCATTGGAATATCAAAACATGTCCTGTTCCTATAGATGAGAGACTGCAGGCAAAGTGAGGGAGGGGGTCAGAGGTGAGGGCCCTGGTTCTACGACACCAGACTGCACCCCTCCAGGTGAAGGGGTGGTGAGGACACAGGAGGAAAGGACTTGGCGACCAGCCCACGGGCAAGACCAGGGACCTGCAAACAGTGCCCAAGGGCCAATCCGGATCAGAACCCAGCTACACTGCCTGATCCCTGCTGTCGGTGGCAACTTTCATGCTCAACGGTAGAGCTGAGTATTGTAGCAGAGACTGTCTGGCCCCAAAGCCTAAAATACCATCTGGCTCTTTCCAGAAAAAAATGTGCTGACCCCGAAGCTGGAGTGCCCTCCTCTGTCCCTGTATTTGCCTAGTAAGGAACTGAAGAGAGAATCTCCTGGAAGACTTGAAGGGGATCATTGTTCAGCATCAGGCATATTTCAGAGCCGAGAATTATTTTTTAAATCTAAATCTGTTTTGTCAGTTGTGCAACCAGACTTTGTGTTCTCTGTTAAAAGCAAAAAGTATGGCAATGTCACAGAATCACCAAAGCAAACTACTTAAGACACAGAATCATGGCTTGTGTTTAAAAACTCTTCACTGCTTGAAAGAAACCACATTTGCTCCAAAATAGATGCCTGTAACTGATCTCTTTTCTTAATCAAAGCAGAGCAAACAGTCAGGTGCCGGCAAGGTTGAGGGATGAAGCATCTCCAGCTCAGCAGGTAATTCGGTGCCGTGTATCTTGACACGATGCTGGCTATACTCTGCACACATGCCTATCTGAGGGCAGGTATAAAGTTCTTGTTAAAAACAATCCCGTCTCCTCCACAGCCCCGCACCAAGGAAGTCATTCCTTCTGATGTACTCCACCGCTATTCCTCATTCTTTTTTAAAAAAAAAAAACAATCCAGGCTCCCCTCTGAGTTCTCTCTTTCTTGATTGTATTTGAAACTTCAAAATTAATATCATGATTAAAAACTAATGAAAGCAATGGTAAACTTAGGAGAAAAAAAAGTATCTTGAAAACCATATAATTTTGACTTTGATCATTATCAGTGCCAATACTTACTGGGTCTGCTTACTTTCCACAAACTTAGACAAAAAGAAAAACACACAAAACAAACAAACAAAAAACCTGGCTCACGGGCAGCATTACACAGACAATTTTCGAAATCAAATACAGTTTTGCTGTTTCTCCCCAACAAGATTCTGATGTCTCCTGGGAATGGAATAACTTCTATGCTCTCAAATGATGAAAACTAACTTCATACTCAAGACTCGTATACATCTTCTGGAAAGCTTCTTCTTGTATTTCAACTTTCTACCCACATTGTATGTATCTTCAGAGCCCTCACCACCTAGATGTCCATTCCAGCAATCTTATGACACATCATACCTTCCAAAACACACTATGGAAGAGCCAGGCTTCCTTTTTGTACACATGGAAGTGAGACAAATCAAATCAGTGATTGCTTACCTCTTGATATTAACAGGCATGTGACCTTTGAAGATACAAAACCACTTCCTGAAAACTGAAACTATGAGTCGGTTTGATGCTTAGAAGAGGCTCTCCCACACTGATTACTAATAAGGACTTCTAAGAAATTAGGTACACGTCAACATACTTTATATAGGTGGCTCTAAAGCCCACTATGACTGGATCCTTTGATGGTAGAGTTCTAAAATCAACAACTTTGATAGACAGGCATGACCACTATGGAAAACCACACGGAGGTTCCTCAAAAACATAAAAATACAACTACCATATGACCCAGCAATTCCACTTCTAGGTATTTATCTGAAGAAAATAAAAACACTAACTCAAAAAGATATATGCACCCTTGTGTTCACAGCAGCATGATTTACAATAGCCAAGGTAGGGAAACAATCTAAGAGTCTATGGATGAATGGATAAAGAAGATGTGGTACATATATAAAAGGGAATACTACTCAGCCATAAAAGGAGGGAAATCTTGCTGTTTTCAACAACATGGATGGACCCTGAGGGCATTACGCTCACGAAATAAGAAAAAGACAAATACCATACGATCTCTCTTATATGTGGAATCTAAAAATAAATACATACATATGTAACCCAGCTCACAGGTATAGAGAACTGATTGGTGATTACCAGAGACCAAGGGGAGAAGGTGGAAGAGATAGATGAACTGTTTTTGCTTTGTTTTAGTTTAAATAAATTGGCTTAAAAAAATACAGCTGAGGGCTTCCCTGGTGGCGCAATGGTGGAGAGTCTGTCTGCCGATGCAGGGGACGCGGGTTCGTGCCCCGGTCCGGGAGGATCCCGTGTGCCGCGGAGTGGCTGGGCCCGTGGGCCGTGGCCGCTGGGCCTGCGCGTCCGGAGCCTGTGCTCCGCAACGGGGGAGGCCACAGCAGTGGGAGGCCTGCGTACCGCAAAAAAAAAAAAAAAAAAAATACAGCTGACCCTTGAACAACATGGGTTTGAACTGCTCTGGTCCACTTAGATGCAGACTTTTTTCAATAGTAAATTCTACAGTATGACAATATCTTCAGTGTAATACTGTAGAATTTACTATTCGCAGATACAGAAGAATCGCGAATATGGAGGAACCGTGGACACAGAGGGCCGACTATAAGCTACACGTGGATTTTCAACTGTGCAGAGGGTCGGCGCCCCTAACCCCCATGTTGTTCAAGGATCAACTGTGAATAAAAATAAATACCAACCACCTTGAGATACAAATGCGTCTACGTCATTGTTAGATTTGAAAAGATGATTTAAAGTTTTATGTAAGATATTTTTATGTTAAAAGCACACATCTAAACAATATTTTTAAAACTAGCCAAGTTTAAGCTGAGGAGCATGGCAGGCAGCTACCCAGCATTTATTACTTGATTCCAAAGCCCCCCAAGTCTCACAGCTCCCTCCCCCACACATTTATTCTCCCCCAATTTCACGCCATGCCACATTTTTGGAAGGGATTATATCATTTCTACTTTACGGTTTCCAAAACCCCACCAAGTCCGGTACTAAAGGGAAATACCTGCAGTTAAACCAACTCTTCATTCATAAAACAGAGCAGCACAGTTAACTTGTCATCCTCCATGGTAACAGGAATCAGGCATAATGCTAAGAGCCTGGAAACAGGAAAATAAAGATGAGCCTCCCTCCTGCCCCACTTCCCTTCCCCTTGCTCCTTCATGGTTTTGCGAAGGCCAGTGCCAGCAGGACTGCGGTGGTGCCACCGTGTGTACGAACACCGTACTGACTGTCTCGGTCTGGCCACCCATGTGTGACACGCTCCCACTGCTTGTATTTCTTTGCTCCCAGGACCAGGGTCTGCTCTGAAACGCGGGCTTTCTGTTTCATCCAAGTTAACCTGGGGTCGGGGAGGCCCTTGGTGAATCCCGACCCACCGAGGCAGGCGGACCCCTGCCTTCTTGCTCAGAGCGCTCTGGCCCTGGTGGCGGAGGACCTGGCCTCAAGCCTAGTTCTGTCATTTACCAGCTCTGTGACCTCAAGACACCTAAGGGACAGTAACATTTATAACATTTGCTTCACAGGGAAGCTAAGACTTAAACAACAAAACAAAAGCGATTCAAACCATACAGATGTCAGTAACTATCACCAATATTACTAACAGATACGCTCTTCTACAGAACAAGGCAAAGGACACAGACGTGACGATACAGGTCTGCATGCGCACAACTGGCCCCGGCCCGCCCGCCCGCCACTCCGCACGCTCCTGACGTTCACAGCATTTCTAGCCCACCTTCCTGTCTGACAGAGAGACACTGAAGAGCTGCATGAGAATCCCTGAAACCACGGACTTACGTACCAACATGACAAGCAGCCGAGAGACACACGCACCCCTTAAACACCACCCACAGCAACAAACACAAAACCTGCCGCCCTGCTGGGCTCAGCTCAGGCTCTTTTTTTTTTTTTTTTTTTTTTTTCCCCTTGGTACGCGGGCCTCTCACTGTTGTGGCCTCTCCCGTTGCGGAGCACAGGCTCCGGACATGCAGGCTCAGCGGCCACAGCTCACGGCCCTAGTTGCTCCGCGGCATGTGGGATCCTCCCAGACCGGGGCACGAACCCGTGTCCCCTGCATCGGCAGGCGGACTCCCAACCACTGCGCCACCAGGGAAGCCCAGCTCAGGCTCCTTTGCCACCATGGGAAACTGCTCTGGTTGGGACTTACGACCTGCTTCTTCCCAACAGAGTGACTTTCTTTCGTCACATCAGTGAAGTGGAACCTGGGTGCAGCTGTCGCTTGGCTTTTCAAAACGTGAAATCATGAAAAAGGCCGGGCTGGACGCCGGCCCTTCGCCCAGGTTCAGGCCAACCTGAAGTGTCCTCAGGTCCTCCCAGCAGCGCAGACGCTGACGCGGGCCGCTCCCGCCCCCAGCTGCAGGGCCAGCGCTGCTTCCGCGGGACAGGTGCTCCTTCCATCACGGCGGGCCTTTGCGTCTCGCTGAGGGGCTCCTCAAAGGGCGCAGGCTGGCCCGGCGCGCACCTGCGCTAAAAAGCTCAGGGACCTACGGTCTACGTACGGAAAACCCTGGGGGGCGAGTCTCTCTCCTTGGGAAGGCAGATCCCGGGGGCACACCACCGCTGAAAGAAGAGAATTCACTTCTCCACCACCCTTCCACCCTGACCCTGCAGGGTCTTCTGATGGCATAGAATACGGCTGCCAATTTATATTATTTGCATAATGAACACTGTACTTTTGCACATGTCATCTGTGAGACGGCTTATCTGGCGCTTTGCTCGACAGAAAGCTTTACGAGATGGCATTTAAGAACAGCTCTCAAATAAACAACCCTAATTAACAAACGAGGAGACGTGTCAGGGGCTGCAGCCACAGTGAAGGGACTTGTTCCCTCAGAGGCGTCTGAAGCTCTGGGGGTGACGGGCCTCCAAAGATGCGAGCAGGGCCCTCCCAAGTCACTCTCGAGGACAGGGAGAAACGTCTTTCCTCTCGGATGGCCCATGATGCCTGTCCCCATGTCCAGCCACCACCGTCAACAGCCTGGACCCTGCAGGCCCACCTCCCCCGCAGTCACTGTCCTCAGGGCAGTCAGCGATCAAGGTCAAGATGTGGGGGCCTCCCTGGTGGCGCAGTGGTTGAGAGTCCGCCTGCCGAAGCAGGGGATACGGGTTCGTGCCCCGGTCTGGGAGGATCCCATATGCCGCGGAGCGGCTGGGCCCGTGAGCCATGGCCGCTGAGCCTGCGCATCCGGAGCCTGTGCTCCGCAACGGGAGAGGCCACAACAGTGAGAGGCCCGCGTACGGAAAAAAAAAAAAAAAAAGATGTGAGACAGTCCACAGGCTTCCGCTCCAGCCCCCCACTGGAAAGGGGAGGATCCAGCCTCCCCACCCTGCCCGTCAAAGCCGCACATGATCCAACTTCAGCTCCTCCGCCAGCACCCCCGGTCCCTTTCTGGGTCAGCAGGATGCTACTCGCCTCCCCCCAAAGCGGTGCTGCAGATGAGAGAAGACCCTCAAGGCCACATGTGGGTGATGAAAGCGTGGAGCTGTCTGAACAAACGAGAAGTGACCCTGATATCATCTACCCCAGAAAGGATGGGTTGGATAAAGTTCACCCCAACCAAAGCCAACACTTTTTTCTAATGGTCAGGGGAAAAAAAAAAATCTCTAACTTGGAAACAGGCTAAAGGATGCCCACGTACCATCCCAAAAGCCACACTGGAGCTCTGTGGGGCGTACCCGAGGGTGCTGGCACTCATGACCTACTATCCAGCAATGATTAAGTCATCTTATCACTCCGTCAGGGCAGATGTCAGCTTTAGAAAACTGATAGCGACAAAAAGGAATAGCATTGTGGCTCTACGTACAAATGATGCCTGTTCAGGACAAAAGGCAACAGTCTCACGGCCTGAAGGACATTAACCAGCCCTGTGATTTACCTTTATTCCGGATTCCTCCAGTGCCTCCACATACTCAATCTCTTGAATTTGCTTTGAACCAACTTTACCATCCTTTGATTTCTTGACTGAGTTAAATATCTGACATGTATTCATTCTGTATTTATGATTTTACTTTTTGAAAATGATGACAGATGTCCTGTAGCACCTACCAGTTTAAAACTAACAACCCTACATAGTAAATCACTGCAACTGGGAAGCTGCTCAGACATCACCTAACACTAAATGGATTCTTCCCTAAGACTGTATTTATGTCTAAGGTGGGCTTTTAGGGACACCATCCTCTATGACACAGAATTTTGCTGCCTTGAGCTCTCGTGTATCTTATGTCTCCAGGCACAAACAAACAGCCCCATGACCCTCACATTTATTGTGAAGAAGGTGGTATGGAGAGATCTTGTTGACTTAACCAAAATTAAGGATTTTGATGACAATCCAGGGGAAAATTCCCTTTTATGTCTTATCACTGTGGCTACCTGCCCTTTTACTGGGCAACGTGTGCGTGCGTGTGCGTGTACACGCATGTGCAGTCACCGTGGATCTGACTCACTGGTTCCTAGGATGTGCTAAGAGCCTGAAGCCAACCTGATGGTCTAGCGGCATCACTGACGTCACGGTGGGCACCCTCTGCATCACCACACCCTTGGCTTCATCAAGCTTCAGTTTCCACGTGTCTTGATGTCTTCAATTGGGAAAAACCAACCAACCTACCAACTCTGTAGTTCCAGACTGGAATCTGCCTCCAGTCCTTTGTCATGTAAGGTCTGAGAGGTGTACAAACCATCAGCAACAGTCCACTGTTGCCTCCTGGACCTCTGCTCTGCCCTTTCCACCCAGACTATCTCCTGCTAAGCCTTCAGGCCCACAGAGAAACCTTCTTACTCTTCACAAAGCCAGGTGTGCTCTCTCCTAGACCCTCTGGGCCCCTGCGCTAAGCCACTTGAGGCACTGCACACCACTGCGTGTTCCAGCTTCTTCTGTAACTGGGTCGTCCTCATCCTGGGAAACACCAGCCCCTGCAGGACGGAGACTAGCCACACGTGTGTGCATCACCGGCTGGACCTTCGGACACTCAGCACACAGTGTACAGTGTGCTTATCAATCAAATTGAAGGAAGAAAGGATAAAGGTAAATGGGGGCTTCCCTGGTGGCGCAGTGGTTGAGAGTCCACCTGCCGATGCAGGGGACACGGGTTCGTGCCCCGGTCCGGGAAGATCCCACATGCCGCGGAACGGCTGGGCCCGTGAGCCATGGCCGCTGAGCCTGTGCTCCGCAACGGGAGAGGCCACAACAGTGAGAGGCCCGCGTACCGCAAAAAAAAAAAAAAAAAAAGGTAAATGGTCATTAAATGCCAAGCATCTGTTCATCACTGAGCACCTCCTCTGACCAGGAGCACAGAGACAGAACCATGGAGTCTGCCCTAAAGGCACTTCATCTGGGAGGAAGATGGAAAGTCAGAAGCACCATTTAACAAATGTGAGTGCAGGTGGCCACAGCCGGGCACTGTCCAGGTGCTGAAGACACAGGGGTGAATAAACATATGCGGTGCCTGACCCCCTGCAACTTACATTAATAAACACACTGAGTGTGCAACTAGGCCATGGGCGTGGGCTAGAAAGTCAGAGAACAGACTGTACTTAAGATGGTGGGGGAAGGAGAGGGGAGGAAGTGCGGTGTAGGCTGAGACCAGGCGGATAAGGAATCAACCAGATAAAACAAAGAAGTACACGTGCAAAACCCTGGGAAAGGAGAGAACTTGGCAAATTCTAGCAACTGGAAGAACCCCCTGCATCTGAAACAGAGTAATGAAGAGCCGGCCCTGCAGGTCACAGTTAAGAAGTCTGAATCTCATCTCAAACGTCAGAAGGACGGTACTATGTGGATTACAACATCTACAAAAAAAAACCCCCGGTGGCCAAGTGAAACTGCACTGAGAAAAGACACTGAAGACGACATGGGGTGCTTGGTCTAGGTGGTGGCACGGCCAGGGGCCGGGAAGCAGAGGGACGGGGCACACCTTGGAGTGGAGCGAGGGGCCTGGCGGCGTGCTGGACGGCCAGGGCGGGGGAGGGGCAGGCCCAGACGACCCCTGGAGGCAACACTCACTGGGGTGGGGAGCCTGGAGCCCCTGCCAGGATGCGGGGGGGCGACGATGAACCCGGTGTCCGCAATGCCCGTGACGAAACTGACCACTTTACGAAGCCCAGTACGAGGACAGAGGCGAGGACGTGACAAACGATCTTCTCTCCCACTCATATACTCGCTTCCCCTCGTTCTCGGCAGCTTCCTCGAAAGGGCTTCTCTGCCTCACGACACCACAGACCACGTTTTCAGGCGGCAGAACACACCAGCTCCCGGCTGGGAATCACGAGGCGCGGCCTGCGTCTGAGAGGCGATGCTCCGGCACACGCGAACCCTGTACCTCTGCGCATGGCGTGGACACGTAAACCCACGTCTGGTCTAAGCACAGAACCTTTTGTACGTTCATCAGGGAAGCAGAACCCAGCAAAGAATAGAGCATCTAGACACACACAGGACGGGACCACGTGCCCTGAAGGTGACCTCCAGTTAGTACATGTCACGGTCTTAATGAACGATGCGCAGCTCACTTCTACGTGGATGTAAAAAGCTGCTGGTTGGAGGATTTATAGTGAGTCAAAATGTCAAAGGAGTACGTGTGGGCTACCTGGAGACCCTGATGGGAATTAAAGTTTCATTTTTTCAAGGATTGAGGGGAGAAAATGAGGAAAGACAGTGGTAACTCCACAGGCCAGGCACTGTCATTAGAGTACTTAAAAGTAGCACAAGGTTTTGTGCTTAAGAAAACACAGCCCAGGGACTTCCCTGGTGGCGCAGTGGTTAAGAATCCGCCTGCCAATGCAGGGGACACGGGTTCGACCCCTGGTCCAGGAAGATCCCACATGCCGTGGAGCAACTAAGCCCGTGCGCCACAACTACTGAGCCCGTGTGTCACAACTACTGAGTCCGCGCGCCACAACTACTGCAGCCCACGCGCCTAGAGACCGCATGCCACAACTACAGAAGCTCGTGCGCCACAACTACTGAAGCTCGCACACCTAAAGCCCGCGCTCTGCAACAAGAAGCCCGCACACCACAACGAAGAGTAGCCCCCGCTCGCCACAACTAGAGAAAGCCAGCTCGCAGCAACAAAGACCCAACACAGCCAAAAATAAATAAATAAATAAATTTATTTTTTTTTAAAAAAAGAAAGAAAACACAGCCCAGATCCTTGGAGAGCCAGGGCTGAAGGCCAGCTGACCCGTCACTTGGGCCTGCCATTAGCAGACTACCTCGGGGAGAGAAGCCCTGAAGCCGTGTGAGGCTGGGCCACAGGAGGACAGCTGCTGGGAGCCCCGGGGCCGGCCCGCAGACACCGAGCAGCCAGCTTGGGCCACAGAGCCGCAGGCTGAGCAAACTAGCATCTCCTAGAGCACACTTCTAAGGCAAACGTCTAGCTTTGGCCAGGCACTAGATGAGTGCTTCTCAAACTAGGGTCCAAGGCTGCACTATTCGAGTCTATGAGGTGAAAGCCAAGTTGTGAATCCTGTGCTTTCACCCCGGTGACCACCTGCAGGGCCGATGGCCTGCCGTGCGGCTCACAGGCCCCTTTCCCATCCGGCTGGATCAGGCTGTTGCCAAGGAGCCCCTCTGGCTGCGATTCTTTACCCACTTCCAGGGCAATGCCAGAGGCGGGACCACACCCACCTTTGCGAGAGACCCAGGTATTCACCACGCGTGGCCGGGCACGTGTCTGCCCTTTAGAGGGGGCCGCCGGTGCACACTGAAGAGGGCGGCCCGGAGCCCCTGTACGCGGGCAGGCGTGTGTGTCTCTTCACTGTGGACCCCTGGGAGGGAGGCCTGGGACACGGAACTCAAGGGCGAGCCAGACTCAGAACTGCGTGCTCACCTTACACAGACCAGAACCACAGGCTGAAAAGCAAGAGATCAAGAGAGAAGGTTTAACCTGACACATCATTTCACAGATGAGGACAAGAGCTACTCAAGGTGTCAAGAAGGAAAACTGACCTCAGCACAACAGACTCAAAATACAAAGCAAACACCTGAAAAGCACAACCTGCTCAGTTACATAAATACTGTATAAAAAATAACAGTAATTTCAGAATCCAGCTTTGAACGTTAAGACTCCGTACTTCGAAACTGTACTAGGGCCATAAACTCCCATAGTCAGCTTTTCTCTCCGTTCTCCCCGGAATCGGGGAAACAGACACCACAACTGCCTTGGCTTTTTCTGCATTTTCCAGTGGCTCCTTTTTGCAGCAGGACATCTGGGCGACATCCCAGCTCTCGGGCGGCACCCACCTGACCCGCTAGAGCCCCGGGTTCTAACGTGGGTCGGATACGTGGTCATGGCTGTGGCTCTGAAGACCCTGCCAGCATCTCCCCAGCCAGCCCAGGACCACACAGGGGCAGACCCCAGGACACCCAGTGTCCCCCTGCTCGTGAAACACACGGCAGGAGCCCCCCGTGAAAACCGGATTTTACTCCGCAAGTGGGGAATTTACTGGGGTAACTCCTCCTCCCCCACAGGAAGCCAACAAAGCAAAACTCAGACTAAGACCATGCACACCACTCCCGTTCGTGGCTGCTGGCAAGCTGGGGCGACTGTGGCCCATCAGGTGAGGCTGGGCTGCAAAAGCGAAGCACGGAAGTCAACCTCCTGACAGGAGGACGGAATGTTTCCACTCTCCCTCTGGAGTCCACGAGGTAGTGTGAGCGCCAGGCCACGGAAACGCCGCAGCTGCGGTCACACCCTGCGTGAGACGTCACCCGGCCCACGGCTGGCGTGGGCTGCGGTCTGCCCTCTTCCCACAACCTTTACACCCGTGCTGTGGCTGGTGAGACCAGAAGCAATGTGAGCAGAGTGCTGGCGACACGGTAATTAAACAGCACACGCTTCCGTAACCTGCTGATTGTGTTCACGTTATCGTAGGACTCCCTCCAAACCAAGATGTCGTGTAACCTTCAGAGCTAATGCCAAGTACAGGAAACAGCTGGCCAGCTTTGCTGAAAGTGTCGTCTGGAGAAGAAACGCTACAGTCAGGATGCTCACAGGGGTGCGTGATTTACAACTGTATCAGCAAGACAGAAAATCATCGCAGTCCAGCAGCGCAAGAGCTTCAGGTGATAACGTGTTACACTTCATAAAAATCACATCACACGTCCGTGGGACGGGTGGACCCACTGGATGAAAGGCGAACCCTTCACCCCCCGTTACCAACATGAAACTTAATTAAAACTGCGGGCAGGCCTCCTCACATACCACGTCTTATTACTTTAAGATTTAATTAGAACCGGTGACTTTTTTTTAAGGCTCCAACCCCTGTAGAGTTGCAGGAATTGCCACGAGAATGACACTAGAAATGGTCCTGTGGGCTGGAGAGGAAAGGCCTCCATCGTAAGGGGCTCAGCACTTGAGCCGCCAGCCCTGAGCAAGTGAGGGGCTTCCAGACACGAGACGTGGTTCAGGCTCCATGGTCTTTGCCCCCAACCCAGACGGAGCCCAAGGCTTCACTGATTTAATTCTCAGAAACAAACCTCACGACTCCCTTTATCACCTCGAGATGACACAGCGGTTCACCCGCCCCCAGGTGGCTCCCGACGGCACACGCCCTGGATGAAGCACGCGCTGGGATACTGTCCTCCTTGGTGACAAATCCTGTTTTTCACAATCGGCGACTAGTTTAGGAGACAATCCGGGCTTGTCCTGGGGGACGGGGGAGGCCAGCACCCACACTGGCATCAGATCCCAAGGACTAAGACCTGGGACCGACCCTGACACACGGGCAGGGAGCTGCCAGAGACCAGTCAGGACGGTGCCGTCCATCAGCAAGGACGCCTCAGTGGGCTTCACGTTCCTCGTCTGGGTCTTGGGGTTGCGGAGGGCAGAGCCCACCATGCAGACTCAGGGTAGTCAACCTCCTCCTCATGTGAGCCCAGAGTCAGCGAGACCGGGATGCACCAGCATTTCCACAACCGTCCTCACGGGCGCACTATTTGCTTGACCCAGTTTGACTTCTGGAATTCAGGAGAGGCTGGCGGTGGGCTGGGCTGGGACAGCAGTAAAGCCTTAAAACTGCAGCTGAGGACTGAGGACGGGGTGGGGCCTGACCTCCTGGTGCAGTGGACGACACAGGGACTGTGAGGTCTGCTGGTGACCCAACGTCTCGCTTCTCGCGTGTGGACTTTGTGATGGTGACCTCTCAGCATGGAGGTGGGAGAGCTGCGTTTCTCAGGGGCTGACGTGGCCCCCTAAGGCATCCACCTCTTTTCTCCTGACGTAAGAAAGAACTGCCCTCCCCTGGCCCGCCTCGTGTCACCCACACGTAAAAGAGAACTTGAACTGCAGACAGAAATGAGAGATGACTGTGACTGAGATAACTGGCCAGAAAGGGGGTTGTTTTAAGGTATTTTGAGAACTTACTATGTCCCCATTAAAAATATTTTTAAGCACAAACTCTTAACGAATGAAGTAGGGAAGGCAGACGAGACGTTACCATAAAGAAACCAGATTATGACGCGCATCTTCCCAAAGGCGGGGGCTGGAGGCTGGGGGAGTTGTGCCCAGTGAACAGGAGAAGGGGTAACAAATCCCCTTGCCTCGAGGAGCACGTACACAGTTCAGAACACGACCTGGGACAAAAAAGTCTTTCCGATGTCTCGGCAGGTCCTATTTATGGTTCTAGACTGAGAGGCAGTTACATTGGCCCCTCATCACTAGGGAAGACGGGGATTTGCTATACGAGGGTAACTGTTTCTTTTTTTTTTTTTTGGCGGTACGCAGGCCTCTCACTCTCGTGGCCTCTCCCATTGCGGAGCACAGGCTCCGGACGCGCAGGCTTAGCAGCCATGGCTCACGGGCACAGCCGCTCCGCGGCATGTGGGATCTTCCCGGAGCGGGGCACAAACCCACGTCCCCTGTATCGGCAGGCGGACTCTCAACCACTGCGCCACCAGGGAAGCCCCACCGTCTACAGTTTTATCGAATTTGTCCACCTGTTCTGGATCTTCCCCACCAGACTTTCCTCTCAGAGATTCCTCTAGGGAATCGGCTCTCCTCCACCCAGTCCAGGTTCCCGGGCCACTGAAGACCCCTCCGCCCACAGCGAGGGCATCCTGGGGAACTCAACTCCTAGTAAGGGTCTTCCTTCAAGCGGTGCCTGATAAACTGACTTGTGAAAATCACCTTTCCTCATGTGTAATTAAAAATGTGACCGACTTTTAAAAGGTGACATCAAATTAGGAGGAGATACACACAGTGACAGCTCCCGAGACAGGACTGCGAGGGCCACAACAGGCAGAACAGCACCCAACTTACGCACAAAGCTAGGAAGTGACAGGGCAGCTCGGGTCCACTTTCACGGCAAGCAGCCGCGGCCGGCGGGGAGAGGGCCACGTCCGCGAGAGAGGGCCACCCAGAGGCCGGCACGGGACAGTCACCGGAGCTGTTATTATTCAACGATCAGTATTTAACACGCACGATTTTCTGTAGCCGAGGAGAGCGGAGTTATATTTTAAACATACTCAGTAATCTTAAATGTGTCGAGACTCTCGGGGGCTCAGCCCAGCTCCCGTTTCTACTGCTCGTCGGCTGGGGTGTTCCCTGGGGAGCCAGACTCTGGGTGAGCTGTTCTCACCCACTGGAACTTCTGGGAAGGAGGAGACTCTTCTCTGCCCGGTTTGCTGAGAGGGTCGGCACGCCAGCCCTCACCCTCTGGACGAAGCAGAGAGCCTGTGGCGGGGAGACGGGGTTCTGGGGGTGGCTGGATCCAGCTGTGCCTGGATCCTACTCTGACCCAATGGAGGCATTTTTGTTGGCTTGTTTAAACCGATTTGAGTCATTTCACTCACTGGAGACAGAAAGAAATCTCGACTATTATAGTACGGCCAGTATTGTGAATCATGCTTATAAAAGTCCCTTGTCGCCCGTATGACAGAGAAGAACCAAACAGGAGTCAGGAGTAGGTTCTATCATGGACCCTCCTGTCCCACCAACTCTACCAAATCACTTTCTCTTTCAGAACCAGCCTCATCTGTAACACGAGATGCTCTGGAAGCCGCAGCAGCAGGTTGGAGAACTTACGACAGAACGAAGGCGACAGAGGGCAGGCTCGGCGGTGAGACTGGGTGGGTGTCCACACGCAGCTGTGCACAGCTGTCCGTCAAGGGTGTCACTGGCAGCATATCCCAGAAGCCCAGTCCCCCGCTGCGGGTGACAGCAATAAGAATACAGGATACAGAAGATGCGTGGGGTTTGGAACAGGTGTTCAGCCCCACTAGTCGGCAGCAACAAGAGCAAACGTTTAAAAAAAAAAGGAATTTCACCTGAATATGTGATTGTTCTCCTTCTGGCCGTGTACGGCTCAGTTACAAAGTTCAAAAGGAACAGGAACTGTAGTCAGAAAGCTTCTTTCTTTGCATATGACCTAAGGAATCCAAATTCTTCTAAAATTATAAAACTCCAAGTTAATAAAATAACACACTTTGGTACATTCAAACCTGGGCAACGACCATAAAATTAATGCAAATTAATTCGGGCTGTTCTCTTTAAACTGCTGTAAATATCCCTTAAAAGGCAGAGACCAGACAGGCCCGTTCACTCTACCCCCTGGCGTGGGAGCCAGGAGGACGGGCATACACAGTGGCTCAGACGTGAGATGAGTGTGGTCCCCGGGCAAGGGTGACATGCACGTTCATGAAGTCTTCACACTTTGGAAAAGCTGAACCACCCATCCCTCCATCCACACACCGCCAACACCCCCCCTCCCCGCCCACTGCAAAACAGGCAAGGGCTATGTAAAGGGGACTAACAGAAAAATAAATGCAAACCAGCAATTATAACCTGTAAAAACAGAGTTTTCATGTTTTAAAATTAAAACAATGATACCATTTTCTACCTTCTCATTGGGCAGATATTTAAAGGTTGATTAAGAACAGGTCAATGGGCACCCAGTCTTCAAGCTTGTTTAGAGAGCAATTTGCTAACATCTGAATCTTAGGTCAGTCGTAGCCCTTGCACTTACTCTTGTTCACAGCAGCAAGCGTGCCGCCTCAAATGATGCAGGGTAACACTAGTGTCTACGCACGCGTGTACGTGCGGGTATAAATACACACGTGCACGGGGCCGGGGGAGGAGAGAGCGAATGAGGCAAAACGCAGACAATCGGTGAACGTGGATAAAACGGGAGACGGGTTTTTCATGTACTGTCCCCCAACTTCTCCATAAGTTTGAAATAGTATCAAAAAAATAAAAATCAAGTTTATGACTTCAAAAGAAGTGAGGTAGAGATGTGAGTCTTAAAATACAAAGTTCTCCAAGACAGGATGTCAAATGAAAAAGACAAATCGCAGAACACTTATGGAGGATGATTCCATGTCGAAGAGAACAGACACCCAGAGAAACGTCTGCAATGACACACGTCAAACTGTTAATGTTCCCTCTGGGGAAGGAAATGGTATTCTGAGGGGAGGCGGCCATGGTCAACTTTCCTGTTTCACTCAATGTACTTGTAAATTACTTGTGTCAAAATTCACAGTATTTCTGGATTACTTGTGTTTAAGACAGGAGGTACGTTACCATTTCTGGTGTTGTAGCATCAATTAAATTTATTCATTTACGGGGGAAAAGCTCACAATGCCTATAGCTGTGGTTCTCACCTAAAGGATGCGCCCAGACACAGGCCCCTGCGGGAATGCAGGTGTGCTGGCAGACAGAAACACGACACACTATGCCTGAGGCCACTCTAGTGCCTTAAGGGCAGGACCAGGGATGTGAAACCAGGGGAGAACCCAGGCACAGGCGCCACAGTGCCCCCTGCTGAGAAGCACTGACATGAAATCACTGAGGCCATGCGATAAATAACCACGACATCTGTGAAAGAAGGGAGGAGGGCTGTTCACGTGGATCTGAAAATACAGCCAAGACGTATCATAAAAGTAAAAAAGAAACCTAGGTGGTAGAACCACACGACAAGTATGAGCCCACTGATGTACTGAAAAGATGTACATGTTTGTACAATTTCTGGAAGGAAAAAACTGTTAGCAGCAGTTCTCTCTGGGGTGGTGGGGGAGGAGGAGGTGGGGGTTGGGGGGGAGCTTTTACTTTTCTTTTTGTTCTTTGAGATGTTTTAATTATTTTATGTTTTCCTGTCATTAAAAATGTTTAATTATTAAAGTATTTATTTAAAAATAATTTACAAATGCCTAAAGACAATTTCAAACCAAGATCTCAAGAGCGAATAGGAACTAGATCTGTCTAACTATAAGAACGTAAAATATACTACAAACACAAGGACTTAGTGGTAGATAGTTCGTTCCCATCTTGCTCTACAAAACCACAAACTTACAAGAGAACACGGCACAGGATGGCCTGAGAACCACCTGGAGGGTGTGCTGGGCCCACCTGAGAGAGAGTCCGGCTCGAGAGGTGGGATGGGGCCTCGGGGTGTGTGTTCCTAGCAGGTCCCCAGGTGCTGATGCTGCTCTGGGCACCGCACTCCGAGAACCATTGGAATAGGAAGAGACACAAAGACAGTGGGAACGAAGAGAGAAAACCAAACAGTCACAGGGCTCTGAAGTGGGCTCACTGGGCCAACGCTGCCCCGAGTCCCAAGCACTCTTGAGCGTCCCTAAAGCCTCGCGGAGGAGCGAGGAGGCGAGTCTCCCAGAAGCAGAGGTCAGAGCTCGGCAGTCAGGTCGGGTTCCTCCTGCGGGGACTCGGGCTGGTCCAGAGCCAGCTGGGTGACTCCCTAAAACATCTTAGGCCCGTTGAATCTGTCACGATCACACTTAGTTCATTTTACACAAGACAGGAGATATGATTACGAACGGTGAGCTGATGCTTCAAAGAAGACAGTGATGCTCTGGAAAGTATATACAGCGCACGGGTAAGAGGAATGGTCAAATCAGGTGTAAGCGAGAAAGTGGGAGGAATGAAAAATTCTAGGGCTGTGCACCCAGGCAGACCGGTGAGTACCTGAGATTGTGTCCACTTTAATGAAATCCGAACTGGAAACAGGAGAAGAGGGTTTAAGGGTGTGCGTCACACAAAACCAGTGGGTCCACGTGTAAAGAAAGAGGCTCGCTCTTCAAACAAGTGGCAAGTGAAAGCACCCCTTTAAAGGCCTGGGGTCCACATCGGGGACTGGCGAAGAACCGCCCATTTATAAGTTTTCAAGTAAAATGATGACGGCCTGTATGTTTTCAGAGACTCTTGGGGGTGACCGACTTCACCCCACAGGCTGCTGCTGCAGGGCAGAAACCTCTTCTCCGTGGGGCCTTGTGCCTACAACTCCACTGGAATCTGAAGCACATCCAGATTTGGGGGCTGCCGAGCTCAGCTCAGGAAGGAAACGGGGTGACTGCACCATTCTGCGGGGCCACCTACCGTGTGCTCAGGGCGGGCAAAGCTGAGCGCCCGCGAGCTGCCGGTGGGTCATTTCCCCCCTGCAGCCTTTCCGCGTGGGAGACCACGACAGACGCTTGTTGCTTTCAAAGGGAAATCCTTCGTGGTGAGCCCTCGTACACACATTCAATTGACGGTCTGCTACAGTGTGGCTTCAAACGTCCTCTTGTCCAGCGGACACTTCCTGCTGGGGCCCCGCTGACCGGCGACTGCCTCTGGGCACTGGTCTCCTGGCCTCCTAACCTTCCCTGGAGGTAAGCTGCAATGTCGGCGCCTACACAGCAAGTGGCCCCAGGGCCCCTCCTGCAGAGGAGCTCTGAACCGGGAGCCCGGGCAGCATCTGCTTCATATTCTTACTGGGAGGAAGTTATGCTGCAGCTCCTCCTCCTCCTCCGAAGAAGCAGCCAGCTTTTCCTGAAAATTTCTCCTAGGAACTTCCTCCAACTGAAATGCTCACAGGGTGGAAGACATGTGGTGTGTTAAGGTATTTCCTCCATCATTTTCCTCCTAAATCTGTTAGCTTTGACTTAAAATCCAGCAGCCAACCCTACATGATAACACTGATAAGGTTTAGACCTCATTTCAAAAAAACAGTTTTTGCTACTAGTATTTTCTCAAATGTCATACTTGTGGAATGGTGATCAACTATATATCTGAATTCACGAAAGAACAAAGTAACAATAATACAGTTTTTAAAAGCAATTGCTTCTTTTGTAGGATTACTTCATCAGGCAATTAAAAGAGCATGAAAACAGTAACTTATTAATAAAAAAGAGTGAAAACACAGCTGCATTGCCTAAATTTAAGATTTTTTCTATTTCTTAGTGAAGCAATATACTCATCTTTTTTTTTTTTTGCGGTACGCGGGCCTCTCACTGTTGTGGCCTCTCCCGCTGCGGAGCCCAGGCTCCGGACGCACAGGCTCAGCGGCCATGGCTCACGGGCCCAGCCGCTCCGCGGCATGTGGGATCGTCCTGGACCGGGGCACAAACCCGCGTCCCCTGCATCGGCAGGTGGACTCTCAACCACTGCACCACCAGGGAAGCCCTATACTCATCTTTTAAACCTCTGTTTCATACTTAAAACAGTCAAAAACCAAACACACATATGGTTAGTCTGTAAAAGTCACTGTATGTGTGTGTTAAAATTCTCCAGAAACATTTACTCTTTGGGTAACAGACATTTAAGTATCTGCTGTGCTTGGTGGCAAAAATATCCCCCCTACTCGATTAATGTTTTGAATAGGAGATGGTTCATTTCCCAATGACTCCGCAAGTATCTGCTTCAATTAGTTTTAGAAAAACAAATCAGGGTTCTGGTGTGGCACTAAAATTACCGTGGAAGGTAGAAACAAACATCTGTGTTAAGAATGTACGAACGTGAGGGGGCTTCCCTGGTGGCTCAGTGGTTGAGAGTCCGCCTGCCGATGCAGAGGACACAGGTTCGTGCCCCGGTCCAGGAGGATCCCACATGCCGCGGAGCGGCTGGGCCCGTGAGCCATGGCCGCTGAGCCTGCGCGTCCGAAGCCTGTGCTCCGCAACAGGAGAGGCCACAGCAGTGGGAGGCCCGCGTACCGCAAAAAAAAAAAAAGAATGTACGGATGTGGACCAACCACCCAAGAGGGCCTCGGTCCTCCTCGTCAGGAGAGAGACACACTGGAGGCGAGGATGTGGTTTTCCGGAAGGTTCCATGCTCTGGACCACGGACCTTGTCTTTTCAACAGCACCCGCTCTCGTTTAGTGTGACCCAGTGACAGGGAGAAAAGGACGTGTCACACAGCCTCTTCTCCAGCAAGCACTGTCCTACCCAAATCACTCCCGCCACGCACAGGCGCTGCTCTGGCCGCGGGGAGGCTCAGCCCTGCAAGACAACGTCCCTCCCGAAGCCCACAGTCCAGTGGCAGGAAGAATGGAAGCATCTTCCACGCAGGAGGGTGACAGGAAGCAAAGGCGCCCAGTGGCCCTGACAGGTGTCCGGGACCCCACTGCAGGCCTGGGTCACCATGGCCTTAAAGACATTCCCGAGGGGCTGCCAGACTTGCTCCCATCTAAGTGGGGAGGAGATTCTCAACCTGTATGGGACCCGGGTGGGCAGGAGAGAAGGGTGTTACTCTCACCCCAATCAACTACGTCCGCAGAACAAGATAAAATAATTTAAGATTTTACACTTACACGCCCCCTGTGGTTTTAACCACAGACACCCTTATAGACACTGAAAAATTTCTGAAATGGCTACGGGTGATAAAAAAAAAGGAAGTCACCCACTTTTTATTTAAATAGAAGCCACAACCCTCCTTATATACAAAATTGAGGGCTTCTGCTGAGGGCAGCCAACCCTGCAGAACTGTGCTGAGAGCAGAATGTGGGAACTTAAGAGTCAAAATAGTTTTGAAAATTATGGGTCCCCTCCGGCCAGAAAACGTATGTACACACCAGCTCTGTGGACAATCAAAGGGGAACCCCAGGATCTGAGGCCTCTGTGCCCCACCCCCAGGACCAAGGCTTCCCAGAGCAGGGTGAGCAAACTTCTTCTGTTAAAAGCCAAACGGCCCACCTTCAGCCTGCACGCTACACAGTCTCGTCACAATGATTCAAGTCTGTCCCTGCAGCTGGAAAGCAGCCAGACTGTAGGTGAACAAACGTGCCTGGGTTCCAATAACCCTTTGTGGAACAGAAATCTGAATTTCTTCTATTTTCACGGATCGTGAAATATTATTCCTCTTGATTTTTTCAAACATCAGAAAACGCAACAACCATTCTTAGCTCCCAGGCCACACAGGGCTGGGCCCGCGGGCTGTAGTTTGACGGCTCGGGCCCGGGCCTCGTCTGCAGCACCAGAGCCCAGGCGGCACCTGGCCCGAGTGAGCGGTGAAGCAGGAGACGTTTCTTTCCCTGGTGAAGGTGGCCGGCAGTGGCGAGGAGAACACAGGGTGGAAACTAAGAGACGTGCTGATTCCCGCCCGGCCTGAGCATCCAGCCTCTCCGGACCCGACCCCCGTCTGTAGAGTGGAGTCTCCTATTAGCGGGCTGTCGGGCCTCATCTGCCTCCGAGCCTCTGTGCCTCTTCCTCGCACCGAGGTCAGAGGGCTGTGTCTGTAGGCAGGTCAACCACACGAGAAGTCAGCTCTGCGGACGAGCTCCAGGCGAAGGCCAAAGGCAGGGCGGAGCAGCAGCGTCGGGGCAAAGCCCGTGTCTGGGAAACACTGGCGAGAGGCCCCTTTACTGTGCAAAGGGGACCCTGACCTCAGTCATATCCCCCCAAGCCTGCGGGATGCACCACAGCAAGACGGCAGAGCAGTGTCTCAGGGGAACACGTCTCTGGAGGAAAAGAGCGCCCCAAACCAACCAACATCACTTTTCCTTGTGTCGTATTATTCTACTAAGCGTGGGCTGAGGGAGATGCGCACAGGTACAGAGACCGTCCCACTCCTGCAACACGGACGGCGAGGGGGCACGAGTGACAAAGGGACATGAGAGTGGGTGGCTCTTGGACCAGAAGGAAGAGCAGTGTCCACGAGGCGAAGAAGCGACAGGGAGAGAAGAGCCGGCGCCCCGACGTGGAGAGAGAGCCGGACAGGTGGGGGGGGCCGCGTGCAGACTCGGGGCCGCCTGCCCACCAGGTGCAGCAGCTGGCGACCGGGGATCGCGCCCCCGTCCAAGAATCACAGCGAATGGATGGGAGCCGCCAAGAGGCGGGGAGCAGGGGGGCCAGTAAGACAGCAGGCAGGTACACCTACCGTGAGGTGAGGCATACGTCAGAGAAGACGTAACAGAATTCTAGAAGAAGTGGCGGCTCGCCAGGTACAGGAAAAGGGCAGGGAAGTCAGCTGTCTGTGCTGATCCCCAGGTGTGCTGTCCTGGGGTCGGGGAGGCCACAGGATGACCACCCAAGCTGCAGCGTCCGGGTCAGGAACAGGGTAAAAGCAGAACAGAAAAGAGCACCCACACTGAACGCACTCCTGCTCTGAAAAAGGAATCCGAACAGTTGACTATTTTGGAGAGACCAATTGAGGTCCCGAAGGCTCTCAGGTCATCAATATCCTCCTTGAGAGGCACTTCCGGTTACTTAGATGGGTTAGCACAATGAAAACCATGACTTCTAATCAATACCGGTCACACTCAGAAAATTCAGATGGATTCCTAACATGAGACACAGTGCCTAAGAGATGCATAAAGGTAGAAACGAGCTGTAAAAAACCAACCAACCAACCAAACAAACAAAAAACCCAGCCATCACCTACTCAGAGTGGGACACTGTTTAAGTCAAGCCAACGTGGTGGTCCAGCCTGTGGACGGCCAATGAAACAGAGACAGCCAGTGCTGACTTCAGACGCCAATGTCAAAGGCTTCAAGGAAAAAAAGCAGGGGCTGGCGAAACCTCTCCGGGGTTCCCGCAGACAGACATGTGTCAGAAGCGGAGCCCGCAGGAGCCCCCGGGCCCACACCAGACTGCCCTCCGGCGCAGGGACCCCACGCCCCTCCAAGACCGTCACTCACCTTTCCCGTTCACGGCTAGCCCCGTGGCCATGGCCGCGGTCACGGGGCCGGACACCTGCGGCACCAGCGGGTGTATCCGGGGCCGGCTCCCCATCCGCGCCCGCTCGGCACCGGGGCCCAGCAGAGCTCCGACCGGCTTTTCGGCCGCCACCTCCGGCGCCACCGTGTCCTCCTGCCCCTGCTCGACGGGGTCCAGTTTCTCGGGGCTCTCGCTCTGAAAGCCATCCACCGCGGTCCTGCTCTTGATGGGGCTCTTGGGCACGAGGATCTTTATGCCTGACTTCGCCAGGTCCATGTTCTTCCGGTTCGAGAGGGACGGGGCCGGGTTCCTCCTGAACTTCTGGCCGGCGGCAAACAGCGGGCTGGCCTTGGGCTCGTGTTCCTTGCCGACCACCAGAGATTTCGGAGAGGCCTTGGAAAAGCTGCTGTTGGTGGACCTGGAGATCTGCTTCCTGGCGCTGTTCGGGGAGGCCCGGCTGGCCCTGGTGCAGGGGCCCTCCCTCTGCTTCTCGGTGTGGCGCCTGTTGAAGTCGTGGATGTACTCCTCGCAGTTCACCAGGTGCTGCTCCGGTTCCCAGGTGTCGTCCTCGCTGTCGTAGCCCTTCCACCGGACCAAGTATTCCGTCTTCCCTTTTTTGTTCTTCCTTTTGTCAACGATTCTTTCAACCTGTTTACAGAGGAAAAGAGAAAAGTATAAACGCACTATCTGAAAAATAAGGTACAAGCGTAATAACAATGGACCATCGAAAATAATAAAAACCGCAACAGGTGATGCGCGTGATCGCCTCTTCCCAAGCCAAACCATCTGAAAACAGAACAGTAGGGCTTCCCTGGTGGTGCAGTGGTTGAGAGTCCGCCTGCCGATGCAGGGGACACGGGTTTCTGCCCCGGTCCAGGAAGATCCCACATGCCGCGGAGCGGCTGGACCCGTGAGCCATGGCCGCTGAGCCTGCGCGTCCGGAGCCTGTGCTCCGCAATGGGAGAGGCCACGACAATGAGAGGCCCGCGTAGCGCAACAAAAAAAAACAAAAACTAAAAACAGAACAGTAACAGAGCATTCGGGGTTTTAGCGATTTCCTTGAAATTAAGTCAAACAAAATGCTAAAATGTTATGCTCAGAATATATGGATGTGTTAGGTAGCTTATTTTTTTGTGATTCAAGAGAGGCTATTTTCTATATTGAACACCGACCACCTGAGCTGGTTTTCACGGTCACAACTGGACCAGTGCTGGGTATCTCCAGCCTCCTGCCTGGCCATCCTGTTACCAAGAGCAGGGGCCCAAGAAACAGCACGGCTGTGGTCCAGGCCGAGCCCTGAGGGTGGCACCGGCCCACGCACTGAGGAAACAGGGTCGGTACTGACAGCGTCGCTTAGAAGCACTCGGTTAAAATGAAAAAGGTCCACAGGGGACTTAACGCTTTACTGGTAATAAATGGTGCAGAATGGTCAGGTTATTTACCTTTAAAACCTGGTTTTAACTAGTGTGAACCAACATCTTTAAAGGAAGATGCTGTCAGTCTTTGAATCTGATGATCAACACATCCCGTATCAAATTTATGAATTTACACAACCTTGGCATGAAACGTACTGTCATTACCGTGACAAATTCCACTGCCTTAATTGACATCCTAAGTGTAGGTGGGAGAGCGTCTATGACTCGTGGGAACAAATCTGTTTCGCATAATGCCCCCCAAGTTATTGGGGAAATACAATCTGTGGCTACCTCTCCAGTCAACACAGAAACCACCAGCCTGCTTCCCCAGGGGCAGCAGGTACCTCGTACCTCGTAGGCAGAGGCCTGGGCCACACGGCAAGCAGCTCTTTAACTAAGGAGACAGGGTCTAGGCCACTATCAGGGTCTTCAGCAAACTTCTGGCAAAGCTACAGGTTAGGCCAGCTGACACAACGGTGTACCTAGTTCTCCAACATGCCAAAATAGCAGAAGCTGAGTACAGCTGCAGACGCTGGAGGGGAGTGGGGAACACCCTACACCCCAGCATCTGCCCTACTGTCGAAATACCCCCCAAACTCGCCAGTATACCTACCTGGGGTGTAGAGAATGAAAGCCCTGAACTACAGAAGAGCCTAAAGTTAAATGCGCATTACTGCCTCTGGACGACAAGGATTAGGGGAAGGAAAGGCCTGGTTTCAGCAGAAGGCGGGTTTCATGCCAGGCAGACCCCGCGTCACAGCGGCGTCAGGCCTGCACGGTGGGCCCTCATGGTCCAGGCTGCAGCGTGGGGTGCTTTCAAAGTGATTTTCTCCCATTCCTCTGCTTGTGAAGAGTTGCGTTTAAGGGTGTAAGTATTTCCATTTAAAACACGTTTCTGGAAAATTCCACACCAATCAATTTCACGGCAGGAATAACTTAAAAGTTTTAGATACAAGCGGTAAAGAAATTCTCTCTTAACAGCTAACAACGATGTTTAATCCTTGGTTTCTTTCTAAATCAACTTCCACCCCAGCAGCATGAGGGAGGCTGGACCAGGACGGCCCATCTTCCTTTCGCCCGCTTCCTTCAAGCTGCACAGGGCTCTGGTCAGGGAGGACGGATCTCCTCCCCGAGCCCCGTGAACGGCTGGTGCTCCCTGCAGGCCGGCCCCCCATGGGCTGCACTGCGTGCACACTCGGCAGCCAGACCCCGCTCGGCCACTGAGAGGAGCGGGGACGAGGCACGCACGGGAGACCCCGGGGCTTGGAAGGGGCCACCTGGGGCCTGGCCATGCCACTGCACCACTGGGCACGAGAGCAGCCACAGGCGCCACGGAAACAAGACTTATGCGCACTGAACTGAGGGGTTTGTCACTTTCACGTGTCCTAAAATAGGGAACTTCTGATTTCCTTCAACGATTTAAAAACCTGTGGAAACCATTCTTCCGGCTGGCCTGCAGGTCCCAGATCACAACCCCACAGCCGATGGGGAAGGAGCAGTGGGCACTCGGGGCGCACGTGCTGCTCTAACTCTCGCGGGGACGTGGCTGCAAGCTGACAACATGTGTGGCCGACACGGGGACACAAACACGAAGTGGCGGGTCTACGAGAGCCACACCGGGCACGGGACACACAGCGTGGGAGGTTCAGGCCCCTAAGACCAACTCCACACCAAGCTGGGACCCCCCTCCTTCAAGGACAGACGTCCTCCCTCCTTTGAAAGCGTTAAAGTAAAAGTCCTGTTCATCCCTAGTCTGAGTGGCTAAATTAATCTCCCACAAAAAGGCACATCACCTGGATTCAATGTGATTTTACTGGGATATAAGCCTCAAGGGATTTCCAGAGCTCTCCTGTGATGAGGGAGGAAGAGCTGATCACAAGACAACGCAGGAAGAGATCTTTCTCTGGGTCTTCAGTCCCTTCTGCTTGAGAGCCGCCCCGTAACTGGTTCTGGAACCTAGTATCGACAAACGGTCTTTCTTAAAGTATACGTGAGTATCCACTTCTAGTTACAGAATCTCGATGTAAAGAATTTTAAAAAACAAATTCTTCATAAAAGCACAGAATTACAGACAAAAGTTCTTTTTGTTAGGATTTCCTTCTAAAACTCCATCTAAAACACCCCAAACATGAAAGAAGTAAAACCAGGCTTTCCTGAACATAGCAAAGTCCTCTGATGGTTTCCAGAGCAGTAAAATTAATCAAAAAGGGTCATTCCGAACCCCCAACGCACTCCACCGACCTCGGAGCACGCCACAGTCTCGGGGCCCAGGAAGGTGCTGGGATGGCCTGGGGGTTGCACAAGACAGAAAGACGAGCGCAGACGAAGGTTCACTGACCTGTGAACAAAAGCCCGCGGAGAAACGCCCGCAGTTAAAGAGCTCAGCAAGAGGAGGAAGAACGTAACCCTGCTACCGCTGCAGTTAAAATACCGAACAGCCTGAGAAGTAAGGCCTGCAAACGTATCCGCTCACAAGAAGAAGACCAAAGTCGCACCATCATCAATAACTGTGCCAGCGGCCCTGCTGGTGGCTAATACTTGCTGTGATCCCGCCCAGAACAGGGGGCTTCCAGCGTAACTTTGCAACCAGAAGCAAGGCTGAAGGCTTTTCTCAGGTTTGAGTCGTACACCAATGCCTGGGTAACCTGGAACACCAGAGCATCACCATGGAAACAAGAATACATAAAACCCTGCTTATGTCAAAGAATTCTGGTGGACCTCTGAAGCAACAGAGGAGGGCAGGTGTTTCACCAGTCAGGTGAAAGGTGTGTTAACTATTAAGAACAGGAAAAGTTGCCTTAACTATGAAGAACAGTTGTTAACTATTAAAAACACAGGCAGATACATTGTTCCGCTGGAAGAAAGAGAGGAACATACACGTGACCATCTGATGACACTGGAAGGAAACCAAAAGCCCACAGAACCGAGGGGATTGGACCCTTGAAACAAGGGACCCCAATGGCTCGTACGTCCCCAGAACTCGGCAGAAAGCACAGTCTCTCTCTCTCTCTTTTTTTTTTTTGCCGTGCCGTGAGGCAGGCAGGATCTTAGTTCCCCCAACAGGGCTCGAACCCGTGCCCCTGGCAGTGAGGGCTCGGGGTCCTAACGGCTGGACGGCCAGGGAAGTCCCAGAAAGCAGAGTCTTAGAGGCTCCAGGTGCCAGATGGTGGAGTCAGGAGTGGGCGGGGAGGAGATCTGTACAGACAGGAAGGCCCCACAGAACGGGAGCCACCCACATAACACCCAACCCCTTCACACCCTGGGCAGCCTCCTGCTGTGCCACCAGGGAGAGCAACACCTGGTGCGCTGGGGAGCACCGCAGACCACCTCCACCGCAAAAAACACCGGGCCTTTTAGTGCCACCTCCCACTGGACCCGAGGTTGGCATGACAGTCAGCGCTAGGGCCACCTATCCTGCTGTGCCAAGTCCCCACTCATCTCCCAAGGGAACCACCCAAGGTCCTAACAACCTGCCTGCCTTCTGCCCATGGTGGTTGTGACCTTCCTCTTTTCACTCTGAGAAACACTGGGCCATGTGCCACCAAACTGGTGAGCACATCCTCCTGCCCAGAGAAGAATCGGCCACCAAGAGGGCCGTGCTGGCTGCTGTGTCCGCACAGGACCGGGTGGTGCGCAGTCAGTCTGTGACCATCTCCATGTCTCCCCATCGTCAGGCCACAAAGCGGGGCACCGTTTATTGCCAGGCCATGCACTGGTCAACACAGCGAGCCACTGAGCTCCACTGATTTTCCTCATATCTCACCAAGCGACCCATGAGGCTTGCATCCTCTCCTCTGAGAAAACCACATCCTTGTCAGTTTCCCATCATCGTAAGTGAAACTCAAGAACCGAGACGTGTCTGTGATTTCACCCCATCTGCAAGCTATCACGCGAGTCTGCACTGTTTCATAGATGTGGCAAAGGCAAGACCCCTGATCGCAGACAGAGGACTCTGTTCCTCAGCAGCTGCAGCAGCCAGAGGACCAGCATGTCCTTGCTCCAGTGCCCACAGGATGACACAGACGGCCAGGTGAGACCCATGCACACAACGGGTGATGTTACAGGACAGGAAGCCAGTCTTTTATGATGGGCCGTGAGCATGCCTGCCCCGACCTCTGGCAGGAGAGACTATGGCTGTCTTCTAAACAAACATCCCTGGACAGCCCTGAAAGATGTTCACGGCGGGGGAGCGGGGGGAGAGGGAAGGAGCAACTGGATGAAGGTGATCAAAAGGCACAGACTTCCAGTTATAACATAAATAAGTTCCGGCGATGTACAACACGGCAACTGTAGTTAACACTGCTCTATGGTATATCTGACGTTGCTAAGAAAGGAGACCCTAAAAGTTCTCATCGCAAGGAAAAAAACACTTCTCTTTTTCTCTTTTAATCATATGAGATGATGGCTGTGAACTAAACTCATTCTGGCGACCATCTGGCAGCATGTGTAAGTCAAGTCATTATACTGTACACCCTAAACTTACATGGTGTTGTGTGTCGATTATATATGATACAACTTACAGGAAAAAATGATGTTCATGAATTCAGAGTAAATACTGTTAAAACTTAAAATTTCCCAAATGTATCTAGAGATACAAGACAATCCCAGTAACAATCCCAGCACGATTTTATGTGGAAACTGCCGAGATCTGATCGTTTACATGGAAAGGCAACAAACCTGAAGAACAATCCGGAAAAAGAACTGATTGGAAGACTCATAGAGCCGTACTTCAAGGCCCTCTCCCGAGAACCAAGAGATCCCCAACAGTGTGGTACTTACACAGGATGTACAGGGCATCCGTGGAGTAGGGGAGAGAGCGAGCCCAGAAGTGGACCCTCACTTGAACTGGCCACAGGATTGAGGGAGTGAGTGATGTTTGGTGACAAAGGCTTCCAGAGCAATCCACGTGTCTTTTCAATAAGTACTGCTGGAATACTGGCTATCCTTACGCAAAAGAAGTGAACCACAACCCTTATCCCAACCTTTACACACAGAAATTAATTCAAGATGTATTTTAGGCCCAACTATAGAAGCTTTTCTATGAAGCTTCCATAGCAAAACACAGGACATCATCTTTGTGACTTAGGGGCAGGCAAAGGTTCTTTAGGTCACAAAAAGCAATAACCATGAAAGAAAGAAAATTGATAAATGAGACTTCATCAAAAAACAGTGTCGAGAAAATGTATAAACACGCCAGAGATTGGGAGATAATATCCATAAAAAATATCTTCAAGGACTGGTCCCTAAGACTAATAAAGAACTCCTAGAATTCAATAATGAAAGGACCAAAATGTAATTTAAAAGCGGGCAAAGGATTTAAGCATACATTCCCAAAAGAAGATAGACAAATGGCCAGTACACACATTAAAAAGTGATGAACATCACTGCTCATGAGGAAATGCAAATTAAATACACAATGAGATACTACTACATACCCATTAGAATGGCTAAAATGAAAACACACCAGGGATGTACAACTGGCATATTCATACAGTGTTGGTAGCATTTTCAAATGGTACAGCCATTTTGGTAAAAGGTCTGACAGCATTTCATAAAACTAAACAAATAACTACCCTATGATGCAGCAATTCCAATCCTCATTACTTACCCCAAAAGGAATGAAAACATACATCTACAAAAAGACTTGTACAAAACTATTTATAGCAACTCTGTTCATAATGTACCCAAACTAGAAACAGTCCAAGTTTCTGAGCGACTGGACAAACCGTAGTACGTACGTATAGTAATCTCAACAAGAAGTCAACTGGTGATACAAACAAACACACGGGTGAGTCTCAAAACATCACACTGAATGAAAAAGCCCTACTCAAAAGACTACTCATTGTATGATTCTATTTAAATGAAAATTCTTGAACAAGCAAAAAAAAAAAAAAAAAAAAAAAAAACCACCCAAACTATTATTGAAAAAAACCCCCAAAACAAAGGTTGGTAGGGAATTAACTGGGAGGGGCATCAGTGAAATTTCTAGCTCAATAAGCCTTTGGGTTGCAAAGGTACATGCTTTGTTAAGGTTGGCAACCTGTATAGTACTTAAGACCTGTGCAGTGCATCACTACAAAATGTTATATCATTAACAAATGATGTATAAACAAATATGGAATTCAAGTTAATGAACTGCATGCTAAATGAAGTTTACTAGGGAGAAGTGTCCTGATGTGGGCACTTACTATAAACTGTGTCAACAAGTGAGATGGATGGATGGATGGATGGATAGATGGATGGCAGGATGACAAACAGAAGAATCTGCAGGGGGCCTATGAATGCTCACTGTAAAATCCTTTCGACTTAGATGTTTAAAATTTTCCATAATTAAAAAATGTTGAGGAAAAGTCAGTATTTATTCTTGATTTTAAAAACTCAGAAATAAAGGAAGCTACAATAACTACTAGGAAAAATAAGCAAATTCAGTAAAGTCACAGGATTAATAGTAGTATTAAATAATTAAAATGAAAAATTTTAAATCTCCATTTACAGTATAATCAAAAAGCAAAATATTAGTGACAAATTTAAGCAAAATGTCTAAAACATCTATGCTGAAAATGACAAAACATGGCTGAGAGAAATTAAAGAATACCTACCTATAAACTGAAAGAAACACCATGTTTATAAATCGGTGGTCAGTTTTATTTAGTTGTCAATTTTTCCTAAATTGATACATAGATGCAACAGAATCCCAATCAAAAATCCCAAAGCTCTTTTATATAAATTGACAAATTAACTCTAAGGTTTTGTATGTCAAAGTTAAGAATCTAGAATAGCCAAAACAACACTGAAAGAGAAGCACGAAGTTGGAGGGCTTATATTACCTAAATTTAAGACTTATTATAATGGCTGAAATTCAGACAAGAGTAAATGCTGACGAGGATGCAGGACTAGTGGACCTCTCGTACATGCTGGTGTAAAACACTACTGAACAGAAACCCCAATAGAAGACCAGCAGGGGGAGCGCTCACCCCTGCGACAACAGCCAAGCCCAACAGGAAGAAGAAAGACTCCTGTTCTTTCCTGCCAGGACTCAGCCAATGAAAAGTCAGGCTCTGTTTACTAAGCCCGCCCCCTCCCCTGTCCCCTCTATAAAAGCGTCTCCTTCCCTTGCCGTGGGGGGACCTGCACGTGGTTGCTTCGGCTGAGACGCTGAATTGCAATTCTCTGCTCATCCCGAATAAACCCATCTCTGCTGGAGAAAACCTGGCCGTCTATTTGCTTCAGGTCAGCACTGGCGAGTATGGAAAACTGTGTGACAGTTCCTTAAACATACACCCGCCTCAGCAATTCTACTCCTAGGTAAATACCTAGGAGGAAACCCAAGAGAACCGGGAACATACGTCCACAGAAAGACCTGTACGAGAATGTTCACGGCAGCTTTATCCTAACGGTCAGAGACGGAGTCGGCCCAGGTGTCCATCAACAGGGAAGCAGATGAACAAGACGAAGTATATTCACACCCTGAACACTTGCCCACGATAAGACAGCACCAGAACTGACCCCTGCAACACGGGTGAATGTGCATCATCACTGCGCTGAGTCAGTGACACGAGGCACAGACCGTACACTACGTGACTCCACTCGTCGGAGGGCCCACCAGAGGCAAAACCAATCTGTGGTGAGAAATCAGAGCGGGGAGTCTGTGGATGGGGTTGGCGGGCACGAGGAGACTGAAGTGGTGACAATGCTCCATCTCTGTCAAGATGGTAGCTACAGCAGTGTACACATCTGTCAAAACGACCGCACGCTGAACACCTGCACGTTCTGTATGGAAGTCACACCTCACTCAGCAAACTCAACAGAAAAACTCCTAAGCAGCTCTGAGGCCGGAATGAACCAGGGGAGGAAGAGATGCTCCTGGCAGATGACATCTAAACCGGAGCTGGGTCCTCAGAGACCTGCGTCCTCCCCGCGGGCCGAGCTCCCTGCAGCACACGGCCCACCGTTCCCCTGGCCACAGTGCTGGGGAGCCGAGTGCCGAAGCCGAGCGAGGTGCGCTGGAATGGAAACACGGAGAACGTGTGATACATGTAAAAACAGGACCAGCGCAAAGTAAAACCAACAAGCTGTGCGAAGCATGGACCAAGAGGCTACTCGTCTTACCGCATTAAAACCTCTTTCAGAGCTACAATAGAGCAGGGCAAGAACTGAGTAAGCAATTCATGATAGAAAGTACAGGCCACCACCACCCCATGAATAAGGTTTAACTCACCAAAGGGAGACACCACGTTCCGTCTGGAAGGCTCACGAGGGTGAGGAAACAGCCTGACGGCTGCAGGTGGGAGCTGTGTTAGTCATGGAGGGCGATTCAACATAGAACATCGCAAGGTTTAAAACACTCTTACTCTGTATTCGAGAATTCAGCTGAGGAATAAACTCAAGGAAATAACCGAGTGGATGCTCAAAGACGGTGGCACGTGCAAATGGAGAGCAGGTGAGGAGAAATGCAGGAGCCTGGAGAAGGCACCCGCTCCACTGCTCGGAACCAGGCTCGGAGCCTTGCTTCCCCCCGCCCACCCCGTGTGTAACCATAGGCACAGAGTTTCAGTTCTGAATTCCTTCAGCAGTGACTGACTGAATTCTGCCCTATTATATGTTCATCAATTTATTCCTGAAGCAGGCTCGTAGAATGAAAGGGTAAAAATTTTCAATGGCCGTGTTTTCCAAAGTGTTAAACGCTAAGTGAACTTTCTAACCAAAAACGAAAGAGAAATGTTATGATTTAGGTTATCAGCAAATGTGGATTTCCACCTGCCCCATGAAAAATGCACAGAACGGAACCACCGTTATTCCCGTTTGCTCCTTCCATGAGACCACCAGATACCTGAGCAGTGATATGCCTCACGGTGTATATGCAGGAAGGTAGGGAGACTGTATATACTGTTACGGTCTCCCTTCTCAGTATGTGATCAGAAAATCTATATGCATGCACATTAAATGGATCCTGTTTGCTAAAAGTCACAATACTCACCCTCTCCATCTACTTTTTCTTACATGACTTCAAGAAGTAAAAATGGATTCAAGTTGTTTAAAGGGTAAGGCGCTTAGAAATTTTACCAGTAAGTCACATTTCTGGTATTCTGTTCTGAATAAGAGTAGGATGGTATCTGGTTCCAATGAAACCACTTGCTTCTTGCATACTTGACAGACAAATCACAAACTGAGTCAAATCTATGTATGTGTATTGTATAAACAAGGGTGAATCAGAACTTCTCCCGCACAGCTGCTACAACTGAAAAACTATAAAAACATATTTCATAACAACTATATTATTCTTCAGATACCTCAAAATAGAAAAAAGCATTTGTTATTTTTCATTGACAACACAAACCAAAAATGCCAAATAGAGAGCTTGAAGAAATAATAAATTCCTGTTCTGAGTCAGAATGCTTTACTGTCTGGCTTTATTAAATGGATGGGGACAAAGATGGAATTGTTCAGGAAGTGAGAACAGATAAACTAGGATTTCTGACTTTGACAATTTTCTTTTTAGCTCTATTTTCATAACAAAATAGCAAAGTTAGAAACTACGGTCCTACAGGCAAGGTTCCATATATCTACAATTATAAAAACTTTGCCAAAGTATTCACTTTTAAACCTCAATGTTCCACAAAGAAAGCCAAACCTAAATGCCAAGACATGCCAAAATTAAGTTAAATAAGAATGTACCATACCAGGCGCACACGAAGGACTCAGTAAAGTAACGTTTGTGACAGACTTCACTGATGCCGTTTGATGAGAATCGTTCTCATGAATGACAAGCTGACTCACCGAGAGAGTACCTTTGTGTGGAAAACCCCCAAAGTGCTCCGCGAACAGGAATGAGTACGTCCACCAGGGGAATAACACCCACTCCAGGGTGAAATGCGGCTGCTCTACAGCCCACGCAAATACACTTGCACACACAGGCTCAGACCGATGGCAAACAAATCACTTAGGAGCCAGAATATAACTGCTTTGGCCAGAAAATCAAATCTCAGCTCCTGCACGGAGATGCGGGATTGAGGCCACGCAAGTGATCCTCCAACGTCATCTGTCCCAATTCCACGGAGGGACACTAGGGGGCAGCACAGAGGCGGAATGGGAACCCATTTCTTCCCCGGTAACATGACCCTTAGAGACAGTGGGAGCCCGACCAGGGGTGCACAGTAGTCTTTGTGAGAAAGCGCCCCTCTCTATTTCCTGCAGATGCCATCTCGGGGAGAACGCTTAGGGTGGAGAGGCACTGCCAAATGCAATTTCTACACAGATCCCCGGCGACCTGGAGACGGCCATGGAAGTGCTAAGTGGGGTCAGGATGTGCAGACTCTAAGTCTGACGAACCAGCTCTGAGATCTGCCAGGTAGGAAGCTCTGATCGAGACCCTCAGGGTCTCTAAGATGCACCCTGAGAATCCATCTGAAGCAGATGGATTCTAAAACCCAGTTCTGCTAACCAGTCAGCACACTCACCAATTCCACCAATACGTACCAAGTCCCTGTGACACGTCAGGTTTCTGCTTTTTCTGAGGTTACAGGAAGAAACAGAAACAGTATTGCTTTCTTCTATTTTGGAAGTTATACTCAAGTGAAAGGAGTCAGACAAATTAATAAATGTGAAATACATTAAATATATGTAATTGCTAAGAAGAGAAAAACCCCAGGAACAGGACAGGGTAACGGCAGAGAGCTTGGTCAGGAGGAGCTGAGCAAGCACACCTAGAAGGACGTCCAGCCAGAGAGAACGGCTGATCCAAACCCAGAGGGCAGGGCTGTGCCTGGAGTTGGAGAGGAACAGGAGGCAGGCGGGGGCGGGGGGGGTGCTTAGTGGAGGTGACAGGGGAAAACGGAAAAGACGAGGTCAAGGAGGCTGGGGGCAGGGGGAGAGTTAAACTGAGTGCCTGTAGCCAAGCTTTATTCGGGGTTTGCTCTCACTAAGACGGATGCCGGGGAACGGCTCTGGGCAGAGGAATGCATTTCAGAATTAACAACTCCAGCTACTCTGTGGAATTAAGAACGGGTAGGCAACTGTGACAACCTCAGCAAGAGGAGGTGTGACTTGCACTAGGGTGGTGAGGTGGAAGACATGCTGAGAAGTGGCTGGATTTGGGGTCTATTTTAATGGGGTGCTGGTAAGATTTCCTGATGGACTGGATGCAGGCTAGGAGAGGAAAATGAAGAATGAAAGCTAACCAAGATATTTGGCCTGATTAACTGGAAAGATGGAGTTGACATTTACTGGGATGTGAGAAGATACAAGAGTTCAATTTTAAACACATTAAGAGGAGACGTGGAAGAGACCATGTGACTCACACATCTGGAATTTGGGCTAAAGATAGAAATTTGGAATTTGTAGGCATTAGAAGTGATTAAATCCATGAGATCATGAAGGGAGTTAAGTATGGATAAAGAGAAAAAGGAGTTTGGGGACTGGGCCCTGAGAGACACAAACATTTAGAAGAGGGAACGAACAGGAGAATCCAGCAGAGGTTGCAAAGAACAGGAGTGACACTGGAGGAGGACTCGGAAGTAGCCCCCAGAAGCCAGGTGCCCTAGAGGGGGCTCCATCATTACGTCTAATGATCTTACTAGATCAAATCAGACCCGGAAGAAAGGAAAGAAGAGGTTGACAAATCCTTTCCACTGAAGAAACAACTACAAAACTTGGCAAAGTTGAAGAACAACGACTTCAGGGCCCCAGAAATCCAACAAAAGGCAACCAGTAGATTGAGAAGCATTTACTCATGAAAACCCGCTGAACTCTGAGTAAGAAAAGAGGAAGCTGGTGACCTTGCTGTCTGAGGCTGTCCCCCACCACGGCTCTGACACACTGGTGGCCCTACCATTGTGGGGCTGGCCTGGAAAGCCTGCAGCTTAGCTGTCAAGGGGACTGACTTGATCTGAAGCAGAAGGCAGAAAACCCATGCCGGGAAAGGGCTGCAGCTCTCCCAGCCAGAGGCTGAGGTCCCAGCAGTGGTGACTGACAATGCAGGAACAGGCAGAAATTTATAGGGAGAGCCTGGAAATGAGACAGCCATTGAGGGGAGAGATGACCACTCCACACACCCCACATACAGTGGACACTCAAGGGGGCTAGCACAGAGCAAAACCAGTGCAGCCCTGAAAGCTGTCTGAGCTTTGAATGCAACAGAAACAGAAACACAAACCCAATGCAGAGGGTGGAAGCCTTATGGGCTCAAGGTGTCTGACCATGACCTCTGACCAAAACTTGACTCACAATCTACACAGACACAGGAGTGACCTCTAGAAAGTCAGGCCAAAAATCAAGGTAAGAGCTGGGATGGAGGGAGCTGAGCAGAGAAATCCGAGGCCACACACGTAGGGCCACAAGATTCCTTGGATTACATCCAGGCAAGTCACTTAAAACATGCACACACTTGCAAAACAAAAGCAACAACAAAAAATTCAGGGAAAAAATTAAAATTCTGAAATACACATAAAACACCAGGAAAGTATGAGTCATACTCAGGAAATAAAACAATGAAAACTGTCTCTCAGTTTACTCATAATTTGGATTTAGCAGAAAAAGACTTCAGGTCAACCCTTACAAATACATTAAAAAAAACTGGATTAAAAAAAAAGACTCCATGTTTAAAGAATTCAAGGAAAACATGATGAAAATTATTCAAATAGGAAATAACAAAGAAATAGACCCTATCAAAACAGAACAAAAATTCTAGAGTTGAAAAACACAGTAAGTGAAATAAAAAAATTCACTAGATGGACTCAACAGCAGATTTGAGAAGGGAGAAGAATCAGTGAAATTTTCGAGAGACTGATAGACTTTACCCAAACTGAAGAACAGAGAGAAAAAATATTAAGAGGACATATATAATAAAGAGGACATAAAGAGAGAGAAGGCAGAAAAAAAGATACTTTAAGAAATATGGCAGAAAACATTCCAAATATGATGAAAAGCAATTACTGACAGATTCAAGAAGCTCGACAAAGCCCAATTAATATAAATCCAAGGAGATCCTTAGAGATACAGTTGTTAAACCTTTGGAAGCTAAAGACAGAGAAAATCTTGAACTACTAGAAAAATAACAAGTTAACATATATAGGGGAACAACAATACAATTAATGGTTGCCTTTTCATCAGAAACAATGAAAAGTAGAAAGCAGGAGAATGACATATTCAAAGCACTGAAAGAAAACCAACCAAGAATTCTATATCCAGCTAAACTATCCTTTAAAAATGAAGGCAAAATAAAAACATTCCCAAATAAATGATACTGAGAAAACACATGGCCAGCAAACCTGCCTGACAAAAAAAAACCAAAGGAAGTTCTACAAGTTAAAAGAAAATGATTCCAGGCAGTAATGCAAAAGCAGGGGAAGAAAGGAAGAGCAGTGAGGGCGGTAAATATGTGGGTACACATAAAGACTGGTTGAATACTATTTCTTTTTCCTTCTCAATTTCTTCAATGAAACAAGATTATACACAGCACAATTATAGCACTGTACATGCTCGACAATTTAGATAAAATGTGTGTAACGACACCACAAAGGAAGGGGGAGAAGAGAGACACACTGGAGCAGAGGTGATACACTGACTTGAGTTAAGGGAGTATTAACCTGAAGTACATCGTGATAAATTAAAATGCCTATCATAATCCTCAGAGCAATCACTAAGAAAATAATTCAAAGATATCACTTTAAAAATCACAGAAATTAATATGATAAAGGCAAAAAATGTTTAACATAAAAGAAAGTAGGAAAGAAGAAACAAGAACAAAAACGACGAGATAAACAGAAAACAACTAGCAAACTGACAAAGCAAAACTATTCCAATAATTACACGAGAAATCGAAGAACTAAATACTCCCAATAAAGAGCAGAGGATGGCAGAACAGATTGAACAAAGCAGCTATATGCTCTACAAGAGACTCAAGTTTAGATTCAAAGATACAAATAGGATAAGAGTAGAAGGACAGAAAAAGATATACGACGCCCAGAGTAACCACTTGAGAGTGACTATATTCATATTAGACAAAACAGACTTTCAGCCAAGAAATATTATTAGAGGCAGAGAGGAACACTTCATAATGATAAAAGGGTCACTATTTCAGGAAGACACAATGACTATAAATGTATGCGTATACCTAAAGGAGTCCCAATATACGAAGCAAAACCTGACAGAAACGAAAGGTGAAATAGACAAGCCTACATTTACAGTTGAAGATTTCAAAATAATAATATCAATAACTGATAGAATAAAACAGAAAATCAGAAATGATATAGAAAACTTGATTGCTATCATCCAACTCACCCTCCCTGACCATTACAGAACACTCCATCCTGTAACAGCAGAATACACATTCTTTTCAAGTGTACACACAACATTTACCACCACAGACCATATTCTAGGCCATAAAACAAGTTTCAGTTAATTTGAAAGGATTCAAGACATACAAAGAGATCCTGACCTAGACACATCATAGTCAAACAATCAAAAAGAAAACTTGTTCAATGACCACAAGGAATTAAATTAGAAACCAACAATTTTGGAAAATTTCCAAAACTTGCCATTAAACAACACACTTCTAAATATTTCCCACTGGGATTCCCTGGTGGTCCAGTGGTTAAGACTCCACGCTTCCACGGCAGGGGGCACGGGCTCGATCCCTGATCAGGGAGGTTCGGCATGCCGTGTGGTTTGACCAAAAAAAAAAAGCTAAATATTTCCCACTGGTCAAAGAAAAAAAGTACAGGAGAAATTAGAAAGCATTTGGAAGTAAATGAAAATGAAAATGTATCAAAATGTATGGGATGCAGATGAAGTAGTGCTTAGAGGAAATTTTATAGCATTAAACACGTATTCAGAAAAGAAGTAAAGAAGTTTAAAAAAGATCAATAATCTAAGCTTTCCACCTTGGGAAACAAGAACATAAGAGCAAATTAAGCCCAAAGCAAGCAGAAGGCAGTAAGTAATGAAGATCTGAGCAGAAATCAATGCAACAGCAAAACAACAAAACCACCCAGAAAAATAATAAAACCAAAAGTTGGTTCTTTGAAAAGATCAACAAACCTGATAAACCGTTAGCTAGCCTGACCACAAAAAGGAGAGAGAGCACACAAATTATCAATAACAGAAATCAAAGAGGGACATCACTATCCACGTGGCCGAAATTTAAAGGACTACAAGGAAACAGTATGCAACATGAACAACCCTATGCTAACAAATTAGGCAACTTTGATGAAATGGAGACATGCCTAGGAAAATATCAGTTATCACAATGGACCCCAGAAGAAATGGAAAATCTATACAGATTTACAAGTAAACAAATATACTCAGTCATTTAAAGTCCTCCCACAAAGAAAAGTACAGGCTCAGATGGCTTCACTTATGAAATGTACAAAATACTTAATGAAAAAAAAACAATACTATACAAACACTGTCAGAGAATAGGAAAGACCACTTCTCAAATCATTCTGTGAGGCCACTATTACTCTGACAGCAAAGCCAAACAAGGACATCATAAAAACAAAAGTAAATTTAAAAAAACCCTACAGAACAGTATTTCCCATAAGCACAGACACAAAAATCCCAAGCCAAATTCACCAACATGTAAATAGGATTATACCCCATGTCCAAGTAGGATCTCTCCCAAAAATGCAAGGTCGGTTTCACATCTGAAAGTCAATTAATGTAATACCTTATTAATATAGACTAAAAGCCACATGATCATCTTTTTTTTTTTTTTTTTTTTTTCCGGTACTTGGGCCTCTCACTGTTGTGGCCTCTCCCGTTGCAGAGCACAGGCTCCGGACGCGCAGGCTCAACGGCCATGGCTCACGGGCCCAGCCGTTCCGCGGCATGTGGGATCTTCCCGGACCGGGGCACGAACCCGTGTTCCCTGCATCGGCAGGCGGACTCTCAACCACTGCGCCACCAGGGAAGCCCCACATGATCATCTTGATGGTCACAAATAAAGCATCTGACAAAATATAAACTTATGACCAAAACTCTTAAACTAGAAATAGAAACTTTCTCAACGGGATAAGGAAATCTACAAAACCCTACAGCTACTATCACACTTCATGTGAAAGGCTGAAGACATTCCCCTAAATATCCTAGAAACTATAAGCAAGACGTTAGTTCTCAGCACCCCTACTGACCATCACACTATAGGTTCTACATGACCCCAAAAGGCAAACACATAGAGATCGGAAAGAAAGAAAAACTGTCTTTATTTGCAAATGATATGGTTCAGTATGCAGGGAAAAACTAAGGACTCTACAAAATAACTGTGAGAACTAATAGGTGGGTTTAGGTAGCTTGAAAGATATAAGACCAACATATAAAAATCTTGTATTTCTATATAAGAGCAATGGATAATCCAAAAGTGAAAATAAGAAATCAGAAAGCAATTCCATTCAACGTATCAAGAAGAATAACATACTTGGGAATCAACTTAATGAAAGAAGTTCAAGAGTTTTACACTGAAAACTTCAAGATGTTACTGGAAGAAAGTAAAGCTCTAAATAAATAGGGCCCGTGGGCTTCTATGTGCAGGAACTGGGTAGATCTGTGAAGTGGTGGGTCCTGACATGCCTGGTTGGGGAGACAACTGGTACTCAGGGTGTGTCCCCACAGGGTAGGCGCTGGGAGAGGAGAGTTTATGGTTGGGGATTAAGGTGATATGAAAGCCTCTCTAATACTTTATATGCACATACAATGTGGCGTGGGGGTTATGGTGCTGCTTGAAATGTGTGACTAGTTGCTAAGTGCAGGGCTACTGATTCTGGAAGAGAAAGCCACGGCGCTCTGCGTCCTGAAATGTTTCTTCAGACCCTTTGTCTCCAGATGTCTTCTCACGGATCAGATCCACAGGTAACACTCTGGGCCAGGTCAGTACTAACAGTTAGGGTCACTCAGAAGGTAAGCATAAAGCTTGCAAGTCCAAGTCTGGCGGTAAAACGGGGGAATAACATCATTCGATTTTATAAAACCAGCATGTTGACACATGCTCACAACTTGTCCATTCACCAGCCTTAAATTTTCTCTTTGAGGTGAATTCATCTGACTTTGCTTACGTCGTTTGCCAACTTCAGGACCAAAGCCAACAGCACCGTAGGACTGGCTCTTGCCCTAATAGCACAGAGGATATATTCTCAAAGGGACCAAAAGAAAGTCCGAGTATTTTCATTTTCGCTTGTGTCCAGGAGCAATTCCTGGCTGTGGAACCCTGCTTTCCCATTATCCACCCCTTAGCCCTCGTACCAACGACGTACTGGCGTATAACTTTCCAGTTGCAAACAGACTTATACACCCAGCGCTTGCTTTTCAGTAATGTTTTAAAGTCTGTATTTCATAAGGAGTATTTTCTACCAGAGAGATTATCCTTGCTTCATGTGAAAGCAATGCTTTCTCTGGCCTCCCCAAAAGAAACATTTCAATTACACAAAAAAGTAGGGGAAAAAAGAGAGAATTATCTGTATTCTGCTTGACCACCTAGCTAATCAACCCTAACATATTGCCATAACTGATTTGGGTATTTCTAAATAAAAAAGCAGTAAGATACAGTTGAAACCCACTGAGTACCCACAGTCTTCAGAGGTAAGCACTATTCCAAATCTGATGTTTATCATTCTCACGTCTTTGAAAAAGTGTTCTACTTAACATGTGTGTATATCTAAGTAACACAGAGTATCATCTTGCATGGTTTCAAACTCTATAAATTTTCATCAATGTTTTTGAAAGAAATCCATCGTCATACATGTAGATCTAGCTCACTCATTTTAAAGGTTATATAATATTCCACAGCATAAATGATATACTCATCCACTTATCCATCCATTCTCATGCTGATGGACATGAGTTGCTCCCAATTTTTCTCTATTAGAAACAATAATGCTGCAAATATCCTTGTTACTTTGGCTAAATTCAATTTTTTTCTTTATGGTTTTTGGTCCTAATGTCTTGCTTTAAAAAATCATTCCCTTCCCCAGAATCATATAGTCTTTTACTACACATGGAAATGACTTCTGTACAGTGTGTGGAAGGGAATTTAATTTTGTTTCTTTCTCACATGGATAACCAAATATCCTAACACCATGACCTAAAGAGCCAATCCTTTCTGTACTAATTTGTAACCTTAACTGTCAATTAACAAGTTTCTACATATGACTCACACTTTTATGTTCTATTTGCTCCCAACAGCAATATCATACTGTCTATAATTGTTGGCACACAATTGTCTGTAGTTCTCTTATTTTTAAAACACTTTTTGTACCTGTAGATAAGCCATCCTTTTCGTTCCAGCTGCTATTTGTCTTAATCATCTTTTCTCATTCTTCATAAATTCTGCCACATTTTGTGTCTTTTCAAAGGATTAACCTTGGGACTTGTATCCTTGCTGGGGGGTTACTTTCTACTCTTGTCTTTATCATCCTTTGTTTTTCTTTGACTTTATTCTGCTGCTTTTAACTTCTACATTGGGTACTTCACTCGTTCCAAAATTTTTGATAACCATTCATTTCTAGGTGTTCTCTTAATTCCATTATGATTTCTTCATTAAACTATAAGTTTTTTAGAAATTTTTCAAATTTTCAAAAAGCACAAAATCAGAAATTCAGCTTCCAATTTAGTAAGTTATGATCACAGTAATGACATCCCAACAATACCAAGTTATCTGCTGCTTTGCGGCTTAGAGTGTGGGTAGTGCTGAACTATGCCTCTTATATTTCAGATGAACATATCTTCTTCTTCTTCTTCTTTTTTTTTTTTTTGGTGGTACGCGGGCCTCTCACCGCCGTGGCCTCTCCCACTGCAGAGCACAGGCTCCAGACGCACAGGCTCAGCGGCCATGGCTCACAGGCCCAGCCGCTCCACGGCATGTGGAATCTTCCCAGACCAGGGCACGAACCCGTGTCCCCTGCATCGGCAGGCGGACTCTCAACCACTGCGCCACCAGGGAAGCCCCATATCTTCTTATTAAAGGCAGGGTTTTTAAAATTCATGGGCTCAGATAAAACTCTAGCTATGCAAATCTTACCTTCTAATTTATCTTTGTTCAATCTACTAGTTACTTACGGAGGAACATTTAACAGTTCTCACTGCCTCTAAACCTGAAATCACATCAGGTTTGTCTTGCATATTTTGAAGCTATGTTACCAAAAGCAAACAAGTTTAAGATTACTTTAACTTCACGGAGAATTGTTCTTTTTATCACTATATAATGACCATATTTTGCCTTAAAATTATTTATGTATTCAATCTGACAATCTCTAACTTTTAACTGACACATAATCCTTTTTAAATTTATTGTGATTGCAAATTTTGTACTTACATTTATTTTGACCATGTCATTCTATTTGCCCTTGCTTTTTCTTGCTTGTTCTTTTCCCCTTCTTTCTGATAATTTGTGTATTTTAGTGGTTACCCTTACAGCTTTAACATGCTTACCTGTTTTACTAAAATCTAAAGTGATTTCCTCCCTCCCCAAAAATAAAAGGAAAGAAGAAAACATTACTCCTGATCACCTATCTTCTTGTTGTTGCGACGAATTTTAGGTGTATGTAATTTATTATGACCAAATTTCTCAACATGACTATTACTGCTTTATACAACAGATATGTATTTACCTATTTCCAGTTTCTTTGCTGACCAATCTTTTTTACTTCATGTCTTTCTGGGTTCAATTTCTTCTCTTTGAAGAGCTCCTTTTTTTTTTTTTTTTTTTTTTGCGGTACGCAGGCCTCTCACTGTTGTGGCCTCTCCCGTTGCAGAGCACAGGCTCCAGACACGCAGGCTCAGCGGCCATGGCTCACGGGCCCAGCCGCTCCGCAGCATGTGGGATCTTCCCAGACTGGGGCACGAACCCGTGTCTCCTGCATCGGCAGGCGGACTCTCAACCACTGCACCACCAGGGAAGCCCTGAAGAGCTCCTTTTGATGGTCCTTAGCGAGAGTCTCCCAGTGGTAAGCATCTCAGCTCCTGTCTGTCTGAAAGCGTCCATTTCACTTCGTCTCTTGAATGTTATTTGCATTAGGAGAGATCCGAGGTTGGCAGCTATTTCCTCAGCTCCGTCTCCTGCCTTCAGTGACACTGCCAGAGCCAGCCGTCGGCGTCACCACGGGGCTGTCTTAGGTCACCTGCCTTTCTCCCACTGTGCTTTTAAGACCTTCTCCTTGGCCTTCGCTGTTCCACAGTTTATTTCTAGGTCTGGACTCAGTTTCGCTCAGGTTTTAGTGAGCTTCGATCTGGGGACTTTTTAAAAATCAATAATGATACTTTCTAGCCATTAGGCTTTTCCAATATCCCTTTCTCCAGTCCCTCTGTTCTATCTTCTGACTCAAGTTGGACCTTCTCCGGCGGGAGACAAGGCCTTTGGGGCCCACATGAGGCAATGTCCCAACACAGACATTAAAAACCAAGTCAGTCTGAGATCAGCTTCTGCATTAAACATTTGTTTCACATACCCATAACGACTTGCAAAAGCATACTATTCTCCTGACTAATTCACGGGCTTGGGACACAAAACGGCTTTCTGGGAACGGCTCTACTTAACCTCACACCCGTGGGAAATACCACCTGCATCAGGAAGGGGCCTTACGAAAGCCAGGCTCACCTGTGGAAGGTGCCACTAAAAGGAACAGCGAGCCATGCCCGGTGCTGCTGCGTCCTCTGGGACGCTCATCTTGGTGAGTGTGAAGCCGACGTTTCCTAATTCAAAAACAACAAGGAAGCGCTTGGCTCTGCTTTTCCTATTTTTGCCAAGAAGTAGGGGAAGATGTTCTTAATAAAGCAGTCCATCTGAAAAGATCTCGTGCTCAAACCATCAGCTGCTGATGAGCTGGGAGGAGCTGCCAGGTCTTTAGCACCAAGTCAAACCAGAGAGCTGCCACAGATAATCTCAAAAATTACTGCCGCAGAATTTCTCTTTGAAGCTATAAATGACGAAATGGTCTAGGAATTATAAACTAAGGATGAGCACATTAAAGAACTATCCTGAAGGGAAAACTCTGCATACTGAGTGTGCTGCCGGATGGCAGACACTCAAATGTATTAACAGAATGCCCGGGGGGTAGGAGACACTTTGGGATCCTTGCTCATTAGACCATGTTTACAGCTCTAAGCTGACTTTGTTGCAGGACATACTGTTTTAATGGATATAACACTTATTATTTACTGGGGTTTGTTTTTTTTTTTTTTTTTCGGTACACGGGCGTCTCACTGCTGTGGCCTCTCCCGTTGCGGAGCACAGGCTCCGGACGCGCAGGCTCAGCGGCCATGGCTCACGGGCCCAGCTGCTCCACGGCATGTGGGATCTTCCCAGACCAGGGCACGAACCCCTGTCCCCTGCATCGGCAGGCGGACTCTCAACCACTGTGCCACCAGGGAAGCCCTTACTGTGGGTTTTATGTTTCTGTGGCTGTAGAGTAAAATAATTAGGGTGAGCTGTCACCAGGAGGAGCTGGTGTCTTGTTCACGGACGGGCTGAAGGCCTGCTGTACAGGCTTAAATCAAAACCAGAGTCAACTCCTCCTCAAAAGCCCCCAAACACCAACACTTAACATTTCTTTCAAAGCTAGTACATACGGACTGTACCAGGGGATCAGATGTAATTACAAAGAAGGGGGACTTTCCACTTTTCAGCCTGTACTGCTTTGTTTGTTTAACATGAGATGCTGGGCTTCCCTGGTGGCGCAGTGGTTAAGAGTCTGCCTGCCAAGGCAGGGGACATGGGTTCCAGCCCTGGTCCGGGAAGACCCCACATACCACGGAGCAACGAAACCCGTTCGCCACAACTACTGAGCCTGCGCTCTAGAGCCTGCGAGCCACAACTACTGAAGCCCGTGTGCCTAGAGCTCGTGCTCCACAACAAGAGAAGCCACCGCAGTGAGAAGCCCCTGCTCACCGCAACTAGAGAAAGCCCGCACATAGCAACAAAGACCCAACACAGCCACACACACACACAAAAAAATTAAAATAAACATGAGATGCTAAAACAACAAAAGACCAGGCACACACAGACCTGCTTGGTAACTCACTGAGGGCTGGCGACACACCAACCCTCAATAAGGAGTTCTGGGGCCACCTCCTCCCCAGCACCAGCCTGGCCCTGAGACAACTATACCAGGCCAGCCCCACGTGCACCTCTGTGCCTCACTGAGGGCTGGCTATCCAGCACTCTGATCATTTCTTGCTCCTGGTTACTTTCTTGTTTATTACCAGGGCTATGAATTTCTAAGAATGCTGTTGTGATTTAACAGGGAATATACACTTTGTGCTGGCTGCTGGATTTTAAGGAGATGGTCAAGATAACCAGATTCACAGGGCCTTGCAACCTAGGTGCTTAAAGGTTTGTAAGTACAGAAGTAGAACTGCTTGGGGATGAATCAGCACCAGGGAGCCACTCTGTGCTCAGCAGATCAAACCCAATTAACAGTTTTCGAGGACACCAAGTTTTCAAGAAGCACCCCTATAAAATTTAAAATACCTTCAACATAATAGAGCAGTAGCTCTACTAATGAAAACATATCCTTAGACATCACATTACACAAAGCATGGGCTATGTCTTAAGATGTAGGTTTCCATTTCCTACCCTACAAGTCTCCCATGACTCGAGAAGAAATAGGCCTGATGCACTGGCCCTCCTGGTCCTCAAAGGAATGTGAAGTAGGGAAGAAGAGCTCAAACATAGCCAAGCCCCAGCTCAGTTACACGGGGGACCACAAAAACCACCTAGGGCTGGGCCACACACCAACCCTCAATAAGGAGTTCTGGGGCCACCTCCTCCCCAGCACCAGCCTGGCCCTGAGACAACTAGGCCAGCCCCATGTGCACCTCTGTGCCTCTCAGGCCCAGTGCACACCTTGAGGATGCCCATCAAAGTATCACTGGACAAGCTGTAAACAGAACTAGAAAGAATACGCACGTGCTCCCAGAACATTTTGCTAATAGCGCTGCATTTTCCACTAGTACGTGTACGTTTTAAATTGTTTTATATTTTTAGATCCTCTGCATCAGAGAAACAAAAAACTGCTGTTAATGCATCAATCCCCCTCTCTCTACTATTCTGATTCTCGGTAACAAGCTCCTAGCTGGAAACTCAGGACCCATATGCTAACACCTGCATGTTGCAGTACCATGAAACACTAACAGAGGCCCCAACACAGCACTGGGGGGACGGGGGGCGGGGGGCGGGGGGCGGAAGAGGGAGGTCAAGAGTGGCGATGGAACTCGTGAGCCATCACACCCGAAAGCTGTAGTCCAAAAGAAGAAACAGGAAGCGTGCACTTGTTTATGAAGCTTCTTATACATTATGTCTGTGTCCACAGACGTTCCCATGTCAGCCTGGCCCTGAGTTGGCCATCCAGAACTTGTCTGCTACCCACAGTCAGTGTACGGTGTTGAGAGGAACAGGGAAGCCAGACACGGAAGGAGTGGTGCTGGCAGTTACTCTTATTCAGCAAACTTCCGTTTTAAAAGCTCTCTGTAATTGGGGGGCAGCTAACAAAACTCTCTCCTAAACAAGGCAGAGAGGCCCTAAAATGCAAGTTTGCAGAACCAGTGCTAATCAAAATAATCTTATTATCTGATAGTGAAATCCACAGTAAAGATGTCCTTTTTGTAATAATCCCAGAACAGGCAGCCACCATTAAATCAAGCTCCCCTTCCGGGAAGCATGAGTGCGGTAAAGGGGCAGGAGAGCTCTGGCGACCAGCACCGGCTCTGCCAGGGACGGTGGCAGGTATGCGACCCCACCCGTGTCCTCATCTGCAACGCAACTGAGGGGTTGAGAAGGGTAAACCAAGTGTATCCTACAGCGAGCAAGGCACCCAGAGCACCGCAGACCTGCAATACACGACAGCCAGGAACCCAAGGGGACCAGAATCGGGAAAAGACTAAAGTAGAAGCACTGAGCTCACAGGACTGAGCTCACATCTGCAAGAGAATCACTCTGATATTATAAAAAGGAATAGGTTTGTTCCAGAAACAGACTCACAGACACAGAAAACAAATTTACGGGTACCAAAGGGGAGGGGCGGGGGCGGGGTAATTTAGGACTTTGGGATTAACAGATACACACTGTTGTACATAAAAAAGATAATCAACAAGGACCTACTGTACAGCACAGGGAACTATATTCAATGTCTTGTAGTAACCTTTAATGGAAAGGAATCTGAAAAAATATGTGTATGTATAACTGACTCACTTTGCTGTACACCTGAAACTAACATTGTAAATCAACTATACTTCAATTAAAAAACAAAGTTTGCTCCACTGAACACACTTTCTATTGTGAGACTCACTGAAAACATCATGAAACAGACACCATTAAAAGTATAACAAGACACTATGCAGCCATCAAACCAAGCAAAAACCTTACCACAAACAACCCTTAAGGGAACAACGTTATCAGTAAAGTGTGTACAAACGGACTCTAACTGGAGGACTGCTCCGAAAGTCGTGTAACAAATGGTGACTAGGGAATATGCCCAGAAGGCTCTAAGGACAGCAGGTAACTGACATGTAACACACTATTAATACACAGCTGGTAATTAGCATGTACCGAGTGCTCCTTTGGCAACCGCTATTTAAGTTCTTCACACGTATTAACTCATTTAATTCTTCCAAAATGCTGCAAGATCAATCGTCTCTATTACCCCTTTTCACAGAGGAAGTGAGCAGTCCTAATTCAAACCCAGGCAGCCAGCGTCTAAACTCTCCACCTTCATGCTGACTTAAGTCTATATATAAATGCTGAGAGAATTACAGCATATCCTTGAATTAAAAAAAAAAAAAAGCAGGTCACAGAAAAACATGCATGTTTACACCCTCCAAAAAGGGGGGTGGTCCACAGACGGCGGCGTGTGCACCCCTCGGGCTCCAGGTGGTCTTGGCGGCCTGCTCGGTCCTCAGGCTCAGCAGGGTAGCTGGCAACAGTGGCACCTGCCCCCAAGGGTTGCTGAGAGAGGGAACTGATGTGCGTGGGTATGAAGCATGTTGGTGCCTAGACTTATATTAGCCATTATTACATACAAAAGGAGATAATAGGGAAGAAGGATCAATGGAAAAAACAGTGGTTTGGGTCTGACTCAGGTTTTGAGTTTCCCGTCCTTGATGTAACTTACTCACTGCTTGAATTTCCTATGTGAGCATGGTTTTCTTTATCTTTTTCTTTGCTTTATTTTATTTGGTTGCACTGGGTCTTAGCTGCAGCTTGCTGGCTCCTTAGTTACAGCATGTGGGCTCCTTAGTTGTGGCTCGCCAGCTCCTTAGTTGTGGCATGAGAACCCTCAGCTGCAGCATGCGTGTGGGATCCTCACAATGCTCCCACAGCCATGGACCACGTAGTGCTATAATACGTATTTATTGAAAAAAATCTGCCTGTAAGTGGACCTGCACAGTTCAAACCTGTGTTGTTCTAAGGTCAACTGTGTTTTATTTTATAATCTTGTTTGTTGCCTATAGCCCAGTGCTCCTTATATATCTGGGTTTGTGAACACAAAGGATGCATGCTCACCGAATATATGAGATTCCTTTGATTTATATGAATATGTGGTTCAGATTTCAGTACTTTTAATCTGCCAGAAATTAAACTGTAACTTTTTCTTCTAACTGCCCAAGGTAAGCATTGAGACAGGCCCAACCTGTCCTTAGAAACAAATGGACAATAAGCATTAAAACTACGTCTGAACAGGAGACACTCCGATATTGAACCTGACCACGACAGAGCAAGCGTTCTAAATCCTGGCAACTCCGCACGCTGGGAGTTACATTTTTTAAATTGCATGTGGAGACTCATTAGTGTGTCATAAAGTCAATTCCGCTAGATGACCTTCTATAAAGTAAAACAGAACAGAGGGTGTTGCCTATAGCAGGGTTAATGTTCTTTGAAACTTTATGTTTTAAATACTTAAATATGTGGAAGTGGGTTGTAACGTAAAATATGTTTCTACTAACTCTGGGTTGTGGTCAAGAAAACCTTTGAGAAAAGGGGCCCACAGAGAGCTTTCAGAGGCTCTGTGACTTCCTTGGCCCTCCCCCTGCCCCAAGGGAAAAAAGCTTTGTGGAGAAATTCTGGGGGCACACATGTATAATTTTCTCGGTGGAGAGTCCATGGCTTTTTGGTAGATTCCAGAAGGGATCCATGGCTTAAATAGGTTAAAAACTGCTGACATAAGAGGGCACTGATAGAGAAAAAAGTCAATTCTCTTTTACTTTACATCAAAGGGTTCGATATTGGGCTTTCAGTGGTACTTTCTTGAGAATTCATTACGAATCAATTAATTTATCTAAACCATTCTTCAATCTATGTAGTTAACCCAAAATCCTAAGCTTAATATCCATGAAATAATTATTTTCTTTCATTTAATCTTAAACCAACCTTGCCTGGACACAGACTAGGTCTAGAATTCCAGTATTTGTTCAATAAGCTCCTATTTACCCTCTCTACGTATTTTATGGTTGCCACCAGGTCTGGTCAAGTTCCTGTCCATTATTAAGGGCCTCACGGAACTTACCCTTCCCTTAATCTTCGCCAGCTCTTAAGACAAGTGACCAAGAGTATGGGCCAAAGGAAAGTCAGTGTAGGGGAGCTTCAGGCTCACACAGCTCCCTGCTACCGACCCCGGAGGCCATGCAGACCGGGGCGGGGGGGAAGGGAAGGGGGGCTGACAGTCCGCCTGGCGCTGTCGCCGACAGCGCGGAACTTAAGTGCACGAATGCTACAGGGGACAAGCCCCCACCCGCCGGTCTTGGAACCTCTTTCTACTCACAACCGGCCACGAGACTATCCAGCATTTCAGCCCCGGTGCTTAGCCTCTCACCGTTAGACAACACTGACCACATCAGAAGACGTGGTGGACTTATTCCGCCTCCGTGCACACTTCTAGGACGACAGCACATGCGGGCAGCTCCCAGCTGAGGGCCCCCTCCCCCCACTTCACCAGCTGAAACGGTTCATTAGGGGCCTGCGGGGTGCACAGCTCTCTGTACCAGGAAGAACCTTCAAGTTAAAACTACGAGATCTGGTGGAGTAAATATACAAGCAGCAGAACTATATAAAATCACATAAATAGGATGAGGGAACCGGGGATGCTGACTATTTAGGAAAACTGGGATGACAAAGAAAACTGTCTTGAAGATGAGCCCTGAGCTATGCCCTGCAGGATGGCCATCACCTGAATTAAATTGGAGCCCAAGCGGCAATCCCAGTGAGAACGAGAAATTAACGTGCTCACGTGTGTGTCGAGGGCCTTAGGTGCTGAGCACTGGTGCTGGGGGTGAATAACACCTTATTTGTTGGTTGGAAGAAGTGGGCCACAGAGATGGGCTGCAGCCTGGGGGACACTTCAGGGGTCAGGGACACCTTGCACCGGGAACCAGGAAAACAGTCTCAGGAGATGCCCATCTGTGCAGAGTTTTTAAAAAAATAAAAACAAAAGTGGGAGGGGGATTCCAGGGAACAGAAACAAGGCACGCAAAGGCACAGGAGTGAGTGTCACGCGGGGGTTCTGAGCACTGCTAAGCTGTTCAGTTCTGCACCCACAGAGCTGGGGTCAGGGGAGGCCGAGGGTTGGCTCGGGAGACAAACCTTGAAGGGCCAGCGTGACATGCAAAAGGGGCTGGACTTCATCCTGTGAGCAACAGTGATGTTTACCTCCTCTCCTCTCTCCCTCTCTCCCTCTCCCTCTCTTATTTAGGAAAGATCCCTCAGGCAGGAACACGGACACGGGAAAGAAAAGGCAGGAGGCAGAGGCAATGCAACAGTGTGGAAGGGCCTGGAGCAAGGAGGGGGTCAGGCTGATAAGAAACCTGGCTCAAGGGATCCTGCAGAGCCAGCCCCGGTACTATGGGTGGGACGGGTACACCGACCGACCTGATGAGTAAAACGCACTCCAGAGCTGGAAGCCTGGATCCCGACGCAGGCCCCGTCCTGTACCAGGGGCTCTGGAGAAGGTACGCTGCCCTCCCTCGACCTCTCTGAGCTTTGGTGCTCATTCCACAGGTGAAAATGAAAGCACCCATCCTCGGGGCTGGGTGAAGTTCGGATGTGGTGACACTTTTGAAGTATGAAGCAGCACCTGACAGTAAGGGCTCCGGGACGCTCGTCCATACGTAGTACTGCCGTCAGGCCACTGAGCCAAAATGCAAAGAACTCAAAGGAGGGGGTGCGGGCAGCTGTCAAAAGAGCAAAGGGACCCACAGGAAACGTCCCCACTGGCTGACAACTGAACAATCCAAACAAGAAGAGCGACTGCCCTGGAGTCACTCAGGAAGAAATCGAAAGCCCACAATGACACACACAAAAACATATAGAACCCTCCCTTGTCATCAAGGAAAGTAACTTTTACACCAAACCTCAACTCTGAAAATTGCTGCAAAGGATCAAGCCCTGCCTTTCTGGGAGGAACTGTAGTTCACCCCAGTTGACGGGAGCAAGCTCCTCTTTACAAAATAATTCAACTTACTAAACATGGAAGAAATGACAGAAAAACCATCATAGTGCAACGCCCACTGAAGATTCAGCAAGGACCATCAGTGGACGTTGAATTCTCACATTGAAACATGGAAACAGGATTTCCGCGTGTGCCGTGTCGCCCGCCAGGTTCCCTACTAAGAGAGGGGAATGCATCATCCCTTCACAGCGGAGACACCACAAGCCACGCCGTGCAGCTCAGCACCACCAGTGGGACCACCTGCCACTGGGGGCCGGTGACAGGACACAAGACCACAGAGCAGCCAGCCTTCAACCCAAACCTCCAACTCCCAGGAAGTGCAAGGAATGATCAGATTAATCCAGGATGTGAGACATTCAACAAGATGTTGGGCCGGTCACTTCGAAGCATCGCATTAGGATGCACAGAGTAGGGGCTCTCCAGGGAAGGGCCTGAGACAGCGCCTGGTGACCATCAGTGTCAGTGTCACCATCGCCAGAGCTCAGAAGTCCAAGCTCATCTCAGTCACTGGCGCTTTCAGACCCTCTGCCCTGGAGTCGGATCATTCCCCCCCCCCGCCCCCCGGCCATTTGACTGCTGGTCTCTCGTGGTTAAATATGAAGAATGACGGCCACAGGCTTGTGTTGAAACCAGGCTGAGGCGGCCTGACTATGGGCAGAACCACATCCGCAGGCCTGTCGGTACCAGCGACACCCGGAGGGTCTCTCACGGAGAGGCAGGCGGGTGCACATCCGTGAAGACAGCGAAGAGTTACAGGGGCCGCTGCCCCCTGCTGGGTCCTAGGGGCGGGTGTGCACACCATCTCTGGGCTCCTACCACCTCAAAGACCCTTAGCCAAAGATGACCCCCAGACTCTAGCTTCTTGTGCCCACTAAGCAGGAGGAAGTGCATGGGTCTTAGCTGCCACAGTGAAGACAGTGCGAGGGCCCTCCCCCCAGCCCACCCCACCCCACCCCAGGGAGAACCAAACCTTCCCAGAGCAGGGACTCTCCAGTACCATAAAGTGCGTGTGCGTCTTCTAAAGAAACCTTCAGCTACTTCATCCACGTCAGAGACGACAGCTAATGATAACCAGGCCCTGCAGGTATCTGTGTGCCAAGCAATGGGTGAGGTCTTCACATCAGTCACCTCACTTGAGCCCCACACTCTGTGATACCCATTTCACAGATGAGAAAAGTAAAGGCACCCGGAACTGAGTGACTTGCCTGAGGTTATGGAATTAGCAGCAGAGCTCGCAGCGCGAGGGCCCACATCACGTTCCAACAAGGATGATGTCCTCTGCTTCGAGTCACCCTGGAAGAGCTGTGCCCACCCAAGTGGGTGCCGTCACTGTCCCCACGGGTGACCTCCTCAAACAGAAGGTCAGCATTAGCTTGTCAGTGAGGGGACAGCGCCTGTGGCCCAAAGATGAAACCACAAGTCCCAGTCAGTCTTAATCAGCCACAGACCCCAGGACTCAGTTTAACCAGTCACGGTGACGACGCTTGAGACGTATTACTTTCCCCCAATAATCAGAAGCTTCTGTTTTCTAAATCTGCAGGATTTTCTACTCATTAGTGCAATTAAGAACTCTGTATTGCTTATTAATGCAAATTACTCTTTTTTTTCAAATAATACTTTGACTCCTGAAAATTTTTGTTAAATATCCAAATATTGGTATCCCTCCTCTCACTCCATGCTCGCAAACGGAGGACTGTGCACCTCATTCACCAGTCAGCATTCCGCCAGCTTAGCTAAACCCCAGTGTGTGGTTTTCACAATCTAACTGTTCTCAGTTATCAAATGACATACTTCTACTTCCTGATCTGTACAGTCGTCACAAAATTTATTGTATGCAGTGGTCTCACTGAACACCATTATAAATTTAGAGCTATAGAATTTTTATAAGGAAAGGAATTCCACAGATACTTTAAGAACTGATATAGGGCAAAAGAAACGACTATTTCAAGTGGTCCTGAGACCATTAATGAGAAAACCAAACCACACTGAGTTTCCTATCACAACCTTTACTAAAATACAAACTTTCTTACTAAAATACAAACTATTCTGGTTAACTGACCAAAGGCCACCACACTCAATTTTTTAATAAAACATACAGCAATTGTAAGAGGTACCGAGCACTACATCTTCAATTACACCACAGCTAGGAGGGCAGAGATGGTTTTGTCTGTTTAAAACCCAGATACCTCCCTCGTGCCCAGCATGACACATTCAGTAAGTATCTCCTGAGTTCATCAAGGCACAGCTCAAAATGATGGCATTTAGCTGCAGCATGATTGTGAAGATTCAAGAAGCTAAAACTAAAAAAAGCGAATACTTATCATTGTATGCACTATTTATAAGGCCTTTTTACTAGTAATATTCCTTTTACCCACACAACCCTGTGATGTAGGCTGAACATGTGTTATGTTCACCAACTTATTCATGAGAACACAGGTTCCAGAATTAAACCACTGACCTGAAGTCACCCAGCTGACATACTCCGTGCAGTGGCCGAGCTGGGACAGGCCCTGTGCCCCACCTCCCAGTCCTGGGCCCTTTCCCTGCTCTTGTTTTCTCCTGAGCCCGCAGCACCGGCTCCCGCCTGTCGTGCCATGTTTTTTTTCCTTCTTGATCTTGTTGAGTCTACACGTGAGCTTCAGCAGGGCAAGGAGCTCATGTGTTTTGTTTCCTGCTGCATCCGCTGAACTGTTCAGGGCCTGGCACACAGCAAGTACAAAATAAATAGGAATTATCTAACCACTTAAACTTGGGGGGAGGAACTCTGTTCTGACATGACTAATTTTACCACTCAGGGGAAATTTTATATGAAAAATAAAAAATAAACTAAATGGACAAAGTCCTTTGAACAGTGAAGTTTACATTCAGAAGCACTAAAGGGAGAAAGAAAATAAGATCACTTAAGAAGAAAAAATAACACTTATTTAAATGATTGCCGCAAATAAACTAATAAGTCACATACCAAGCAGAGAAGCACGTAAGATTAAGAATCTTTGAAAAAAACATACTACATAAATATTATGCTGTTTAGTACTGACCTTACTTTCTGTAACTTCTGTTTATAATTCTGTTAACCTCAAAAAGCACTTGGCAGATAATCACTAATGTATGCTTCCATAAAGACTCGTTTTGCCAAAAATTAGTATTAACCTGTTTTAGTAACTGGCCAGTCACTACACGTTTTTAACAAGCTTCAATACCATGACAAAGCCCCCTTGCCCACAAGTGTTGATTCTAAGAAACACTAACACTTGACTAGGGGAATTTAAAGGAGAGATTATGGACTAAAGCAAAAAGTTTTATATAGATGTCCCCAAATAATCAGGACACTCTTAAATAAGACCGATTTTCTAAGGTAAACATGATTAAATCTAAAATTTATTAATAAAAAGTACTGACGCAAATTAATGACAACTGGAGCCTGATAAAAGTACTGACTTTTAAAATCTTTGCTATTACACAAGAAATGTTTAGGAAAATTAGTCAAATATTATTAACAAAGTAAACAATAAGCTTCAAATATCCTATATATGCAATAATCTTCTGCCCTTTGCCTCTATCACCTTCAAAAAGAACAGACCATCCCAGTTCTGGGCATATATCCAGAGAAAACTTCGAATTTGAAAGCACCCCAATGTTCATATCAGCACTATTTACAATAGCAAGACATGGAAACAACCTAAATGTCCATCAGCAGATGAATGGATAAAGATGCGGTTTATACAAACAATGGAATATTATTCAGCCATAAAAAAGAATGAAAGGGCCTCCCTGGTGGCGCAGTGGTTGAGAGTCTGCCTGCCGATGCAGGGGATACGGGTTCGTGCCCCGGTCTGGGAGGATCCCATATGCCGCGGAGCGGCTGGGCCCGTGAGCCATGGCCGCTGAGCCTGCGCATCCAGAGCCTGTGCTCCGCAACGGGAGAGGCCACAACAGTGAGAGGCCCGCGTACGGAAAAAAAAAAAAAAGAATGAAATAATGCCATTTTTAGCAACACGCATGGACCCAGAGATAGTCATACGAAGTGAAGTCAGACAGAGAAAGACAAATACTATATGATACCACTTACATGTGGAATCTAAAATATGACACAAATGAACTTACCTATGAAACAGAAACAAACTCACAGACATAGAGAACAGACTTACGGTTGCCAAGGGGGAGGGGTGGGGAGAAATGGATTGAGAGTTTGGGATGAGCAGATGTAAACTATTATATATAGGACACATAAACAAGGTCCTACTGTATAGCGCAGAGAACTATATTCAATACCCTGTAATAAACCATAATGGAAAGGAATCTGAGAAAGAATATATATGCATAAATGAATCACTATCCTGTACAGCAGATATTAATACATTGTAAATCAACTATACTTCAGCAAGATAAATTAAAAAAAAAGAAAAAAGCAGACCGACCTGCACTGGTGAGACCTAAGGGGCTTCACAGGGAAGCCTTAAAGAGACCATCTCAAACTGTCATCCATGCACTTAAGGCTTAAGACCCTCAACACTGAGCACATCCTAAAAAATCAAATAAAGACTAAGACACACATCCCATCAGGAAGCTATAAATAGCCACACAACTAAAACTGTCCTATTACTTCTCCAAGAATTCTTTCCTGATCAAAACATCTGCTTTTTCACTGAATTGAAAGAAAAATGCAGGTCAGCTGCTCATGATGTAGATTCCTTCCTGCCTGTAAGACCTTCAGTGTCATCATTTTAAACAAGAAAGCTGTGATTTGTTCTTACATGCTTGCTCATTTATGTATCTGTCAAAAACAGAACATTTCCAAATCCTAACAGGAGGCATAATCCTAACAGGAGGCTCTGGGTACTAGCAGCCGATTTAAATTGATTGTCTGGTAAAGGATATCAAAGGTAATTCTGACTATGTTAAAGTTTTCACAAGCTCTCCAATTTCTGTAAAAATCTGTTACAGGAAAAATATAAAGCAGCAAAGAATCAATCTGCTGTACTTGAGCTTTACCCTAAAGTTAATTCATTCATTAAACAAATACTGAGTGCCTAGTATTTGTCAGGCACGTTCTAGACCCTGGGAATATTATACGTGGGCTCCCCTGCCCCCCACCTCCAAATCCTGCCTTATAGAGGTTACTTTCTTCTGGAAAAAGCCTGCCAAATTTTAAAGAATAATAGGTGATTACAGTTAAATTTTATTAAACTTCATTATTTAGAAACAAAAGAATAAACAAGTAACAGAATTTTTAACACTGGTCATTAACCAGACCTCTCCCAGGTCTTAAGTCAACGTGTGAGGCATGACCACTGGCAAGAACTCTCAGAAAAGCTTCAGCAGATCTTTCTAAACACCCGTACAGCAACCCCGACCTGCAGACAAAACCTGAGAACTCCTGCTGATACTTCCCGATTCCATCCCCAGAGAGCTGGAGGCTCCCGTATCTTCCAGGTTATAGAAAGGTACAGTTACTATTTTATTTTATTGGAGTAAAATTGCTTTACCACGTTGTGTTAGTTTCTGCTGTATGATGAAGTGAATCAGCTACATGTATACCTACATCCCCTCCCTCTTGGACCTCCCTCCCACCTCCCCAACCCCACCCATCTGGGTCGTCACAGAGCACCAAGCTGAGCTCCCTGTGCTATACAGCAGGTTCCCACTAGCTGTTTTACGCGTGGTAGTGTATCTACGTCAAACCTAATCCCAACTCGTCCCACCCTCCCCTTCCCCCCAAGTCCACATATCCATTCTCTACATCTACATCTCTGTTCCTGCCCTACAGATAGGTTCATCTCTGCCATTTTTCTAGGTTCCACATATACACGTTAACATATGGTATTTGTTTTTCTCTTCCTACCTTACCTCACTCTGTATGACAGTCTCTAGGTCCATCCACATCTCTACAAGTGACCCAATTTCGTTCCTTTATATAGCCGAGTAATATTCCACTGTATACATGTACCACATCTTCTTTATCTATTCATCTATCATTGGAAATTTAGGTTGTTTCCACATCCTGGCTATTGTAAATAGTGCTGCAATGAACACTAGGGTACATGTGTCCTTATGAACTATGGTTTTCTCAGGATATATGCCCAGCAGTGGGATTGCTGGGTCATATGGTAGGTTATATTTTTAGTTTTTTAAGGAACCTCCATACTGTTCTCCATAGTGGTTGTATCAATTTACATTCCCACCAATAGTGCAAGAGGGTTCCCTTTTCTCCACACCCCCTCCTGAATTTATTGTTTGTAGATTTTTTGATGATGGCCATTCTGACTGGTGTGAGGTGATACCTCTCTGTAGTTTTGATTTGCATTTCTCTAATGATTAGTGATGTTGAGCATCCTTTCATGTATTTGTTGGCAATCTGTATATCTTCTTTGGAGAAATGTCTATTTAGGTCTTCTGCCCATTTCTGGATTGGGTTTTTGTTTTTTTGATATTGAGCTGCATGAGCTGCTTGTAAATTTTGGAGATTAATCCTTTGTCAGTTGCTTTGTTTGCAAATATTTTCTCCCATTCTGAGGGTTGTCTTTTGGTCTTGTTTATAGTTTCCTTTGCTGTGCAAAAGCTTTTAAGTTTCATTAGGACCCATTTATTTTTATTTCCATTTCTCTAGGAGGTGGGTCAAAAAGGATCTTGCTGTGACTTATGTCATAGAGTGTTCTGCCTATGTTTTCCTCTAAGAGTTTTATAGTGTCCAGTCTTACATTTAGGTCTTTAATCCATTTTGAGTTTATTTTTGTGTATGGTGTTAGGGAGTGATCTAATTTCATTCTTTTACATGTAGCTATCCAGTTTTCCCAACATCACTTATTGAAGAGGCTATCTTTTCTCCATTGTATATTCTTGCTTCCTTTATCAAAAATAAGGTGACCATATGTGCGTGGGTTTATCTCTGGGCTTTCTATCCTGTTCCATTGATTTATATTTCTGTTTTTGTGCCAGTACCATACTGTCTTGATTACTGTAGCTTTGTAGTATGGTTTGAAGTCGGGGAGCCTGTTTCCTCCAGCTCTGTTTTTCTTTCTCAAGATTGCTTTGTCTATTTGGGGTCTTTTGTGTTTCCTGCCACTCTTATTCAACATAGTTGAGCTATTCAACATAGTTTTGGAAGTTCTAGCCACGGCTATTGTATTTTAAAATAAAGCAGTGGCTGTGAATGTTTAAGGGGGTATTTTTTTGTCTGCTCTGAAGCACAATTTTTAAGTCTGAAATTAAAAATCACCACACTCTTGGGGAAAAGAAGTTTTAAAGGCAGAACTTGATGTATACAATGAACTTCATATAGTGACTACACAAATCCCACTTTCACTCTTAACTTTTTCAGTTCATGACAAGAGGAAAATGGAAAGATCCTTACCTTGAATCTTCTACCTATAATCATCACTAAACAGTCGCCATGAGTTTCAGGTGTCAGGTTAAGAACACAAAAGTGATTTGAGACCTAGACCCCACTATCACAAGATGCTCAGTCTGTAACAGCCTCTTGGCTGATGGAAGAATGTGGAAAAAAGACATTCTGGTCCACTCAACAGGACCTGCAAAAGCTGGGTGGCATCAGACTGTGAAACTGGAGAGGGAATGGTACCTAATGAACTAACGAGATGGGTATTTCCATGTGCGAGTGTCTTCCCAAGACTTACTGACTCTCCATCTCTGGGACAGGAACCAGAAATCTGCAACTGCCCTCACACACAGAGGACGCTGGTGCACACGGTCACTGAAGGACCACTAGTGAATCATGGGTAGTCAAGGCTCGGTTTCAAGCACGGGATGGACGTGACAGACTAGGGTCTTATCAGCTCGCCAGGCAGGGTTGTGTACAAGTAGAGCGGGGAGTGGAAATGAGGAGAGTCACCTACGTGGATGTGAGCTGTGGCTAAAACCTATTAGGTAGCTACTCTGCTGACCAAACTGGGAAATGGAAAGGAAAGTTACAGAAAAGCTTAATTTTATGGATTTAGGGGATAAGCACACATCCTGGTTTGCCTAAGACAGTCTTGACTCACACCCGCTGTCTCAATGTCCACTCTGGTCTCACATGTGTCCTTTTCTCATGTTTAACTAAGTATTATGGTTCACCATCACATTAACATAAGCCAGTTTCAGTTTGGTAAACCTCTACTTTGTATATCTTGCTTCTGCCACAATTCACTGTCGTGTGCAAGACACATGTGCAGTGAACAGGGCTCTCATTTTAACGGTGTGGTTAAATTGGAAAGTCAACCAGCAATAAACCACCAATTTTCCAGACGCTTTCCACTGTTGAATTCTATCAAACATTAAAAGTAGAATTTGCAGGACTTGCCTGGTGGTGCAGTGGTTAAGAATCCACCTCTCAATGCAGGGGACACGGGTTCGAGCCCTAGTCCAGCAAGATCCCACATGCCACGGAGCAACTAAGCCCATGTGTCACAACCACTGAGCTTGTGCTCTAGAGCCTGTGAGCCAAAACTACTGAGCCCGTGTGCCACAACTACTGAGCCTGCACTCTAGAGCCCTCGAGCCACAACTACTGAGCCCGCGTGCTGCAACTACTGAAGCCCGCACACCTAGAGCCTGTGCTCTGCAACGAGAGAAGCCACCACAGTGAGAAGCCCACGCACCGCAACGAAGAGTAGCCCCTGCTCACCGCAACCAGAGAAAGCCCGCACATAGCAACGGAGACCCAACACAGCCAAAAATCAATCAATCAATCAATTTATATATATATAAAAGAAAAGTAGAATTAGCTCCAAACCTTCTCCAATTTTCCCCCCAAACATAAGAGGAGTACTTCCTAATTCATTCTGCGAGGCATTAGATATCAAAGCCAGATAAAGATGTCACAACAAAACTACCCATCTGTATCTCTTACAAATACTGAAGCAAAAGCAACAGCTGGACAAGAAAAATAAATAAAAAGCATCCAAATTAAAAAGGAATTAGTAAAGCGATCACTATTCACAGATGACATGATCTTGTATGTAGAAAATATATATAAAGAATTCACAAGAAGGCTACTAATGCAAACAAATTCAACAAAGTTTCAGGACAAAGGATAAACACACAAGTATCAGTGTGTTTCTATACACCCAGCAATGAATACTAGCCAAACTGCATTAATCTACAGATTCAATGTAATCTCTATCAAAATTCGAAAAGCATTTTTTGCGGAAATGGAAAAGCTGATTCTCAAATTCATGTGGAATTGCGAGGGCCCCGAGAGAGTCAAAACAATCTTGAAACAGAACAAAGTTAGAAGGTGCATGCTTCCCAATTTCAAAACTTAATACGATGCTGTGATAATCAAAACACTGTGTTAATGGCGTAAGGGTAAACATACAGACCAACAGAATCCAACTGAGACTCCAGAAATAAACCTATATGTCTATGACCAACTGATTTTTGACAAAGATGCCAAAGTGCATTCAAGGGGGAAAGAACAGTCTCTTCAACAAATGCTTCTGGGACAGCTGGATATCCACAAGAAAAAGAATGAAATTGGAAACTCATCTCACACCATATACAAAACTCAACTCAAAATGGATCAACAATCAATATAAGAATGAAAACTATAAAACTCTTAAAAGAAAACCTAGGAATAAATCTTTCTGACATTGGACTCAGTAACGGATTCTTAGCCATGACACCAAAAGCAGAGGCACCAGAAGAAAACAAAGATAAACTGGACTTCAGTTTCACAACTCGGTCTTTCGAAGGACACGTCAAGAGGATGAAAAGACAGCCTACAGGACAGGAGAGGATATCTGCAAATCATGTATGTGACAAGGGTTTAATATTCAGAATGCATAAAGAACTCTTACAGCTCAACAACAACCCAATGAAAAAAATGGGCAAAGGACTAGACATTTCTCCAAAAATATACAAATGGCTAATAAACACATGAAAAGATGCTTAACATCATTAGTCATTAAGAAAATGCGAATCAAAACCACAAGATACCACTTCACACCTACCAGGATGACTATGCTTTAAAAAAAAAAAAAAAAGGAAAATAAGTGTTGGTGAATGTTGCTGACTGGAATGTAAAATGGAGTAGCTTCTATGTAAAATAGTTTGGTGGTTAAACATAGTTAAACACAGAATTACCATATGACCCAACAATGACCCGCCACACAATCCATACCATCCACTCCTAGATATACAGGTTCGCCCCGCTATCCAAAAATAGAGCATTCCTACGAAACCTTTCATAAGCTGAAACGGTGTAAGGTGAAAAAGCAATTGTCTTAGGATACATCTTGCTAACAGATGCACAAAATAAATCGAGATGAAGCACAGATGCTCATAGACACAGTTCAAAGCTTTGGTGGTCTGATGCTGAGTGCAGTTCCAGGGGAAGGAGTTTGCGGGCCACTCTTGCTGCTGGGGTGCCCACTGCCTCTATGGCAGCTCGCTGCAAGACACACACGCTGAACACTTTGCTTTTCACCTTTTTTCAGAAAAGCAAAAATCCGGGCCTCCCTGGTGGCGCAGTGGTTGAGAGTCCGCCTGCCGGTGCAGGGGATACGGGTTCGTGCCCCGGTCTGGGAGGATCCCATATGCCGCGGAGCGGCTGGGCCCGTGAGCCATGGCCGCTGGGCCTGCGCATCCGGAGCCTGTGCTCCGCAACGGGAGAGGCCACGGCAGTGAGAGGCCCGCATACCGCAAAAAAAAAAAAAAAAAAAAAAAGAAAAGCAAAAATCCTCTTCCAATTTCTTTCAGCTAGTGAAAACAGATACTAATGTAGGTCTTTTGTAAAAGCACACAGGCGTAAAGTAAACTTTTGAAAAGTGGGGGATGGCTGTATACCCAAAATAATTGAAAAGAGGGACTCAAACAGACCCTTATATGTTAATGTTCACTGTGGCATTATTTACAGTAGCCAAAATGTGGAAATAACCCACATGCCCACTAACAGATGAAAGGATGAATAAAACATACACTGGACTATTATTCAGCCCTGAAAAGGCATGAAGTTCTTACACATGCTACAGCGTGGATAAACCTTGGAAACTGTATGCTAAGGGAAGGAAGTCAGACACAAACGGACAAAGATTACATGATTCCACTTATATAAATACTGAGACAAAAAGTAGAATAGTGGTTTCCAGGGGCTGGGGGAAGAAAAGAATGAGGCGTTATTACTTAACCTTTACAGAGTTTCTGTTTGTGGTGATGAAAAGTTTTGGTAATAGACAGCGGTGATGGTTGTACAACACTGAATTAATGCCACTGAGCTGCACACTTAAAATGGCAATAATAGCAAATTTTATGTTCTACCTATTTTATCAGTATAAAGAAAAAAAAGTATAGATAGGTTGGGTACGATGCCCAATCAAGATTCCTGAACTTGGAATCTCCACATCATCAGTGCCTTCTTAGCAGTGATAGACCAAAAGTTACTCCTAGAAGTTGGCAGTGCATTATTATATGTGCTATGTACATATACATATTATGTACAAGTATACATAATTGGGAAATGGCATTGGGACTGTTCTCTGAATACTTGTTCTTTCTGTTAAACTTATCACGGATGAGATTAAGTGATTAAGAATCTTAAAGGTAAAGGTCATCATACAAATATGAATACTAGTGAGAACTTAGGAAATCTACTCCCTATTTATACACAAGAGTAAACTCAAAATGTTAACATTTATTAAGGACCGATGCTGAATCCTCCTGTCTCTACTTTGTACAGAGACGGGGAAGGACTCCAGCTGTCTATAACCCTGAAACTCCAAAGCCTACACTATCATCTTCATTGCAGGAAGAGCTTCTTACGTGTGAACACAGACGTCCACGTCGGGGCACAGGCATGGTGAGGCACAGCGTCGTGGATTATGGTGTTCTGCAAGGACACTGGCTCATTTAAGCCATCCAGGTTCATCCTTACACTGCAGCTTTCCACAGGTAAGACGAAGCGAACTCCCTTGAGTGCACAAAAGTAGAGCTTTGGGGCTACAGATTGGTGAAAGTATATGGGAGTCTTTTTGTCATCTGCATGATCTGGCTATCATTTGAAAGGTGAAAACATTTTTGCACATTATTAAGAGAACTTGAACGACGTGAAACAGGTTTCGTTTTCCATACTGGACAGCAGCAACGAGCAGCTAAGGGACGCCCCGCGCTGTCTGAATACCACCCAAATAACTGGACACGTTCTGAACAGTTTGTGGAGAAAGGCTTCTGGTGGCTCCTTGAAACCGAAGTCACTTTCATCACCTAAACTAGCAATTCCTGACATTCAACCTTAACAAGTGAAATGGTGAAATGTCTCTTTTCCACTTTCAACTCTGTGCATGTGAACTGACTCTGTTCACACAAAATTATAAAACGATGAACCAACCAACCAACCAATCAATCAATCCGTAGTGTTGCTGGCACAAACTCATTCTAGCTCACTAAGGCGCATAAAGCATCCTTATCCCTTTATTACTGATGGATTAGAAACAACTATACTCCCACTGACAAACATCCAGGTATACATTTTTGTAAATCAATTTGCTACAGTTATTGCATTTTTTCCCCAAACTAATATTGCTGCTATACTGTTTCAGCTAAATGAGCCTTCCATTTATGGCAGTAATAGTTTACTTTTAAAAGCGAAGGTAAGCTAATTTAAAGAAAAAATTAACAGTACGGGTGATACTGTTCTTGATACTGCAAAAATCAAGAACTTAAGTTTGGGAATTTATGGTATGGCAGTGATTACCTAATAGAAAAGGGAGGTGCATATTTTCATCTATATAATCCCAAAGGAGTGTGCTTTATTAAGTTTTGTAAAATTTTAAGAACACATGGAACCCCAAGGAATGCTTTCACATAAAGAATTCCTCTGTGACACTGATCATCACCTCCCCTCTGATGTGCATGCTGCACTTCTGAACCTTCACTCGGTCCATGAAGGCACCAGAAGCCACCGGATGAAAAGGTGAGACGGAGGTGAACAGTGATAAAGAAATGAGAATCTACACGACATCATTAATGAGATTAGAACAATCAAAAGTGAGATAAGAACAAATGAACTTATTTACAAAACAGAAACAGACTCTCAGACATAGAAAGCAAATTTATGGTTACCAAAGGGGAAAGGGGGGAGGGATAAATTAGGAGTTTGGGATTAACAGGTGCACACTACTATACATAAAATAGATAACCAACAAGAACCTACTGTTTAGCATAGGGAACTATATTCATTATCTTGTAATAACCTATAAGGGAAGAGAACATGAAGGAGGATATGTATAACTGAATCCCTTTGCTGTACACCTGAAACTGACACAACACTGTAAACCAACTATACGTCAATAAAATAATTTTTAAACTGTTTTAAAAGTGAGATAAGAAAATGTCAAAACTGCTTCTACTGCTACTGATACTATTCTGCGCTGAGAGATGAAGAAGGTATGTATACAACAGTTCTCAGGGACTTCCCTGGTGGTGCAGCGGTTAAGGCTCTGCGCTCCCAATGCAGGGGGCCCCGGTTTGATCCCTGGTCAGGGAACTAGATCCCACACGCATGCCGCAACTAAGAGTTCTCAGGCCACAACTGAGGAGCCCGTGAGCTGCAACTAAGGAGCCCGCCTGCTGCAAATAAGACCTGGCACAACCAAATAAAATAAACATTAAAACAAAACAAACAAAAAAGACAGTCCTCTCTGTGGGCTTCACATGCCAGCAGTGAGGCAAGGCCTTGCGGATTATTTATTTACTTTTACAGATTTCAAGCTGTTCCGTTACTCCAGCCCCTCAGTATATTCCAAGCCTGCCACTGTCTCCTACTGTTTACCAAACTTTTATGCTCACAGGTGTCTGGAGGATGGTTTCCATCCATGCAGGTAAGGTACGCAGCCATCCCGTGGACCTGGGTCCCAGTCCCTACCAATGCCACCCCGCCACCCCAGGAACTGGCGGTTTAATTGATCTTGTCTTCCTGCGTGTAGCTCCTCAAAGCTTCCCTGCCTATGCAGCCTCTCCTTAAACACAGCCTGATGGGGGAGAACAGGATGCACGTGCTCGAGAGGGGATGGCCACGAAGGTCGGACTCCCGCCTTTCCCTCACCGGCTGAACCTCAGGACCCGGGAAGGCTGATGCTACCAGAGAGGGCTCAGCAGAGCACGCCCGCCAGAGGAACGTGTGACCCGGGGCGCAGGCTGGGTGTAGAACACTGACGTAGTAACTGAATCACAACCATGTCACAGGGCTCTGAGAAGGGGACACCTCGGCTCTTGGGTCGTCCACTGGTGAGACTCTGTCCTTAACATCTTCTGTTCGACCCTCCAAAGAGTAAACTGGGCAGATTTAGTCATCACTTTTTTTTTTTGCGGTACGCGGGCCTCTCACCGCTGTGGCCTCTCCCGCTGCGGAGCACAGGCTCCGGACGCGCAGGCTCAGCGGCCATGGCTCACGGGCCCAGCCGCTCCGCGGCACGTGGGATCTTCCCGGACCGGGGCACAAACCCGTGTCCCCTGCATCGGCAGGCGGACTCTCAACCATTGCGCCACCAGGGAAGCCCTAGTCATCTCTTTCAAGTCATGGAGCTGTACTCAGGGCCCCGAAACAGCAGGGAAAGTGCTACGGCTCGGTAACTTCTGATCTACCGACACTTGCTGGGAGCGCTTCCGCACTCCTAGGGAAAACCTACTACGGTCTTTACACAGACCGTGTGGCCCCAAGAGCTTTCTGAGCATCTGTACGACTGCAAGGACCAACCACCAGGGGGCGCAAGGGGGGAGTGGATTGTGATCAGTCCACACCCCCCACTCTCCATCTAGGCAGCCCCTTCCTGCCCCGTCTCTTTGCTGCTCAGCCTTCCTTAATGCCCCCGTCCCGCCCAGTCACCACCAGACCTTCCTCCACCAGCAGCTGGTCCTTTCCCGTAACCTGGGTTTCCCAACTGCAGCACTGCTGGCTTCTTGGGCTGGAGAATTTGACACGTGGTGATGACCGTCCTGGTCCCTGCAGGATGTTTAGCAGCATCTCTGGCTTCCACCCACGAGACGCCGGGAGCACAGGCCCCAACCCGGGCACGACAGTCAACAGTGTCTCCGTACGTTACCAAATGTCCCCTGGAGAGCCAATCTGATCCACCTCCCTCCCAAAAAACCACTGCCTTAAATACCTGACACCAGATTATAAGGCAAAAAGAGAAATAAGCAGCAGAGATCAAGGAAGAAATGGCATCAGAAGTAAATTCTGACATGTAGGTGGTTATCTGTACGTTTCAGCCACCTCAACCCTCATGATGTCGTCATGAAGATACCCGTGAAGTGACGAACCAGGCCCAGCAAACAGCAAGTTCCCACCACCTGCAGGTCATCGATAAATCAGAAACGGGGCAGAAGCCACAACTAGCTGCTGGACACCTTGGTAAATGGACATCCCAGGAGCTGGGCTCAGGTCCCCGCCTGACCAGCGTGACTCCGGGCAAACCCCCCTCGACCTCCCTGCTTCAGAGTCAGCCATGTGTCCGACGGTGAACTGGGAGAAGATCAGGTCACCTTCCAGCTTGCACACTGAGGTTGTCTAGTCACCTTTGCAAAGGACGCTCTAGATGATTAAAAGTTATAAGTACTTCTATGTATTTCTATGAATCGACTATAAACAAAGCACTACCAAATCTCAAAATATGATTGAGATATACTGTAAAACACTAAATCCAATGCACACAAATAACACCTCTATTTTAACAAAATTCTGTAGAGCTATACACAAAAAAAACCCAGAAAACCTTAAAAAATCATCCAGGTAGTACTTGATTATCAAGGTATACATAGATTTAGATTTAAGGACATTACTCAAACTCCCAGCACTCCTTTTCCTGGGGGTTTGGGGAAGCGTTCCTAATTTGTAGGGACCGACACAGAGAATGGGGCAACCACACAGCACACTCGGTAACCGTCACCACAATGTGGGACTTAAAGGCAGGAGGAGATCAGTCCCTGGGGAAAAATAAAAATAAAAACAAACAGAGTCCCTGAGCCTCTGTTCCAGCCACCTGTTGAGAGGATGACAGTCAAGGTAACATGGTTTTCAAACCTGTGATTGCAATGCTTACAGCCTGTAGTAAGAGTTGGCTCTGATACCTTCCCAGCTTAGTGCTTTTACTAAGGACTACAAGTCCTTCAGGAGGAAGAAGGAAAGTGAGTGTGGTGATAAAAGCCCCCAGGTAAAGTAGGAGAAACAGGGAGCCAGTGAAAGAAAGATCCGCTTACTCATGGAAGACAAATAAGTTAGTGCTCAGGGTCAGTAAACCCTCCGGGTCTCACAAACACGCCTCCAACCTTCAGTTTATGCTGGAGAAAGAGAGATTCCCCCACCAGAGCCCCGCAAGGACAGATACGGCCGCCCAGCTCAGATGCACACCGTGCACACACCATACGGTGCACAGGAGTATATGGTCTCACACCTCCTTCAAAGGCTTCAGAAATCCCTCCATTCCTAGGAACAAATGATCTTTCTTAGAAAGGTTTATCGATATCATTTATATCACCCCCTCCTTTCCTTGGTGTTTTCTATTTTAAATGTTTATTTTTAGCTACTACACTACTCAAGGAGATGAAGGCTGAGAAAATGGAACTTCAGGAGTAGCCTTCAAGTTACCGATACTTAAATAAACATTTTTAATATAAAAAAGATACTCTTTCAAAGTTCCTTTAGAGGAATGCTTTGTCCCAAGAAATGGGACTACACAGATAAATCCGCCTTGGCTTGGTTTAGCACTGCGGTCCAGAAGAGACCCTAGTACACACAGAAATTTAAACTTCGATAAATGGGCACGATGAGTCATAAATAATCCTGAAAATGCCGCCTACCTGATTGTGAGATTCAGACTGTGAAGAAACAACACAGGGCAAAATGATTCCCAACACATAAATTATACATTTAAAGGTTTAAAATGATAAAAATGCTAACTCTGTACTTGGGAATGCACTGTTCAAATTGTAAAGAGAAAAGACCAACGGACCTGATTACATTTTAAAAAGTAAAACTCAGATAAATAAAAAGCACAGAGGTACAAAGAAAATAAACTGAGAAAATACATTTGCCACAAAGGGTGAAAAATACATTTGCCACTTTAATATAAAGAGTTTAAAAAAAGTTAACAGAAAGTGATTTTTTGAAATCTAACTACAAAAGGGCTATCAAACATTTCAAAGCCACTTAGCTACGAAACTCAAATTAAAAGATAACACTTTTCCATCTGTGAGCTATGTTTTTAATTTTATTTGGTGTGTAATACCCCATGCAGGGAAGGAAACACTGGGATGACCTTGGTGGGAGTGAACAGTTGACTCCAATAAAAGCTAAATTGTTCACGGCTTCTGATCCAGTAATTTCACCGTATATAAAAGTTTTTTAAAACCCTCTTAATAGGTGGAGGGTGATCAGAGAGTGGGTCATGATTTTATTATAACTGTGTAACTGTAATTAGATATCTTTAGGGAAAGAGCACACAGTTCTATGCTTATTAGAAAGGCTCTTATCTTGTAATAACCTATAATGGAAAAGCATCAAAAAAAAGGAATAGAGATGTATACATATACATATATATACATGTAAAACCGAATCACTGTGCCGTACACTTGAAACTAATACAATATTGTAAATCACCTATACTTCAATTTTTAAAAAAAGGCTCTAGTTGAAATTGGGTGGTTCTCATGTACTCCTGGTTACACCATATGTGACATCCTCTTTTTCATGTATCACTACGCTCATGATTTGTAAAAAGCAGGACACACATCTGTAATGCCAGCCATACTAAACATGGATGAATGCGACCTGGGTGTGTGCACGGCGGGGATGAATGCGACCTGGGTGTGCGCGTGTCGAGTGGTGGGAACCGTGAGCGGTCCATCTCAGATCCACGCTGTCTCTGCTGGTTACTGCTTTCTCACCACAGTCATGCGGGCAGGCTAACGTTCTGCTCACTGAGAAATGAAGGTATAACTGCTTCTCCTGTAACAATATTTGCAAAGCACTTAAAATAGTAAGTAGCACACGAAATAATAAATCTTGGGTAAGTATTAATTTCTCAGGGATCTTCATATTTTTACCTTTGTGAAATGTAAAACACAGCCCCTTTACTACATACAAAATCCAAAATAAAACTCTTAAAAGGAAGCGACATTACACAAAAATACCCAAGAGAATTTAGACCAAAAAGAACCAAGCTGAGGGAGACTTGCCCACCAGATTATCACGACATACTACACGTCTATCATCATTAAAACCCTGTGATGCTGCTGCAGAACAGATCAAGTATTCAGTGGAGCTGAACAGAAAGTTCAGAAATTTATGGAAGTTTACTATATGCTACTTGGTAGCATTTTCAAGTGGGAAATTCAATAGTGTTGGGACAACCGGCTATTTCATAGGAAAAAAATTTCAAGTTCAATCTCTACGTCCCCAATCCATAAACAATAACATTCCCGGCTATTTCATAGGAAAAAAATTTCAAGTTCAATCTCTACGTCCCCAATCTGTAAACAATAATATTCCCCAATAGGATAAACTAAATAAAACTATAAAATTTCTAGAAAAAATAGAGGAGTGTGATTATAATGTCAACACAGAAAAGGACTCCTTAACCAAGACACAGAAGTCAGCAGTCATTAAAAAAAGAGAGAGAGAGAGTTGACTATCAAAATAAAAACATTCTGTAGAGCAAAAGATATGTATTTTTAAAAGTTACAACTGGTAGCAGACAAGGGAAAAGCACTGTTAACACAGGACTGCTGCTTACAGCACGAAGAGTACCTACTGACTGATAAAGCATTAGCGTGAGCGCGTGCCTTGATAAGAAAAAGAGTTAAAATGACCAAAGAAAGAAAAATACACTAAATCTCACTATTAAGACAAGGGTATACCAATTTTTGTCCGTTAGATTAGCGAAACCGAAAGGCTGATGATAACCAGTGTCGATACAAATACAGGCAAACAGACATTCCATCCGAGTGCAAACAAGCAGATTATCTGGAAGGCAGTCTAGTGACACACAGGAGTTTTAAATGTGTATACTTTCTGACCCGGTAGTCTATTTGAAAAACTGTAAATAATCTAAATGTCAACAAAGAAATGGCTAAATAAGTTACAGTATATCCATACTAAGGAATAAAAACCATAAGGCTCTCTATAAAAGAGATAGGGCCGGTGGATTATATACCAAGTGACCATGTAACCATACATAAAACATACTTAAATTCAAGAAGAAAAAGCAACATAGCCAGATTTATATGAACTTCTGGTGAACATTTAAAAGTCCTATCTCTCCAATACATACAGATGCACATACATGTGCACGTATGTTCCGAAAGGTCACGTGGGAGGCTGAGGAAACAAAGAGCCCCTCTTTTCCAGATGCAGTTATTTGTTATTACTGGCATCTCAGTGGACACTACTAAAACTCGAGTCCCTACTGACAGGTTACAAACCTGACCTTGAGATTGAGGACGCAGTGTGCCGAGTCACAAGCGGGAAAACTGGGAACGTTGGTGACGCACGGGGCTGAGAGAGCGGCCACCAAGCCTGGCTGGATCCCTTCTCCAAACGCGTTCACGCCAACTCCACACGCCGACAGAAGCCCACAGGACTGATCTGTGGGACCTCTTCTCAACCCCAAGTCTGTCTGTTAACTCTACTCATACAACTGCAAACCCTCGCAGCTACCTGAGGTAGAAGCTCCTCAAGTTACAAGTTCCTGTGACTTCTCTGGTTAGCTGTGCACATAACTCAACAGGACAGTCAAACGTCTGTCCAGTTTCCTTTTCTGAGAGATCCAAGTCATTTACTTAAAGCTTGTTTCTTCCCTCAGGATTTCGACTCTAAAATAATTTACTAAATATAAAAACAGTTGTTTACACAAAGTTTAAGAAAACTTATTACTCCGACATTTTCGGGAAATATGCTTTGTTCCCAAAAGTTTGCTAAGAATAATTTTAACTAAAAGTGGAAATGAAAATAATGTGAGTGCTGCACAGACCTGCCAGAAGTTACTGCTCATTGCTATTAGAAATAAAAAATACATCACAGCACCAACAATTCTGAGGGAAACTTTAAGAAAAACTCTACCAAAAAAAAATCAAGAAACAAATAATTACATTCTAACAACAACTGATACCCAAACCAAACCAGAACAGCCTGAAGGGGGGTCAAAAAGGTGGGTTAATCTCACTTACAGCAGAGATTTGCACTTCCTAAACGAATAAGGGGGCAAACTGAATCCATCAGGGGCAGAAGAATAAAGGTGACCAAGGGGAGAGGGGTGTCCCAAGAGTGGCAGGAGAACTCGGTGTGAGAACATCCGCCCTTGCCATCAGATACAGGAGAAGCAGGACAATATGAACAGATGCTGCAAAAGCACGCCAGCAAATTAAAGCTCATTCATGATTTCAGCGAGTAAAAAAGACCTCTTAGCCAAAAAAACTGCATAGGAGAGTATCTACTGCAAGATATTTCCATAAACCATCATACTTTAACAGCGACGCATTAGAAGCACTCCCGGTCAGTCAAGAGGACGACAGCAGTGATACCTGTCCCGCTGCCACTACTCAGCACTGCCCAGGAGGCCCTCAGCCCACCTTAGATGAGAAAATGAAATCCATGTATAAATACTAGGGGGGGAGTATAAAACCGTAACTACTCAGAAAATCCGGGTGACCTAACTGATAATCAAAACGATTAGTGTCTAGCAAAAGAACCAGGTACAAGGTTAACATACCAAAGAACCCCGGTGATTTTCCTACAGGCTGGCAATCAATGAAAAAACAATCTTTTAAGAAATCCCATTCATATTAGCTAGAAAAATTACCTAAGAATAAGCCTAACAGAAAATAAACAAAACTACTACACACAACCCACACGTACATAAATGCACATACACGTACACAAACAACTATAAAGCTTTACTGAAGGACTTATGGCTAAAATAAAGAGAAATACCATGTTCAGGAATGAACAGCAGAAGGCTCCAACTTCTAATCCAAATTAATTAATCTAGAAATTCAATACAATCTCCTGCCATGAAAACGCCAATAGAATTTTTCACAAAACTTGACAGGCTGACTTTAAGTTTCCTATAGAAGACAAGTGTGAAATTTCTTCAAAAGCCATTATAATTTTGAATCCCAAGAAAGATGGGACTTGAGGTGAAAACATATAAAGCTGCAGTAATTAAAACAATGTTACAAAAAATGAAGGATATGCAAATTGGCCACCAAAACAACATCAAATTGATACAACCACTCTGGAGGGCAATCTTAAATTAAAAATGCGCACACCGTTCCATCCAGTTATTTTCCTGGCACGCATATGTAAGACACAGCACCCTGGAGAGTTCGCTGCGAAGCTGGGTGTCTCAGGAGAACGAAGAGCTGCAAACAAGCTCAGGGCTCCTCAAGGAGGAAATGACGGGTGACCTGAAGGGTGGCACAGAAGGAAGGTTACGGAGACGGGCCTACCGGGCACCACGGCAGAGAGACCGTTCGGAGCTTCTAGGGCATCTTGTTGATGGAGAACAGTTACGGCACTGTAACACTGGTGTACGTTTCAAGCACACACCGGCAGCGTTTTCTACACTCATCATCGTTACGTACACAAAACCGCATGGTACAGAAACCTAAGGGTTCTGTTAAAAGGCAGGTTCTGGCTCCAGGGTCGAGGTGTCTGCATCTCTAACGGGCTCCACGAGATGCTGACGCTGCGGGTCCGTGGACCACCAAGCGGAGCGAGGGCACACATGCTCTGAAGGTTCCCGAGGACACTGACGCCAGGGGTTACCAAGCTGGGAAGGGGGCGGGGATGAGAAAACAGGAAGGAGATCGTGAGCAGGGGTAAAAGGGGTCTTCGGCCTTACTTACAATGTTGTCATTTATTGTCTAAGAACAACGCGGTTAAGTGCTGTGTAATTAAAAGCTGGTTTTAAAAAACCCACACAGACCACTTCAGCGTGTATAGTTACTGGACTCTAGGGATCTCCCGGTGGTAAGTCCACAGGGCAGGTCAACGCTGGCCACGCTGCTCCTCGGACGATGCTCGGTAACTGGCCAGATGAGCAGCCGCGGAGGGAAATTAACTGTTAAGCGGGTGGTGACAGCCCATCCCTACTGCGGAGGTACTCCTACAAATGCTATTTTAAATCAGGTGTTCTGTAGTGAGGTGGACGGACCTAGAGTCTGTCATACAGAATGAAGTTAAGTCAGAAAGAGAAAGGCAAATACCGTATGCTAACACATAATATGTGGAATCTAAAAAAAAAAAAGGTCATGGAGAACCTAGGGGCAGGATAGGAATAAAGACGCAGATGTAGAGAATGGACTTGAGGACACGGGGAGGCGGAAGGGTAAGCTGGGGCGAAGTGAGAGAGTGGCATGGACATATATACACTACCAAATGTAAAATAGATAGCTAGTGGGAAGCAGCCGCATAGCACAGGGAGATCAGCTCAGTGCTCTGTGACCACCTAGAGGGGTGGGATCGGGAGGGTGGGAGGGAGATGCAAGAGGGAGGGGATATGGGGATATATGTATACGTATAGTTGATTCACTTTGTTATACAGCAGCAACTAACACACCATTGTAAAGCAATTATGCTCCAATAAAGATGTTAAAAAGATAAATAAATCAGGTGTTCTGTTTCTTTTGAAATTTTTTTAAGTCGTCAGCTTATTAAAAATAAACTGCTATTTTTATCTGAAGTAGCATCTACGCAACATAATTCAGGTGTTTTCGCATGGCCTACCGTGCTTCATCTCTACCGAATACTCCTGCTACTTAATCCTTCCAGAGGAAATCCTTTGTAACTACGGAAGAGTTAACGAGCATGCAGCAAGGCCCTTTCTATAATGACAACTAGGAAAATGTCTCCAGGCCTGGCCCTGGCAAGTGAGGGGACCTGAACCCGAAGCTCCACGAACTCCAGGTAAACCGGCCTCTACGGCCAGCCTCTCGGGAGACGGTGTGAGGCAGCCGCCACCCCACTGTGTGCCGCCCCACTGTACGCCGCCCCACTGTGCACTGAGCAGCCGTCTCACTGCTCACTGAAGGAGCTCTCTGCGGTAACCAGATGTACGCAAGTGGCCACTCAAAAGTTAATACTGGGACTTGTCAATTTTATTCCATACTAGGGCCAAAAGAGACTTTGGTGGAAATGCATTCGTGAACTCGTAATAAATTAACTGGGGAAAAAGTCTCAAGTCTAGCGGTGAATCACTCTGTACAGACACGGCAATGATGAAATCTGAAAGAAACTCTGACTTACTCAACTGGTCCTGGTCGCAGTCACAGTCATTAAAGGGTGCTATGAGGATCGAACTTAAAAAGCAGCACCTCTGAAAAGGCAGACGATACTTTCTTTCTTTAAACTTACTCATTCTAGCGGAGAAATCATCTGGGAACTGACCCTTGAGCTGAGTGTTGCTGAGTTGTTAGAAAGTGTTCACCGCAAACAGGGTACAGCAGAGGGTGAGCAACTGTGTGTGTGTATGTGCATGTGTGTGTGTGTGTCTGTGTGTGAGAGAGAATGAGAGCATCATCCCAGGGGGCAAGAGGGAGTCATGAAGGCAGAAACAAACCCCACAAAGTCAAGACAGTGAGGGGGGCATGTGACAAAATATCACCGAGGGATGACACCCTTACCACACAAAAAACTCTTAAAAATTGAAGGACACAGAACCAAAATCCGATAGAAAAGTGGGAAAAATAATCTGAACAGGCAATTCACACAAAAAGATATAAAAATATGAATGTACACATTAAGATGTCACGAAAAGACACGAAACAGATCAAACATACGAAAACATACTGAAACTCACTATTAGAGAAATTCAAGTTAAAAACAGAGATAACATCTATCAAATTAGGGGGAAGGATGACAACAGGTACACGCAGTTGGAGAGACTGTGGGGAATCGGCCATTCTCATACCCTGACGCTGGGGTGCAAACTGGGACAACCTTCCTGAGAGTCCGGCCAGAGCTGACGAAACTTCGCCTGCGCTCCTGAGCCAGCAACAGTCCACCTCCAGGGGCCCCCGCTGAAGGCAGACCCCCAACCGCGGAAAACCACACGTGCGCGCGGGTACTCGCTGCAGCACTGACTCTGGGCGCGAAATGCTGGAAGCATTCTAAACGCCACACACAGGACAGTGGTTTTATAAACTACGGTACATCCACGGTGTTGTTTTTGTGCAGCTATTTTTAAAATAAGGATGATCTGTACGAACTGACTTGCGGTGATTCCCTAGACTGACTGGTAAGTGAAAACCGCAAGGCAGAGTGTGGATAACATGCTAGTCTTCTTGTAAGAAAGAAAAGGATGCAGGAAAATACACAGGTATCTGACTTGTACTAAAAAAAAAAAAAAAGAAAGAAACCTGAAGGACAAACCAGAAACTAAAGAGACTAGCCACCCACAGAGGGTGGGGGGAAAGGAGTGCAGAGCATGACGTGGGAAGGGGGCAGCGGGGATGAGGCGCAAGGGGCGCTGTGTGGGCACCTCTTTGTACAGCCCTCACTGCTAGAGCCTAATGTTTTACATGAGCCCCAAAGAGACAATGAACTACTGATGGGATGTGGGGTAACGCAAATGGAACACAAGCTGTAACAAGTGAACCTACCTGTACTACAAATGATCAACCACCCAGGCGGAGGCGGAAGGAAAAGGTAACTTTTTTTTTTTTTTTTTTTTTGCAGTACGCGGGCCTCTCACTGTTGTGGCCTCTCCCGTTGCGGAGCACAGGCTCCGGACGCGCAGGCTCGGCGGCCGTGGCTCACGGGCCCAGCCGCTCCGCGGCATGTGGGATCCTCCCAGACCGGGGCACGAACTTGCGTCCCCTGCATCGGCAGGCGGACTCTCAACCACTGCGCCACCAGGGAAGCCCAGGAAAAGGTAACTTTGGAACACACTGTTTTACTGGGACTCCGTATGGCTAAAGACAAAAAGAACCGTACACAAAAACTACAGAGTTTAGGAGTCGGCAAACTACTTCTACAAAGGGCCAGACAGTCAATATCTTCAGCTCTGCTGGCCATATGGTCTCTGCTGCAACTACTGAACTCTGCCACTGAACTGAGCAAGGACCACAGGCAACACAGAAACAAATGGGCAGGTGTGTTCCAATAAAACTTTATTCAGAAAAACAGGAAATGGGTCAGATATGGCCCGTAGGCCAGAGTCCACTGGCACCTGACCTGGTTAGTAAAGCTGTTCTCAGAGGGTTCCCGTTAGCAATTCTGAAACCACACGTATGTGCACACGAGAGTTGAGTAGACGTATAACAGACAATGAGGACCAGATTTCTCACCGTTGGAGAAAGAAGTTGCAAATAAGGAGAGGAGGACAGTTAGAAGGAATAGCTGCTGTTGGGTTGGAAATGGAGGTTATCACATGAACCCTTGCTTTGTCAGCACAGACACACACAGAACGACATAAAGATGTATAGGTATGCGCGGGCAAGTACACGAACACACGTGTATTTCCACAGCTCTGTCCACGAGGAGGGGCCAGACGCAATGACACGCCGGTGGCAATGAGCACGCCCAGTGGCCAGATCTGGGTTTCTAACTGCCATTAGCCAATGACACTAAGAGGGGCTCTTTGGAGAGGTGGCTGATTCCACGGCTGGGGCAAGGAAAATTAAAGGTGAGCCCTGAGCATGCTGTGGTGGCTGAAAATAAAGACATGCTCCCAAGAGGGGGTAGGGAACTTCACAAAAGGACACGGGAGTTTCCAGTGGCCAAAGCTAGAGCCACCTGATTAACAAAATAAGGGTATGAGATTATAACCCACTGAATTTTTTTAAACTGTGATTCCATAAACATATAAATCACTGAATGAGTGAATATACAAGGAAGAAGCAACAGCTCTTCCTTACAGAAAAACTCCAATAAAGAAATGGAAAAAAAGAAGCCACACTATCAGGTAAACTCCTGCAGACAAGACTCACCAATGGAATGTTAAGAGTGACTGGGAGAAAGCTGAAGGAGAAAAAATGTATTTGGATTGTCTAAAAGTCATCTCCCCCGAGATACATATTAATTACAAAGCGGGGAAACCCGGCAGACACCGCTTCAACCAAGTGAGGGAGATTACGTCAGCAACAGTGAGATAACATGCCACCCCCCTCCTCCTGGTGTGATGCCCTGAGAAGGTGTTACGGGCTGAACCGTGTCCTCCAAAACCCATATGCTGAAGTCCTAAGCCCAACGCCTCAGAAAGTGACTGTATTTGGAAACGGGGCCTTTAAAGAGGTGATTAAGAGGGCCTCCCTGGTGGCGCAAGTGGTTGAGAGTCCGCCTGCCGATGCAGGGGATACGGGTTCGTGCCCCGGTCTGGGAGGATCCCATATGCCGCGGAGCGGCTGGGCCCGTGAGCCATGGCCGCTGGGCCTGCGTGTCCGGAGCCTGTGCTCCGCAACGGGGGAGGCCACAACAGTGAGAGGCCCGCATACCGCAAAAAGAAAAAAAAAAAAAAAAAAAAAAGAGGTGATTAAGATAAAATGAGGGTGTTGGAGTGGCCCTGATCCAGTGTGACTGGGGTCATCACAGGAGGGGGAAATCTGGACACACAGACACCGGGATGTGCGTGCACAGAGGAATGACCCTGTGAGGACACAGGGTGGAGGTGGCATCTACCAGCCAAGGAGAGAGGCCTCGGGAGAACCAGCCCCGCTGCCATCTTGACCTTGGACGTCCAGCCTCCAGGCTGTGAGGGAATAAAGGTCTGCAGCACTCTGTGACGGCGGTCCTGGCAGATTAACACAGAAGGCCACTGCGTCACTTCCATGGAATTCTTGCCCAAAGGGGTACTAACCTGAATTTCATCATGAAAAAAACACAGGAAACTCCAATTTAGGGCCATTCTAGAAAACAACTTACAGACGCTCTTCAGAAGTGTCTGGGCGAAACAAGGAAAAGACAGAGGATCGGTCACAGATCAGAGGAGACGCCGGCGACGTGACCACTAAATGCAGCGCTGCACCCTGAACAGAAAAGGACACGAGTGGGGACACGTACAGCCTGAGGAGGGTCTGCACTTTGTCCCCACGGTAATTCCCTGACGTTGACAACGGTGCTGCAGTGACAAGGTCGGGTGGAGGGCAGACAAGAACTCTTTCCCATTTCTGCAACTTTCCTGTATCATTTCCTTTATTCTTCCCAAATAAAAAAGTTAAAAGTTTTGGTGTTTTAATGTTGAGAGCCACTGAGCTATTTTAGTAGGAGAACGCTGGAACAGTTTTAAATTTTACAAAGGTCACCCTGGGAGCAACACGAACTGTCTCAGTTACAAACGACTTGGTCCCCTTTTGTGACCCTAGAGCTGGACCACCGCCCCACCCCAGCCGACCTGAGGTCAGACTTTGCCAGCAGAGGGTGCTGGAGGGTCGCCGCCAGAAGCGTTCCTTCCTTCTCCTCCCTCCTCCTGGAGTGTGGCCGGGTCAGCGTGCCCGGCAGGTCGGCCCCACCTCTTGTCCCTCCGGTGCAACCTGAGGGCTGCTGTGTGCAGCTGCTGCTTTGCGTGCAGGAGTCTTCGCTGAGCCCACCAGCTTGCACTTCCTGACACCTCTTGATGTGAAACGCCCCTGGCCCCCAACACCCGGCAGGTGGCTCTTCGCCGCACAGTGACCCGGCCTGACGCAGGCACGTCCCGCCTCGCCTTCCTGGCTGGTCACACCCACCACGCTCCTGTCGCCTTGAACCAACCAGACACCGTCACTGCCAAGAGAGCGAGATGAACACGAGCTAAGCTCGGGGTGGGGAATTTCTAAAAGTAAAGCAAACTTTACTCGTCAGGTTAGAGGAAAAAAAGCTAATTCACTCGCTGATTAGCATATTAACAGGTTTTAGAGTCTTGAGATAGACACTGGTTTATACGCATTATTCCCATTCAAAAGCACCGTTTAGTCTAGCCTAATTTTTGGTCCAGTGTGAAAATTTAATTTAACCCTTATTCTAGCATTGTTAACCGTGGAGCTCCTAGGAACAATTCCTCCCTCTTTTATCGGATTCAAAACAAACGTAACTAAACTCAATGCGCAAAACTGTGTCAGATGTGCAGAAACTAGCTGCAGAATGAAGAGGAAACAAGGGGAAAAAAGTAGAAAAAGTACAAGAATGGAGAGTAACCTGGAACACACAAGATAAAGGTACAGAAATGCTACAAATATTTATACTAAATGGGCCAATAGTTCTACAGAGTTTTCTAATTTTGTGTTTTTATTTAAGTGATGAACTAAAAAATATAATCCAATCATTAAGTCTAATTACTACTCTTCTTAAGGGTTAATTTGCACAGAGAACAAAAGGTATTTCAAAAATCAAAAAGGTTAAGAGAGCAAAGAAAGCATGCTAAGCAACAAGAAAGACAAGTCATGGAAAAAGAGACAAGTTTCAAGAAAAAGAAATGAAATTTTCATTTTCACCAGTATGGTGGACAAAATACCCTAACAAGTCCTTCTAGTACAATAAACATAGAAACACAAAGCTGAGTTTAGATATTTTAAAAATACTTTTTAAAATGCATCACTCACGAGCGGGCAAGTAGGAAAATCTTTAAGAATATAAAGATGAAACTCCAACAATGAAGCAAGATAAGCAAAATCTGAAGCCAGGCACCCTACTGATGCCTGGTGATCTCAAGGTCAGGAGACAAAGCCCGTGAGGTGGGACGTGAGGACAGAGACCCACACGTACAGACGAGATGCCAGGCTTCACTCTCAAGCAGAGGAGTGACCAGGGAACAGGGTAAGGAAACACTTCTGTCTTCACCGACCTTGGTTGTAGGCAGGAGCTGGTGAGAGAATGGGAGAGAATCCTCACCCACATTCCAGCCTTAGAAGCAGAATAAAGGCCCTGCCTTCTCTCAAGACCGGAGGAACTAAGGGAGCACAGGGACAGCAGGAGGCTGTCAACTTCCCCAGTGCCCTAAAAATATCAGAATCTTCAGTAAGAGCCAAGGAACCCCAAACCACAGGAAAAATCACCAAAAGCCACAAGACTCAGATGTACCAGGATCCGTGCAGGAGGGAAGCCACAGGGCATATGACGAATAGAAGCAGGAGAACGCCAACATCATCGGCAGGTCCCACTAGAGAACAGAGCAGGCCCACGAGAGCAGCAGCCAGAAGCAGCAGAAACCCCTGCACACTCGATCCACAAGTGAGCACGGAGTCCAGAGTCGGGTCTCAGGGGTCTGGAGCTGTCTAGGCCTTAAGAGTTCTTGAGACCGGGCTTCCCTGGTGGCGCAGTGGTTGAGAATCTGCCTGCTAATGCAGGGGACACGGGTTCGAGCCCTGGTCTGGGAAGATCCCACGTGCCGCGGCACAACTGGGCCCGTGAGCCACAACTACTGAGCCTGCGCATCTGGAGCCTGTGCTCCGCAACAAGAGAGGCCGCGATAGTGAGAGGCCCGCGCACCGCGATGAAGAGTGGCCCCCACTTGCCACAACTAGAGAAAGCCCTCGCACAGAAACGAAGACCCAACACAGCAAAAATAAATAAATAAATAAAAAGCCAAGAATTTGAAGCCCTAGGGAAAAAAAAAAAGAGTTCTTGAGACCAACCAGGCAAAGCTCCCTTCCACTAATGAAAGATGCTGGAAACAGACTAAAAATTGAGCAGGAGAGGACAGCTGGGGCAATGGACAGAGGAGCTTTCAGCCAGGTGAAAGCTGAAGGGTAAGGATGGCAGGACAGAGCCACGAAAGACAAGGCCATGTATCAAATACAACAGAAGAGGGAGCTCTGGAGCTGTGCCTTGAGAAAACCTCTCCTGACCCGTCCCCCTTCCTAATGAACAGAGACTAATTTCAAATAAAAACGAACAACAGAAAAAGGATGGTGGTTGAATCTCATACAAACATATTGCAAGCAAAAAAAAAAAAATGATGAATACGATGATCCTACAAGCAATGAAAGCACACAGGAAGACATGCTCTTGAAACAGATAAGCTGTTCCCTAATACGTCAAAACAAGCCAAGAGTCAATTCTCTGTAATGGCAGGAAGACTGAAGGGGTCACGAGAACACACACAGATAACATTTATGAAAAATGAATTGAAAAAAAAAACTACCTAAACACAGCACTTACAAAAGTCAGGGAAAGGGTTAAATCTCAAAAATTACAACCCTAAGGTGTAAGAACTGCTTCCTGGCTTGAGGGCACTGCTCAACCCCCAAAGCTATGGCTGCAAAATTGGTGGCTGGAAAAACCAGAGCCTTACCAGCTAAAGATGCCGGGTATCAGAGTTCAGAGTTGGGGAAGCAACCAGAAATTTAGAGTTTTCAGACAGCACCAGAACTGTAGAAGAAGCAACACTCAAATTCAGGCATAAAATGCTGACACCCCTGGCTGACAGCTGAACCACATATGCTCCAAGGAAACCACCAGCGGCCTGGGGAAAAAGCAGTCAGTGAGAAATCTTTTGAAAGAGGAACATGGAGCCAAATCTATGAATGTGATGCCCTTTCCCAGCTGTGCTCAGCCAGGGATGCAGAAGGCTCTAAACGTCAGAGTACAAAGCCCAAAGCTGGCAGATCAGCTAGAACCCAGAGAAATCCTCAGAAGAGACAAGAACAGGGAGAGACAAAGTCCATTTCTACTGAGACGCCTGGTCAACTTCCAAATCTTACAGGCACAGGGCGCCAGAGTAAAGAAACATCCGTGGAAAGACAAAAGAACAGAGCAGATATATATAAGCAGACACCTATCACAGCAAAAATGAAATTTATAGTTTGACTCTAAGCATTTAACTGTCTGCTACAATAAAACCCCAATAATCCTCAGAAGAACACAAGAGTCCAGGGTCATTACAACATGTCCAGTTTTCAACTAGACAAGCAAAACCACAGTAAAGTCTGACCCATATGCAAGTAAGAAGGCAGTCAACAGAAGCTGACTCCAGATGAGCCCGGATGTTGGATTTAAGAGACTTCAAAGCAGCCAACAAACAGTTCCACGAATTTGGAAAATATGCTCAAAGGATCGAAAGAAAATATGATACCAGTGAGTAAACAAATACAGCAATGTCAACAGAGAAACAAATGAACAATCAGTAAAATGAACTCAGTAGATTAGCTAAACAACAAATTGATGCTTTCTTCTAACAGCTGTAATGAACTTGAATATAGAAGAATCTGAAAAAAAGAAAGAAAAAGAGATGGTCGAAAGATGAATAGAATTTTCAAAGATGTGACAACAGGAAGCAGCACACTAACTGGAATCCCAGAAGAGGAAGGAAAAAATTTTCTGAAGACACAACATCTGAAAAATCCCCCAATGCTCAACATACCTTAAGCAGAATAAAAACAAATAAAACGACTAAGACACATCTTAGTCATACTGCTAAAAGCCAAAGATAAAATCTTGAAATCAGCCAAAGAAAAATGATGTATTATACACAGGAAAACAAAAACAATAATGATTAAGAACATAAACTGACTTCTCGTTAAGAAACTATGGAAGTCTGAAGACACTGGGACCAAATATTCAAATTGCTGAAGAAGGAAAACAAAACAAAACAAAAACCCTGTCAACCAAGAATTCTAGTATCCAGCAAAACTATTCTTTAAAATTGAGGGTGAAATGAGGACATTTTCAAATGGAAAACCATTTATCACCAGCGGATCTGACTACAGAAAATGCTAAAGAGAGTTCTTCAGTCTGAATGGAAATCACACTACATAGCAACTTAAGTTTACAGGAAGAAATAAAGCCAGAAACAGTCATCATGTGGGTACAGTAGGTCCTCTGTATTCACGGGTTCCACGTTCATGGATTCGACCAATAGTGGATTGAAAATATTCAGGGAAAAAAATTTCCAGAAAGTTCCAAAAGGCAAAACTTGAATTTGCCACACACTGGCCACCATTTACATAGCATTTACACTGTATTAGATATGTCATCTAAGAGATGATTTAAAGAGGATGTGCACAAGTTATATGCAAGTACTACACCATTTTATATGAGAAACTTGAGCATGTGCAGATTTTGGTATCCACAGGGGGTCCTGCAACCAATCCCGTGTGGATACTAAGGGATGACTATATATGTAATATATAATTTCTTAGCCATTATAAAAGATGACAGCTTAAAGCAAAAATTACAACACTACTGATGAGTTTACAAGGTATATCAATGTAATCCACGTAATACTGAAGATAAGAGAGAGAAATGAAAATATACTACAGAACAAACTATTTAGATGAAATACGTATGACAATACTACTAAAGGCAAGAGGCGGAAAACTGAAATATACTATTGAAGAAATTCTGGGTTTTACCTGAGGTGATTCAATACCAATGCTAAGTAGATTGGGATAAAGCTAAAATGCATCTTGTAATCCCTAGAGAGCAACTGCCCTCCCCCCGCCCCCCAAAAAGCAAAGAAATATAGCTAGAAAACCAACAGCAAAATTAAAGTGAGAATTTTAAACTTTGACTAACATGAAAACGAAAAAAAGGAAGAATAAAGACAAACAAAAATCTCTTCCTAAAAAAGTGCAAAATGGTAGACCTAAAGTACAACCATACCAATAATTACTTTAACTGTAAATGGACTAAACGTTCTAATCAAAAGGCAAAGATTGGTAATTTTTTTTTAAAGCAAGAACCAACTACATTCTAGTTTCAAAAGCAGCACTTTATAAAAACAGAAACAAACTAAAAGGCTGAATAAATACATACCAAGGCTGGAATGGATATATTAATATAAAACAAAATAGACTTCAAGAAGTATTATTACAGACGAAAAGGGACATTTCACAATGATTTTAAAAGATAAACAGAGCACTATATTGGTATACTTATACCAATATAATAAATACACACACATGTAATAACAGAGCATCAAAATGTGTGAAACAAAAAACAGAAGAGAGACAAATGCATTTTCATAGTCGGAGATCCTAACGTACCCCTCAATAATCGGTAAAACCAGATTTTAAAAAATAGTACAAATATAGGAGACCCAAATAACAACACTAACCCTAATTTAGCTGATATTTATGAAACATTCCACTGATAACTGAAGAATTATATAACCTTTTTAAGTGCACAGAGAACATTCACCAAGATGGATCAAATACTGTGCCACAAAACAAGTCTAAATAGATTCCAAAAAAAAATAAATCTACAGAAAATGTTTTGACTACAATGGAATTTAAAGATCAAAATTAAAACATCTAGTGAAACCTAAAATATCTGAAAATTAAACAACCTAATTCTAAACAACCCATGGGTCAAAGAAATCACAAGGGAAATTAGAAAATATTTTGAACTAGATTAAAATGAAAGCATATCAAATTTTGCAGGATATACTAAAGAAGGGCTTGAAGGAAATTTGTAGCATTAAATGTTCTTATTAGAAAGCAAGAAAACTCTTAAACCAATGACCTAAACTTCCACCTTATAAAGCTAAAAATAAAAGCAAATTAAACCAAAATGAGATGAATAATAGAGAAACAATTATCTGCCAATGAATCCAACACTTTAAAGTAAATTCCTTTAAAGACACAACACCAAAACTCAAGAAGAAATACCAATTCTGAATAACTTCATATCCATTAAAGTAGTGAATTCATAACCTAACTCAACAGAAGAAAATTTCAGTACCAGATGGCTTCACTGATAAATTCTAGTAAACATTCATGAAGGAATCAAAACCAATTTCAAAAAGTAAGAGAAGGGAATGCTTCCTAACTCCTTTTATGAGAACAGCATAACTCTTGACAGGAAACAGGAGAGAAAATTATAGACCCATTTACCTTATGAACACAGAGACAACAATTCCTCAAGGTATTAACATAGATTAAAAGGACCAAACATCCTCAGATCAAAAGTATATCATGGGCTCCCCTGGTGGCGCAGTGGTTGAGAGTCCGCCTGCCGATGCAGGGGACGCGGGTTCGTGCCCTAGTCCAGGAGGATCCCGCATGCCGCGGAGCGGCTGGGCCCGTGAGCCATGGCCGCTGAGCCTGCGCGTCCGTCCGGAGCCTGGGCTCCGCAGCGGGAGAGGCCACAGCAGTGAGAGGCCCGCGTACAGCAAAAAAAAAGAAAGAGGAAAAAAAAAGTATATCATATCCACACTTACACCCACTGTAGTAAAACTGCAGAACTGTCAAGGGTAAGAAATCTTAAACTACCAGAAACTCAGATGACTTATAAAGAGGGGCAGATTTTTTCCATCAGCTGCAAAGCTAATAAATCTTAATTGTCAACCAATAAAATTTACACCCAGCTAAAAAGCCATTAACAGTGACAATATAATAGTAAGATTACCTTTAGACATATAAATATCAAGAATTTACTATCTCAAATCCTTACTAAAATAATCATTTAAAGTTGTAATAAAATCTACTGCTAAATATATACTCAAGAGAATTGAAAGTATATGCGCACATAAACACTTCTATATAAATGTTCATTGCAGGATTACTCATAACACACACCAAAATAGAAACAACTCAAATATCCATCAATCAGTGAATAGTCAAAATGTGGTCTAGTCACAAAAAGGAATATTATTCAGCCATAAAAAGAAATAATGTACTGACACACTACACATGGATGATCCATGAAAACATTATGCTAAATTATTAGCATATTAGAAAAGAAGTCAGACACAAAGACCACATATTGTATAATTCCATTTATATGAAATGTGCAGTATAGACAAATTCATACAGAAAGTAGATTTAGTGCTTGCCAGGGGTGCAGGGTTAGGGGTGGCGACTGACAGTCAATGGGTAAGGAGTTTCTTTCTGAGGTGCAGAAATGTTCTGAAATTAGGTAACAGTAAAAGTACAATTTTGTAAACATACTAAAAACCACGGAACTGTATCCTTTAAAAAGAGGAATTCTAGGGCTTCCCTGGTGGCGCAGTGGTTGAGAGTCTGCCTGCCGATGCAGGCGACACGGGTTCGTGCCCCGGTCCGGGAGGATCCCACATGCCGTGGAGCGGCTGAGCCACGGACGCTGAGCCTGCACGTCCGGAGCCTGTGCTCCGCGATGGGAGAGGCCACAACAGTAAGAAGCCCACGTACCACAAAAAAAAAAAAAAAAAAAAAGGAATTCTATGGTATCTAAATTATATCTCAAAAAAGAAAACAGAAAAGCAAAGAAAGTAAGGTGCAATTCAGGAGCAAAAGTCAGCCCACATAGAATGAAAGGGATAAGTGAAATGTAAAGTTAGAAAATTTAAATAACCTGTGATTTAAAAAAAACCTGTTGGTTTATTTCTGAAAGATAAAACAAATACTAGAAAATAATCTTGACCTAGTGGAGGTGAGGTTGGAGATTTCAGTGAAGAATTAATAGTGAGCTATGTCCTTGTTATGTCCTCAAGGAAGACATATAAAACTTAATTAACTATTAAATACATATCTCATTTCTGGTACATTAAAAAGAATAGAAATATTCTCAATAAGCATAAGACACAGGGAGTAGATATACTCAAAAGGTAAACAACACATACGTCCCTGTCACATTTCAGAAGAAATCACTGAATGATTTGATCATTCAGATTAATAGTTAAGAAGAATCTAAAGAAATTAATGGCAACCCCGAGCTCAGACAAAGAACCTATATCATCCAACCAGCAAAAGAATAAATACCCAATCCATACAGAAAAATCTCTCAGACCAACAGACAATTGAAAAATAAATAAAAGGATAAACAACAAAGATGGACTCTAAATCCCAAAATAAACCCTTTTACAAGATCACAAGAGGAAACCTCCAGAATTAAGGTTTCATAAAGACCATTCTCTGGCCATGGTGTAATTCAATTAGAAGATACATAGTAAAGAAAAAGATTTTCATCTTAAAAATATTTAAATTTAAGTACGTTAAACTACTCAAAAACAAAAAGACAAAATCCTTGTGGCTGTAAATTTTTTAAATACTTTTTGGATTTTAGAACATATGAATAAATATCCTAAACAAAAAAATAAGTGAATTTATTTTAATAAACAAAGAAAAATCTAAAGATACTGAAGATTTAAAAAATAAAGCAAACGTATACGATGTGGCTAAAGCTGTACTTACAAGGTAATTTTACAGCCTTCATTAAAGAACAAGATGAGCTATTCAACTCAGTAAGCTAGGAAAAGAACCAGATAACGTCAAGAGGGCAGAAGGAAATAAAGAGCAAGAAATAAAGCAGAAAGCAAAGATATAAAGAGTCAGTAAAATTAAAAACTGATTCTTACAAAGAATCAAATGAGATAAAATATCTGTAAGGAAAAAGGCACAAAAAACCAAAAGGCATGTTAAAGGTATATAATCATAGATCCAGTACAGGTTTTTAAATATCCTAAAATACTCTAATATAAAAAACTTTAGGCCATAATTGACTTAAGAAATAGAAAACATCGATAAAGAAACACAAGGTAATTCTCTAATGAATAATCAAAGAGCTCCTCTCCTATCTTAAAAGGAAACAGAAGTCCAGAAGATTTTATAGGCAGGTGAAACAAAACCTTCAGAAACAGAAAATCAAAACACAGAAAATCCAGGGATTCTGCAACTGTTTCATAATAGGAAAAAATATTAAGTTGGTTACCTTTTCAAGTGACTACTGTAAGCCTGATTATGAAAAGAATTTAACAATGTACGTAATAACACACTGTGACTAAGTAGGGCTTATCCCAGAAATGCAAGGATGGCTTAACATCAGATGATATATTAATATACTACACATTAAAATATTAAAAGGGGGGTAAAATGACAATCTCTAATGAATGCAGAAAGCACATCCCATACAATTCGTTAACCATTCAGGATTAAGAACTCCTCACATGCTAGAAATAAGAGAACTTTAACCAGAAATAACAGAATTTTAACTTTAAAACAGTATCTTAGCAGGACTTCCCTGGTGGTCCAGTGGGTAAGACTCTGAGCTCCCAATGCAGGGGCCCAGGTTCAATCCCTGGTCAGGGAACTAGATCCTGCATGCCGCAACTAAGGCGTGGCACAGCCAAAAATAAAAACTTTTTAAACAGAAGTACCTTAGCAACTATCTACAGCTTTTACTTAATAATAAAATTTTATAGAACTTTCAGAATTAAAAATAAAATAAGAATGCTTGGGGGCTTCCCTGGTGGTGCAGTGGTTAAGAACCCGCCTGCCAATGCAGGAGACATGGGTTCGAGCCCTGGTCTGGGAAGATCCCACATGACGCGGAGCAGCTAAGCCCGTGCGCCACAACTAGTGAGCCTGCGCTCTAGAGCCCGAGAGCCACAACTACTGATCCCGTGTGCCACAACTACTGAAGCCCGCACGCCTAGAGTCCCTGCTCCACAACAAGAGAAGCCACCGCAATGAGAAGCCCCCGCTCGCCACAACTAGAGAAAGCCCGCGCACAGCAATGAAGACCTAACGCAGCCAAAAATTAATAAAATAAAATTCTTTAAAAAATCCTTGTTGTAACTGATACTCAACATCGTACCAAATGGTCCCAGCCAAAGTGATAAAGTAACAGGTACGAATTTGAAGAGGAAGAAAAATATAATCTCCCCTATTTGCACAAGATATAGTTATCTACATATAAACCCAAAAGAGCCTATGAATTTTCAACCAAGATAGTTTGACAAGGTTGCTAGATACAAACGTGAAGCATAAAAGCCTTCCTGTGCACAAGTATTAACTAGTTAGAAAATATAACTTTAAAGAGATCTAACAAGAGGAACAAGAAACTATAGTTTCTAGGAATAAATCTAAGAAAGACTGTGAAAAACTTTAAAAAAGTGAGTAGCAAAACATACCGAAGAACCAAAAGATGGGGAGAGGGGGAGAGGATCCCATTTGAGCTCCTGCCCTCCCTCCCTCTCTCTCCTGATTCATTAATTTCCCCTTCCTATTAGCTTTCTCGCAGCATCACACAACATACTATAATTTCCCCTATCTTAAAGCAAACAAACTCTGGAGCCTACCTCGCCCTCCTGGTTCCCTTTTCTAAAAACCGGTCCTGAGAACTGCCTACAGTCATCACCTCCAATTCCTCTTTTCCCATGCTGTCACGAGCCCACGCCCGGTGGAGCCCCTGGACGCCCCCAAACAGCTGCTGCCATACCTAGTGGTCAATTCTAGGTCCCCACGACAGCACAGAACACAGTGAGTCACTTCCTCCTTGAAATGTTCGTCACCTGCTTCCAGCGCACCACTGTCCCTTGCTCCTATTTTCCTGGCCACGCCTCTTTTTACTGCATCTTCATCTCGTCTCAAGTTCTATATGAGAACGTCCCCACGATCGAACCTTCACGTCTCTTCTCTACCTACACTTAGTCCCTGGATGACTCCATCCTTCCCCGGCTTTAAAAACCAAGCACATACAGACATCTCCCGCCGGAGCATATGCCCTAAACTCTAAACTTGTAGACTCTGCCTGCCCACACCGCCACCTGATGTCCAAAAGGCATCTCGAACTTAACGTGTCTAAAGCCCGACTCCTACTTATCCACCCCCCCAGCCCTCCCCCGCGATAAAAACCCAAGCCGAGCCCTAAGCGGTCGCACCTGTCTGAACAATCGGCCGATCCCATTCTTCTCCTTCCGTCACATCCAATATCCAACCCACGCATAAATCCTGCCCAGCCCCACCTTCAAAACAGACCCCAAGTGCAGTCACTCCTCACGACTCCATCACCCCGCCACCCGGGTTTCGAACACCAACATCTTCTGCCCGAGTTATCCTGCCAGCCTCCTGACCAATCTCCCAGCTTCCTTCCTAGGCCTGCCACGGTTTGTTCTCCATGTAGCATCCAGCACAACCCTTTAAAAATTTTAAATTGATTATGTCACTCCTCCGATGGCTTTCCATCTCAGTAAAAATAAAACTCGGAGTATTCAGCACATCTACAAAGGGCCTGCCTAGGTCCCACTACCGCCCTGACCTCAGGTACCATCCCTCTCTGTTTCCAGAGGCACCAGCCTCCTTGCTGCTGCCCAAACTCGCTAAGAACACGCCAACCTCTGGGGGCATTCCTTTGCTTTCGAGTCCCAGATGTCACCTTATCAATGAGGCTTTCTCTGACAATTTACATAAAACTAACCCACACCCCAAGCCACTAGCTGTATCCCACTGAGCCTGCCGCCACCGCTAGAATCTAAGCTCCTTGGGCAGGACTTTCATCGGTCAGCTCCACTGCTGCATCTCCTGTGCCCCAGACTAACCCATGAATGCAACACAGCATCAACCCAAGCCCAACGTGGAAGCGGAAGAACGCACCACCAAGAACAGCTGAGCCATCTTTCAGAAAAAGAGAACAAGATCGAGATACCTGGCAGGGCAATTATTACAAAGCCATACTGATGGCAACAGTGTGCTGTGTGACCAAGAAAAGACAAACACCAGGTGAGCAGAAGAAACTGACCCACACACGTAAATGAAAACTTCACGTGTGGCAGAGGGGCAAACGGGAAGGGGAGAGCGCGACTAGTTCAGTAAGTGGTGACAGGAGATTATCCAGTTGAAAAACAAATCAGATCCCGACGTCACACCAGGAAAACAAACGGCAGGCTTTTGCTACCGTTAGAAGCAAAACGTTTGGATGAAAAGATAGAAGATAATGATCTTGGTGTAGGAAGGACTTCCTAAACGAGAAACAAAATGAGGAAAAGAAGACTGCATTAAAAGGTAAATTTTCATTAATTTGGTGGGTGAAATATGTAATTGTGTGACAGATTTTAAAATCTTTAATGAAGAGTGAGGACACAACACAGATGAGAAAACATTTGCAAGATGAATAAAAAAGATGAGCATCGATTACAAAGAACTCCAACAAATCAAGAAAAAAGCAGAAGAAAAATGGACCAATAAATAAAAGGTTTTTATAGAACACTCCACAACTCCTTCAGTGTTAACTTCTATGTGTCTTCTGTTAAACAGCATGGATATAATTCTATTTTTATGACATAACTGTGACCTGTATAATGCACTCTTCTACCTGTATCTATGCACAAAGCTGTCCCGAATGATGGGCCTTGGCTTGTGGTAGTTAATCTGGGTGCTAGAGCAGTGGGTGACTTCTTTTTCTTTTTTGACTTTTTTTTTTTCTTTTTTGACTTCCATCTTCTTTCCTCAATAAACATGCATATAGGGCCTTTACATACAAACCACAAGTAAGGTGATGAGACCATGAAATTCAAAGCACCTGCCTGCCAAGTGGATGTCAGCTGGTTCAAGTAGTGACCTTAAAAGGCTAAATAAACTCTTTACTTCAAAGAGGCTGCTGAAAACACAAAACATTCTCAGAACTTTCTCCTCTTTTAGGATTGAATGCACAGTCTTTTGAATATCCCCCATGGTGCTAAAAGTTCACAAAAATGAATTTGGTAATGAACCGGGGTAATTCAAAACTATACGGTCTAGTGAGTTAAGTTGATGACATGGTGTACATCAAATATGGTTTCCCACAAACACAATGAAGTGTCCTGATAAAGAGCCCATCAACAGGCCTCGGGGTTGCTCCCTCTGCATCTCACTGATTCTCAAACTTCCTACTTTCTACTTGCTAAATCTACTCGGCCCTGAGAAAGTGGTTATATGATGAACGATGCTACTGGTGACAAAACAACAGGCTGGTTTCTTTGACACTGGTGCTTCCTTGGTTCTTTGGGATGGTAACGCTGGCTACTGCACCTCAGACTTTTAATGTTTGTACTGGACACGTCTTTCCCTTTAATATATTCTCCAAACATGTTTTTCTGTTTTATTTTTGGTTTTCGTTTATTTATTTATTTTTGGCTGCGTTGGGTTTTCATTGCTGCGCGCAGGCTTTCTGTAGTTGTGGCAAGCGTGGGGCTACTCTTCATTGCGGTGCGCGGGCTTCTCATTGCAGTGGCTTCTCTTGTTGCAGAACACGGGCTCTAGGCGTGCGGGCTTCAGTAGTTGTGGCACACGGACTCAGTAGTTGTGGCTCACGGGCTCTAGAGCGCAGGCTCAGTAGTTGTGGTGCACGGGCTTAGTTGCTCCGCGGCATGTGGGATCTTCCAGGACCAGGGCTCGAACCCATGTCCCCTGCACTGGCAGGCAGATGCTTAACCACTGTGCCACCAGGGAAGCCCCCAAACGTGTTTTAGTTTATTCTATTTCTTAAAGAAAAAAAATCATAGTAAATGTCAAATCATCATTTATATTCATCATCTTTGTAGAAACTTTCAAAATCTCTTTTGGACAAAATTTTGACAAATGGAATCTCTGATCTTTCTTCTCTTTTCATCAATGTTTTGTGCTTCATTATAGCCACCTGTTTAACCTAAAGTCTTTGGTGACAGTCAAAAATTGTTATCTGTGTTGACGCATTAAGTTCATGGCTCCTTGCAAATTTGCTTGATCTCATACGAAGCTGATTCATTTTCTACCCTATAATTAGTCACTCATTTTTAGGTTCATACAAAAGATTTCTAGGCTGCTGTGCACAGGAAACCTACAGGCTACCTCAAAATTACAGGTAATTACTGTGAGCTCCCACAAGCTACATGAGTAAATGTCATTGTTTTAGTCACATCTTCTCTATGTCTGCTTAGTGATCCCAAGGATGGAGACCATGGAAGAAAAGGCAGATGAGGATCCTGCTTGCTTTTGTGACTGAACTACCATCATCTGTTAACTTACACTACAAAGAGTTTAAGAAACCCTTATAACTCTAGCAAGAACAATCAGGGGGTTGCTTTTTCTTTTTCTCTGGTTAAGGTGTTAAGTGTGTGTCTTACAGAAGAGCATCTTGAACACCTTAGCTTTAACCCTAACCCACCGAGGTGATGCCTCCTGGACTCTGAGAACCCTTTATAAAGCACGTGAAAGGTCACCTACATATACTCAAATCCACTATTGTCACATCATTATTCATTGCTCCTCAAAACTTAAAAAGGTTTTTTTAAGGTTTAAGCAATCTTCATGTTTAAAAGGTATGGTCATAAACTTGCCTCAGGAAATCTTTCTAACGCCATGTTTAACAGACTCATAAATCACTTGAGAACGTTTACTAAATAGCTCCTACTAACTCCTGCTAACATACATGCTAACATAAATCAAAAACAGGAGGAGAGTAAATCTTCCTACATGTTTGCTGCTCTTCTGTATCATCACTAACGTCTTACACATAATGTACAAGCCAACACCCGAGGGGATGACGTGTCCGTCCTACACTGATGAAGAAGCTCAGCAGGGGTGAGAAATCCATTTTCTACCAAAGACAAACGAGCCACAGGGAAAGGGGAGGGAGGACGAATACAAGAGTAGCTTAGTTTATAGATCGAAAGTTGATTTGCTCTGGAAAGACAGAAGGATTCTATTGTTCGCTTGGTTTTTCCATTAAACTTCTGAGAACAGGTCAATTCCGTATCATATGACGGAGGGCATCAAACAGGCGGCGGGGGTGGGATGAGACGAGTGGCAGAGGAGTGCGAGGTGGAAAAGACAGCAACAGCATCTCACTTCCCCAACCCAGAGCTAGAGAGGAACGAAAATGCAAGACAGAGAAAACAAACAAAACTTTTTGATCATTAACCCTACAGCCATCTTCGGGGCCGGGAAGCCTGTGATACACACGTCTCCTCAGAGGCCCACAAGCCCCTGCACGCAGCTCTCAAGACCCTTTCTCCTTAGGCAGCAGGTGCTTTAGTTTGAATCTCTGGAGTTCCTGCCCCCAGGGATTCAGAGGTGCCTGAGGCCAGCCAGGTCACAGAGCTGGGCCAGCAAGAAAGCCTGTGGGGAGGCGTGGCCCCGGCATCTTCCCCGACCCGGGATGCTACTAAGGCGAGAAGCCTAACTGAAAACCAAAGGAGCTTCGGACAAGGGGTGATGCCTCGCTACTCCTGCAGCAAAAGGGAAGGCAGCCTTCACTTCCGCTGGGCCTCCATGCGGCTTCAGAGAGCACCCAGGGCTCTAGCTGACCTCACGTGGCCCGGCGATGGTGCCCAGCACGGGGCAGCTCCTCCAGGAGGGCGGAGGACACAGCCAGATCCCTCCTGCCCAAGACTGGTCCTCACAGGTGGGCATGGGAGCAGTGCCCCGTAGGCTGGCAGGATCCCAGAGAAACACGGTCACACTGCAGAGAGGTGGAAGGTGGAGCGAACACAGGAGGGATGGGAATTCCCACCTCGGTTTTGTTCCCACCCCAGTCCCCAGGCTGGGGAATGAGATGCGAGTCAGGGGGCAGCAAGAGCCCTCAGCTGCCTGCGGGGCCACGCGAGCATCCTGACTCTCTCCAGGGTCCCTCCTCCAGCACTCAGGGGGCACGCTTCCCCAAGGGGAGCTCCACTCTAGAGAAAGCTTCTTAAAAAGTTAACTAAACTCCAAGACACGACCCTCTACTGCAGCAGAAATCAGCCAAGCAAAGGGCTCGAGGGCTTAGCTTTCCTTTAGGTGGGGTCGGGCCCGCGACACTTGGATGTGGGAACAGCCCTTCCTGCACCCCACCCGGCCACGGGTGGTTCCGGCCTTTTTCTCTCCCAGGTCATCCTCTGGACAAAGCTGGGGGGGCACTGCTGTGAAGCTGCCCACTCACCACCACAGTCTCTCTGTTGTTGATCTTGACCCAGTTCCTGGGTCAGCGGAACCTCCTGCCAAGGTGAATGCGCACGGAACACCCACACACGTGTGCGCACACCCACACACGCGTGCGCACAGTAACAGGATCTCATTTCCACCATCTTTCGCTCCTACAAAATCATCACAGCCTCATCATTTGTAATCGGAGCCAACCTGGTCCTACTTAGGAGGCACTGTTTCCCCTGGGAATACACTCTTCGATCTGTGCCTGTCAATTTAATCAAAACGTTCTCAGAAAGCTCATTTATGAGCTGAAGCTAGTGGTGCCGAATGGTGGCGCGTAAAATAATTCTGGAGACTTTTTCTGGAAGAGGCGATACACGTCCTGTTCTAGGTAGCACCCCTGCCACCACACACACGCCTCTCCTTCCTTAAAAATGATCACAACATAGCCCTGTACCTGGTGCTCTGAGTTCAAAAGCACACCTGCATGAGGGAGGGAAGTCAGAGGACAAAGCCAGGGGCCCATTACACTGGCCGAGAGCTGGAGAGCCGGCCGAGCGCCACCGCAGGTGCCGGAGGTGTCTGGCAGCCCGGGGCGTTCCCTCTGAAGCGTACAGATGAAAGGCGAGGTGGGCCAACGGGGCAGCCGGACGCTCCTTCCCAGAGCTTTGAGCAGAGCAACAAGCCAGCAGAGAAGCCGGGTCCAGAGACCAAATGGGATGAAGGAAGAAGCCTCGGCTCAAAGGGCACCTGGTGGAGGACGGAAATCAGGTTGGAGGGACCAAGCTGGACGTGGGGACAGGAAATCCGGGAGGGAGAGAGGAATGAAGGATGGAGATGCCCAGAAGACAGGACGTTTTCTAGGGGGCTCTGGCCCAGCCCGTGGGTTGGGAGGAGCGTGAAGCAGACAGGCCCCTCCACGTGCTCCCATGACCGACCAAGGACCAGCACCATCGCTCTGCTGAGCAGAGAAGCAGGCGGCAGACCTGAGATAGAAACAGCTCCTGCGCCTTCTCTTCAACTCCCAGCAATGAGACGCCTTCAGCTAGAAAATAAATCTCTTTAAACTTCAATGGTAAAAACAATGACTGAAACAAGGTTTTTCTAAAATTTTTCATCAATAACACAATTCAAATATTCTCATTTACATTTCAGCAAATCACCTAATCCTTCCTTTACCCAGCATCATCATGGAAGATGACAGGGCAAGTCCCTGCTCTTAACCTGGCGGGGGGACGGGGACATACCCAGCAGGGGATGAAGAATTGTACGAAGACACCAACTTCCTGAAGCATCAACCTGACCCAAAGATTCAGGGAGAAGTGTTAGCTGGAAGTCACTCTTAAAACACTTGGTGTCAAACCAAAGATCATCCTCTGCAGGACGCGGTTAGCTCCACAGAGGTTTCAGGGTACCAGGAGGATTCAGAAACGGGCCAGGCTGTGACCCCCCCCACTCCCCCCTCCATCCCCCTATGAGCACACTTGCTCTCTCTCCTCTGGAAACTCTGGAAAACCATAAAATTAAACTGAGCTTTGTCACTTACATCCCAAAACTTTTTACAAATTATTTTTGATAGCTCTTCTCAACATACCGTTTTCCACTTTGTAAACATGGCCTTCACAAGCTTGAGGGGACTCAGGAGCCCCTATTATCCATGACCTGGAGGTGCCATCTCACGAGCAAACTTACTAATGTCAGCTCACCTCCCTGCGGCTGCTCCCCTTCCCTTACCAGATATCTGCTTCTAACAAGCTAAGGAAGCCGCATACTCGAAGCACATCATGCCGAAAATATAGGCAAACGGTCTCCAAGAGAGACCCAGAGTGTTCAGTGCGTATGGGGTGTGACAACTTTTTACAGCCAAGAGGACTTTTTCTGTCTTGGTTCTCACATATTCTGAACAGCTGAAGCTTCCAGATCAGTTACATGCTAAGATAAGACATGCTTCTGCCTGCAACTCTGGGATGCACTGAAATCCTCAACAGTAACCTACTGATGAAAAATGTTAACATTTTAACCAGAGACATTCACGACCTGCAACCAACACTGGGAGGCTTCATCCAACAAACACTGGAAACTACCAACCTCTTGAGGATGTCACATGGCAGAGACTGTTATAAATGGAGAGAGACGAAGAGTAAAGACATTTCCTAAGTATACTGAGCTGACTTTTCCAACTAGAGAACACTATTGTTAGACATCCCCCCACCCCACTTTTCACCAGTGGGTAAACATAAAAAATGCTGCGGCCAACAGTTCAAATACTCTTTTCAGGAACACAATTTTCCTCCAAATTATTTGTGTCAAGTTTAGAAATAACTTTCCTCCAAAACACCATATGGCTTTTCAAACAAGATACCTAAATGCACAACTCTCACATATATGGTATAATTTCAAATAATGCAACTCCAGTCACTATAATATTTGTATTTCAGCTAAAAGTCAGCAATCATTGACTGCTCACCACATTCCCGTCCTCAGATTAGGCACTACAATCAACCAAACAATAGGCAGCCAACCATTCCAGGAGAAAATACACGTCATATTATTTAATACCTAGAAAAAGTAATAAATAAGCAAGTACAAATTACTGTAATACAAAACAAAGGGGAAATTAGTCACATGGAGTTTGAAGGGAAGGATTCCTGCTAACAGTGAACTCTGATGAGGTCCTGAATGAGGACCGACACTGAGGCTGGCAAGCTGGGGAAACCACCATGTACTGAAAAAATGGCAACACAAAGGTACAGAGGAGGGATGGGGTGTGTAGGTGTGGACCAAGTTAGGTCAACAACTATGGCTTCACTGGTCCAGACCAACTGAACAGGCCAACCTCAGGCAAAGGAAAGTTAGACAAGATATGCCTATAGGGCTTCCCTGGTGGCCCAGTGGTTGAGAGTCCGCCTGCCGATGCAGGGGACACGGGCTCGTGCCCCGGTCCGGGAAGATCCCACATGCCACGGAGCGGCTGGGCCCGTGAGCCGTGGCCGCTGAGCCTGCGCGTCTGGAGCCTGTGCTCCGCAATGGGAGAGGCCACAACAGGGAGAGGCCCGTGTACCGCAAAAAAAAAAAAAAAAAAAAAAAAAAAAAATATATATATATATATATATATATATATATGCCTATATATCAGGGCGGGCAGAACGAAGATGTTGAACATTTTGCTTCAGAAGCATTTGTTGTAACTATTATATCCATTTTCATAAACAGTTCCCTTGAAATCTAGTTTACACTTTATTTGCATTCTCAGTATCTTTAGGTAAATCTCAAGCATCGGCTCAAGCCCTTGATCCCTAGTCAAGATACCACAAATTCCAATTCAATAAGTTTCTTCAGATTCTGGGAAAAAAAGCAAACAAGGTTCCAAAGGGCACTGTCACTGCAAAATAACAGATCTTCAATAAAATGTAATTCTTAGCACTTCACTGGGCTTGCAGGAAGCAAGGAAAATATCCAAATGCCCCAGTAACTCCTCCAATCCAACCATAATGACTGAGACAATCATAAAAACAGACAAACATCAAAGATGAAGAAAGCAAGCCACAGACTAACAGCTTGGGGGCAGGGATACCCAGAATATTTAGAAGTAAAAAAATGTAAGTGTTGAAATTAAAAACTCAATGGATGAGTTGAAGAGTGGATTAGACACAGCTCATTAGTGAATCAGAAGTGAGATCCAAGGAAATACCCAGAATGCAAACAAAACAAAAACAAGGAAATGGCAACAAGAGGGTGAGGATGAGGAGATCTAACAAGTGCATCCTTGGAATTCCCGAGGGAGAGTTTAGAAGCACAGCGGGATCTGATGGTAAGATGGCCAACAATCTTTTACAACTGGCAAGGCACAAATCCACAAGAGAAGAACAACGTATACCAAGATTATTAATAAAAAGAAAGTCACACAGAGATACACTGTAACAGGACTAGAGGACACCAAAGTCAAAGAGAGGATCCCAAAGCCACCAGAGACAGAAGACAGACCTCCACACTGACAGCCTCCTCAAGAATAATGGGGAAGCCAGAGGACAACGGAATGATAGCTTCAAAATGCTGAACAAAAATAACCAAGTAACTAGTTTTATTTGGAATCAAGTCTATTTTTCAAAAATGAGGGCAAAAGAAAGGCATTTCCAGGTAATCAAAAAACTAGAGACTTTTCCACCAACAACCCCTCCCTAAAGAAATCTCTAAAGGATATACTTAAGGGGAAAAAAAAAAGAATCCCAGAAGGAAGTTCTGAGATAGAAGACTGATGATCAAAGAAACTGGTAAAGACATAGGCAAAGCTAAAGAAATACTGTCTGTATGCAACAATAATGCTCTACTTTGCGAGGGTTTTTGCACGGATGATGATTAACACTGGAAAATAACAGTATGTAAATTCAGGGGTGGATCAGATTTAAAGTATCTCAAGTCCTTGCGCTGTCAGAAGTGGAGCTAAAATATTAACTTTAGGCTTTATGTATGTAAAATTTCAAGAATAGCCACTTAAAGACTACAATTACCATGCATCTTCCAAACCCGATCAGCGAGGTTTGAACACAGTTTCACCATAGGCTCTGGCTGAAGCAGAACTGAGTTTGGCAAAAACAATGTCAAAGTCATCAATGAAGGGTAGTGAAACCCAAGTCTTGGCTCAAAGGTCTCAAGAACAAGTTTAATACTTTGGGGGTCATAGATTCCCCGAGAAACAGAGGAAAGCTGCTGATCCTCTTCCCCCAAAAAACACTCTTAATACTTGAACAAATTTTCACACCAAAGCAGAAGACTTTTCCCAGACTCCCTAGAGAACACGGGCCTCCCAGGCCTTGACCAGCTTAAAAAGCTGGAGAGAATTAAGTTGGTGTGGGAAACAGTACAGTTGGAAGTTCCCCCATCCTCGCATTAAAACCACACATGTGGGTGAGGGACTAAGCGCTGGGCGTCATGTTTGGGGGAGGGGAAACTGGAAGTAAGTCATTCATTTAATTTACTCTTTCATTAAAATGTATTGAATAATTCAACAATTATGCAACTATCGAAAAATGTGAACTGTAGAAATTAATGACCAGAAAAAAGGTCCTAGTTTTAAAAACTGTACGCACCAATCTTACAATCTGGTGGACAAGTACACCATACGGTGAAGACAGCAAACAGACATTCCAGAAACAGCCCTATACCTAACTACTGAGTGTTTTTAATGCTCCCTTCCTGGAATGACTCAGATAAACACTGGCAACGGTCAACGGGCCCGCAAAGGACTTGTCTGGTCCACCTGGAGCCTGACTTCTTCAAAGGCACATCCCGACCCCTCAGTGTTGTCGCAAACAGACCAGTGCAATCCAGAGGCTCCTAACTCCACCCACATTCCAGAAAGAAGCTTTCTGAAGCAGAGATCCCTGTCTCCATCCAAACACTGAAAACTACAAGCTCATGGTCTGGGCCCCAGAATCTGCATGTATTCTATCTTAACAGAACCCACAATGATGCTATGTGCCTACAGATACACACAATATACAAATGATGACTCCTTATTCACAGAAACTCGACCGGTCTAAGTGCAGCTCAAATACTCAGAACTGAATGAAGTATTTCCAGTACACCATGAAAATACGTTCAATGGTTAAAATCATTACAGAGCACGAGGAAAAGATTAAATGATTCTTAGGTATCACAGCAAGAAGAGAAAAACTTATTCGAGTACACAGGACCTGGAAGCAAATTCAAAGGAAAAGCACAGGTGATGTCTCCACACTCCTGCTCAGGCAGGAGTATTCTCCGCAATTCACATTTAAGAGAGTGTGTTAATGTTCGACACACACACACACACACACACACACGTGACTCTATTACCACACAATCAATCCCAGCAGTCAAATAACGCTTTCTGCTTTCTTATTTTGGGGGATCTCAACCTCAAAAGCCAGCCAACCACACACGGCAGACGCTGGTCCATCTTGACCAACACTCACGGGGTCTCCTCATGTTTGTGACTAGCATCTGGACCACATGTGCGGATCTGACTTACAACTAAAATTCCTGCGGTGCGCGGGAGAGGTGCAATCTCATCCCAAAGTAAGGAGAAGGATCCGAAAGACTTAACTTTCCCCCAAATCCTGATTATCCTTCCAAACCAGTCAACTTGAAGACACGTTTTATAAGCCAGGTATAATTTCATTCTTAAAAGCTTACTTCCATTTTTGATTGCCTGAAACATGCATGTGTTGGATAAATGTTTTCTCAGAAGGCCAAGACAAGATCACTGGGATCTTCCTGAATTTTAAGTTAAGCTACTACAGTAGTTCTCAGGGGGGAAAAAGCCCACACCTGATGAGAAAAAGGAATGATTAAGCTAAACAAGAATGCCGCTTTCATTGTATTAGATTCCTTTCTCAAAGCACATGAACTCACTCTTCTGGTGGTTATTTGGCCACTAGATAAATTAAGATCCTTTTGATCTTTTCTCTCCTTTGGTGATATAATCAATATAATCAAAGGAAAAAAGGTTTGGTTTCAGGGTTTGGGCGCGGTGTGGTTTTTTCTTTTCCTTTAAGAATGGAAAATAAAGATGTTTCATAGGGTAAACGTAACCACTTAACACCTGGCTATAGCGTTTTATCAACTCTAAACTGCTTTCACATGCTAATGTCATTCAGGCTTCACAATTCTTTGAAGCAGTGATTATCATTCCCATTTTACAGATGAGGGAGTTCAGAAGAGACAATTACTTAAGACATACAGCTCTTCCCTTCCCAACACAGAAGGGAAGAGTGGAATCCACAACGTCTGGCTCTAAGTCTAGAGCTAAGATTGGAGCTAGAAGGCCTTTAACTATGCCACGTCCCACCCTCCATACACCCAACCCCAGTAGAAAACTCAGCTCCAGAACAGTCGATCATCTAAAGCAGAGGCTAGCAAACTAAGCCCTGGAGGACAAATCAAGACTACTGCCTGTTTTTGTAGAATCCATGGGCTAAGACTGTTTTTCACTTTTTTTAAAATTTTTTTTGCAGTACGCGGGCCTCTCACTGCTGTGGCCTCTCCCGCTGCGGAGCCCAGGCTCCGGACGCGCAGGCTCAGCGGCCATGGCTCACGGGTCCAGCCGCTCCGCGGCATGTGGGATCTTCCCGGACCGGAGCACGAACCCATGTCCCCTGCATCGGCAGGCGGACTCTCAACCACTGCGCCACCAGGGAAGCCCAGTTTTTCACATTTTTAAGTGATTTTTTTTTAAAGAGGAAGACTATTTCATCACATGTAAAAGTGACACGGAATTTGAATTTCACCGCCCATAAACAGTTCTACTGGAGCATGGCGCTCGCTCCTCTAGGGCATGGCCGATGGCTGCTTCTGGGCAACAAAAGCAAAGCTCAGCAGTGGTAACAGACTGCCTGGCCTGCAAGGTCTCAAATATTAATAACTACCTGGTCCTTTACGTAAAGTTCGTGGACCCCTGATGTAAAGGATGCTTGTCTTTTTGTGACGACTAGAAAGTTCATAGCATGGGTAAATTTTAAAAACCTGTCTTCCCTGATCCCAGCTGCTGGAGATGCAGGGGGTAAATCATTTCTGTCCTTCAACGAACAGTAGTAGTTCTTCCAATTTGGGGAGGCTGATGCTCCATCCCATCTTCTCTAGGCTCTGTTCCCTTATTTTTTTATTCACAAGGCACAGTTACAATAAGCACTTAAACATTTACTAAGGACCTATCACCACATACCAGGAACCATGCTAAGTGTTGGAGATCTCACTTCTTTTTAGGTGAGAAAACAAAGGCTTCACAGTCAGGTAACTCGCCCAAGTTCACGGGGCTAAGGCAGACCCGTGCTCTTACCATGCCAAGTTACTTCAAAAACCAAGACTTTGAACTTCCTCCTCTGCCAGTATATCCCTCTGGAATTGTGGAGTGGGAGGCCAAACATGAAACTTCTCCTTCGATTTAGGCATAACTGGACAAAACCAGGCAACTCATGCCCCAGGACCTGGCTACTAACATACCTTAGTGCTCCTGACCGCCCCCCGCCCCCAGACAAGCTGCCAGTCAGACGCAGTGCTTACTTAACAACTACTATCATTTCTGCCTCACAAATAATACTGCCTTGATTACAACAGTACAATTCTCTACCTTTAGAAGCAAAACCAGGCCTCCAGGAGGCATGTTAGATCAGGTAGAACACAATAATAACCACCACTTTCTGAGTGTTCTCTCTGGGAACCGCAGGTATGCTTTACATGTTTTTTTTTCATTTAAACTTCACAGCTCTATGAGGTAAGCTTTGATCCCAATTTTACAGATGAGGACACTTTCAACGTTAATTTGCTCAAGGAGACAGGGGTGGATTTCAATAACTAGGTTTTCTGACTCCAAATCCAGGCTCTCAATCGCCAGGCAGAGCTTTCAAATATCAACTTTCAATTCTCATATAGTCACAGTGTTGCCTACAAGTAAAGGAGAAGTGAGAAAATTCACCTTGAAATATACTGACCACACTGTTTACTGTCATCTCAACTCTAATAACTTTTTCCCAAAACTAAAACTCAGAATCAAGAGTTCAATTGTGCAGATGTGTCATTTTTCTGCAATGTACTTAGTTCTTCCAACAGATGCTCTTTGAGGGCATGCACCGTTCCCGCCCCTCATCCCTCCCTAGCTCCCGACGGAACCTCCACAGGGTAGGCATTCAATAACACATTGAATGAACACAAACTTTGTACAAAATGTGACTTATAAATGGATGCTGCCGGGAGAAGGGAAAACCTGAAGATATACAGTAAGCAAAGAAAGAACTAAATTTAGTTCATAATGCACTGGTGGTAAAAGTGTTGTGTTCAGAATAATTTTTTACACATGAGATACAACCTATGTATAAGGTGCTACCCTCACCCACACACTAATGGAACAAGCTGACTTATGTATTTATAATCACAAAAATGAATGACGAGTGAATACTCAAGCCTCAACTCTCAAAAAATAATCTAATGTAGAAACCAAAATCCCTCATGCTCTCACACTATGTACTTTCCCAACTGCGTGCCTTAGCCTCTACTTCTGGGCCTTTGCCAAACACAACACTTTCCTTCTTAGAAGGGAAGCTTCTTGAGAACAGGGAGGTTTTTTTTCCCTTTAGTACCCAAATGACCCAAGATAGTATCTTGAATACAGTAGGGCACAGCTAATGTGTGAAATGGTTGAACAGAATGGAACATTTTCAGTGCCAGCTAAGGTACACTGACCACGTACAATGTAAGGGGAGGCCAACAACCTTACCACTGATTCTCCAGAAGGCGGCCTCCTCCTGAGAACTTTGGCGAACACTTGCTTTTAAAGCAACAAAAAGTTGCTTTATAAAAAAGCAACAAAAAGTTGCTAGAAGGCTATCACTGTTGGCAACAGAGCTCCATTCTGTGCCAACGGCGATAACATACCCACAAGAGAAGACGCCGCAGAAGGCTCACCTGGTCCCTATTAAGGGTTCACAGGGGCCAAGGGGCTCTACTCTTTACAGACGCTTCCTTAAGTCCCTAAACACCCAGGTCCCTAAACGCATCCAAGAGGTAAATCAAGAGTATGCAGAAGTTTTAGTCTCTTACGAAGACCTATTTACAAATACGTATACGCAACAGAAGGACCATTTGTCCAAAAGAACAGAGAGCCTTCCAAGCTTCTGTACTCCCAGGAAGTCGACTTCGCAACACGTCAAGAAGTTCCATCGAGGCGCACAAAATGTGCCTCAAGACCCAAACTGATAACCGCATCACTTGAAGTCGAAGCTGGCGGACCGATCGCCCACAACTCAGAGTTCCGAGGGTGCCCCTTCTCACTCGCACCGCTGCGGCGCAAATGAATGACGGTGTATCAGCGTTAAATTTAAATTTCCTGGCTCCGGCCACAATGCTAACCTAATTAAAGCATGTGGTCAACGCTTAGCCTTCTCGGTGCGATGTTGTGCATCGCTCAGGCCAGCAGCAGAGTCGGGAGACAGTTGCACCCCTCCTCTCGCCCCCCCAAAACCGGAGGCAAACCCTCCCCAGAGCGCTCCGCCGAACGGCCAGGAAAGCGCCCCCGCGCCGCCCACGGACCCCGCCCGGCGGCGCCGCGGGCTCCGCACCCACCGCCTCGCCGCGGGCACTTTGGCTCCGTCCGAGCAAGTCGCTCGCGTCAGCGCTCCTGCCCCGCGGCCGGGACCCCCGGCCCCGCAACTCGGACGCCACCGCCGGGCCCGGGCGCACGCGCTTCCGTCCAGCAAACTACGGCCGGGGGGGGGAGGGGGCGGCGGGCCGGCCGTCGGGCGGGGGCCGGGCGGGGGGGAGGGGAGGTACCTCGTACAGCTCCTCGGAGGCCATGGTGGGCGGTGGAGCGGGGGGCGCGGGGCAGGGCCGGCGAGGCGCCGCGCAGCCGGCGGCCGACACTTTGTTTCACTTGGGTCCCTGCGTGGCCTGCGCTTCCTGCTCCGCTCGGCTCCGGCGCCGGTCGGGCGCGGACCGGCGCTCACTCCTGCCGGTGCGGGCCGCCGGCCGGGTTGTGCGCAGGAGCAGCTGCGCAACGCGCCCTCCGCGCCGCGCTCACTCCCCGGCGGGCCGGCTCGGGCTCGGGCTCATCGCGCCGCCGCGGGGCCGGGCCGGGCTGAAGCGGGCGCGGCGGCGGTGCACAGCAGCGCGCTGGCTCCGCGGCTCCCCCTCTCCGGTGTAGTGCAAAAAGCTTCCTACTTGCGACCGAAAAACCTGCCCCGGCTACTGAGCATGCCCAGTGCGGCCGCCCGGCCAGGCCGAGCCGCACTGCCGCGCTCCGGGTTTTCGGGCCGCCCGCGCGGGGGGGCGGGGCGGCCGGAGGGCGGGGCAGCCGAGGGGAGCGGGTGGGCCGCGCTCCGGGCGCGGCGGGCGGCCGCAGGGAGCCGGCCGGCAGGAAGGGGAGGAGCCTGGTGTGGGGGCGGGGCCGAGGGAGGCGGGGGCGGGGCTATGGGCGGGGCCAGGCTCGCCCCAGTGCCCTCCGGAGGTCCGGCCGCGCCGCGCCACCGCCCGCGCGCCCGCCTCGACGTGGGGGCCGGGCCCGGGGCGGGAGGGCGGAGGACGGCGACGCGCGCAGGGGCAGGCACCGGCGGGCCCGACGTTGGGCAGGGGGCTGCGGGGGCGCGCCGGCCCACGTCCGCACCCCGCCGCCCCGACGGCAGCGATGCGCAGCCTCCCTGCGGAGCGCGCGGAGCCCCCGCCCCCGCGCGCCCGCCGCGTCGCTTGTCCGGGCCGGGCCGGCCAGCGGAGAGCCGGCGGCGTGGCCAGGTGGAGCCCCCTCCGCACCACGTGCCCACTTCCCCCGCGGCCGCCGCCAAGACCCGGAGCCGGAGCGCGCGCCCGCGTGGGGCCCGGCGCGCTCGGCACGCGTGCTCAGCGGCAGGCCGGGGGTGGGGGCCGGGGCGGGAGCCCGGCGCAGTCGAGGGCGGCGCGAGGGCGCGGCCGCCTCCGCTCGGCCCGCAGCTTTCCCCGCGCTGGGCCTCCCTGTTCCTCTCGGAGCGTCCGCCTCCTCCGAAGAGTAGCTGGGAGGAGGGGCCGGAATCCGGGCTCCAGGGAGGTCTGGGTTCCAATGCAACGAAGCTGTCAGTGGTGGTTCTCCTTGGGGGGGAACGGCGTGGACAAGCAGGCGACCGGCCCTCCCGGGGCCACAGCGATGGTCAGGCCCTTCCTGCGCTTGGCAGGGCAGAGGGCCAATGTGGGGCCGGCCCGCATGGCTAACTCGCGGGGCATACCTGCCAGGACACTGGACGTTTACCCACCCGTGCGGGATGAGGAAGGGGCTGCCTGGCCCGACCGCCCCAAACAGCCAGCAACTCCGAACCTTCCTGCGCACAGAGCGGACCTTCTCTGCGGGGCACTGCAGAGACCCTGCCTCACGTTGTCCCCCACCCCTAGGCCTGGAAGCCCCCGCCAAACCCTCATGTCTCCCAGGGTATCTCCGCTGCCACCCCGTTCCAGGTGCTCCCTCAGGCTCCAATTCGTAATCCAGCCTCTAGAAACCAGGCTCCTCCCACCATCGAAAACCCACTTCGATGGTGCCCCATACGCACAGTTTAGTAACCACAAGGCTTTTCACCCACCCCTCTGAGCTTCCTGCCCTCTCCAGGCCCACGAACAAGCGCAACGCTTGCCCGTAAGTCACTTCAAGTCGAATCACCATTGTCTCCACGCCGGCGCTTCTGCCTGCGATTCCCTCTGCCTGGAATGCCCCCTTTCTACTCTAAACTCCTGCTCCGACGTCACCTCCAAAGCAAAGCCTTCTGACTTCCAGGGCAAAATTAGTCACTCCCTCCCCAGCCACTGAGGCGCGATCCACTGCGGAGTTTTCCTCGGTATACTCGGTTCTCTACACTCTTCCCTCCCATTTCTACACGATGACCTTCCCCAGATCTCGTCTTCCAATTCGACTCTCCAGCCCCCCACACCATTCTCTACCTACAAAATAAGTTTTTATTCAGTGAGTTGGAATTCCAGTGTCCACAGCAAAGCCCCTGACACATGATACACCTCCGATTCCCATTACCAGATGCTTCGACAAGAGAATCACAAATTAAAGTCCTCACCTCCTCAACCCGTCCAGGCACCCTCTCTGATGGCCCAGCCAGTTCTCTCTGCCCTCCTCCAAACATTAGCGCTTCTTAATACATTATTTGCTGCATCTGCTTCTCGCCTCTCTGGCACACAAATTCATCAGCCTAAGTTGTAAGCTCCTTGAAGGCAAGGACTAGAACTTTGTATACCCTACAAGTCTCAAAGCAATGACTGCTCAGTACTGCAAGTGCTCACAGGCTTGCAAGAGGTGGTTCAAAGTCACACAAGCACAATACAACATGAGTAAGAAAAAAGGGATCCTCAATATAAAACGAACAGACACATCTCACCTAGAAACCTATATACAATCCTAGACCGATGTAAATATAAAGTCCCCACTGTTACCAAGGGGAGGGGAGGAAGACAGGAGGATGTAAAGACAACCACAGCTCTACTCAGATACTGAGCTAGTACATTGGCTATATATACAATCCTAACCTCAGGAGACTTCCCTCATTGTGGAAAAAAGGGAGGGGGGATTACAGCATAAAAAAAGGTAACTCCAAAAAGTCAATGTACACGGACCTTTAATCCTGATCACCTGGGTTATCCATGCTGCTGTGATTAGCTGTCAACATCAGGAGGAAGCGCGAGGTAGAACTCAGCTGCGTAACGAAGCAGGAGCCAGCCATTCTCCCAAGCACAGGTCTACCTTTCTCCTCCAGTGATCAGTCGGTTTCCATCTTAATTAAGAACAAGGCAGAGGAGACCTGTACTAAAGTACTCAACTAGTGACTGAGAACTTGAGGTCAGCTGTCCACTGTGTTCCTCTCATTCCCCCTCCACCTAAAACACCCACTGGTTTATTTAATGCTGTTTTGCTTATGTATATACTTCACCTCGTTAGTTCGATTTGTCTTACTTTTAAGCAAATTCCACTCCCTTCCCTCACTTTTTAAATATAAACAACGTTTTATCAGTGCTCATAACAGAAGCAAATTATGTCCAAGATTATTTAATAGCTTTGAATTTACACCACTTTTTATGAAATAGTGAAGTTTTGCAGTAGTTACCATGACCACGTGTGTGGGTGCTGTGAAAGTACTTTGAGAATAAAAGGGCAATCACCTCCCCTAAACACATCAAGGAAGACATCTTTCAGCACAACAGTTTGTACTAGTAAAATATACAGATCTTAAAAATTATAGAAATGGTTGAGAAGCAAGATGGTGGACACATGCGATTAAAATACACATATACTCATTCTAAGCTTCACTTACCTGATCTGAGTTAGTGGTGGAGACCAACATGCACCAGTTTACTCCTTTTCCAAATTTATTTGAACGATTGGTATTCGACAACCGGTACCACTCAAGATAAGACTCTTCAGATCAGGAGTTAGAGCCATTCCACATCTCGGCAGAACAATGACTAATATTTTAAATTAAAGGTCCTTTCCTTTCCCCACTCAACAGCTCAACCAATCACTTCTTCAATTTTCCCAAGAATCTGCATTTCATCTACATTTGAATCCCAAGGCTCCTGAAAGGAGGTGGGGGATGGGGCTGGAAAGACAAAAGAAATGGAAAATCTAGCAACTCCTCCTAGCAGAGTCAAAGGCATTTTAAGGTTGGGTGACTGGGGAAAAGGGCTGATAACAATCCCCTTCAGCAGTTCTGCGCCCCAAAGCGTAATCTATCTTGGCTACCTCCAACAAAACCTAAAATTTAACTGCAGTTTTTATCAAGAAGTGACCCGTTTGTTTCTTTGTGCACGCTGAGGCCAAAGAAAAGTTAAATACCATTCTGGTTATAGAGCGGTCACTTCATAAATCTTGGGGAAATTGCTATCTCAATCACTTACTCAAAAGAAAGTAAGAAAACTTCAGGCGTGACAAAGCAAAAGAGAGAAGCACAGAAAGCCAGTCATAAGATGAATTCGGGTGCTAGGCCCTTCTCCAAATTTGGAGCCAAACAGTTCTTCCTTCCCTGAAAGCTTGAATTGGATACCAATGCCCCCTTCTTTTCAAGACAACCAACAACCTCTGATTCCTCATTTCAGCTGCTGCTTCCTTCCCTGGCCAAATCATCAATTTCCCCATTTCAACCGGCAACTTCTCCCTGCCTGCATCCATCTTGGTCCCAGGTATTATTCTCTCTTTTTTGTGGAAGCAAGTACCTAATCCAGCTGCCACACTGCTGTTTCCTGGCCAAACACTATGACGATTTAATCTCTTTGCCCTAGTGATAGCAGTTCTGAGACTTCTTCACATTCGATTTCACCAATTTCCTCTTAGGCTGAGGTTCCACCACTGGCAAAACCTCATCAATTTACAATTAAGGGTTATTTTCTTTCTCAACTAGATTTAGTGTTTAACTGCAATTCCTTTTTCTCTTTAGCTAACAGTGATTCTACCCAAAGAATCCTTGTAATATGTCTCCGTTGTACCTTCCTTTGATGGAAACAATCAAGACTAATGAAATTTTTCATTTGTAACTTTATACATTGTTCCACCTTCCGGAAGGAGAAAAATAACCAAAATTCATAAAGAGTAAATAGCCTTGAGACACTGCCATGACAGTCGGTTGACTTTATACCAGGGCAGTAACTAATTCATTCTGGATTCCTGAAAAAAACATCAAATGTAAATGTCCCTTGAATTATTGTGATGGGTCATTATGTTTGTCACTCAGGTGAGACCATCCCAGTAACCTCATTACCTTCTGGACTTTTCTAGAGAGAAAGAGATTATCGATCAGAGAGCAAGTGGGCAGAAGATGAGAGCAGACATTCTGGCTGGTAGCACCAGGTGCACAGGAAGCAATGGAACCCAGAATATGCCCAGGACCACAGCAGGTGGAGGTTGAAACCTAAAGCAAAGAGTAAGTGAATCTGAAAATAAAGCTTGAACCACACCAACATATGGAAGCAGGTACTGGGGCTTGATTGTTTTCAATCACTAGTATTGCTCAGTGCAGAGGTTCCCAAACTGTGGTCCGCAGACCAATAGCAACAGCTTCACCTTGAAACTTATTAGAAGTACAAATTCTCTACCACCACCCACCTACTAACACCCAACAATCTGTTTAACAAGTTCACCAGGTGATTCTGATGCACACTGAAGTCTGAGAGGCACTGGTTTAGAACAGTTTTATTTGTTTCTTTGTGGTGGTGGTTTATTGTTTTAATTGAGCTACAGATTTCAAACCAGCAGTGGATCTTTACATTATTTTAGTAGCTCTCGATTAGCATTTTTTAAGTGAGACAGGGTGGAATGGATAGAATGGAATGAACTTGGAAAAAAAATCAGAGTGCATCCATCACTCCACTAGGGTGGAACTACTGCTTCCATTAAATACACACATACTTTTAAATATATAGATATATATATGTATATATACACACACACATACATAAATACACGTGTATATTATTATACACTAGGTCGTAATGTAAAAGACATTTCTTACATTTTGATCAAGACCAAAAAATTTGAAAACCACTGTTTGGGAGATGGGTAACAAACCCCTGCAAAGTTGCATTGCTAATTATATGTGAATGGTATTGCCAAAGTGCTCTAAAACCGTTTTCTTAAATGGCTTAATGATCCCTTTTTTGCAGTACAAATTATTTCTCCATAAATGCTACAAATGTGTTCAGACCAGGCTCCTTTCTGAATTATCACATATTCTAGATTAATATATTTTGAACTAAAGAGGATTTATAGTATATATTTTAGACCTTTTCTTTCTGAAGAACGTAAAAGCTTTTCCAAAGAATATCTGTAACTGACTGTGCAAAGGGAATGCAGTTTAATTTTGTAAACAGCAACATTAAAAAAATGAATAAACAAATGAAAAGCACTTGCCCTGTGCCAGGAACTGTTATAAACACTTTACAAATATTAGCCTCTTTAATTCAACAGCACCTAATAAAAATTATAGCTAACATTTACAAAGAACCCTCAGTAATCACATCTATCCATTAAATCACCTTTTGGAATAGGCACAATGATTGTCCCATTCCTAGTAAGAGGGGACGCTAAAATTTACACTCAGGTCCAGGTGACTCTAGGGTCTGAGCCCTGAACTATTGTTATAGTCCTTCATTCATTCATTCATTCAATAAATATTTACTGACCACTTATTGTGTGCCAGGCTCCTTGCTAATTAATGTATATACAATCATCCCTGGTCTCAGGCAGCTAATAATCTATTGCAATAGATAAGCATTAAATTATCAGGTAAAAAGTCACAGTTATAAATCAAATCAAGGAAAATTGCAGGCAGCTGTGAGCACATGTGACCTGGCCATGAGTCTGGTCTGCTGCTTCCCCAAAGACAGTGTCCCTCACCCCATGGACACTCTAGACATGCTTGGACACCAGCAGAGCAGGATCATTGAAAAATTATTTTCAAATAATTCGATATCCAAAAAAAACACCCAAATAGCCATCATGGGAGAAAGCAACATTTTGACTTCCCTGCAGTTGCTTTATAGTTTAACATTTAAAAAATGAAATATTAGACATTCTAAATGATATCAAGAATAATAAAACAAAAGCCTGTGTACCCACTCCCCAGCTTAAGAATATTTCCATACGCTAGCCAATACTTGAAGACACTGGAATAATTTATGGAAGGTGGGGAGTATACCATATTCTGTTAGTATTTAGGGCTTGTTTAGTTGTTGCTTTTTATAATGAATTTAGATTTACAGAAAAACCGCCAAGATAGTATAGAGATGCCCATATATCCCTCAGCATTTCCCCTAGTATTAATGCCTCACATTAGTATGGTACACTTGTCACAATTAATGAGCCAACACGGATACATTATTATTAACTAGTCTTCATTTCGATCTCCTTAGTTTTTACCTAATGTCCATTTTCTGTTCCAGGATCTCATTCAGGACACTGTGTTACATTTAGTGATTATATTCCCTTAGGCTCCTCTCGGCTGTGACAATTTCTCAGATTTTCCTTGTTTTTGATGATCTTGGCAGCTTTGAAGAGTATTGGTGGGATATTTTGTAGAATGTCCCTCAAGTGGGATTTGTCTGTTGTTTTTCTCACCATTAGTTTGGAGAGGAAGACCACAGAAGTAAAGTGCCTTTCTCATCACATCAAAGGTACAGACTATCAACATGGCTTATCACTGCTGATGTTGACCTTGAAGGCCTGGCTAAAGTAGCACTTGGCAGGTTTCTCCACTGAAGTTACTACCCCCAGACCACCCTTTCTATTCTAGACTGTTTGGGAAGTTACACTGGGCAAAACACACTTAAGGAGTGAGGACCTGTACTCCTGCCCTTTGAGGACAGAGTATCCACAAAAATTATTTGGAATTCTGCACAGATTTATCTCTTCTCCCACAATTATTAATTATTCAATCATTTCTATTAATATGAACTCACAGATATATATCTTGTATTTCGGATTATAATCCATACTTCTTTACTTATTGTGTTACTCTGATTGTTCCAGCTTTGGCCACTGGGAGCTCTTTTGGGCTCCTGGACCTGATCATTGTGGGGGGCGGGGGGGGGGGCGGGTGTGTATGTGTGGGTGTGAGCACTTCTTTACTTTCTGACATTATTAGATGCTCCAGGCTCATCTTGTATATGTTCTGCCCCAGTTCTAGAACCAGCCAGTTCTCCAAGTAGCCCTGGCTCCTCTCATTTAAAAATCATATTAAAAGCAAGTTCTGGGTATTAGCTGTGCTTGCTGTTACTGGGACTTCTTTGGTTTTTGATTAGGTCGTGACTAAGCTAGTGAGCTAAAATCTAAAGGATGAACTAGGTAAGAGGATGATGGAGATGGTCCCAGGCTGAGGGAAGAATGTGTGCAAAGCCCTAGATGTGGAAGGAGCACGTCTCTGAGAACCTGAAAGGAGCTAGTGGGGCTGGAATGCAGAGAACAGGAAGAGGGACATAAAATGGAATTAGGAGACAGGCAAGTCTGGTGGATCATGAAAATGTCCTGGGTTTCTTGAGGAATGATCTGATCTGTATTTTCACAAAGGTTGACTCTGTGAAGAACAGATGGTTGGGGCAAAGTAGTTAGGGAATTATTACACTATTGCCTTAACTTCAATGCTTATTTTTTAGATATCAAATTATTTCCAAATAAATTTTTGGTGAATACTTTGCTGATGTCTAGCATACTCAGCATGCCCATGAGGTGATGGACAATGCCTTTAGGACCTCCAATGCAACACTGAATAGAAGTGGTGATAGTGGACATCTTTTCTTGATTTTAATTACAAAAGGAAACTTTCACTATTAAGAATGCTATTTGCTAAAGAAATTTTATAGGCATCTTTAATCTTTAATCAGATTAGGGAAATTCCTTTCTAATACTAATTTTCTAAACTTTTTAAATTAAATTGTGAATGGATATTGAATTTTGTCATCTATGGAAATGACCATATGATTTCATTCCTTCATTTTGTAAATATGTTGGCTTACATTCATTATTTTAATTTTAAATCAATTTTCTCTTTCTGGAATAAACCAAAATTTTGGTTTGGTTGCATCGTGCTCTTTATAAATTGCTAAATTTGTTATGCTAATAATGTGTTTAGGATTTTGAATTTATGTTCATGAGAAAGATTGGTCTGAAATTGTCTTTTCATATGTTCTTGTCAGGTTTTGATATCCAGGTTATACATATCTCATAAGAGGAGCTGGCATACACTTCCTCCTTTCCAATTTTTAGTTTGTGTATAAATGCCATTATTTCTTCCTTTATTATCTGTATGCATTTTCTTGTAAAGTCATCTGGTCCTGGAGCATTCTTGTTGAAAGGCTTTAAGCTATAGATTCAAATTTATCAATGAAGGAATATTCAGGTTTTCTATTTCTTCCTATGTCAATTTATCCATTTTATTGAAATTTTCAAATTTGATGGAATAAAGTTGTTCAGAAAATTTTAATATTGGTAGGGTCTGTAGTAGTGCCCCATTTTTCACTTTTCAAATTATGTGTGACTTCTCTCCTTTTATCAGCCTTGCCAGGGCTATATTAATTTATTAGCCTTTTGAAAATACCAACTTTGTACTTTGTTGATTCTCTGTTTTGGAAATGTCTACTCTATTTCATTATGCTCTTACACTATTATCTCCTTTTCACTTTCGGTTTTATTTTTTGTAATTTTTCTAATTTCTTTAAATGCCTTTGTTCATCAACTTTTAGTCTTTCCAAATGTATGTATTTAAACCTATAAATTCCTCTGCATCCCAAAAGTCTTGGTGTTTTACATTTTCATTATCATCTAGTTCAAAATAAATTTCCATTTCCATTGTGGTTTCTTCTTTGACGTATGAATTATTAGAAGTATGTTTTTAATCTCAAAATATAGAATTTTCTACTCTTTTTGTTGTTTTTATTTGATTTCTGGTTTAATGGCATTGTAGTCAAAGAACATAATCTGTAGAATTTCAATCCTTTGAAATTTGTTGAGACTTATATCCCAAATATGCTCAAATTTTATTAATATTCTACATGGCACTTCAAAAGATTGTGTATTTTGCAGATTGTGTTTATGCAGTGTTATTTATACATATAATTTATATTATATGATTTATTATATGAATCATATACTAATATATAAATTATATTTTATCTTAATTATAAACAATAAATTTGGATATATTAATATGTTATAATAAAGTTTATATATAAATATATATATATTCAAGTTTAGTATTTATGTTATTCAAATCATCTCTCAAGATAGGTGTGTTAAAATTTCCCAATATGATTGTGAATTTGTTTATGTCTTTTTAGTCCAGTTAGTTTTTGCTTTACATGTTTCGAAGCTATTTATTAGGTACATACAAGTTTAAACTGTTATATCTACCAGCTAAATGAAGCATTTTGTCATTATAAAGATACTAATCATGCTTTTGACTTTATGTCTACTTTGGCTGATATTAAGATACCTATAACCAACTTTTAAAAAATTTATGTTTGTATGATAGATAAATCTTTCTCCATCTTTGCATTTTTTTTTGTTTTTTTTGTTTTGTTTTTTTGATTTTTGTGGTATGTGGGCCTCTCACTGTTGTGGCCTCTCCCTTTGCGGAGCACAGGCTCCGGACGCGCAGGCTCAGCGGCCATGGCTCACGGGCCCAGCCGCTCCACGGCATGCGGGATCCTCCCAGACTGGGGCACGAACCCATGTCCTCTGCATCGGCAGGCGGACTCTCAACCACTGCGCCACCAGGGAAGCCCTCTATCTTTGTATTTTTAAACTTTCTGGATCCTTATGTTTTAAATATGTGTCTTATAAGTAGCAATTTTGTCTTTAAATTCAGTATGACAATCTTTGTCTTTTAATTGGAGTATTTAGTCCATTTACATTTAAGGTAATTAATAATATGTGTAGTTTTGATTCTACCATATTATTTAGTTTCTCTATTTATCCTGCCTATTCTATGTTTTTTTTTATTGATTTGTTTCAGATTGAGAACTTTAAAAATAATTATTCTATCTTTTTTCTCTTTCTTACCTTGCAAGTCATATGTTCTTTTACAAATTATATAGTGGTAACCCTAGAAATTATAACATACGTCTTTCTCTTAAATAAGTGTAATATTAATAATTTTATTTTTTTCCTGGACAACACAATAACCTAAGAAAACTTTACACATTTATTCCATGACCTACTGAGCCTGTCCCAATACTATTTATTCCATGTTAATCCCTATTGTTGTTTTGTATCTTAATTCTCTATTTTACATGCCAAAAGTCATTATAATTATTGATTTATATAGCCAACATTTATTTAGATTCACCCAACATATTTAACCTTTTTTATTGCCCTTCATTTTTTACTGTATTTCTAATCTTCTGTCTGGAATCATTTTCCTTCTGCTTGAAGAACAATTAATATTTTATTTATTGAAGACTGCTGCTGATGAATTCTCTCATTTTTGTTTGTCTGAAGATGTCTATTTTACCTTTTTATGGAAGGCTATGTCACTTAGTATAGAATTCCAGGTTGGCAATTTTCTTTTTTTTTTTTTTTAATTAAATCATCAAGCTTTCCCCACAGCATTATTAAGATATAATTGCCAGGGACTTCTCTGGTGGTCCAGTGGTTAAGACTCCATGCTCCTAATGCAGGGGGCCCGGGTCCAATCCCTGGTCAGGGAACTAGATCCCACATGCTGCAGCTAAAGATCCCACATGTGGCAACTAAAAGATCCTGCATGCCACAACTAAGACCCGGCACAGCCAAATAAATCAATAAAATAAACAAATATTTTTTAAAAAGATATAATTGACATATAATATTGTATAGATTTAAGGTGTACAACGTGGTGATTTGATACATATACATATATTTGATACATATATTTTGATTTGATACATATATTACCACTATAAGGTTAGTTGACACCTCCATCACCTCTCATAAATATAATTTTTTTGTGTTTAGAACATTTAAGATCTACTCTTAGCAATTTTAAGGTATATATTACAGTATTGTTAACTATAGTTGCCATGCTGTATATTAAAGCCCCAGAACTTATTCCTCTTATAACTGGAAGTTTAAATCATTAAGATTAATTGGTTCTGGTGAGGTTCCAGTTTAGTTTGAAAAGGAAAGAGTACAAACACTTGGCCATTAATCAGTATGTGAGGTTCATGAATCATATGTGTTAGGCATGTATAAGCCTAATGTCTGTAATTCATGTGTATTCAGTATTAAGAATATACAAAATATAAACTGGTCTAACTATTGTTATATAGTTGAGCTCTTTAGGAGACCTAATTTATCCAAAGCATTAGGATGTATAATTAGTGTATCAATTGTCTCAAATGCTTCCCTTCCTGTCAGGTTTCTTCTTGGTCCCTTTATGCTAATTTCCCCATAGCTCAGGTTTGGATTTTTCACACTGAATAGATCAGTTTCACATATGCTTTCCTCTATGCTGGAAATGGGTGGGCTGTCCCCTACTTTCCTGAGTCTTCTTATTCTTTCCGTATTCATTGCCAGCTCCGTGAATATTTCCCTAAATGAAGGAAGCTTTTTTCTGACCAATCTGTAAAGAACCAACGCCATCCGCATTTAGCACTAAACCCATCAACACTGCACAGCATAAACATTTATTCTTGGGTAGGTTTACTACTTGGATCATCATCTTTTCTTTTTAAATTGCCATGCTGGTTTTTGTCTTTGTCCTTGTGTATGTTTGATGCATCTGTACTCTCTGCTTTAGAGAAAGAGAGAGAGAGCTCCAAAAGAAACTAGCCAACAACACTGTGAACCCATGAGCTCCCGCTATATAGGGTTCAGAGATGATGGTGAGGTTAAAATACCATCAACTCTACCAGCACATTCTCTCTGTTTTTTAAAATTTCAGCTTTATTGAGTTATAACTGACAAAGTTGTAAGATATTTAAAGTGTATATCACATGATTTGATATATTGATACATACACATTATGAAAGGATTTCTCTTCAACTAGTGAACACATCCATCACTTCACATATTTTTCTCCTTCTCCTTCCCCTCCTCCTCTCCCCTCCCCCCCTTCTTCTTCCCCTCCTCTTCCTCCTCCCCCTTTTTCTTCTTCTACTTCCTCTTCTTCTTCCTCCTCTCTCCTTCTTCTCCTGCTTCCTCCTCTCTCCTTCTTTGTGAGACCATTTAGTTTCTACTCATTTAGCAAATTTCAATTACACAATACAGAGTTAGCAACTATAGTCACCATGTTTTACATTAGATCCTCAGACCTTATTCATCTTATGTGGAAAGTTTGTTCTACCAGTGCTTTCTTACAATAACCTTTCATGGAGCACTTAGCAGGGGGTGTTCTTTCTTGAGTATAGAGGATATAAGGTATCCAGCTGAGGTCAGTTCCTGTAGATAAAAGATTGTTTCAACCCCAGGTTGACTGACTAACTTCAGCAGAAGAAGCAACAGATTTGCTTTTGGGAATAGAGGTAAAATAAAACTAATCTATTCAAGGAAAGTTATTGTCAAAGTCTTAGAATTTCTAAAAGAAAAAGAACAATGCATTCTTTTAGTTTAAGCACTAGGATATACAAAGTTACTAAAAATAAAAAGCTGAGAACAATTTTAATGTCTAATAAGCATGACTAAATAAATTGTGGTACCTTTACATAATAAAATATTATGTGCCCCTTAAAAATAAGATTTTTTTAAAAGATTGGGAAATGCATACATCTTAATATTAAGCAAAAGGACCTGAACACAATGCATAAAATATATCTGCAAGGATGCAAATATCAAAAATGTTTAAAACTAGAAATATTAATTTTTGTTAGGGAGGAGAACAGGGTGACGGAGGGACAGAGGTCAGAGAAGGCTCTTCACTCAGCTTTAAATTATGTGAATGTATCACTTACTTCTTAAAAGTTAAAATGAGTAAAATGAAGAACCAGGAAATATAAAGCCTATGAAATATAATTTCAACTATGCAAAGATGGACATAGAAAAATATCTAGCAGGAATTATACTAAAATATCAATATGATTCTCTCTGGAATTACAGGGTTTTATGTCTGTATTTTTGAGAGATTTTGGTAAAAAATGTTATTTTTAATGAAAATAAATTTTATTTGAAAATAAATGGAAAATATGAAAAATTTTAAATGTAGGAAACCTATTTTAAAAATCTTTTAAAGAACTATAGCTTGGGACTTCCCTGGTGGTCCAGTGGGTAAGACTCTGCAGTCCCAATGCAGGGGGCCTGGGTTCGACTCCTGGTTGGGGAATTAAGATCCCACATGCCGTGGGGCAACTAAGCCCACGCTCTGCAGCGACTGAGCCCGAGTGCTCTGCAGCCTGTGTGCGACACAGCTAGAGAGCTCGTGCGCTGCAATTAAGACCCAACGCAGCCAGGAAAAAATAAAAAAAGTTTTCCTCATTTTCTTGCAGAGTTGTGCTTGGGAATCAATGGTTTAGATGAGCATCATTTCAACTCTAAAACTGTATGATTCTAAATATAGAAATAGGCAACAAACTTAAATAGTCTGAACTTATAGTCTATACATTTATTCATGTCAATCAATTATGGATACAGTGGTGGTCCAAACCAGTCATTTATGCTCACATAGAGCTCACAAAGATGGTGACTCTTCAGTTATCAAATAGGCTTCGTAGTTTCACTTTTCAGTACACACTGATGCCACTTATTGGCCTGCATGCTCTATATGTCACTGAAAAGCATGATAAGCTATGAGGCAGACAAAAGTAACTCCATTTTATCAAAGAATTTGAAAGTGAATTCACACAGTTGATTGGACTGGAAATCAGGTATTCGTAATTTCAAAATCCATGATCTTTTCATTTCCTTTATCAGAGTAATTTGCTTCCTTTAATATTATATTGTTTGTAGATGATTTACATGATAACTCATTCCAAGCCTCTGAGGGACATAAAAGATGTTTGAAATCAATCCTTGCCCTCCAGGAATTTAAAATCAGGCCAAGGAGGCAAGATACAAACACACACACACACACACACACACACACACACACACACACACACACAGGAATTTTCCTTACAACAAAGGCAACATACAATTGAGCTAAATGAGTAATGCGAATAATAAACACAGTAGTTGAGCTTTAGAGGAAGGTAAAAACCACAGAACCAAATCAGAAGCTTGAGTTGGGCATCTCAAGGGCAAGAGGTGGGAGAAAATATTATTTCAAGCAAGGAAAGACTATGAACAAATGCTTAGAAGGAAAATAAAATGCCTTTTCCAGGGAGCACGAAGACTGCTGGGCTGCCCGGGCTGATAAACTTGGATAAATAGGTTGGGGTCGAATTGTGGAAGCTTAGACTGTTAGGCTAACGACCTGAAGACAGTGTGGTCAGCTAAAGGACAGACAAGTGGTGCCCTCTGGAAGGTTCATCAGTGGTGATTCCGGGAAGGAGGGCGTGCACAAAAGTTAGAGGCAGGGAGAGAGAAGACAGCGGTTTTCTGGAGACTCTAATGAGTGTGTGAACTAGAGGAAGGAAGAAAGGAAAATTAGGGAGAAGCAGCATTACAGGACCTGGTGATGGATTCAGTATGAAGGGTAATGAGGGGGGAGGACCAAGCAGGTACCCAAAGTTTTAAGCTTCCATATTTAGTAGGAGAATTATGGTACCATAGGCAAGAATAGGGACAGAGCAAAAGTTTGTTTGGAAGAAAATAAAGAAAATTTAACTCTAGGGATAAGTTTTGGGAGGCAGCGTAACCTGACACGCCTGCGTTCACATTTTAGTTTTGTAATGTTGAAAAAAGCCCAGCTGAAATCAGGACAAGTTTCAGTGCCCCCTCATTCCTAGTTTCCTAATAAATGAAGGTGGTAAAACCCACCGATACGATAGTTCAGAGGGTTACAAATGAGACCTGTTTTCAAAGCATCTGTTGTGGCATGCAGTGTATATAATCAATAAAATGACTTTTTTTTTTTTTTTTTTTTGCGGTACGCGGGCCTCTCACTGTTGTGGCCTCTCCCGTTGCGGAGCACAGGCTCCGGACGCGCAGGCTCAGCAGCCATGGCTCACGTGCCCAGCTGCTCTGCAGCATGTGGGATCTTCCCGGACCAGGGCACAAACCCACATCCCCTGCATCGGCAGGCGGACTCTCAACCACTGCGCCACCAGGGAAGCCCTAAAATGACTTTTTTGTTGTTGCTAAGCCTTATTATAGTGCTAATGAATAAAGTTGACAGTAATTATTAATGGCTGACATGATGAATTTGATGTGCCAGTGGAAGTATCCAGTAGGTCATCTGAGTGGAGAGGTTGGAACTAAATGAATATTCAGACTGGAGAGTCATCTGTTAACAGTGATAGTTGATGCCTGAAGAAGGATTAGTTAACCTAGCAAGGGAGAAGGGAGAAGAAGTGGCCTGAGTGCTGAACTTAGGAAATGCCCAGAGTCAGAGGCCGTGAGGAGGAAGAGAAAACCTTTGTTAAGACAAAGGCTTAATCAGAGAGGGAGTGAGAGAAGAAAGAGGATGCAATACTACAGAATTCAAGAGAGTGGTGACTTCAACAAGGTAGTTGTGAACATTTCTAAATGTCGCTGAAAAGGCAAGTAAATATTACTTAAATTTTTGAGTGATTTCAAGAATTGGCATGACTGTCAAGATCATACATGTTATATACGGGAAAGAATCTGAAGAAGAATGGACATATGTCTATGTATAACTGAGTCACTTTCCTGTGCACCTGAAACTAACACAACATTGTAAATCAGCTGTACTCCAATATAAAATAAAAATTAAAAAATAAAAAACGTGTGTGTTAAATTTTAGGCATAACCACTAATATAGTGGAAATAGAATATATTATTTCTAACTCAGTGATGAATAAAAAGAGAATAAAGATCAAATAATCTAACAGAAGATGGAAGAAAAGAGGGGCAAGTAAAAATTATGGCAAATAGAATAAAAAGATCATACATGTTACAAATGATTTGAATAATATATTTTTCAAGAGTACATATTTATCACCTTCAAGGATAGACTTTCTAATTAGAGTAATCAAATATTAATTTAAGAAATAGGGGGCTTCCCTGGTGGCGCAGTGGTTGAGAGTCCGCCTGCCGATGCAGGGAGCACGGGTTCGTGCCCCGGTCTGGGAGGATCCCACATGCCGCGGAGCGGCTGGGCCCGTGAGCCATGGCCGCTGAGCCTGCGCGTCCGGAGCCTGTGCTCCGCAATGGGAGAGGCCACGGCAGTGAGAGGCCCGCGTACTGCAAAAAAAAAAAAAAAAAAAGAAAGAAATAGGAAGGGTTTGTAATCAGCTTATTAAAGTACTAGCCAGAACAGTGCTGTTTATGAAGATAATCTAATGACATTGTAATAAACACCTAAGGATAAAAATTGTTGGGAAATAACTCTTTAATATTCAACTACTCCTTCTTACAAATTACACTCTTCCTTTGTTTAATATACCCAGAAAACAAAGAGTCAACTTCAACCGTTCTTTGTTCAAATTCCAAATGATACAGTCAGACTGATTGGGATTTTACTATTTTGCCTGTTGATGAGTCCAAGAGCTAAATGTCAAAGATCAAGTGCCTTATCTACCCTTCAATGTCTGTCTATAAGTTTAAGAGGTCTTATGGCACTAAATACACCTTCTGAAGTAAAGACCTGTCAACCTTGTGGACTTAGAAATATGACTGGTTTACATTCATGGTGCCCATATGTCTCAGAAAAATCACAGCTGAGCATCATCCTCAAGGCCCAGCTGCTACAAGTACTTGGCGTAAAGACTTTGAGTAGCGGCTTCACTGGTAAATGATGCCAGGGACGCCATTCAATTCAGCTGAGATTTATGAAGTTAATACAATTGATTTATAAAAACGAGTTGGTTTACAAAACACAGGCAATACAAAGAGGTAGAAGAGACTGTCAGAGGGAAAAAGGGGTAAGAAGAGACAGCAAGGATAAGATTATTACAGAATACTATATTCCATTTGCTGAGCAAATGTGGCTCAAGTCTCCCAGTGGCCAGAACAAAGAGGAAAGAGGAAACCTTCAAGTTAGGACGCTAGTGCTGTTGTTCAGAAGATTAAACGGTTGTTTAGTAAAAGCCACAGTTCCCCTGTACCCCCAGGGGAAATTCTCTTGTGGGTCCTCATAAAGAGGAATCTGGGGCTTCCCTGGTGGCACGGTGGTTGAGAGTTCGCCTGCCGATGCAGGGGACATGGGTTCGTGCCCCGGTCCGGGAGGATCCCACATGCCATGGAGCGGCTGGGCCCGTGAGCCATGGCCGCTGAGCCTGCACGTCCGGAGCCTGTGCTCCGCGACGGGAGAGGCCACAACAGTGAGAGGCCCGCATAACGGAAAAAAAAAAAAAAAAAAAAAGAGGAATCTGGTGACATAGCAGATTGGGCTATCAATAAAATCCCTAAGTGAAAGGTAATGACACATTTCCTAGGGTTGGGTCTGATAGCACCCCTCTCTCTACGTACAGCTTAGTCAAGTCCATTCTGCAAGGAGGCAAATACCTGTGATCTAAACACACAGTGCTCTGATGCCCAGATTTGATCCAAAGTTAAAGTTTAGGGTACCCAGCAGAATGGATAATTTGCATACCCTTCAGGGAATTCTCACAAACGTTATTTCTCAAAAAATCAGTGTTTGCTAGAGGACTGGCCAGCAGACAGTTCAAGGCTGCATTCTCTAGTGAGAGCCCGGAGAGCAGGTCTTCTATGTGAGAGGGGAGGCATGCATGCCTGGACCACTGAAGACCACAGGGAAGGAGCAGGTTCTCTCCTGAAGGTGACCTAGTCCAGCTGGGCTCGCAGACGGGCAGCACATGGCCTAGTGACTGTGGACAAGTCACCATCTGACTCCTTTGAACCTGTTTTCTCAGTTTAAAATAATAATGATCTTTAAAAATGTACCTTCTTTTGGTTTACACTCATGTAAGCCAGACCTGTAAGGGTTTTCAAATACAGTCTCTCATTTTGTCTGATTTGGTCCTTACTGCAATATGACGAGACAGGATGGGATTCATCCTCACTTTATAGACAGTGGCCAAAAAAGGAAGAGGGGACATCTGAGGGTCTCTTTGAGGGCTAAGATTCCACAATTTTCACTATGAAACATCTCATCTCTCTGGTCTTCCAGGATCACAGCCTCGATTGTTGTAGGCTTCACCTGCGCTTCTTCTTGGACTAGGAACCCCTAGGAGGCAGGGTCAGGGCATTTGTTAGGAGAGCACCACGCAGGGGCTGAGTATTATCCTGAGCTCGGCCCACACGGTGCACTTCAATCTTCCCGGTTCTGAGTCTTCCTCCCCGAAGTTAGGATGAAAGCCTGTTGTTCGGACATGTAAATGTTTAAAGTTGTCATGCCAGCAGGCAAAAGAGACTCTGAATGCCTTACAGCTTTAAAGAGCTGTACAGACCTGTGTTTGGAGGCACTTAGGAGCCCCGCATTGCCTTTCATGACATTCACCTCGGGAAGGATGGTCGGTTGATGTCTATCCTCTTGGTTCTCAGCCTCGGGGACAGTCATGGGGCGTTAGCGGATTTCTCAGGACCCTCTCCCCCTCCCCTCCCCTCCCCCCTCCCCTGAGGATATTAACACGGGGGAGAGGCTGCCAGGAAGCCCGGTGTCCCGTCTAATTGCCCCACACGTCATTGTGCTTTCATTCTGCAGGGGATTCGTCGGGTCACGCGTGCCGCAGCACATGCTGGGGCCTGGAGGAGCTGTTTAATGGCCACAGAAATAGAGATGCCAGGCGGGCCAGAGGGCCGCTGTGGCCTTGCCCGGCGTTAGCAAATTCATACCGGCCGAGCCAGCAAAACAGTCGCAGGAAATCTGGGCGGGGCACCCCCATAGCATGTTTACAGTCCTGCAACTTGTAAGAGATAAAGACTTTTGTTCAGCATCTACAATGAATGAAAGTGGAGATTTCCTGGATTAGTTTGCATTTCCAAGTATGGTTTCTTCTTCTGTCATTTTGTTGTTTTTCCTGCCCACTGGGAGAAGTTTTAAAACCAAAACTGGTTGGATAGAGTTAAAAGCTGGTCTGTACCAGAAAGGAGCCGCTTATCGTGTGAAATTGCGTTTATTTTCTCTCCTCACCCCTGAATGGGGAGTGCATTTTGTGGGAATATCAGGGTATTTCATCCCCATTTTCGCTGATCTCTTGGTAAACAACAGTCATCCTCATTATCACCATTAAAGTTCTAGATGTTGAAATGGCCTAAAAGCCAAAGGAAGCAATACTTTGAATACATTTTAAAAAGGGGAGGAGGAGCAAAATAGAAGAAGTATATTTAAGTGTTTAAATAAATGTTGCTCTTTTGGAAGAAGTAGCGTGGCATGGAACAGTGCTTCCCAAACTTGAATGTGCCTGCACAGCACCCGAGGACCTCATGAACAGGCAGATTCTGACTCTGTAGGTCTGGAATGGGGCCTGAAAGCCTGTGTTTCTAGCACATTCCCAAGTGATGCTGACACTGCTGGTCTGTGGACTACACTTTATATAGGAAGTATAAACCGACCCTTCTTAGCAACATTTCTACCTTTTTTTTTTTTTTTTTTTTTTTTTTTTGCGGTACGCGGGCCTCTCACTGCTGTGGCCTCTCCCATTGCAGAGCACAGGCTCCGGACGTGCAGGCTCAGTGGCCATGGCTCACGGGCCCAGCCGCTCCGCGGCATGTGGGATCTTCCCGGACCGGGGTACGAACCCATGTCCCCTGCATCGGCAGGCGGATTCTCAACCACTGCGCCACCAGGGAAGCCCCATTTCTAGCTTTTAAAAGAATTTCTGGATTACCCTCATTAGATCATTAAAAGGGATATTTTGCTCAAAACCAAATATCTGTAATTAAAAACTCTAGAAGGACATGTCTGATTCGTGTGTGTGTAAGATAGCAAACTCATGTCTACAAACTTAAAACATGTACAGAATCTTTAAAAAAATTATTTCTCTAGCCTTTACGTTTACACACACTTTTCGTACCCATTTAATATTATTAATCATACTTATTAATTTAAGAAGAGTAAGTAGTCACTACCTAATTAGAAATGAGAACACAACTGTTCCAAATTGCGGGGAGTGGCACATGCAAAGGGCCAGAGTCTCCCCCCATAGAGAATTTGTTCTCTCAAATGAACTCCCTTATACCTACTTTGACCATAAGGTCTAGTTGGTTCCTGCTCTCTTAGTTTATCTATTAATAAGGCCCCCTTTCACTCTCAAAAGAGTCCCAGTTTCAAAAATCACAGAATCACTCTACATAGAGCCCATACTGCTTGTATGGTCATCTGGCATTTAACACGTTGTTGTCCTGGGTTGCTAAGTATTTCTACTGTGTCCATGTCTTAGGTATCCAATGAAATTATAATTTATTTTAGAGTATCAATAATCTCATTCATTCAGTTGATCAATATGTATGGAGTGTTCTTTAAAACAACCTGAAGGTACTGTCCATATGCAATTGCAAGTGGGCGTCTGAGTGTGCGTAAAATCAGAAAACACAAGTCTGTTCAATAATATCTGGGTAGCAGTGGCAGCCTTGGTAGAACAAATTTATCCATCCATCCACTCAGCCACACATCCACTCATCCACCAACCACCCATCCCTCCATTCACCCACTCACCCACCTGCCCACCTGTCCCTCCACCCTTCCACCCACCCACCCATCTATCCATCTGTCTGTCCATCCATCCAAAAAAAACTGTATTGAGAACCACTCTGTGCCAGGCTTCGGGCTAGGTCCTAGAAGTACAGCAGCAATCAAAGCACAGCTCCTGCTCCTAGACTTCTTGTTCCTTCACACAGAAATGTTTATTGACTTATTTTTTAAAATAAACTTTTTTTTTCAGTTCTGTTTGGAGAAATGGGAACAGAAAATGAGTATCTACTGTGAATGAGCACAGATCTGGAAATACAGAGACCATGATTTTGGCTCAGAATGATAGAACAGTATGCCTACAAGGAAGTCACTCCACCTCCTGTGCCTCAATTTCCTCTTCTGTAAAATGAAGGCGCTTGATGATTGCTAGGATTCCTTCTAGTCTTACAATTCTGTTACAGGAGTTAAGACGTTTTCTCCTCTCCCATTAAAGATTTCTGGGAAGAGGATTTTAGGAAAGCTTTGAATAGCAGAGGGAATAAGATTGTAGAGCCTTCAGGGATGGTTAATTACTTAGCTTTTGCACATTTTCCTTTTTTATCTTTCTCAACTCTGTCATCAGTTTTACAGTTTACCAAGATTTCCATTTTTGTTTCATGAAAATTTGTTTTTCATTTCTTTGACGTCCATCTCTCTGTCCAACCACATCCTTTTTCCTTTCCTGGGTCCCCCGTCCCGTGTCTGTCCATCCTCTTGGCTTTCTTCCCTCATGTCTCCCAATGCCATCAGACCTCAGTTTTTCTCCCATCTCAATTCTTGCTTTCTGTTTACTCAGAGTTCTCTGTCTCGGGCACCATGGGAAGCCAAGTAGACATTTGCTACACAACCTGTGTTATTAATACACATTTTTTATGTTTTTTCTCAGGGGAAGATGGAGCGGCAGGAACCTTACATCTCTTGGAAAAGCTGCCCAGATGACCTGGTGTGTCAAGAAGTTACCTGACCCGCCCTGTGAATGGCATATATCTCTGCAGATTTGCTTAACAGATACTGATTAAACATCTGCTGTACACAGCATTGTGGCAACACACAGGAACAGAGAATCAAAAGAAGGGTAAAATATATTTCTCTTCTTGGAACTTAAAAAAAAAAGAATTAGGATGCAGTGTGACAAATGCCATGCTGCTGTGGGAACATGAGGTAAGAGCCTCTAATGATTCCCGGGGGAAAGCTCCTCTGGGCTGTTACGTCTGACTTCCCAATCACAGTGGCTTCTTCTCTGCCAGCTGCTGCCGGTGCTCCTGACTTAGGGGCCTTGCATTGGTGGGAAAGAGACACACGTTCCAATTCTCTTGTCTGTGTCAGGCACTAAAATCACCACAATTTGAGGTTTCCATTTTGCAAATAAATGCACCGAGTGCTGGTACAGGTACTTTAGACAAAAGAGAATCAGGATACGGAAAACCAGTTTAGACCTATGCTTTCAAAGCAAAAAAATCCAATGCTTAATTTTGGGGAAAATCCATGGTTGAGGAAATGGGAGTTATAGTGGCAGAGGTGGGGCATTAAGGGGCAGTTCGCCTCAGTAAAAACTGCCTTAAAGGAAGGAAGAAAGCGAGGAAGGGAGGGAGGGAGGAAGAAGAACAAGAAAGAGAAGGAAAGAAGGAGGGCTTCCCTGGTGGCGCAGTGCTTGAGAGTCCGCCTGCCGATGCAGGTGACGCGGGCTCGTGTCCCGGTCCGGGAAGATCCCACATGCCGCGGAGCGGCTGGGCCCGTGAGCCATGGCCGCTGAGCCTGCGCGTCCGGAGCCTGTGCTCCGCAACGGGAGAGGCCACAACAGTGAGAGGCCCGCATACCGCAAAAAAAAAAAAAAAAAGAAAGAAAGAAAGAAGGAACAAAAGAGGAAAATCTGAGATCTGTATGGATTTAAATCCTATTGACTCTCTTCAGTCAAAATTCAGAAGTGTTTTAGGTAATAATCCATTAATGTCTATGAAGTTTTAGCATTAAATCATTCATCTGAGTACCTAGGAGGGAGATCCCGAGACCAAGGATCCAATTTTGGACAGGGATCAGGGCAACATCCAAGAAGCGGGTAAGACCCCGAGGAGTAGCCTGGGTAGGGGCCCCCCTGGTGGGAAGGTGTGGCCTGTGTGGCGCAGCGCAAGGTGAGGACAGCTGGGACCCCGTGCAGGGGAGAAGGTCCACCTTCTGGCCCCGACACGCTCACGCTTTCCCTGGCTCCAGGTGCTCTGGAAGGCAACCACCGCACACCTTCCTTCCCAGGCCGAGTCTCCAGTGAACGCCTAGGACCTGGCCCCGCACCTGCTTCTTTCCTGCCTGCTCGCGCCCCCACTGACCTTTCCAAACCACAGACCAGGGTGTTGGGCTTGGCCCCTCCTCCTCCCTCATCTGCCATCCTTAGGCAGGCACCAACATGCCCGTGCATCCACTGCTGTCCAGTCCTGTTTTTGTACCTTAGCTCTGGCCAAACCATCTCAAGACTGCATTAGTGAGAGAGGCCATTCGCTGGGTTCTCTACTGAAAGTCATCTTTCCAACCATCTTCCGTCCTGGAGCGAGCTCTCCAAGCACAAATCTGAGGTGTTCCTCTCCTGTTACCCTCGGGATAAACTCCCAGCTGGTCAGCGTGCCACACCAGGACCTTCGGGGTTTGAACGCAGCCTTCGGGCCGGCTCCTGTCACACCCCTACCACGGCCCCCAGAGATGCCCACAGCGTCCTGAACGCACACTTGCTCTGCTCGTGGGCTTTTGCACAAGTTGCATCCTCGTCTGCATGGCCTTCCTGCCCGCCTGCCTGCGCTTGGCTAACTTCTATTTATCCTTCTTGGTCTCTGCTGGGCATCATCTCCCTAAAGGAAGCCTTTTCTTCCCACCATTTCCCCACAAGACGGGGTGTGACATGCCTGGTATGTGCTCACACAGCACCTGACCTCACCCCACGAGAACCACCATCTTGATCTCGGAGCGCAGAGCTGGCTTTGAGTCCTGTGACGTTTCCGGTAACTGACACAGTAACTGACACAGAGCAGACGCCGTGTTTGCTGAAGGAAGGAAGGAAGGAGCGGGGGAAGGAAGGGGTTCCGGAGTGTAGGATGATACTCGGTCTCTTTACTCATTTTCCTAAATGCTAACGGCTTCTTCCTCTCCCCTGCCCCTTTTCTGCTCATTAGCACTGTAACACGTGGTTTAAAAATATTGATTAATAATCTAGAGCTGGAGTGACCTTCCTCCTGATGAGACCAGGCTGATCATGCAGGTGATGAATGATTGTCTAGTACTGAATACTTAACATGACTGAGTCATTCCTTTGAGGAAAAGACCAAAACCAGAAATCTGTCACTATGAACAATAGACCACAGCACTTAAGAGATCAGCTTTGGTCTCTGAGAGACCTCAGTTCAAGTCTCAGCTCTACCATTTGCTATGACCTTGGGTATAATTTGACCTCTTTAGGTCTTGGTTTCCCTATCTGTAAAATGGTATATACTAAGGAATGTAAAAAATGTAGTTCTAAAGTTCTGAGTAAGGATTTGATTGACATAATCATGAAATCTTTGGAGCTCTTCTTGTGAGAAACATCATCTCAAATCCTGTTCCAACTTGAGAAAGGCTTAGAAACTATGTAAGAAAAGGCACTTTTATCATACTCACTTATGGGTGTTTTATCTAAGTCATAAACTCTCAGGTTTACATGATTACTAAGAACTGTTATAATTAATAAACACTCATGTGTTTCTTATCATTCTATCATCTGACTAGTCACGTCTTTGGGTATCACACCTTGTTCCATGTTTTGTTTTTTTTTTGTTTTTTTTTGCGGTACGCAGGCCTCTCACTGTTGTGGCCTCTCCCGTTGTGGAGCACAGGCTCCGGACACGCAGGCCCAGCGGCCATGGCTCACGGGCCCAGCCGCTCCGCGGCATGTGGGATCTTCCCAGACCAGGGCATGAACCCGCGTCCCCTGCATCAGCAGGCGGACTCTCAACCACTGTGCCACCAGGGAAGCCCCTTGTTCTATGTTTAAACCACTATTATTTTGCATTTTCATAGTTGATGCAGCTAAACCTCATCCTAATCAGTATAAAAATGTGACACCTGGGAGTGGGGTGATACAAGTAATAAAATCCAAGAGCGGCATTGGCTTAGTGGAGAAAGCCAGGATTTGAACAGTCACGAAATAGAGATCGTTAGTTGGGAAGTTAGTGACCCCTGTGATGCTGTAGCAAAACATTTGTTCCAACTGTCACCTGCTGAAGCGGCCAAAGAAAACGTGCAAACTGAGGGAGTAGCCAAGGGAAAAGGGAGCACATGTAAAATTTTGATTTGTATTGGTTGCTTCTTGTGACTTTTAGCCAAGATATGAACTTGGGCTGGAACTATCCCTCCTGCCAGCACAGATGGGTGGAAAAACGCCTTTGCTATGGGATGTCTCTGCCTGTGATCTAAATCGACTGAGTCATAATTGGGAGTCTTGCAGGAGTGAAAAATCCAACCACATTGTCCCTCAATATCCTCGCAGGGGTTGGTTCCAGGATGCCCCGTGGACACCAAAATCTCAGATGCTCAAGTTCCTTATATTGTACAAGATGGCATAGTATTTGCATATAACCTATGCACATCCTCCATGCATTTTAAATCAACTCTAGATTACTTATAACAACTAATACAATGTACATACTATGTAAATAGTTGCCAGAGTGTGCCAAATTCAAGGTTTTGCTTTACTTTCTGGAATTAAAAAAAAAAAAAAGAAAATTTCCACCAGAGGTTGGTTGAATCCATGATCCAGAACCTGTGGGTATGGAGGGCTGACAGTACTTTACCCAGACTGAAGCGGTAGTAAGAAGTGGCTGCAAGCCCATCCTGCCTTGGCAGGAGAGAAGAAGGTGGCCCCAAGCCCTTCTCAACCATCTTCCCTGGTATTCGCTGCCAGACAATGGAAACAAGCCCAGCCATAAAGATCAGATGAAAGGTGTTGCCTGCCATCCCACCCAGCTTTTTCTTTCTTAGTTTCAGATGGTCTCAAGGAGAGCCAATGTCAATTTGAGAGGGAAGGGATGGGCAGAGCCTAAAGAGCTCTAAATAAAAGATGAGACTTCAGGCTTAAAGAGTGTTTCTAGACACAGTTTTAGGCTGAGGTAACTCATGTTTGGAACTAACTGGAAGCAAATGGGTTGGTGGCTTACTATATTTGGATAGAAACCTCCAGCTTGGCCAGCAAAATCTTATGATTATTCAGCTCTCCAAAGAATCCCTGGGTCTCTGCACCTGCACAAGCAAGAAGTTGGCTGTGGAAACCAAGCAACTCCAAAGAAGATCACATCCTCCAACACCCACGTCTCAGAGACAGCCGTGCAGGCAAATGGACAAGAAAGAACCTCCTAGAGGGCAAGGCCAAAGGTCTGGGAAGAGTTCCCCCAAGGCAGCAGCGGCCAGGGGGCAATCAAGGAATGTACTCCCTGCCAGGAACGGGGTCTTTGCCCCTCCTGTCCTCTCGCAGGGTTTGATCAGTGCTGTAGCCCATACTTGCAGTATTTCCCTTTCTTCCTTTTGATGACAGGAGTTTATCATGGTTATTCTGCTCCTACTTCAGCAATTCTATTGCATGTAAATGCAGATAACTTTTTTTTTTTAATTACCAGACCATGAGGAACCACATCTGAATGTGATGGAGATGACTTCACATCATCTAGAGATGCTGAACTTTGAGTGAGATGGAATAATTGGATGAGACGTTGAGGTCCTCTCCTCTGCAGAGGGAAAGGCATGGGTCTAGGTAGACGAAAAGGGGTATGCTTGGATATTTGGGGAGCCAAAGGGGCAGGCTAGAGCAGAAACTGATAGCTGCCTTCCAACTCCCACTCTTCTCTTTTCCTTTAATATAAGAATCCTGACTTTAAAATTGGATTGCCTACCTCTAGATGTCTTTGAACTGAGAAATAAAGTTCTATCTTATTTAAACCTCTATATTTTAGGGTTTTGTGATAGGAAGCTGAATCTCATCACAATTGATACACTGTGTGATTTGGCCAATTGAACATTAAGAACGTGCAGCAGTTGATTAGTGGTGTGGATCTGAGGTCTGGTCCACTGATGAACTGAACTATTTATTGCCTGGGAGCTTGAAAAGAATTACCTCTGTTGCTTTCTTTAGCTCTGGAAACGGTCAGAGTTAGACTGAATTAGGATGTAAGCCTGATACATTTTCAGGATTGGAAAAGATTCCATAGTGTTTTGCCAATTTAAAGTGATTCCAGAGTGGACACCCCGTCTGGCAGATGGCATCCTGCCTGGGAGACCAAGGGAAGAACCAGGGGTTATGGTTTGGGTGGGAGCAGCTCTGTCACTCACACTATCTGATCCGACCCTAGTGTCCAGTGTTAGCAAGAAGGGGTGGTTGGGCTTCCCTGGTGGCGCAGTGGTTGAGAGTCCGCCTGCCGATGCAGGGGACACGGGTTCGTGCCCCGGTCCGGGAAGATCCCACATGCCGCGGAGCGGCTGGGCCCGTGAGCCATGGCCGCTGAGCCTGCGCGTCCGGAGCCTGTGCTCCGCAATGGGAGAGGCCACAACAGTGAGAGGCCTGCGTACCACAAAAAAAAAAAAAAAAAGAAGGGGTGGTTTCTCATGTCTGGTAATTCAGAAGAAGGACTCGTTAGAAAAGTAGTCAAATTTAGTATATTAAGTTCAGTTCAATGATGTTATTTTACTTTCTATGGGCTTTACATAGGGTTTCTCAAGCTCACACTATTGACGGTTTCTACCATACAGTCCTCCACGGTGGGGCTGCCCTGTGCATTGTAGGATGTTCAGAAGCGTCCCCTCCCGACCCTCTACATTTACTAACAGTGCCCCCCGCCCAGCGGGCACAACCAAAAATGTCTCCAGACGTTGCCAGGTGTCCCTTGGAGGTCAAAAGTGCCCCCGGTTGAGAACCATTGGTCTAACATGATGCTCAACACTAATTTCATGTTGTTTTACAATATACAGAGCCTGCTGTGAGCTGATGTGCTGGGCGGGGAGAAGCTATCAGCTCCTGTAATCAGAACACAGGACCGAAATAGATTTTAGTCACCTATACTTGATAGAAAGCTTCAATAATAGCTATAATTTAACAAGACCTAATAAAGGCTATGCACTCTCCTCAGTACTTCACGGTCACTACTTTTTGGAAAAGTTCTTTAAAAGTGTATTATAGGGAAGTAGGGGGAGGGATAAGTTAGGAGTTTGGGATTAACATGTACACACTACTGTATGTAAAATAGATAACCAGCAAGGGCCTACTGTATAGCACAGGGAACTCTACTCAATATTTTTTAATAACCTATAAGGGAAAAGAATCCGAAAAGCAATCTATACCTATATCTATACATCTGAATCACTGTGCTATACCCCTGAAACTAACACATTGTAAATCAACTATATTTCAATAAAAAATGATTAATGTTTTCCATAAAATGTATATCAAAGTATAATAACAATTCTCCTATATTTCCTTCCCATCTGAACTTTGGTATATATCCAGGCCTTGATTTTATACTTTTACTGCAAAGATATGCATCTGTAAACAATATTCAGTGTTGCTTTGGATACTTAAGAACGTTTACATAAATGGTATCATATTGTATGAACCATCTGCAACATATCTTTTACTCAGAATTATGTATTTTTGTGATTCCACCATGTTGCAACATATAAATCTGGTTAATTTATTTTGACTTGTGAGTGGTATTCATTCTATAAATGTGCTGTGATTTTATTTACCCATCCTTGTACAGATGGACATTTGGGCTGGTTGCAGTTAATTTCTGTTATGAAGTAATGCCACAGTAATCATCTTTATATGTGTCTTTGCACCCACATGCAAGTTTTTCTTCAGAAGTGGAATTGTTGGATCAGAAATTGTGCCTATTTTTAAGTTTTCTGGATGATGCCAAATTTTCTCCAAAGGGATTGAATCAATTTACATTCCAAGGAACAGTGCATGAGAAGAATCTCTGATTCCCCCAAATCCTCTCCAGCACTTGGTATTGTTAAAATTTTTAAGTTTTTCTAGTCTTATGGGAGTGAAACATCTCACTCTGGATTTAGGTGCATTTCTATATTTTTGGTGAAGTTGCACATCTTTTCCTATATTTGTTGGCTATAGTGGTTTCTTCTGTGAATTATTGTTCAGACTCTTTGCTCATTTTTTGAATGGGTTTTCATTAAGGTGTTTGAAAGAATTTTAGCATGTTCCATACGAATGCTTTGTTTATTTTATATGTTACAAATATCTTCTTCTAGGTTTTTGTTTGTCTTCCCTTTTTAAAGTTGTCTGTTACTTTGATGTAGTCTAATTTAAGTATATTTTCTTTTATCGTTTGTCCTTTTTGGGCCTTACTTAAGAAATCCTTTTCTATTCCAAGGTCATAAAGATATTATCCGATATTTCTAAAAGTTTTAGTGTTTTTTTAAAGAGATTTAAAATTAATTAATTAATTAATATTTGGCTGCCTTGGGTCTTTGTTGCTGTGTGTGGGCTTTCTCTAGTTGCAGAGAGCGGGGGCTACTCTTCTTTGCAGTGCATGGGCTTCTCATTGCGGTGGCTTCTCTTGTGGAGCACAGGCTCTAGGCTCACGGGCTTCAGTAGTTGTGGCTTGTGGGCTCGTAGCTGTGGCTCGTGGGCTCTAGAGTACGGGCTCAGTAGTCATGGCACCCGGGCTTAGTTGCTCCACGGCATGCGGGATCTTCCCGGACCAGGGCTCGAACCCATGTCCCCTGCATTGGCAGGCAGATTCTTAACCACTGCGCCACCAGGGAAGTCCCAAGTTTTAGTGTTTTATTTAAACATTTATTTGTTTGAAACTTCTGGAGTCTTTTGGGGTGTATGGTGTGAGGTAAGGATCTCGTATATTGTCTCTCAACTTCACAACATCCTTACGAGCTCAGCATTATTCCCATTTCAGAGATGGGAAAACCAAGATTTAGATAAGTGACTCGCCCATGTTTCATAGATAGTAAAAGGCAGCAGAGCCAGAACTTGAATTCAAGTTTGTTTGGTCTCCAAAATCCATGCTGTTTCCCACGTGGCATGACACTATTCCAGAAGGCCAGGTGCAAGTGACCATAATATTTTATTTTTCAAAAAAAATTTCCTGCATCCTTATTGTGAGGGTATCACTTATCTCTAAGGATATCCTAGAATGGAGATTCTGAGGTTAACTCACTTTTCTTCCAGTATAGAATTTCTGGTCGTCTTTGGTCCAGGATCCTCCAAGCCTTATCTGCCCTGAAGCAACAGTGGTCAGTAACTGAACCTTGGACTGAACTGGGAATAAAAATGAAGTTGAAGTAGCCTCAGCCATCACTGACTCCTGGGATTTCATCTGTATATTTAGGATTCTCTCTCTCTCTTGCTGCCCAGCTGTTCTCTGGAGGTAGGTATGGTGGACTCAAGGACAAAAAGTATAAAGAGGGGGTACTGAACAGTCCAAAAGAGCTGTTTGAAGTATGTTACTGTTTTTCTTATTGATTCATAAGGTTGCTTCATAATAGAGGATTATTAGCTCCTTTTCTGTAATATTGGTTGCAAATATTTCTTCTTCATGTCTGTTATTTTTCTCTTTTAGCTTTGGCTGTGATATCATTATGTTCTGATATATATTTTTGCATATTCAAATCTGTCCATCTTCCTCATCATTTCTTATATTACTTTTATGCTTAGAAAGCCCTCACTAACCTTAGATCAGTTAAAATCACATATAGTTTCCTTTAGAAAAACTTTCAAAATTTTCTTTAAAATTTGTTTTCATTATATAAACAAAATATGTTTTATTATTATGATTATTTATCAGATCATACAAAAGAATTTAACACGAATAGTAATTCCCCTCCTCTCTTCCCAGCCTCCATCTCCACTCCCCAGAGCCACTCACTGTCAACAGTTTCTTGGGTATTGATTCCAGTATATTTTCATGAATGTAGAAGAGAAAATGAATTCACAGCAGCAGGCCGTTCAGTGTGTGTCCCAGAGCTGAAGACTCTTCGTTTTAGTTTTCTCCAGTCTGAAGGGAGCTAGAAGCTTCAGAGGCTACCAGGGAATTCCCTGGAGACCCAGTGGTTAGGTCTCCACGCTTCCACGGCCAAGGGCCCGGGTTCAATCCCTGGTTGGGGAACTAGGATCCTACGAGCCTTCCGGCGCAGCCAAAAAAAAAAAGAGGCCACTAAACTGGCCGTGCAGCCCTCTCCCCTGGCTGACATATAAGCAGAGACAGGAAGGCTGTGGACGAGAGTTCCCTGGAGCAGGGAACCCTCCATCTAGGGCAGGGGTTCTTGATCTGGAGTCTTCAGGGATTTGTGGATGGAATTCAGGGGGTCCATGAACATGCATGGGAAAAACAGTCCTTCTTTATTTTCATGATCTTCCAGCTGAACTTTAGCATCTCCTTCCATTATGAATGTAGGCAGCAAATCAGCGTAGTATTTGCAACAACTGTAACTTTGTCACCGATAGAAACCACAGGTGTTCCCATATCACATCCAGTTAGAAATACCTCAAAATGTCATTTAGACTGATCACTGCTTAGAAATCACTGCTAGAACTTGTATCAAGTGTCAATAAAATAGCACACATATTAGAGGGCACATTTTAAAAAATGCTTTTGAGAGCTGTACTTCAATATAATGTTTCCATACTACATATTTTATTTTATCAATTTACAAACATTACCCTGAGAAGGGATTGCCTAAGCTTCGCCAAACTGCCAAAGAGATCCACGCATAAGAGAGATCTCAGGAGTGGGTGCGTGGTTTGGGGAGCCCCTCCTGTGGCCCCTCACAGCCAAATGAGGGGCTCCAAGATTGTCACAAGTAGTCTGGCCGTCTTTCTGATGCCCCACCCAAAGTGGCCGGTTGGCGAGGAACCCCTTACCCTTACCCCCGACCCTCAGGCTGTAACGAATGTAGGTGAGGGGGGCTATGAGACGAGGTTACCCCGAGTGCATCTCCTGGATCAGACAATAGGGCAACAGTGACACCCTCCAAGGTCTCCGGAAGAACCAGCGCATGTGAACTCTCTAGGCACAGGCGCCCAACGCAGGAGGCTGCAGCACTTAAGTCAAAGTACTTCTGCTTTGCTCTTTCGCCCTCCTTCCCACCCAGGCCCAGAGGGGTAAGAAGCAGCAGAGGGGGATGGGGTGGGGAATAGAACCCCAGGCAAAAGTAGCATTGCTCTCCTTCCCAGAGGACCCTCGGGCCGCAAGTCCTGCTGGAGATAGATGGAGGGGAAATGTCTTTGAATGGATGTGAAATTAATCTTTGACTTAGCGTGGCCTGACTTTTTAAAACCTGAAGTAGAATTGTAATGACCAGAATGAGGCTGCTCTTACAACCAGGCGACTAAAGAACTGTGTGCTCAGCCCAAGAGGTCAGGAAGAGACTGGGAAGGAAGATTTGAAGGCAGAGGTTGAAAAAAAAAAAGCCGTTTTGTGGTATACTCCACCCAGTGTAGACCACCCACTGTACTGGTCTTCTATACTTGTTAATCCTTTTGTTCTTTTTTTTTTTTTTTAACACAACTTATATTTTTTACTTTACTTCTCTGAGTCACATATATTTTTATGGTTTCATTTTTTTTAAATGTCACTCTAACACAAGCAGAATTTTGCCATGCTGTGTGTGTGTGGGGAGAGGGCAGCATGCCTACTCCCCGAAGTCAGGGATCCCCAAGTGACCAAGAAAAGCCTGGACGGTCACTGCACACCTACCTTGCAGATTTCACTGGGAGGGTGTTGCTTTTCCTTCGGAGGCTTGTAGGGCCCCTGTGGGTTGTAGTTAGGCAGGCTGCTGCTGAGGCCCTGGGGGAGGGAAGGAAGGACAGCTGAGTCACATGGGGACACACACTGTTTATGGAGAATCTGTACCAGAGCTGAAACAGGAGGGAAGGGGGCGGGGCACAACCTTTAAAAGAATGACACAGCCATTGTGGACATGACAAAAACTGCTTAGAACCGACTGGGTCCAAGATGGTGGAAGATTCGACTTCCAGTGGACCTTGGGCCTCATTACATGCTCATTATAATACTTTAGCTAAATGACACACCCACTGGTGCCATGACATTTCCAAGGCTGGAAATGGGCCAAGAAGTGGGCAGTGGCCCAAGTCCTGGGAATCCCCACCCTTTCCCCCAAATAGTTGGAATAATCCTCCCACTCATTAGCCTATGAAATTACCCAGCCCATAAAAACTAACCACCCCATATTTCAGGGCCTTCTGCCTTCTAAGATGGCCCACACTCTGTCTGTGAAGAGTGTTTCTCCCAGGGCCACTCTCGCCTTTTGAGATGGACTGCATTCTGTCTATGGAATGTGTATCTCCCTAAATAAATCCACTTCTTACCTATCACTTTGTCTCTCACTGAATTCTTTCTGCGACGAGATGTAAAGAACCTGAGCTTCATTAAGTCCTGAGACCAGGTGTGTGATTTCAATTAAAAGACAGTAGGTTCAAGTCCCAATCTGGGTTATGCGGTTTCAGAGCTGGGAAGGAACACCTGGCAGGACCTCCTGGCTACGGGCCCCGTCTGGACAAGGGTGGTAGGGTGACACTCTTAGATGGCTGAGGCCAATGGCCAAGGGGTAAGAAGATCTGCTGTGCCATTTCGAGGGTGTGAGGCAGCTCTCCATTGCCCCGTGTCCCCTGACCCTGCAGCATCGTGGGTCCTCCCCATCTTCACTGGCCCCGGCTCCTACCTCCTTCCATGCTCCCCAGCTGGCCAGCCCTCCATCCGACCCTCCAATCCCACTCTTCCTACCTGTCTTCCCAGCCTGTATGTTTTTTCTCACTTTCATTCTTCTTTCATTCTCCTTCTCTGTCTTAAATCTTTTTTCCCTTCCTTTCCTTCTGCTTATTTCATGCCTTCTCTCTCCTCATTTTTCTCCATTACCTTTTTCTTTTTTACTCAAAACTCAAAGGATACTGAGAATTTTCTTCCCATTTTAAACCCACCTTACATATTACTTTTAAAATTATTATATGATTAAAATTTTTATCATGTAGTACTTTATACATACTAGAGGATATAAAATAAGATGGTCCCCTTGTATTTGTTACCCCAGAGAAATAACCATTACCATCTCCCTCTCTCCCCTTCACAGCTTATCACTACTTTGAATTTCTTACATATTAATTTTTGGAGGAGGTAATATTCCAAGAAATATTTTGTGGATCTGAGATGGCAGGATGGGAGGTAGAGGGAGCCATAGTCAAAATGCTCCTTCTAGGACCAGTGCTACACTGTTGGTGGGAATGCAAATTGGTGCTGCTACTAGGGAAAATCTTTAAAAACCTAAAAGTAGAGCTACTCTGTGATCCAGCAATCCCACTCCTGGGCATTTATCTGGAAAACTCTAATTTGAAAAGACAAATGTACCCAATGATCATAGCAGCACTATTTACAATAGCCAGGACATGGAAACAACCTAAGTGTCCATCACCAGATGAACGGATAAAGAAGATGTGGTCCATATATGTACAATGGAACACTACTCAGCCATAAAAAGAATAAAATCTTACCATTTGCAGCAACATGGATGGACCTAGAGATTATCATACTAAGTGAAGTAAGTCAGACAAAGGCAGTTATTATGTGATATCACTTATATGTGGAATCTAAAAAATAATAGAAATGAATCTATATACAAAACAGAAACAGGCTAACATATAATAGGAAATAAACTTATGGTTACCAAAGAGGGAAGAGAGGGGGGTAGGGATAAATTAGGAGTATGGGATTAACAGATACACACTACTGTAGATAAAATAGATAAACAACAGGATTTACTGTAGAGAACAGGAAACTATATTCAATATCTTATAATAACCTATAATGGAAAAGAATCTGAAAAATCTGAAACTAACAGTATTATAAATCAACTATACTTCAATAAACCAACCAACCAACAAGAAATCTCAAAATGCCCATTCTGCTCTCAAAGCGTACGCCTTAGACTGAGGCCTGGCACAGTCCGTGGAATTCTTACCACTTGAATTAGATCATAGTGGCTCCCTTTCAAAGGCATGCTGGTGGTTTATCTAGTCTAGTGTACTAGCCCCCTTTACTACTGCATAATTTATATCTTGACTACTCATAAAGATGAAGATAAGATGGGAGAGTCATGATTTAGCATCACTTCATGTAAAAAGACCTGGGGGCTTTAATTACAAGATTTATAGAAGGCAAAGGTGTTAAGTGGCTTTGGAGAAGACAAGCACAATGTAGACTATTACCAGAAGTGTGACATTCCAAACACAGGGGATACCAGCAATGCTGTGCTCACACCATAGCCCAAAGAGCATGAGCCACGTTAAACATCCTGATGAATTGACCGAAGTAATATGTGGCCAATGCCCACACTTTGGAAACACACAATGAAGAAGAAAACGCCCCTGTCCCTGGTAATCGAACCATTCCAAACAACCATGGCACATTTTCTGGAACTATCCTTCCAGTATGTTTGCCAAATAGAAGCTAAAAAGGGAGGGGCAGCGACACAGACCGTGCATGGAGGAAGGCGGCCAGGATGAGTGGTGGGGAGTGAGGGGGTTTAACTTCAGCGGTAGAAAGGGGTGTCAGTGGGTCGGGAGTCCAGCTCTGCGGCGCTTTCAGAGAAAACCGTGAGGGCTCTGTTGGTGGGGGAGGGGGAGGGGGAGGGGAGGGGGGAGGGGAGGGGGGAGGGGGAGGGGGAGGGGAGGGGGGAGGGGAGGGGCGGACCTCCAGACCTCCTGATGCGGAAAGGAGGTGTGTGCTGACGTCCATGGGCGTTTGCTGGGTCCGGTTCCCTCAGTGGCTCCTCACTTCCAGCTCCTCTCCATCCCCATCCGTCCCTAACAGGGTCACCAGGTTTTCTCCTAAAGCACAGAGTGAATCACTTCATCTCCTCCTGAAACACAGGCAGTGGCTTCACTGTGTTCAAGGTAACAACCAGGTTTCTTGGCGTGGCATTAAAAGGCCTGCACAACCTGGCATCAGATTTCATTCAGCCTGGACTCAGGGACAATGACATCTCACACACACAGGGGCCCAATCACAGATACTTTCCTTCCATCCCGTAGAGCATGAGCTCCACGATGCTTTGCTCTCACAGTGCCCTGTGACTAGACTAAGCTTCCTTGCGTTCTATCTGTGGTGAATTTTTCTTATTCTTCAACACTGAACTCAAACAGTGCTGCGTCCGTGGAGCCTTCCTTCTCAGAGTCCTCTGGCTCCGCGATCATTCTCCTTTGCCCTCTCCCAGACGTCCGGCTTCAACAAAGGTATTGGATTGACACACCCAGCTAGACTTTAAGATCCTTGAGGTCAGAGATCCTGTGCCATTTTTTCCTCCATCTCAGGATAGACAAGCTGTAAATGCATGACGGCTGATTTGACCGCCTGTAGGAAACCTGATCTATCCGTTTCCCTGAGTCATCACTTTAGGCCCCTGCATAGTCACTCCCAGCTCAGCTCATGAACAAGACTTCAACATTGACTTGCTGAGCAAGAAGACATTTGGTGCCAGTACTGAAGCCATGAAGCGTTGTCTCCCCAAGGATTCCCTTACCTCACTTGGGAACATGCAAGTTACATTATCTGGTCACACAGTCTCAGAAAAACACAGAATTAGGTCTCCATGATCAATTCTGTAGTTTACCTTCAGCAGACGCTTTTAATCATCTCAGGCTGGTTTCACTGTGCTACTCAGAGCTCACCTTGACCATTTTCCAGACTCCCTGGGGTTGTAGATACTTACTCTAAAATGACTCAAGCATCATCAGAAAAATATATTTGTTGGAAGAACATCACCGGATGCTTTTGGAATAGAGAAGCTTTGGGATTTTGGGATGTTTCAGGTTCCCAGCACCAGTGTCTCTACCCTGTGATCCTAATACTCAAAAGGTGATGGGGTCACTCATTTTTTGATGCTGGATTCCTAATTACGTATGAACTGAGCCTTCTGCGTGTACACATGACGGCACTCATCAGATCCAGGTCTCGGTGTGACAACTATTTTCTCCGCTGAAACACAACAACCTGGGAGTAACCCCAGTCCACCTGAGCTTCATTTTTATTTTATTTTTTAGTCGAAATCTATTTGCCATACAACATTGTGTACGTTTAAGGTATACTACATGTTGATCTGATATATTTATATACTGTAATATGATTGCCATTGTCTGGGCTTTAGATAGACAAGAGGTCTGAGAGGAGAAATGGTCTGGAAATATGGATGTGGGTTCTGTATCCTCAGCATGGCTTATTGATCCTGGTGTGTGTTTGTGTGTATGTGTGTGTGTGTACACACCCATGTGTGTATGCGTGTGTGTGCAAAGTGAGGTTTCAGAGAAAGTAGATTCAACAAGACTTGAAGGAGGCCTGAGTAGAGACAGCAGGATCTCTCTGTGACCTTTGCTCTAGGCTGTGTGCCAGCAGGAGGGAAAGTCTGGCTTGGAGAGATTCTGGGGGCGAAAATGCTGCAGAGGTGGGGCGGATGTGTTTGGAGAAGAGGGCGCTTTATCCCACTTCTACAATTGTCCTGATCCTTCTGTGTTGTAACTGACAGGCGTGCATGGCTGACTATCAGGCTGGACTGAGTAGACACCCTGTAGACATCAAATAAAGTTTGATTTGAATTGACTTGATACGAAGAGGGAGACTGGGGCCTCGGAGGAAAGGAGAGCTCTGGGAGGGCACCTGCTGGGACCGGGCTTGGGAAAGAGAACTGAGACCGGGTCACAGCCCAGGTATGTGCGTTTGTACTAAATTAATGGAATAGCATGGAACTGTGCAAATAGTTTAACTTGCCTGTTGATTATACCCCAAAGTATTCTGGATTGAAGAAAAATCGTTTTTCCACTTCAAATGGCACCTGCCTTTTTGAACTGGAGCTGACAAGATACAAAGCGCACGGAAAGGGCCATGACGCCTCTTTGAAGGGAAAACGCTCTCAGATCTCTCTGCAGCTGTCAGCAGAAAGCTACCCCAGCACCAGAAGCCTCTGTCCAGGGTCTTGCTAGAATTCCTTGACAAGTCTCTAGTGACACTGGCGTCCTTCCCCTTCAATAAGCAGGAGTCTGAGACTTCTCCTTAGGAGTGGAGTGGAGACCGTCCTTTCTCAGGACCTTTGGACAGTTTAGTTAAATGGCCTCTCTGCCAGCTCCCCTTACTTTTCCATTTTGTAGTTCAGCCAATGATCAGCCCAGGAAATGATTGGAAGTGTTCTAGAGCCAAGAGGGATGGGGGTGGAAGTCTGTGCACAGAGGGGAAGTGAGCAGGGGCACCTCCAGAGCTGCGGCCAAGGTGGAAGGCCAAGAAGTGTGTGTCACTGAATCACTGTGCTGTACACCTGAAACGAACACAACATTGTAAATCAACTATGCTTCAATTTAAAAAAAAAGAATAATAACAAAAAACGTTAAATGACATCTTGGAACAATTTGGAGAATTTTGTTGTATTTGGCATATTAAGTTATAGAATCAGTGGAGAGTTGCTTAAGTGTGTGGGGAAAAAAAAAAAGAAGTGACTCCAAGTAGGGAGGTGACTGCTAGGCACGGAGCCTGAGGCTAAGCCCCGTCACCCCGTGAAGCCCGCGGGGATGTCTGGAAAGTAAACAGGGCTCAGATGCAGACCAGTCTGTGGTGAATCATGGGCCAGCAAGCCTAGTTTGACCGGGTGTGACCAGAGATAAATGAAGCAACCGCCTAGGTAATTTCATGTCAGTGGAGTGATAACAACTTAAGAAAAATTATTTTGCTAGTTGAAGGAAAAAAGAACTTCAGACAATAAACATAAATTCCAAAGCATGGAATAACTATAAAATCAGTACTTGCCAGGAGTCTAAACAATGAACCTTCTAAGCAACCAATGGCTTCTGTCGACAGCACAAAGCTTGCTGCCATAACCCGGCTGGAGAGGCAGCAACCGACTTTAAATGTGGAAAAGATTGGTAACACAGAAAAAAGAGCCAGCAAGATTGAAACCAACTAGCCCTAAACCACAGACACGAGAAAAAAAAGCCAGCATACCATTTGTCACCATTTCACCACCAGCCTTGCTAAATAGCGTTCATTGAGAGCCCTGAGCCCCCAGGTGGCAGCTGGAATCCTCAGCAAACACTGCATTTTATTGTGGTGGCGTCCCACCCGAGAGGGCAGCTGGAAGCCGTTTGTCAGTGAAAATTCAAGAAAGAGAATCCATGACTACTCAGGGCTTATGTTAAACACATATATACACTACCAGACAGTAAGGTAGATAGCTAGTGGGAAGCAGCCGCATAGCACAGGGAGATCAGCTCGGTGCTTTGTGACCGCCTGGAGGGGTGGGATAGGGAGGGTGGGAGGGAGGGAGACGCAAGAGGGAAGGGATATGGGGACAAATGTACATGTATAACTGATTCACTTTGTTATAAAGCAGAAACTAACACCACTGTAAAGCAATTATACTCCAATAAAGTTGTAAAAAATAAAAATAAATAAATAATAAACAAATAAATAAATAAAGGAGGTACTTGAAAATGTTAGTTTCTTTTGGTGGCATGGCGCTAGGGAAGATTGGAGAGAGGGAAGGAGGAAAGAAACGCTGGGCTTTGGAAAAGTAAATCGGACTCGGTTAGGTCGTGCCAAGAGGGGTGACTTGGTCGCTGTCTTGTCGCCACTGTTCTGTCCTAATTCACGCTCCCCGCAAGAGGTGGGCGGGACAAGGCTGCCCATAGGAAGGCAAGTCCCCCCCCACATGCGGGCAGGAAGTGCTTCCGGCCGGGTCTGAGAGGAGCCCTTAGGTTTCCTCTGTAAACATGGAAGCGTCGACCTTCTCCGTCGCCCGAGTGCACGTGTCTGCGATAAACCTCATTCTTTACTGATGTGGATGACAAGTGGGTTGAAACAAAGAAAACTCACACTTCTCTGGAAACCCTCTGTTCAACGGATGTCATGTTTGCCTCGCCTCCTGTGTTTGTGGACGGCTACTCAGTGACAAAGAGCGGACATGAGCAGATACATTTGGAGATTCTGTGACATACGTTTCTTAAGTTACGACGACTATGTATCTAAATGTATATATACACTAGGGTGAGGTGGAGCATACGTGGGTAGAAAACAACATTACTTTAGGGCTTACTTAGTGTCAGGTGGTTTTTGAAATTATATGACTTAAAACACTCAATGAGTTATCCGTTATTACCCTCATTTTACAAAGGAAGGAATGGAGGCTCAGAGTAACTCATTCAAAATCACTTTCTAGATAATAAGCACCCTTCACGCGAAAACTTGTGGTCTTTTCAGTAGACATTAGCTGCCGTGATGCTGCAATTGTGTGAGGAATTTCAGCAGTTTGAACGCTATCAGGATGACACCTAATTTTATGATACGTTGATTGGGATATTAACCTATAAGAATTGGACTAACAGTGGCAGGGGACAACACTAGGGAACTATTTTGGGGATCACATGGGGGTTGATTTCCTGTAATGTTTCTTCTGTAAACTTGAGTTGCCACTTAGCAAATCAGAAGTTGTAAACAGGATATAAATGCTTGCATTACTTGGTAATTCGTGCGTTTGTTTCTGGCTTAGACAAGAACGGACACACTTTGGAAAAGGATGAAGACACTCCCCTTCAACATGAGCAGACTCCTGCAGGGTAAATCTGGCAATGGAACGCCTTAGTGCCACGGGAAAGATACCCTCCCGTGGTTGTGTTGGAATTATAAAGGGAACGAATAGATGCACACTAGGGCTCAATCATGAAACTAGTCCAGGTAATACTTTCATATACTTTAACCCTCAGAGTTCCTTCATTTTAAGTTAACTAAAGGTAACCAGGTCAAGAAGCATGAAGAACTAATAACTTGATTCTCTTCTGCACGGACCAGTTGGAGCTGAACACTTAGTTTTGGGGACTGGCAACGTGTCTCGGGGAAATGTTCTCTATGTGCCTAAAGTGACTCTTCGAAAGTTCTCCTGTTTTTAAAGTTAAGTCCCTTGGGGCCCCTCCAGACTCACTCCCTGTTCTGCTCTATGGCCAGGGTGCTGACGGATGACGACTTCTATCCACAGGCCCCCTTCCTTTGCCTTCCAGTTGGATTCAGCCAATGGGAGGCACCGATACTGCAGGGTAAATCCCACCCAGGGTGGGAGGAGGGAGGTGTGGGCTCCCTGACCGCTGGCTTGTGGGGAATCCGGGTGTCTTCTCCAGGTTCTGACGACCATTCCCGCCCCTTCCTCTCCAGGGGCTAGTGTCTCCCGCCATTGCTAGCCCACGATACTAGACGGCATCTGGTGGGTTCCCCTAACTCCGCCCACACCTCTGTGGATAGCCTTTTTATGAAACTCTCCTCAAATTACTCAGTTTGGCTGTGCCATCTTTCTTCCGCCTGGACCCTGACTGATGCCTGTTCAGCTCCCTGCTTTATACATAGCAGGGCATTCAATAAAGGCTTTTTATTTTTTAATTTTTATTTTATTTTTTAACATCTTTATTGGAGTATAACTGCTTTACAGTGGTGTGTTAGTTTCTGCTAATAAAAGCTTTTTAATTTAATTAAATAGAGCAGTCTGACTTTTCTGATATTTTCTTTCAAAGATGGCTTATAGTAGGGTGACCAATTGTCCTTGTTTGTTTGGGCCTGAGGGGACTTGGGACTTTTTGTTTTCAAATCAGGACAGTTCTGGGCAAACCAGATGAGGCGGTCACAGTAGCATGTACTCTTTTAACATTTTTAAATGGTTTTTGAAGAACATATCTTTCAAAAGATTTCTATGATCATATTTAAGCTAAAGTTGCCTTACTAAACAGTAACAGACTATTTCCCACTTGTGAGAAAATCTGTGTCTGAAATGCTTTTCTTAAAGGTACATTGTGTAATGTGAACAGATCGTGCATTATTGTGTTTTGTCTGATCAAGTCTGTTTACTCTCCGGGGAAGTTACCCAAGGAACTAGTAAGACATCAGGAAGTGATGTGTAAGTGCTTATTAGGAATTTTGGAGTGAATGGATTGGCAAAGTGCATCACAGTGAAAAATGGGGCTGCTTGAATGTGGTTCCTGATTTAAAAGGTACTTTCAGGCATTTGAACGGATAGTTTCTTGTTTTCATGTCCTTCCAGTGCACTGTTATCCTGAGAACATAGGAAGATATTTACATGTTATGAAGAGCATATTTTATTTCTTTGTGTTACTAATTCTATTTACTGGTATATTCTAATTCCTAAGAGATAGATCAGTTGGGAAAAAAAAGCAGCAACTACAAACAAAGCTAACATTTTGAGAAGGAATCTTTATTTACATGTTGGAATGTAGTTTGGTTATTTTATCTTTTTCCATTAGAGATATGTTTATTAAATGACAATATTAACAGCGATCACACTGCTCTAGTAAATAGGCTATCTGGGAGGAGAAAATTTAATTGGGTTAAAAATTTACCATGATTTGAATGCTTCTCAATTCAAGATATTATTTTCTGGTAGGAGAGCTTTTGACTATTCACTGCAGAAAAGCCAGAATTTCAAATATGTATCTTTTTACCCCTGCCACTGAATATCAAGTTTCTTGATCTACTCTTGCTCCCAAAACATTGTTCCCTTCTAAGAGCTGGATGAGATATTGTAAATTGGTGATATTGGTTGTGGTAATATTAGAATTTAATAACTCACCTCAGGTATCTCAGGATAGCTCCCTTTGGTATTATCTCTACACTGAAATGTTTGTTGTTAATATTGTTTTCCAACTATAAACTACCGCAAGGAATGCATGAGAGATATTGACCTAAGTGTATTAAATTTAGTTCCCTGTAATAAACATTTATTGAATACCTACTACGTGTAAGAGGATAATAGAAAATCAAATTTCACATTGGGAAGGTACTAATTCAAGCATCAAACTAATGGAAAGAAAAAATCAATAGCCACTCATTTTGGCTAGGGTATAAAAAAATTACATTACATATATTCATATATTTTTGAGACTAAATTTCCAAGACTCGATTCCCCTTTTCTTTTGTACCCTTGTGAAATTTGTAAGAATTTGACTCAATGTTTAACAGTAGCAAATCTTTTTTTCTTCCATGAACTGTGAGGGCATGAAATAAGATCTCAGGGTCCCAAAGTAAACTCTCCCTGACTTCTGCAGCTTGCCCACAGATGTACTTTTCTAGGGTAGTGTGTGATGTTTGTGGCTGACAATGTAATAGCATCTGAGTTCAATGGACTTAGTAATTTTGGAGTCATAATCCTGAGTTGCCACTACCACTGAAATGGGCTATAGAAAGGAATACAGAGGCCAAAGGACCTGTGACTTGGTTGAACACAGTGAGCAGAATTTGATCCAAATCTAAGTTTTCTTTGGTGGCAGAGACTGTTTTCTTTCTCCGTAATGGCATAAGAAGGTATATTGGGGAAAGCAGCAATAGATCTTCAATGAAAATTCTGGGGAATTTTTTTTTTTTTTTTTTTTTGCGGTACGCGGGCCTCTCACTGTTGTGGCCTCTCCCGTTGCGGAGCACAGGCTCCGGACTCGCAGGCTCAGCGGCCATGGCTCACGGGCCCAGCCGCTCCGCGGCATGTGGGATCCTCCCGGACTGGGGCACAAACCCGCGTCCCTTGCATTGGCAGGCGGACTCTCAACCACTGCGCCACCAGGGAAGTCCTGGGTACCTTTTTAATGAAGAGATTATGCTGATAAAAGATGAAGAATATTTCACACTGCACATGGCCAGATGAACTAATCTTAACTCAGAATGCCTCATCCTGGGTAGAAACGGGCTGCTTTGAGGTCTAGCAGTCGGGGATCACCCTGGAACAGTTCCCTACCTTTGTTTTCTTTGTTACAGCGTCCTTCCTGTGGCTCCAGATGTTACTCTAATGTTCATGAAAATGGGTCACTAAAAGCCAGGAAAAGCGAGTCTCTTATTGATTAAAGAGATTAGCCAATGGTCAGCTCAGGCCCTGCAAGAATGGGGGTCAAGACGATTGTGTGGATGGTAGGGGGGAGCCATGTGATCGGTGAGAAGTATTTAAAAGGGAGGCAAGATGAGGCCAACGTTTAAACCACTGGATGTTAAATTCTGTCTAAGGACCGTATAGATTAATACAGTGAAACCCAGCTTTAATTCTCTTAGTTTTGTTTTAATACTCTTCATTAAAGGTGGGTTTCACCCTATTAAAAACATTTGTTTGATATAGATTAAACAGATCTGTGTTCTCTTGGACACTGTAATTCCACTTCTAAAAGTTTATATTAAGGACAAATACCCAGATACATGCATAAGGGTGTACATAAAAGGATGTTTATCACAACACTATCTAAAAGCAGTATAAAAGTGGAAATAACCTGAATATCTATGAACAAGGGGTGACATCTGCTTCAGAAATCCAGAATGATGCTATAGATGTGTATGTCAAATAAGGCCATGGTATATTATTTAGTTAAAGAGAAAATAATACCAAAAGTCATGTCTACCATTGCCCAATGGTTGTTTTTTAAAAATATGCCGGTAACAAAAAATCAATATGTAGATATTAATTGGAATTAATTACATTAATTAAATAGAGGAGTTTGGTACTCTAAACTGTATTATCTCTGGGCAGTAGGAATATAAATGGCTTTTTAAAAGAAATTTTATACTTTTAATATTAAGAAGAAACTGTACAGGTATTACCTTACAAATACAAAATAAACAAGAACAAACAAAAAAAACCCTTTCATTTTAAAAAATGAGATGCACCTTTGCCTAAGCAGAAGTCCTTGATCTCAGCTGCAGGAGGAAGTCTCTTTGCTGGGAAGTTAACAGCCCCAGCTGCACCTGGGGGTCTGGAAGCTGCGGCAGCAAAAGCATCCCAGGAGCTCCAAACAGGAGTCGGGGAACTGAGAACAAACTCTTTCAGACGTGGCTTTGGACTCTGTACTTCCCAGACACACCCTGCTCTTCCTAATTTCTGGCTCATGTCCCTACTGCCCGCTGGGGCTTGCACTTGAATGCCCCACTGATTGCAAGGTCATCATTCCCCAAACTGACTGGGACCTCCACGAAGTCTTTCCTGATGGGATGGAATCTCTCTCTCATTCCATCTTCTGTAACCCTTTCCGCCTCTCTTGGGGCATCCACCTCCTGCTACCTGTATCTTGTATTGATTGGAGCGCCTGTCTTTTTCCCCTTGCAGCATGAGAGCTCCTTGAGGCAGTCTCTGTCTTACTCACGGCTATCCACCCTGAGGCACCTCACCCCATGTTTTTCTGATGGGAGGCACCCAAAAACATATACAGGAAATAAATGAAACAAGGGACAGCTGACTTCTGTAGGTCACGAGCTCTCACGACATCTGGACTTGCTTGTTATTTCTCAGCAAGGTAGAAAACCACTTTCCCATTCTATTTTGCCATGTCACGAATCCAGGCATGCCTTGGTGAAGATAAGGCAGAAAGCATTAGGGCTGCCTTCTTTGCTATTTGTACACACAGGGTGTAGGATGTGCCATCATTTGACTTGGAGGAAGTGGAAAATGGAACCCAGCCAACTATTTCTTAGGTCATTAAAAGTAAATAAAGATGGCAATAAGCGACACGAAAGTAGCCATTGCAATATAATGGAAGCTCTGGCTACAACAACAAAAAAATAATTTAGAGAAGCCAGATGGAGGAAGATTTAAAGAGAACGGGAGAGGAGAGCCAGCAAGTGAGACAGTGTCGTCAGACAGCTGCGGGGTGACGACTGCGGATTCCAGGAGGCCCGTGCTGAACATCTGAAGTCAGACCAGTGAAATCATTGCTTTTAAATAACAGGCGTCCCTCTAAGCATTCTGCCCTCCCGCATCACAGCCAGTTCAGTTCCCGAAGGTCTTACCATTGCTTCTCCTCAGAAATAGTTTCCAGCAGCCTTCCCTGTATTGCCAGGTCTTATTCCTGCTTTTCCTCCAGGCTGGTTTGTGGCATGTCTGGAACACCATAAAATTCTTCCGGGGTCTCTGCATTCTCTGATCACCACCTGCGACTACAATCCCAACCAAAGGAATGTAGTTACTAAAGCCAACGGGAGAACGGAGGCTCAAGGGATTTACCTCTTTCCCGAGGTCCGGATGGAGCTTGACAGCCAGCCGGCCCTCTGTGCTCAGGCAGAGGGAGCAACAGCATCATTAAACACTGCATCATCAGGGGCATCACGTGTAAAATGACAAAGAAGAAAAGACAATGTTTAACGTCGTCAAGCTGCTCTTCTCCGCAGCAGATGTCAAAATCTTGCTTTCCCGCCGCGTGCAATGAAGTATTACAATACGTTAAGCAGTAAGTAAGCCAAGGGCCCAGTCTTCATCAGGAGGGTGGAAGGCTGTCATTTGTGGTCATGAAAACGTGTCCGCATCACACCTTAAGGACCATCTCCATTCCTCTCTTTCTTTATCTTTTCTAACAGGCCGGGGGACGTAAAGATGACAAGGAGGCAGTCCTTGTCCTCAGGTGGCCTACGCTCTATTAGAGAGACACACCCGTAACATCTTATACAAAAGTTCCGAAAATGAAGAAGCAGTAACGAGATGTTCAGATGGAGCCTGGGGCGGGGTCCATTCTGAGGCTGGGGGAGCGGTAGCAGAGGCACGGAGGCACGGAGAGCGTGCTGTGTTTTCAAGGCCGGGAGTGGAGGCCAGGGGGTTGTAGAAACACGTGGTCACAGGTGGTGCCGGAAAGGCTACCCCTTTTGGAACTTGTTTTGGATGAATCAAAAAAACTGAGGTCATTTCCCTTGGCTTATAAGACACTTACCTTGAAAACTGCTATAACTCATGTCCTATACTGCTAAGCAGAACCCTAGCTCAGAGGGTACATCAAGGTCACTGCTGCCATCTCGGGGGACAGGGACAACTGGGGCCTCCGTGAACCCATGAGAACGTGTGTGGGGCTGTGCAGAAGTCAGCGCGCCTGTCCTCCTGCCGGGTGCTCAGGGTTGTTGGGGAACGTGGGACGTGACCCTAGAGGGTGGACACCCTCCCACCTTGTCCATGCGGCCTCACCGGCAGCCCACCTTTTATGTCGTAGTTTAATTTGAGACCAAATGTGCATTTCTTGGAAACTGCTTTTCTGCTTTAAGGCAGGGAACGCTCAGGGCAGCTGCAAAGGAGCACGTCAGAGGCCGGGGGAGCCTGACCTTGCTCTCCAGGGCTGACCTGCAGCTATGCTGTGAAGGGCCCAGGTTGGCCTTTGACCTCCTGAATCATATTGTTAATATCTTGTGTTTACTGGGAGCTCCTTATACACCAGGTTTTGCACAGAGCATTGTACATGTGTGCACTGATTTAATCTCCATAACAACGCTGTGAGACAGGTGAGGACTTGCAGTTCATAGAAGGTAACTTCCCTGAAGAAGGCTGTAAGGGCTGAAACTGGGACTTGAACCAGGCACTCTGCTGTTCTTACTCTCTTATCCCCCTTCCTCTGTCTAAACCTGATTTCAGAAGAGGCCTTAGAGCCGGGGTCCCCAACCCCCGGTCCGCAGACCAGCACTGCTGCACAGCCTGTTAGGAACCGGGCCTCACAGCATGTGAGCGGCAGGTGAGTGAGCGGAACTTCATCTGCAGCTCCCCGTCGCTGCCCCCCATCGCCGCCCCCCATCGCTCGCATTACCTCCTGAAACATCCTCCCCCTCCCCCTGCCCTGTCCGTGGAAAAATTAGCTTCCACGAAACTGGTCCCTGGTGTCAAAAAAGTTGGGGACCACTGCCTTAGAGGACTTCCCTGGTGGCGCAGTGGTTAAGAATCCACCTGCCAATGCAGGGGACACGGGTTTGAGCCTTGGTCCAGGAAGATCCCACATGCCGAGGAGCAACTAAGCCCGTGCGCCACAGCTGCTGAGCCTGTGCTCTAGAGCCCGCGAGCCACAACTACTGAGCCCGCATGCCACAACTACTGAGCCTGCGCCCTAGAGCCCGCGAGCCACAACTACTGAGCCCGCATGCCACAACTACTGAGCCTGTGCTCTAGAGTCTGTGAGCCACAACTACTGAGTCGATGTGCCACAACTACTGAAGCCCGGCGCCTAGAGCCCGTGCTCCACAACAAGAGAAGCCACCGCAACGAGAAGACTGCGTACCACAACGAAGAGCAGCCTCCGATCACCACAACTAGAGAAAGCCCGCGTGCAGCAACGGAGACCCAACGCAGCCACCAAAGAAAAGGCCTTGGAGACATCTTGAGGCCAGTATACATGTCCGCAGAGAGGCAGTGTGGTGTGGGGTTGGGGCCACGGGGACGGGCTGGCTGGAGCTGGAGTCCTGGCTCCACACCTTCCCCGTGTGACCCGACGGAGGGCCTGACTCTCCAGCCTTCAGGGTCTGCATCTGTGAGATGCCGCCGACAGCCACACAGGCTCACAATGGTCGTAAGTGAGAACTGAGAGGATATGTACAAGCCCCGGGCACGTGCTGTGCTGTTGGTGAACGGAGCTGTGACTGAGCTCCGCTAGGAGCTCTGTGTGCATTCTCCACCACCGGGATATCCGTGTCTTACCAATCAACAGTACTTCAGCCAAAAGAAATGAATCTAACAGTCGAATTTGTAAGAATCTGCAGTCAATTAATTTTAATTAAGTAATATGCAAATACCTACTCGCTTGCAAGGGGCTCAGATAATACAGATGGTCAAGTTGCCTTTAATCACCCACACGGTAGAATTGGACTCCTGGTCAGATCTGCTATAGAGCACAGGGGTCCTTTCCTGGCATCGGGAAGTGACCAGGCAGGCAACCGTCTTGGGGGCCAGCTCTGCTTGGACCTTGTAGTTCAAGGATCCTGCTCTCACGTCTCCTGTTAAAAGCACGGCTGGGAATGGAGGTGCCTGGTGGGCAGAGAAGCACCAGATCTGGGGAGCTGGGTTCCAGCCCTGCTCTGCCTCTAAGAGGCTGTGTGAACGTGGCCCTCGCTTCCTGACACTAGAGAATGGTCAGGCCCTTCTTCACAGGTCACTCCGCTCGACCCCCTCACTCGACAGATGTGGAAACGATGAACCACATCCACCTAGGCGAGCGGCCGAAGCTCACGTACTTAGTAAGCGGTAGAGCTAGGACTGAAAAGGCCCCAGCCCTCGTCCTCGTGGCTTGGATGGCCATAGCACACCAGCTGTGATGGCATCTCTTCACCCACCCCTCGTCCTCGTGGCTTGGATGTCCATAGCACACCAGCTGTGAAGGCATCTCTTCGCCCTTTCATTCAATGTCTCGTAACTGGGAGCCGTTCTAAGCTCTCACATTCTCTGGCTCCACTGCTGTAACCCTCCCCCTCTCAGGGGCTGGCAGCGTTGTCCCAGGCATGAGTGAGGATATAACTAGATGGAGGGGTCTCTTTCCACCCTGGCTTGGAGGTTCCCAGTGTGACGGGACGCAGGGCAGGAGAGAACCCACAGCTGACAGCTGTCCTGGTCGCAAGTGCCCGAGAGGGTGGCCCTCCCTGCCCGCAGCTGCCTGGGCCTCCAGTCAAAGCCACCAGCCACTGGGAATGGGGACAGCAGCCACCCTTTCTGTCTCCTTCCGTCTCCAGGTCACTGTCTTCACTTTTACCTTCTCTCAAGACCCTGCCCTCGGCCTTGCCCAGGAGGAAATTCAGGGCGATTTGGGGCATGTCTCCGCCCTGCCGGGATGGAAGTTACTTCAGTGTCTCCCAGTGACTTGGGGTAACAGAGTTATGATTGCAGAATTTGGATTCTCTCACTGCCACACGCTCCTGGCCTGAATCCCCCCCAGGCTGGTGGCGGCAGGGCCTGTTCCCACTCAACGCTTGTTATTGTTATTATTATTTTCATATGCGGTGATCACCTGCCCTCCGGCAGCTTCATTTGAAGCCTCTCATTGGCCAATTTAAATGCACACTTCCTCTGTCCAACCTAGAAGGCAAACTCACATCCACACAAAGAATGATCACCCAAGGCAGATTTTCAGAAGACAAGCCCGATGTCTGAACCACCCTGAGCCCTGCGGTTCTGTGCCATCCTCTGGGCTCCGTCACCAAAGACACCAAGAGAGTAAGCTGCCATCGAGAAAGACACAGCTCCCAGGGCAAAGTCAGAGAGGTGACTTCGGGAGAAATCTGAGGAGAGAACAGGGGAACGGCCTGCCGTGATTCAGCGACCAGACAACAAGCGCTTCGGGGCTCAGTACAGTCGAATCACTTCTAATCTCAGCTCGGCCGTTTACCAGGTATGTGGCCTCCCCTGAGTCACTTTAATGTTTCCTCATCTGCAGGAGGAGAGGGTTGGGGTCAAGGGCCCTTTCTGGAGCGTGCCTTAGCTCACCATCTCTTCTCCGTACAGGCTAGGACCCGGGGTCCAGGGAGGGGGGTCTTTGCTCCCAGGGAATGTGTGGTCTTGTTGGGGAGAGTGCTCCCTGGACTCACCGTGCTGATGAGCGCACTGTGTGGGGTTTTGTGCTGAATCCCAGGACCTATTTCAACCACAGGGCTTTAGAAAGGGTGAGTGCAGAGGTCTGGAAAGCTGCAAGGAAGTGGTAAAACATGGGAAGGGCCTTGAAGGATGGTTAGAATGTGAGGAGGGGAGAGGAGGGAGAGCGCTTTCAGGTGAAAGGAGCCAAGAATAAAGACCGGGACCGGGGCGGGGCCCTGCGGAGGGGAGCCGGCCTGCCTGGGGGAGGAAGCAGCTGACGGACCGCCCAGGTGGGGCCCATCATGCAGCCCCAGGGTTCTCTCCTTCCTCCACTGATTTATCTTTTTGAGTCGCTGCTGTGTAAGTCATCTAGCGTTTTTGGCTGAAGAGTTTTAAGAGTGAAGTGTGCACTGAAAGTTTTGTTTTAGAAAGATCTGTTTGTGGTGTTAAGGTTTAGAGGTAAAATTGATTAAATTAAGGAGGACCAACCAGACAGTGGTTCTCAACCCTGGCGGTACACTGAAAAATTATAGATCCTTGGCCTTTTCCCTAGAAATTCTGATTTAACTGGTCCGGGAAGGGTTCTGAGCACAGTCCCTTCCTTTCCTTTTTCTCCCTCCTTCCCTCCCGCCTTCCTTCTCTTCCTTCCTTCCTCCCCCCGCAACCCACACACGTCTCTCTTTCCTCCTACAGCTATTTGGGTGGGAGGTGATGAAGGCCTGAAATAAAATAGCAGCAATCACAGTGGAGAAGAAATTAAGATAAAGAGACATTTTTATTCTTTTTTTTTTTTTTTTTTTTTTCGGTACGCGGGCCTCTCACTGTTGTGGCCTCTCCCGTTGCGGAGCACAGGCTCTGGACTCGCAGGCTCAGCGGCCATGGCTCACGGGCCCAGCCGCTCCGCGGCATGTGGGATCTTCCTGGACCGGGGCACGAACCCATGTCCCCTGCATCGGCAGGCGGACTCCCAACCACTGCGCCACCAGGGAAGCCCTAAAGAGACATTTTTAAAGGAAAAACTGCCAGCTACCTGGCTAATGAAACATAGGGGGTTAAAGAGAGATTCTATTCATTTCCTCAAAATATTGGTTGAGCACTTGCCATATGCCTCTCATACGGAATCAGAAGCGATGGAAATTCAGTTGGCAACACCCTGGTCCTGCCTCCAGGGAGCCTGTGTGTGGAGATGACAAAGAAAATAACTACAGTACGGGCAGAATACAGACACTGGATGAAGGGTAGTTTTTTTTACGGGGTAAAGGTACAGACAGGAGGAGGGGAAGAGGCTCCCGCCCGCAGAAGCAATGAAGGAAGTGCTCCGTGGAGGGACCATTTAGAGGCAGCTTGAAGCCTGCGCAGGTTTTCAGCAGGTGGGGATGGGGGAAGGGGCCCCCCAGGGGGAGTCCCAGTGAAAGGTCAGGTGTCAGGAATGGCAGAGAACACATGGCAAGAAGCAGCCTGACCCCTAAGATGCACACGTGTGTGGAAGGCTTAGTGGGGAAGGTGGATGATGGGTGCCTTGAAGTAATCAGAAAACAAAGAAAGTGCTGTGAGGGTAATATTAACTTTTAAATTAAGGCGTCATTTTATACAATACAATGCACCCATTTAAGAAGTCAGATTCTTTTAAGGTCTTGAATGTTCAGTTAAGGAATTTGGATGACCAGAGATCACGTGAAGCAATAAAGAATCAATAAGTTTGGTATCATTTACTAACTATGCGATCTTGGACAAATTACTCAAGTCTCAGAGCCTCATTTCCTCATCGTCAGATGTGATAGGACTGGGCTTCCCTGGTGGCACAGTGGTTAAGAATCCGCCTGCCAATGCTGGGGACACAGGTTCGAGCCCTGATCCAGGAAGTTCCTACATGCCACGGAGCCACTAAGCCCATGTGCCACAGCTGCTGAGCCTGCACTCTAGAGCCCGTGAGCCACAACTACTGAGCCTGCGTGCCACAACTGCTGAAGCCCGCGTGCCTAGAGCCCGTGCTCCGCAACAAGAGAAGCCACCGCAATGAGAAGCCACGCACTGCAACGAAGAGTAGCCCCCGCTCACCGCAACTAGAGAAAGCCCGCGCACAGCAACAAAGACCCAACGCAGCCAAAAATAAATAAAATAAATAAATTTATTTTTAAAAAAGGTGATAGAACTGTACCTCCAGGGGAATGTGGGAAGATCAAATAAAGTATTCAATATAAAATGTTTGGCACATAAGAGGGATGTAAGGCTTATTAGTTCTCTTTCCATTTTACTCATCAGAATCCTCCAGGGTGGGGCCACAGTCTCACCACGTTTGAGAAGCACCCTGGTGGTTGTGAGGCCCAGCTAGTGTTTCAGGTCATCTGTGTAGGCAGTGGGGGCCACGTGGGCTTTGGATCAGGGAGACGGCACGGTCAGAGCTGTACATCAGGACTGGGCCTGGCAGCCTGGGAGAAGGAGGGAAAGCAGAGTGCAGGGAGCAGGTGGACGACCTGAGGTGGAGGGGACAGTGGTGAGACTGGTTTTAGTTGATCTTTGTTTATTCACCCCCAGGAATACATTGGTTCGGGCCTACTTTGAGGAGGCCCTGTATTCCGTACAGAAATCAATGTGCCCTCAGTGCCCTGACGCATCTCGTAAGCAACGACTCTTGGAAGGCTTTCTGTGACCTCCTTCTGGCTGACCCAGTGGGCATGCCAGGCGCAGCGGTTCAGGAAAGCGTAGGGGTTTCCAGCTGACCACGGGGTACAGAGCGCCCAGCACAGGTGCTGCACTAGGTGGGTAGCTGGGGAAGGGTTCTTCTTGGGCTTTATTTTCCCTTTGGATCTTCCAGCCTGAGCCCCACAACCACTCCCCAGTCTAGATCTCCTTCCTAACACAGATGCCAAAGGAGACGAAATCAATTAGATTCTCATTCTGAAAAGATCGTGTGGCTTCTGTGCAAGGACGAGTTACTGAAAGACCAGAGTATTTGGGGGAGCAGCTCAGGTGAGACATGACCGTAGCTTGGTCCATGTGATGTACTAAAGACAGACATGAACCGGAGATTGAGGCAGCCGACTCGAGAGTCCTTGGTGATGAAGTAGGAATGATGATGGGAGTCAGTGGATTGATCCACTTCCTATAAGCGGTGCCTCTTGTGTCCTGCCGTTAACTCCACAGGCCTAAAGTGGAATTCCTCGCTGTTCTCCACATCTCTCTCGCTGGCTTCCTAGAGACGAATATTTGTGTCCCCCAAGTTCATATGTTGAAGTGTGATGCCCAGTGCAATGGTATTAGGAGGTGGGGCCTTTGGGAGGTGATTAGGTCATGAGGTGGAGCCCTCATGGATGGGATTATTGCCCCTATAAAAGGGACCCCCGAGAGCTCCTTCACTCCTCCTTCCAGGTGAGGACACGGTCTATGAACCAGGAAGTGAACCCATCCCAGACACCAAATCTGCCAGTGCCTTGATCTTGGACTTCCCAGCCTCCAGAACTGTGAAAAATAAACGTATATTGTTTAAGCCTCCCAGTCTGTGTTATTCTATTATAGCAGCTCTGTCTGCTCATGACACAATCATTTTCCAGTATTCAATCTAAAATCTGGACCTAATTTTGGACTTCTACTTTGCTTCTATCCCCAAATCGAATTAGTCACCAAGTCCGGAATTTTCTCCTTTTGAAATGTCTCTTGTGTCTTTTTCTTTCTTTTTATTCTAATTCAGGCCCTTATTATATATAATACCTGAGGCATTTGGTGCTTCAGTTTTCTCTCCAAGTTCTGGTCCCCACCCCAAGCACTGTAACCAAGACTTAGTCTCTCTGAAACACCGCGTTCACCATTCTATGCCTTCCACAGAAACCTGCAGTGATTCTGCGTTGACCGGACATGAAAACCTGCGCTGCTCGGTTTAGAATCAAGGCCTTCTGTGGTCTCTCTCCCAACTACTTTTCACTCTCTGCTCCCCTATGACTGTAGTTCTAAAACTCTTTTCAAGTTACAGAACTTTTGTTCCAATGGAAACTTTTGTTCAAAAACATGGCCGCTCCATAAGTCAAGCAAGTAGAAGCGGAGTTTTTGGTTGAAGCAGGGATGCGGTTTGATTTCCTCTCCCCTGCCATGGCCTCCTTTCCATCCTTACCTGCTGTGTCCCCTGAGATGAGCTTCTTCAGACTGTTGTTTGAAATCCATTGCCTTCCAGGAATGCTCTTAGGTCGAAATAGGTGTGCTCCTCAAGGAACCAGTGGGTCACTGAGCCCAGCGTGCGTTTCCCTGCACTGGGCCTCTGTCTGCCTCTCCTCTGCCGGTTTCCCCATCAGGCAGGGACTCTGTCTCATAAAAGGCCCCCTCCGTGATGTAATGTGCGCATCCTCACCACACTTCTTCAGAGGGTGCAAGTGCGGATTTAATTGTACTGTTTCTTATAGCATCCTTCGAGAAGCTGAGGGCATCACGGCAAACACAGCCCAGACAAGCAGGTTTACAGGGACCATCAGTGTGGTGCACGCACACCTTTGGTCTGATGTGATCTAGAAAATATTATATGCAGAGCAGTGTTTTCCAAATTTTTTCCTCCAAGGACTCCATCGAGATAATCTCCATCTGAAAGCCCCCTGGCTGCATTCTCACTCTTGTTTGATAAAGAAAATATTATTTTTGAAGGAATCCAATTACCCAACAAAGATTGATGAAACCCAGAAACACTGATTGTTACGGGTGATTCTGAGAGTTGAAGTCCTTCAAAGGAGAGATTTAACTCCTTTTTGGGGGGAAAAATTTACCTTGAAGAAGAGATTTTTCAACCTTTCAACCTTTACATGTAATTGAGGTTCAGAACCCTTCATTGCTAAATCCCTGTGAGGAATTTACCTCTGAACCTTTCATAGGTACCTTCCAAGTGCCATTTCTTTCGATGTTTGCTTGCTGGCAAGAGAAGGAGGATCTCCAGGGAGCTCAGAATCTGGTTGGTTGTCCCAAACGACCTAGAAAGGCTTGAACACTGGATTCAGAGTGAGTTGTTTCTGCTATAGGAATGTGAAAATAAGTCCGTTTAGGAGTTCATGTCATTTTCTAACTATTGATAATTTGATCTGCCTCCCTCCATCCTTTCTTTCCCTCCCTCCCCCTCCCTCCCCCCCTCCTCCCTCCCTCCTTCCTCCCTCCTTCCTCCCTCCCTCCTCCCTCCTCCCTCCCTCCCTCGTTCCTCTCTCCTTCCCTCCCTCCCTCCTCCCTCCCTTCCTCCTTCCTCCCTCCTTCCCTCCCTCCCTCCTCCCTCCCTCCCTCCTTCCTCCCTCCCTCCTCCCTCCTCCCTCCCTCCTTCCTTCCTCCTTCCCTCCCTCCCTCCTCCCTCCCTCCCTCCCTTCCTCCCTTCCTCCTTCCTCCCTTCCTCCCTCCCTCCTCCCTCCTCCCTCCCTTCCTCCCTCCCTCCCTCCTCCCTCCCTCCCTCCTCCCTCCCTCCCTTCCTTCCTCCCTCCCTTCCTTCCTTCCTCCCTTACTTCCTTCCTTCTTTCCATAGTACGTATATCTATACTCAGAACCTTCTTTCTAGGACAAATTTTATTTTCACATTGAAAATATTGTGTATATGTAGGTGTCAAATATTGTTAAATTGAACAATTGTTGACTATTATTTAGCACTTTTATCATTTTTTTGCATTCTTATCCTTCATTTTTTACTTTGTCTTTTTATTGTGAAAAATTTCAAATAATACAGAAAAATAGAAAGAAGAGTATAAGAAGCACATATAATATATACTTAGATTGAACAATTTTTAATATTTTGCCACATTTGCTTTATATGTAATCATTCTATATATGCACATATATTTAATATATTTCTAAACCATTTAAAGTTAAATTACATACACCCAAAATCTTCACCTCGAAATACTGCAGCACACCTTTCTAAAAATGAAAATCTTTTACATAACCACAATACCAATATCACACCCAACTAAGCTAATAATTCTGCAGCCTGTATTTGTTTCCTCAATTGTCCCTCAAACATCTTGTATACCTGGTTTGTTCAAAACAGGATCCAGTCAAGAACATCCCTCTTTTTCCAGAACAGTTGTTCCTTCCCCCTCTTCTCCCAAATATACTGACTTGTTGAAGGGATCAGACCACTTCTCTTGAGTGTCCACAGTCTGGTTTGTCTGATGGTTTCCTTACAGTATGGCTCATCTTGTTCCTCTTTCTTCTGTGTTTCCTGTATCTGGAAATTATAAAGAACTAAAGGCTTGATTAGATTAAAATTAAACATGTTTGGCAAGAACACCTCATGGGTGATGCTGTGCACCTCACGTTGCTCCCGGCTTTAGAACCACACACCCCGATACCTTCAGGATAACACATTTCCGATACCTTGACACCTCCTGTGCTTCCCTTTCCAATAACAGCACACCTGCCTTTTCAATTATCTTGAATGTCGTGTTGACTACTTCCTGTATTTCCTTTACAGTTTTATCACATACATATGTATCTCCAAATGCTATATTGTTTAGTTTTAAACTTGTATAAATGAAACCATGCCGTATATATTCTTTTGTGAGTTATTTTCATTCAACACGGATTCTGCAATTTATCCAGGTTGGTATGTGAAGCTACAGGTCATTCTTTTTCATGTCTGTGTCCTATTCTCTTGCATGACTACACAACAACTTATATATCATTCTACTCTCAATTGACATTGGATTTTTCCAGATTTTTGTTATTACAAACAATGCTGCAGTGAATACCTTCATACATATTTGCAGTCTACATGTCCAAGAGTTTCTGTAGGGTGTATATCTAGGAATGTAATTGCAGGGGTGGATGGTATATGCGAGTACAACTTTGCTAGGTGTATCAGTCAAGGTACAGTTACAAAGCACACAGTAACCTAGCTCATCAAAACTGAAAGGGATTTATTATAGGTTATTGATCATTTGCAGAATTGTTGGGAGGGTTGAAGGAACAGACTCTAGGCTGAGCTTCTAGGAATGATTCCCAAAGCCACACCAAAGGACTGGGCCACCAAAAAAGCTAGCACTTTTCCCTTCATCGGGAAGTTATGTTTTGAACTGGAAAGCTGCCAATGTATTTCTGGCTTCAAAGCCACAATGTCCTACATACAATTAGGAAGCCACTTAAGCTAAATCAGGAAGCCACTATTAGACCTTCTGGCTCCAGAACCAAGCTGCCTCTGCCCTGAAACTGACTTTTAAAACTGGGAAGCCACCATGATAATCCTTGCCAACAAAACGAATGCCCTGAGCCCTGCCTTGCTCTCCATTTAATGGAGCTCAAGTCTCACTGGGCTCATTGGACAGGCCAAGCCTTCATCATATCCAGGACCCTGGCTATGGGGGTGTCTTGGACATGTAGACTTTAGTTTTCTGCCCTTTGAAATACAGGGTAGCGCCCTAGAAGGAGGGTAGGAAGAACATTGAGCAAACTGGTTCAGAGTTAATGTCAAAGTGCTTCCCAGTGGGGTGGAACCAGTCTACGCTCCTGCCAGCAGTGTAGGGGAATATTTGTGGTTCTACATTCTCGCAGTGTTGGGTTTTGTGGGGTTTTTGTTTTTGAAAAGCTATTTTATTGTAATCTGAATTTGTAGTTCCATGATTAATAATAAGGATGAGCGTGTCTTCCTACATTTATTTGTAGGTATTAGCCATTCGAGTATCCTTTTCACAGCTAGGCCTAGGTCCTTATGTCTTCTATATATTTCCTGCTCTTTTTCTTTCTTATTAATTAGGATCTTTTACATATTCTGAATAATGATTCTTTGTTGGTTATATTTTACAAATATTGTCCGGATTGAAGCTTGTCTTTTCAATTTTCTTTTCTTCTTCTTTTATTTTTTGGTCTAGCCACAAGAGATCTTAGTTCCTGGACCAGGGTGTGAAGCCGGGACCCCATCACTGAAAGCGCCGAGTCCTAACCACTGGACCGCCAGGGAATTCCCTGGCTTTTCACTTTTCAAATGGTGATTTTACTGAACAGAAATCATTATTAGTCAGTTTTGTCAATTTTTTTGTTTATGATTTATGCTTTTCTCACTCAAAGTCTTACCTTATACACAGATCATTAAGATATTCTTCTGTATTTTTAAAAAAGTTTCAGAGTTTTACTTTTCCTGTTTTACTTCCTGATCCATCTGGAATTGGTTTTTATGTATGGTGTGAGACATGAATCCATTTTCATTTATGGATAACCCCTCTGGTCTGCAAAGCCCGATCGATCATGTATCTTTTTTTTTTTTTTTTTTTGTGGTACGCGGGCCTCTCACTGTTGTGGCCTCTCCCGTTGAGGAGCACAGGCTCCGGACGCGCAGGCTCAGCGGCCATGGCTCACGGGCCCAGCCGCTCCGCGGCATGTGGGATCTTCCCGGACCGGGGCACGAACCCGTGTCCCCTGCATCGGCAGGCGGACTCTCAACCACTGCGCCACCAGGGAAGCCCCATGTATCATGTTTTGATTTAAGTGTGGATCAATTTCCGAGCTCTCTTTTTCTCTGTTGGTCTGTTTTTCATCCTTGTATTAGTAACACACAATCCTAATCACTGAAGCTTTATGATACATCTTGATTCTGGTGGAACATGTTCACCTTTTCACCTACTCTTGGCCCTTGGCGGTTCTCTATACTTTTTAGAATTAGATTGCAAAGTTCCACAGAATATCTTCTTGGGATTTTTATTGGAATTTCATTGAATCTACACAACAGTTTGGAGAGAAATGAGATCTTTAAGGTATTCAATCTTCCTATCCATAGAAAATTTTTGTCATTCTGTTTATTTTGGTCTTATTTAATATCTCCCACCAAAGTTTCATAACTTTCTCCAAGAAGGTCTTGTATATCTTTTGTTAGACTTATTCCTTGGTACCTTATTTTCTTGTTGCTATTGCAGATAATATTTTTACACATTGCATTTCCTAACTTCTTTGTTTTTGTTGGTATGTAGAAATGCAGTTGACTCATATATTGATTTTATGTCTAGCAAACTTACTAAAATCTTTTATTAATTCTAAGAGTTTATAGATAATTGGAAGTTTTCTATGGAGAACATAATATCTGCAAATAATGACAGTTTGGTTTCTGTATTATTTTGAATCTGTATTATCCTTGCCTTAGTACACAGGTCAAGATTCCAATATAGTGCTGAGTAGAGGTAGGGATAGCATGTAACCTTTTATTATTCCTGATTTTAAAGAGCATGTGTTCATATTTCACAACTGAGAACAAGATTTGCTGTTATTATTTTGAAGAGACTCTTTATCATATTGAGGACATTCCTTTCTTTTTCTAGTTTGTAAGGGAATTAAACAATTTTTTTCTTTTTTCTCATGAATGCTCTTTTCATTTTTATCAAATGCTTATCTTACATCAATTCAGATCACAACATAGTTTTTCTCCTACTAATGTCATAAATTATATTGATATATGTACTAATGTTGACCTAACCTTTAATTCCTGGAATAAACCCAATTTGGTCATGCTCTGTTTTCTTTTTTTTTTTTTTAATTGCTGGCTTCAGTTTGCTAATATTTTGCTCAGGATTTTTGCATTCATGTTTGTGAATGAGATTGGTCTTCAATTTCTTCTCCAATACAGTCCTTGCTGAGTCTGGGAAGTATTCCTCTTTTTCCTGTTCTCTAAAGAGTTAGCATAAGTTTGGATTGCTGGGTTTTTACAGATGCTAGAGCCAGCCAGCTTAGTGGAGAGACCAGTATTTGGGGTTTGAGACCTGTTTGAACTCCCTTCTTATCATTTAGTAGCTGCAAGCTCTCGGCCTGCTAACTTAGATCTCTGGGACTCAAGTTTCCTCATGAGTTAAATGGGAGGAGTAGTACACGCTCTCCCTGCCTCAAATGGTTGTTGCATTACCGTGAGCATTAAATGGGATACTTTATGTATAACTGCAATATAAATCCTATAGGGAAGATAATCCCTGCCAAAGCCAGCTTTGGGGAAAACACTGTCCTGTGGATTATTCTCTCTGTGATATTGTAAATCAGGTGAAGGAAGCAGAAATGCTCTTGGAGGCTTCATCTACTATGAGGTTAGGGTCAGAAGCACTGACGATATACCTCCAGAAGAGATGGTGTTAGCAGTTTCTGAAGTCAGATTTGTAGCTTTTCCTTCAGAGCCTTGGAGGGGGCCCAGGTCACTGAACCACTGACTGTCAGGGCTGGAGAGGGCTCACATCCAATCAATGGTGAACTGCAGCCAAGACTGTGTTAACTCATACCCAGGGATTTAGGATCTTAATTTTAAATTGAACACTAATTTTTGCATGTGTGTTTTAATTTATGAAAATAATGCCTTCTCACAGTAATGGGACAAGAGAGTTTTTAAACGATATGAGAGTTAAAAATAAAAAAAGTTTTCCTTTTTCTCTAGTCACCTCAGCCCCTTCTCCTCCTTAGAGATAACTTTTTAAACTTTCTCTTTGTAGTCTTTCTGGAAGTTCCTGCCACAATTCTAAAGGGTATGAATTGACTGCTATTCCTTGATTTGTAAGTTTTTAGACGGTATCTATTATCTCCCCACTACAACGATGAATTTATCTTTCTTTCACTCTTCTCCACTTTCTGCTAGTCACATTTTATTTTTAGTTCTTCTCTTAGAATTATATTATATACCACTATATTAATATTTAATAATATTATTAATAATAGCATTAATAATATTTAATAATATGAAATATTCAAATAACATTTTGGAATGTCTGCATCTTGACCTATCGATTTTAGCGTTTTCCTAGCATTCTCACTATATAATATGGGAAACTTGGTTCCTCTACATTTCCCTTCATTCTTCCACCTCCATCTGCCTCCTAACCCCTGCCATCCATACCGTCATGTTTCAATAACAGATATTCTGTTTTATAACAGATATTCTGTTCTGTAACCATATATGTCCTTTGTGCTTTGCCTATAGTTTGATTCTAAAAACTAAAAGCCAAGTGTTGATAATTTATCCAGAATTTGTTACTAAGATAACGTAAATACGTGTTCAATGAAGACACGAAATGTGATTGCTAAACTAGAGAAGCAGTTGAGACCCTGTATTAACTAACCTGGGTTCTTGAAGGAGGAAACTCTCAAAAACCAGCAGGAAGAGTGATTTCCAGGAGAAGGGAAGAGGCTCAGCATATTGTAACTACTTACCTTTATTACTACTTTATGCATTCATCTTATAAATAAAATTATCCAGCTTTTTAATTATACCATTTTTGCAGAGAATCAATTTCCTTTATGAATACATTTTTTTTTAGAGCTTGCTGAATTTTTCTAATTTTTCTAGGTTCTAATTTGGACCTATTGCTTTCCAGACTTCCTGCACAGCTATCATCCTGGGGTTTCTTTTCATTCTCTCCTGGGTTAACTTTCTTGCAGGTTGTGTCTGTCACTTCTTTGCACTTCTCTCTGTTTTGCTGTGGTACATGCTTGATTAGTACTTTCAGAGAAGGTCACTATGTGATAAGTATCTGAGTCCTCGCATATGCATTAGTGTCTAGATTTTATTCTTATTTGTGATTGAAAACTCAGGAAGGTATAACATTTTGTGTTTAAAATAAAAGTTCTTCAAAACTTAAAGGCAATCCTCATTGTCTAATGGCATTGAATGTTGCTGATAAGAAATTTGATGCCAATATATGATTCTGGTTCCCTTGTAGGCAGCTTATTCTTTCCTTCCGGAAACTTTATATTTGGCATTCTAAAATTTCACGATGATGGCTCTAGGGCTGTGTGTGTGTGTGTATGTGCGTGTGTATGTGCATGTGTATGTATGAGTGTGGTGTGTGTTAATTCATCCTTTCTATGACTTGGTGATGTCTGCAAACTGGCATCTTGCTTTTGCTCTGGAAAATTTTCATAATTTTCTGTCTTGTATGTTTCCTGTTCTCTTTGTCTTGAGCATCTATTAAGTGAATATTAGACTTCCTGAATTTATCCTCTTAAGTCTCTTAACTTTCTGAATGTTTTTTTGTAAATCTCTGCGTTTTTAATTTATCATCTGAGATATCAATGTTTTTCTTCTAGCTCTTCCATTGAATATTTTATTTCATCAATTATATTTTTAAAATTCAAGAATTTTTTCTTATCTGATTTTTGGGGTGAGCATACTGTGCTGTTTCTTCCTCTTTATCCTCCTCCTCCTTCTAACTTGTATTCTTATTCTTCCTTCTTCTCCTCCTCCTCTCTTCTTCTTCTGTTACTTTTCTCTCAGATGCTGATTAGAGTTTGGAATGTCTCTTCTGTGGCCCGTACTATCTGTATTTTCTCTAGGGTATTTTGTTTTTGCTCATCTTATTCCATCTCTCTTGGGTGGTTCATTTTTTCCCTCTAACTAATTATCACTTAGTTGATCAAAATAATATTTATTCAGTTCTTTCTCTTAGCCAGACACTGAGCAAGACTGGCTAGGCGCCTACCCCATGACGCTTGCACCGTAGGGAAGAGGTCAAAATTATCAAGTGAATAAATAGGTAAATAGGAATTTCAATTTGTGCAAGCGTCATGAAGGAAATAGAGCAGGGTAACTTGAGAGCAAGTAATGAGGTGGAGGCCCTTTAGAACGAGTGGTCAAAAGGCTTCTTTTAGAATGGGACAGAGATCTGACACCAGCAATGTGACAGAAGTGGGAGGTGGGGAAGGGAAGGGTCAGATTACGTCACATCTCTAGGTAGGCCCTGGTGTGAGAGGTTTGGCTTTGATTTAATTGCAGCAGGAAACCACTGGAGCATTTCAAGAGGGGGGTCATGCTCTGATTTATGGTTTTAATGATCCACCCTACCTGCTGAGTGGAGAATGACCAGAGATAGACGAGGACGGCCATCGGAGCCATGGGGAGCCTCTGGCAGTGTCTGGGCGGTGGTGACAGCAGCAGGATGGTAGGGCCTGGCCACCACGAGGACGTCCGTCTTGTAGGCAGGACGGAACGTGCTGCGAGAAGGAGAGAGTGGTCCATTGTGTTAACCGCCATGGGAAGGGTGCGGAAGGTGAGGACACAGCAGTGGACATCGCACCTGGCAAGGGAAGGTCACTAGTGACTTCACAATCTAGGAGAGTCCTGAAGCGGAAACTAGATGGAGTGAGCGTATGCAGCATCTGGACCTAGTACCTGCCTAGTAAGTTACTCAGTGGTGGATTTGTCACTTCCTATTGGTAGCTTGGAATGAAAATTCCTTTAATATTTGTCCCTAACCCAAAACACTTTGCAGAGCTGTCCATATTTCTTCTAAAGTCCTCCCCTTCTCTGTACGTCTCCTTCCTATTCTTCTAATTAGGTCAGAAAACAGCCTCAGTGAGGAACAAATGGTTTTAAAATCTCCCTTTACCTCCATGTAATTCCTGCTCATCTGTGACCAGAAAGGGCACTTGAATTCCGTTTTGTTAATGGGTGTGTGGGGGGGGACTGGGGCTTCTTTCAGGCTGCTGGTGTTGAAGCCAGGGAAGCACAGGGTAGAGGAGGTGCCGGGAAATGATCAGGAAATGGATGAAGTTATTGAAGCTGTGAAATGCTCTTTGGGTGCCCTCACTATCTGAAACCAAGAAATTAAACCACAAATCTGTAAATTTTCCTCTAAAACCCCCAAACAAAAAGCATGAGTTTATTTCCAAAGTTACCTAACACATACAGATGCTTTTCTCAAATTCCAAATTTTTGAAGGTAAGGATCAGATCCAATTGGTGAAGGGATGTGCGGAACTATCAAAGTGACTAAGATGTGCCTCCACTGTAAAGATATCACCTCATTTAATCCCATAACAGCCCTTGCAGTGGGTTATTTTAATTCCTGTTTACAGATGAGGAAACCTAGGACTGGCCACAGTCACACAAGCTAGTGACAAACATACTGAGTAGTCGTGTTTATCCATCCTTTTTTCCTCCTCCCCCCAGTTTAGCTTTTATTTTTGTTAAAGCTATAAATGCATAAAGTACAAATATAGAAATAATTCCACATGGCTGATTGTCAAACATAACAATTCCGTGTCCCACTCCCCAGAAGCATTCACTTGCAATATCCACTTGATTCTTTGAACATTCACTCAAATTTGTAAGTAACATTTTTTTATTTAAAAAAATTTTTGGACATTAAGTATTTGCTTCAGACATGGAATACAGGACTTTGTTCTCTTTCACCCACCTTCACTCAGCACACAGTTCATCTCCATTCTCCCAATATAAGTAAATTATGATTTTGGTTAGCTCATTATTCGAGTTTATTATGACAATGCATGCTGAGTCATGCCGTACACAATTCTCACTTTTTCTCTCTGTTGTATCTTTTCATTTTCTCTAGAGTTAATCATTGCCTTCTTGTTTTAGTTGCATCGTTTTCTGTATACCTGTTGCTAATTCAGTGCCTACTCTTCCAATATACTCAGTTTCATCTTCTTGAAGAATCTCTTCTGGATCTTCTGATCTGCTCCAAACTGGGCCAGTTGCCCTGTATATACCAGTGACTTATCTGTCATCCTGAGTTCTGCCTGCATCCATTATGCTGGGTAATTCCTTCAACTCTCTCCTTGCAGGTCTGAACAGGTCTTTTTCTATCCTCTCATTTAACTGACAGTTAACTGAGTGTAAAATTCTAGTTTCAAAACATTTTACTTCAGAAGTTGAGAGGCTTCATTCCATTATCTCCTGGCTTGTCCCATAAACCTATGTTTTGTTTGTTTTCTTCTCTTTTGAAGTTTGTAGGATCTTTTCTCTGTTTCTAGCATTCTGAAATGTCACAACGATGTGCTTTGTTGTGGATCTATTTTGCTTCCTCTCTGGCTTTTGTGGGCCCCATTTACTCTAAAAACATGTCTTTTGGTTCTGGGAGACTTTGCTTAAATTATTTTGCTGGTGACTTCTCTGTTTTCTCTTTTTGGAACGCCTGGACCAATTCTCTATTTTTTTTCTCATTTATTTTCTATTTTTTGTGCTTTTTTGTTCTCTCTGGGAAATTTTCTCAAACTCATCTTCTATTTTAAGTAGTTTCCAAGAATTATGTGAATGTTCTTCTTTCATAGATTTAAAAAAACCAAACCAGGGCTTCCCTGGTGGCGCACTGGTTGAGAGTCTGCCTGCCAATGCAGAGGACCCGGGTTCGTGCACCGGTCCGGGAAGATCCCACATGCCACGGAGCGGCGGGGCCCGTGAGCCATGGCCGCTGAGCCTGCGCGTCCGGAGCCTGTGCTCCACAACGGGAGAGGCCACAACAGTGAGAGGCCCACGTACCGCAAAAAAAAAAAAAAAAAAAACCAAACCAAACACAATGTCTTCCATTATCTCTCTAAGGATATTAATGATGGTTTCGGGGGATGTTTTCTCTTTTCTACCTGATTTTTCCAGTTTGTTTTGGTGCCTGGCTTCCAAATTAATATATTTTATTGACTCTAAGACCCTTTGATGCTAGTGCTTCCTTGACTCTACAAGAAGGTGTCCATGAAGTTATCTGGCACAGCTGTATCGTGACTGCCTCATGGCTGACAGTGACTTCACAGTACCACCAGTCTGTAAGCTGTATCTGGATTTCAGAGATACTCATTCAGTGATGTCAAATATTTGTATCTTAGAATCAGTGAAATGGAGTAAACATTCTCTTCCGGTATCTGGGGATCCTTGCCATTCTGCTCATGGTTTAAGAGTGGTGTCCCAAAATCTGCTGGAAGCTTTCTCTGTGTGTTGGTGATGGTGGTGGTGGTGATGGTGGGTGGAAGGCTTTACTGACAGTAGACTTCACTGGAAGGTGATTTGGCTTGACTGTTTCATTAGGAAACCCTCTGATTATTATTATCTTTTGGGCTGGCTGGATTCTTGAGAGAAAAATTTTTGTATCTTTTGCCAGAAGAGGTAATCCTGGCTGCCAGTCTTCTGAGAGTAAAAAGAGGAAGGAAGGCTGAGGACTTAGATATTCGATGTGCACACTTCTGCTCAGTCCCCCTCCCCCTATATTAGTCCTGCCTTCCCTCTGCTTGCTGTTCCCAAAGGTGTTCAATTATACCTCTCCAGTGGGAAGAAACCTCCATGCTCTTCCCGTTGTGGAGTTGGGAAGGAGAGCTGAGGATCTAAATGTTTCTCAGACAGACTTGCAACCAAACCTTCTGTTTTCTGCTTCATCTTTTTCTCCACTTTAAAGAAACCTGGTGCTGCTCCTGAGCCTTTTGAAGGTCTGTGGTGTAAATCTTGACTTTCCCCACTGTTGGCTCAGGTTTGCTTAAATCAGTTTCTTCTCCTCTTTCATTTTATAGCTTCCAAAAAATTTCTTTTTCCATCCTCTCTGTTCCTGTGGGTCTATGCCTTAAAAATCGCTTTACTGTTACTTTAGTTTGGTTTAGGGAAGAAATAGAAGGAAATATCAACATTTAATTTGTCACCTTTAAATGAAAGTCATCATTTATTTTTTCTCTATAATTAAGAGATGTAAGTTCAATTCAGAACACTTAGACAACAATAAAAACTACAAAGGGGAAAACCCCCGAGATCTCATCACCAGAGATTACCACAGATAACACCTTTGCACGTAACTCTAAATACTTTGTGATAAATTCTTAGTTTTGAAAATGATGAATAAACTAGCATGCACACTTTAAAGACTTTTGACATATATTGCCAGGTTGACCCACAGAAAAGTTATTCCCGTATACAATCAACCAGAACCTGTATTTTAAAATATTGCCATCAACAGGGGTTAGTGTTCTTTTTAAACTTTTGCCAATCTGGTAGGGAAAAAGTGTCTTCTTTTAATTTGCCTTTCTTAAATCCTAGTGACTTTAAGTCCTGTACTACATATAGTCCTATAAATTCTGGTATGAATTGTCAGTTTGTATTTCTTTTTTTATAAATTACATTTCTCATTTCCTCTGCCTATTTCTAATTAGTGTTTATTTTACTGATTCATAAGAATATATTAAGGCTACCCTTTAATACTTCAAATCAATTTTCCTATTGTCTTTCAATTTTTAAAGATCTCTTTTCATATTGTGCTGTTAAGCAATTGATTCTTTCTTTTATATGTATGTCTTTGTTGTTCTGTTCTTACCCCAAGGCTGTGCTTACCTACATGGTCTTTTAGTTCTTATGTGGTTTCATAAAGTATGAAATAAGGCTCTAACTTTAGGTTTTTTTCTTATTTACCAATTATCTCAGCAATATTTGTTTAAAATATATTTTCCACATTGATCTGAAATGCCACTTTTATTTGGGTTTGTTTCAGAGCAAAGACCATGAACCTTTCAGTACCCCATGCTCCCCTTCAGAACAGGTGAATTCGTTTTTCTTCATCTATTTCTTCATCTGTCAGTGGTGCCAGGGAACTGCATTATTCTTCCTGTTGCTATTTTGCAGCCTGATATGCTCTTATTCATCAGTTCCAGAAACGTACCTGGGTCCTCTGTGGTGCTGGGGTTTGTGCTAAACACGGGGAATACAAAAGAAATGAAGGCAAGCCCTGTGTGGTAATCGTGTCAGTAAGCCAGAGACAGCTCCATCCAGGAGTCATTCCGCTGTCCTGGGACAGGTCTCTTCTATGCAGGAAAGTGCAGGGTTACAGAGAATCTGGAGGACGTTGAGCAAAATGGTCATGATAGTTGTTTCTGAGGGTGTGATCTTACTTGAATTTTTACTCCTTCTTTATTCTTTCCTGTAGTATTGCTTGTATGTTTCACAAGCATACACATTATTCCTTTTTAAATAAATCGTTATCATTTTGAAAAAATGGACCTCTGTTTCATGGAGTTGGGTTAATTGCAACCCTTGGTTCAAACACTCTCTTGGGTCCCACATTACCTCCCACTACTGGGCATATACCCTGAGAAAACCATAACTCAAAAAGAGTTATGTACCAAAATGTTCATTGCAGCTCTATTTACAATAGCCCGGAGATGGAAACAACCTAAGTGTCCATCATCGGATGAATGGGTAAAGAAGATGTGGCACATATATACAATGGAATATTACTCAGCCATAAAAAGAAATGAAATTGAGCTATTTGTAATGAGGTGGATGGACCTAGAGTCTGTCATACAGTGAAGTAAGTCAGAAAGAGAAAGACAAATACCGTATGCTAACACATATATATGGAATTTAAGAAAAAAAAATGTCATGAAGAACCTAGGGGTAAAACAGGAATAAAGACACAGACCTACTTGAGAATGGACTTCAGGATGTTGGGAGGGGGAAGGGTAAGCTGTGACAAAGCGAGAGAGAGGCATGGACATATATACACTACCAAATGTAAGGTAGATAGATAGTGGGAAGCAGTCGCATAGCACAGGGAGATCAGCTCGGGGCTTTGTGTTCACCTAGAGGGGTGGGATAGGGAGGGTGGGAGGGAGACGCAAGAGGGAGGGGATATGTGCGTGCGCGCACAGTGGGGAGGGCCTCTGATTGCCCTCCTCCAGGGCTGGACGCAGGGAGCCGGGAACTTCAAAAAGCAGACGGCACCCGTCCTTCGCATTTCGACCAAGACACAGGCCCCGCCACTTACTCGCCCTGGATTATATTCTGAATCGAACCACTTGCAAGTCAGCTTAGGCAGGAACCAAGCCTACGTTCGGTGAGTTCAGCTAATGCAGAGATGGGCGCAGAGCTGGATCTCCGGTGAGTAGGTCACCTGCCTCGCCCGGCAGCCCTCACCGCCTCCTCCTCCCATTCCAGGCTAGACTTTTTAAAATAAAGCCTGCAGCCACGGTCACCTCTGGACTTTGCAGTGGCATTGGCCCCTCACCTTGAAGTTGGCTACCTTCACCTTCGTGTGTGTCTGCTCGGGCAGCCGGGACAAAGTGCCACAGACCAGGCAGCTTAAACAACAGACATTTATTCCCTCATAGTCTGGAGGCTGGATGTCCAAGATCAAGGTGTCGCAGGGCTGCTTTCCCCCGAGGCCTCTCTCCTGGGCTTGTAGACGGCCGCCTTCTCCCCGTGTCCTCACGTGGTCGTCCCTCTGTGTGTGTCTGTGCCCTCATCTCCTCTTCTTATAAGGACATCCGTCAGATGAGCACCCACCCTAGTGATCTCATTTTAACTTAATTATCTCTCTAAAAACCTTGTCTCTAAATATGGTCCCATTCTGAGGTGCTGGGGGTTAGGACTTCGACATATGGGCTTTTGGTGGCATGGAAAACAGCGCATAATAACCTCCTGCCCAGTATAAATTCAGTAGAGTTAACGATACCTGTCATTCATGCTTGGGGTGGGGAGATTACTCAGCAGGTAGCCCTCCTCCCAAGCACGTAGCTGAGATGAACCACATAAGGTTTTAGCCTTTTGGGGGAGTAAATGTAGGCGATGAATACTCTCAGGTAAGGTGCCATAACTGGGAATTTGGGAGCACTCTGGGCTTGACGGTGGTGGCAGAGATTGGTGGTAAGGGGCAGGAGTAGCGAGGGAGCAGAAACGGAGAGATGCTGCCAAAGGGCAGCATTACCTGGAGCTGGGGTCACAGAAATGCAGACTATTGCAGCCAGAAGTGATCCCTGGAGGTCACTGTCCCCGCAGAGTTCCTGGACCAGAACTCTGTAATATTCCTCTCTTCCCAGCACGTGGAGAAGACTCATTTCCTGTTCTCCATTCACGTCAGACCGCTTGGAACCCTGGCACTGTCCCCCACACCAGACCCAGGAGGACAGGTCAGGAAAGGCGCATGCATTGAGGGAGGTGCGTATACAGGGAGGCCAGTACGGCAGCATCTGTTCATTTTACCTGCTCACACCCTGCCTTCCTTTCTTCCGGTGGCAGACTCTCTTTTCTTGAGCCCGGAAATGGGCACGTGACCCTGGATGGGTAAATCACTGCACCGCTTTGATCTCAGTGACTGCTCCAAGAGTTCAGTGAGGTTGAGCCACGCTGAGCTAACCAGGGTGACCCTGCTGGAGCCCAGAGAAAGGCTCTTACTCTCTGGATAAAGAGCTGTCAAGGACGTAAGTCTGAGCTGCTGTTGTCAGGAATCCACCCATGGCAGAAGCTGGTTTGGCTAAGACGTCTGTGCACAGACAGAAACGGAGGCCGGGCAGAGAGGGTGGGCCCGGCGACTCTGGGGTCCCTGCTTGAGGCCCGGACCTGGCCGTCTCTGCCCCGGCCTACCGTCCTTGTGCTGTGACCCCAGGACCCAATAAATCCTTCCTAAGCTTGGATTTCTACTATCTGTGACCCAAAGAGTCCACCTAATTCAGGTAGAGAGTGGAGTGAATGAAAAGTTGTGAAAGTGGAAAGAGAATTAAAGGGGTTTGACCGCTATGTCCTCAGCAGGAAGATGAGGAAGGGCCAGGCGTGCAATCTGGAGGAAATGGTCAGTTACCACGTGGTGACTGAGAGCAAGCAAAATGGTTCAAATGATCTTCGGCTTTTACTTTCTGAAAAGGAATCTTTGAATTGGAGAGGTGAAAAGAAACTCGATTAACCCTTTGGGGAATTGAGACCCAAGATAAGAGAGGAGACAGTAAGAAAGGGCCACCTGCCTTGAGATGAGCTTGTCTCTGGTCCTGTTGAAGCAGACACCTTGCCACGGGAGCGGGAGGTGTGCTTTTGCAGGAATTGCGATAATGGGGTAACATGCTGTAAAGCTGGAATAAGTGTTAGATCAGTTTTCACAAGGTGTTGGGACTCGGGGTGCAGTTCTTAGACTCTGGGGGGGAGGTCACACCTTGAGTTCAGTGAGATGTTCAAGCTCTTCACGACATGCTGGCCGCCAGCCCTCTGGTCCCAGACAACTGGGGCTGGAGAAGCAGCTTTGCCTGGAGGGCGGCGAGTGGAGAGAGGAGTGATGAGAGAAGGGATTCTGTGTCGGGCAGGTGGCATCGAGGTGCCTGCAAGGACAGCTGTGCAGGCCGCTCAGATGGCACTTTGAACGCTTTGGTCTGGAGCTCAGGAGAGAAGTTAGGCCTGGTGAGGTCATGCCGGGGCTCGTGAGCAGGAAGGCCGTGACCCGATGGTGAAGGAGAGTCCCAGGGATTCTGTGCTTCTAGAATAGAGAAGCCAGAAGCGTCGGGGTGACTTGTGTTGAGGGCCTGGTGGAAAGAGAAGAGCCGATGGGGAGAGAGAGGAAGAGGGTTCAGACATGGGAAGGGCTGGGGAAGCAGAGGGACAGAGGGCGGGAGGAAGGGGGCAGTTAGCAGGGGTGGCCAGGTGACGGCTAACAGCGTCTAATGCAGAAAGAGGACTGCGCTATGGCGGGACCTGCGAGAAATCCGTTCCAGTAGACGGGGCAGAACAGTTGAACAGGAAGACGGGAGCGGACGGGCTTCCTTCCTCACTCGGTCACTGCCTTTGCTTGCATCTCATCGCTCACCAGCCTTTCAAGTGGTTTCCAGCCAGGCGTCTGCCGTGGTTTGCTTCCACGTCCACACCTGCACCCGCGCCGCTACCTGCTTGCCTTCCTGGAGCCCAGCTCGCGGGGGCCGAGGGACAGCACGCAACTACCCCTCCCCCCGGGTGCCGTAGCTGGAGAGATGCTGACTCGACAGCTCACGCGGAGGGCCCGGACTCGGTGGCCGCTCGCTCAGCCCTGTGGGAAGGAAGCAGGGGCTGGGAGGGGTGTCACGCTCCACGTCGCAGTCAACCAGGAGGAGGTGGCAGTGGGCCGGCCATCTCCACGGTGTGGCTCCAAGTTGCCGTGGGGGCAGCGGTCTGAACTACAGCGGCAGCAGAAGCCCCCGGACGGAGGCCCAGCCGCGGCCTGAGGAGGTGGGATTCAGGCCAGGCCTGGACGTGTGCACGTTACGTCACTCCTAGCATGTTCTGTGGGCAGAACTGAGTCACGTGGCAGGCCGTGGCTCTGCGAGAGGCCGGGGAAGGCAGTCGAGCTGAGAGTCACGGGGGGAAAGGAGAAGCTTGCCAGATGGGTGGGCGTGGCATTCAAGGCCTCGCCACATTGCACCCAGCCCACTTCCTGTCCCATCTTCCTGGAGTGTGACGCCACTCCAAGGTACAGGGGAGCATCACCCACCGTTCCTACGTGTACTAGGCGCACCCCCATTTCCCCCTCAAGCAGGAACACTCCTTTCTCAGCCCCTGCCTACTTCCTGGAATCCTACTCATGCTCTAAAGTACGGGGATAGGCCACCTCCTCCAGGGAGGACTTCTGAGTTGCAATTATTCCCTCCTCCTGTAATTTGTTTGCCTCAGACTCCAACACTCTTCATCTCCTGCTTGTATTAAAGCTGTAACAGTTATATAAATTCCTCTGTGGGCTGCAGGGCAGGGTGAACTCAGAGTTACCTTTGCTCACCCTAAACCTACGGAAACAGTGGGCTGTACGATCCCAAATCAGGACATGCGGTCTGAGAAGTCTTAGTGTACGTGCCAGGATCGAGTGGGTGACAGATTAGATGGTGGATTCTTCAGAATGTCCTGGAGGCGTAATAGATACTCAGTGAATACTGCTGGCCTGGGATGGAATCCAGTCGCTGTGATCACTTAGTCACATACGAAGCAAGAGAGAGGAACCTGAAGGGACTTTTCAAATCACAGCAGCACCAGCTGGAGACATATTCTGGGGCCCCAGGGGACCCAACATACTCACCAGCCTTCCAAGACTCCCAGCCAAATGAAGTGCCTAGACACCTCACTGAAAAAGTACAAAAATCCAGTGAAGTGGAAACGTGATGTTTGAGGGTCACCGTTTTGCGCCAGCACGTGGCCACTTGAACTTGCATGCTTTTGAAGGCACCCTGGGTTCTGAGGTGATTTTAAGATGAATGGCTTTATCTGGTGTCTGCTATGGTTCATTTAGCAACTGGAAGCTTGTTTCCAGCTCCGTGGCTGAGGGCCTGAGGATGGCTTGTGAACTACTTTGTCAGCAAGTCAACCAGGGATGGTGTTTCCAGTCTGCTTGTTGCTTGCATGTGACCCTCAATTATGAATGTTAATACAAGGAAGGCATTATTTTAACAGTAAAAATGTTTGCATGTATCCGTTCCATTCAGGGCTGAGATGTTATTGGCACTAACCTGAACTGAAGCAAAAAGGAGCAAATAAAAAGTATGGCTGGTGCCAAAGCAGAGCCGTCCGGGGCGGAGGGCTGGGCTGCTCCCAGCTTGGTTTCAAGGGGTAGCATGTCCTGTGTGGGCTGTGTATCTGTGGCACGGGAGACACCTCTCCGAGCGGCCAGAGGAGTGGGGAGCAAGGACGGGTTAGTCAGTGTGGAGGCAGCTCTTGCCTGCTCACTGGTCTTCCTTCTCCAGGTCTCCTGAGAGCTCCAGAACCTGTGACCTTGGCCTGCAGGGGAGCCCAGCCCAGTGAGACTTCCGTGGGGATTTGCTAGAGGACCCTCCGTCCAGCCCAATCTCGCAGATGTTCCCAAGACACACCCCACATGCCTTTGCTCATTCTGTTTCTTTTTCCTGGAACCTGTGTGACCCACTTGGAATCCAAAGCATCCTTTAATCCATCTCCAGTGGCACTCCTTGCATTCCTCTCTTTGATGGCCTCAACCAGTTATGAACTCGGAGTTCAGGGTTCATCTTTTGTATCTGCTGCTGCTGCAACTTCTGGCTCTTTCTTGCCCCACCAGAGGCTTTTCACATCCTTGGCACTTTCTAGGTGCCGGGCACTGGCTCGGCAGTCAGGCTTCCTGGTTCACTTTGGAGCTTCCACCACCTCGGCTGTCGGATGGGAGGATGAGTAGCCCCTAGCTGATGGAGCTGATGAAGGACCGTGCAGGTAAACTGGACAAGCAGGTGCTCAGGTTCTGGCCCGCACAGACGCCCATGGGCTGGGAGCTCGTGATGCAACTAATCAGAAGAGGATCTTGCTCTGTACAGACAGGTGATAAGAGAGGAGAGAGCATGAGGTGCGAAGCTCAGAACCCAGACACAGGAGGAGTAGTTGATGGACCAGGGTGCCCAGTGGTCCCCCTCTGATACCTGGAGAGTGCAGTGGCAGGGGTAGGGAGCTTGAAGCTCGGCCAGAAGCCCCTGGTGGGGCCCAGCTGAGGTCTGAGGATGTGGGATTCAGCTTCGTAGGGAGAACCTTCTGACGGGGAGAGCTGTCTGCAGATGAATTGGGCTGCTTGAGGGGGCTGGCGGTGGGCTGCTCATCAGGTGGAGACCTGGCCAGAGCTTGGGAGGAAGACTGACCTTCAAGGGCCCTGGTGAGCCCAGTATGGTGCCTGGCTTGTCCCAGGGCCATTGGCGGCTCCACGTGTGAGCTGTACTGCGCTCTACAAACGTGACTATGATAACGTGGGGGTTATCTCTACTTGTAGAAATCATGGTCCCTTCTCTTCTAAGAGCAGCAGTCAGGTGTGGGTGGAGAGGAGATCAGATCCTGCCTCTGAAGCGGCTCTCTCCTGAGTCGAGATGGGGTGGCCAGAGTGGGTGGGAGGCGGGCTGCAGGGCTACGAATCCCACACAGGGTATTTTTCTCTGGTGAGGGGGGGGGGCGGTCAGTACAAGGTGGCCATTGTGGGTTAAAAGATAAAATACGGCCACCAGGAGGAAGTGGGCAGGAGCTGAATCTGAGAGGCTGTTCCTAGCAAGGACTATTTATAAAGTCTGCCCAGCATCCAGCTCAGCTTGGCGGGGGCTCCCTCCTTCCCAGGACACGGCCCCAGGTCTCTGGGGAGGGAAACCTGAAGGACACCCGGGCTGGGCTCCGCCACGAGAGACACGGCCGGTTCCACAGGCTGACTCTCAAATACCCTGGTAACCCGTGGCTGTGGTTTATTTTGTGTTAGAAGGGTTGGGTCGGGGGAAGTGGAGTTTGCTTTTTTCCATTTGCTGAAGATGTTATTTTCAACAAATATATGTTCACAGAGTTGAAAGAGACTCATGGAATAAAGCTGTTTTATTGTCAATGAAATCATAGCTATGGAGGTTAACTCAGGCTACTTGTAAAAGCAACCATGAAACAAGGGGCTGATAAGAGCAAACTGCAAAGAGGAAAAAAGAGCGAGGGAGAATAATGACAGGAAGAAATAAGGTACAATCTGAGGGGTGCGTCCCACAGACTCTGAGCCAGGGAGCACAGCAGGGTGGGTGCAGCCCTGGACAAAAGGTCTGGGCTTTGTCCCAGCTCTGTCACTTACCAGCTGTGTGACCTTGGGCCAGTCACTTAACCTCTCTGAGCCTCATTTTTTCCTATCTGTAAGTTAGCCTAATCATTCCTGCATGGCCAGCCTCACTGAGGTGCTGTAAGTCCATCTTTGTAAGCAATATTAAAACACAGATACTGTCAGACTCCATTCCCTTTCCTTCTGGCTACGTGCACAGTCTCTGCTGACATGCTGCAAACTGGCTTCTTGTTTCTGCATCATGCCCATCTGCAAAATGCTGTTTCTGTGTCGCCTCAAACTGCCACCTGGGGCCTCATGGCTGACTTTGGGGTGATGGTGGTGAAGCCTGCTTTCCTAAGAGAGGTGTACCAGAATTTCTCTCTCTCTCCCACAGAGCTCAGAGTCAAAGCCTAGGTTGGCCCCTCATTTTCTACTCTCCTCCTCCTTGGCTGCCCAATCCTGGCCACCCTGTTGTCCATTCATTCCTTGAACACCGCCGTCATGCTCCAGCCGCAGGGCCTTTGCACGTCTGCTCCTTCCGACTGCCCTGTGCTTTCCCGGTCACCCATGGATCTTTCTCTTACCTCCTTCAGGTCTTCCTCACACGGGAGACCTACCTGCCCATCCTATTCTAAAAAACACAAGCCATTTCCTTGTCTTCCTTGTTTTATCTTTCTCTTCAGCAGTTACCACCATCTAACATACTGCATATTTCACTCATTTATTGTGTGCCCCTCCCACACCCACCCTGGAATGTAAGTTCCACGAGAGCAGAGATTTTTCTTCCTTTTGTTCATTGCTCATTCTCCTCCAACATCTCCCCTTGTAAAACGAGCTTGGGAATAATCTCTCTCTCTCTTTTTTTTTTTTTTTTTTTGATTGTCTGGAGGAATTTGTATCAAATTGAGATGATCTGTTCCTTGAAAGTTTGACCCCACCTGTAAATTCATCTGGGCCAGGTACTTTTTTGTCTGGGGGGAATAATTTTAGCTAGTGTGCTAGTTTCTTTGATAATTATATCACTGTTCAAAATGTTTTTGCTTAAGTCAGTTTTAGTAAGTTATATTTTTGTAGGAATTTGTTGAAGTTTTCAAAATTGTTAGCATATCTTTTTTTTTTTTTTTTTTGCGGTACGCAGGCCTCTCACTGTTGTGGCCTCTCCCATTGCGGAGCACAGGCTCCGGACACGCAGGCTCAGTGGCCATGGCTCACGGGCCCAGCCACTCTGCAGCATGTGGGATCTTCCCGGACTGGGGCACGAACCTGTATCCCCTGCATTGGCAGGCGGACTCTCAACCACTGCACCACCAGGGAAGCCCTGTCAATCTTTTTTTTAAATTTACAAACTTTGCATATCCTTATTTTTAATGAGTGTCTCTTACAGATAACACATACCTGTATTTAAAATATTCAGTGTGTTAATAATTTGAGTGGTGAGTTTCATCCAAATGTATTTATTTTACTTATTGATGTATTTGGACTTAGTTCTGTCTTCTTTGTCTCAAGTTTTCTATATTTGTTAAATCTTTTCTTGCTTTTGAAAAAATTATATCAATATCCCCCCAATAAGACAAGAACTTTCATTCTTAGTTTCTTCCCACCTCTGTCAGCCCCTATCATGTAGTTATTATCTATACTCTTAATTTACACTATTATTGATATTTTTATCTTTTTCTTTAGTCTTAGCTATTTATTTAAGACAATACAAATTCTTTCAGGTTACTTAATCCCTTCTCCTTTAGATATATATCTCTTGCATCATCTCTTGCATTTGTCTTTCTTCTTATTCAAATATTTTATATAAAACCATTTTTATGAGTCTTTGTGGTGAAACATCTGAGGGCTTGTATGCCTGAGAAATAAAAAAAGTCATGCCTGTATATTTGGATGGCAGTTCAGTTGGTTACAAAATTTCAGGTTTAAAGTTCTTTTCCTTCAATACTTAAAAAATATAATTCTATTGAGTTATTGCATCTATTGTTGTTGTTTGGAAATGCGGTTTCAATCTGAATCTGCTTTTTTTTTTTCTGGAAACATTTAAAAAACATCTTTTTGCCATTCTTACTTTTCATAATAACCTGGATAGGTGTGGGTTTTACCATCTGTCTTAAAAAAATTTTTTTATCAGCTTAGGGGTTCCTTAAATTTGAGGTTTCTAATCTTTTTCAATTTGGAGGAATTTAGTCTATTATTTTTCAAAATTATTCTTACTCTCCATTTTTATTATTTTTTTTATTTCTGGGACTTTTATTATTTATATGTTACCACTTACTTCTAACCTCTATATCACCTCAATTTTCTCTTATATTTTCTGTTTCTTTGACTTTTCTTCTTCCTTCTGGGAGAATTGGTCAACCTTGTCTTTCAAATTGTTACTTTGTTCCTGGGCTATTTCCATTTTGCCCTTTATGTCATCTAGAGGGTTCTTTATTTCAAATATTGCGTTTTTGTACCTATTATTTATATTTTGATGGCTTTGTATGCTTTCTTTTCTGTTTCATGTTGCTAGTATTTTTTAAATTCTTTTTAAAGAGATATGTGAATTAGGCTAGTTTTAAATTCTTGCCTCTGTGTCCTAATATTCTGGTGGAATCTTTAATCCTGAATAGTGGTTTTTTTTTGTTTTTTGTTTTTGAAGAGGCTGTGTTCTTCAATTGTCTTGTTGATTTGGCCTCTGAGATCGTTTTCTGGAAGGGTATCAGCTTTCCTCCAGTGATGCACCAGAGCCAACTGGTGCCAGTTTCTGGAGTTTAGGGAGGAAGGGGGAAATGTGCCCTGGGGGGCAGAGCTCCTTACTCCTCTCGAAGTCAGGGCTTTACTGTTGCCTGCAGGGAGAAGCATCATTAGAAGATGCTCTTTAAATTGTAATTCCCAGCTCTGGGGGATTGGAGGAGGAGGGATGAGGAAGCAACTGCCTAAGGATTTTTTTTTTTTTTTTTCGGTACGCAGGCCTCTCACTGTTGTGGCCTCTCCCATTGTGGAGCACAGGCTCCGGACGCGCAGGCTCAGCGGCCGTGGCTCACGGGCCCAGCTGCTATGCGGCATGTGGGATCTTCCCGGACCGGGGCACGAACCCATGTCCCCTGCATCAGCAGGTGGACTCTCAACCACTGCGCCACCAGGGAAGCCCTGCCTAAGGATTTTTAGCCTCAAGTTATATATTTGTTTAGCTCCTCACCCATATTGTACTTCTGCAAGGTCTGATTTTACTCCTGAGGACAAACGGACCATTGCTTGGGGGGAGGAAAAGAACCCCTACCATCCCTTTTCCGTTTTTATCATTTTACAGCTGTTCTTTCTCCACGGAAAAGCCACCTTCTCCTAGAGACACACAAGTCCATAAAAGCACCTCTGCTCATCCCAGGGTCTCCACATATCTTCTGCAGTTCCAGGGTTACTTTCATGGAAAGATTCTATATTTTCAATTGACAGAGTCTTGATACCAAACCCATAGGCCACTTTCTCTATGTTGAATGCTCCCTTTTTTCTGTCCCACGCACTTTATTCCAGCTGAGTTAGCCTTCTTCTCTTTTTTTAATTTTTCTTTTATTTTTGGCTGCATTGAGTCTTCGTTGCTGTGCATGTGCTTTCTCTAGTTGTGGCAAGTGAGGGCTACTCTTCGTTGCGGTGTGTGGACTTCTCATTGTGGTGGCTTCTCTTGTTGCAGAGCACGGCCTCTAGGCGAGCAGGCTTCAGTAGTTGTGGCACACGGCCTCAGTATCTGTGGCTTGCGGGCTTAGTTGCTCCGCGGCATGTGGGATCTTTCCTGACCAGGGCTCAAACCCGTGTACCCTGCAATGGCAAGTGGATTCTTAACTGCAACAGCACCAGGGAAGTCCCTAGCCTTCTTAAGGATCTCTGCTCTACAGCTTTGGGTGCTACAGCTTTGGGCTTCGCTTAACTGGCTCCACTTGGTTCTTTTTCTCCCCCCCCCCATCTTTAGCTTTTCCTTTATCCTGGAAGATCACATTTCACACAACTCATGACTTATCTTAGGGAGCTTTTTCCAAATCACAACAATTTTTTATCTAATTTATCCCAGCTTCACCCGAATTTCTGCTCTGTAGGAGACAGAGATAAAGGGGACGGGGGAACAGAATGATTCATCTGTAAATGGAGTTCGACAGCTCCCCTCTGAATACCTATGTCCACCCTGCTCACCGAAGTGACAATCTTATTCCCATTATTCTGCTTCAGAGGAAGAACCATTTTCTTCAAAATCTGGATTTGAGGGGTTTCAGACTCAGGGACACAGGACACAGTGGAAGACAGTGATGAGATTTGGGCTGAAAATAGGAACATTAAATGAATGTTTGAAAAAGTGATGATGAGGCCCCCTACCAGCCTGCTTCCCTTGCCCTCTTCCTAGAACATTGGAAGCCAGAGATGTTTCTTTTACCCTTGGGTAAGAATTCATCCTTGAAGGAACTCTGAGTCCACAGAGAAAACATCTTCAGACACTGACATTTTCTGGAAAGAAAAGTCCACTTTCTACTACTTGATCACTTCCTGAAGTCCACCAGTCAACAAGTTCCACCCTTGCATAGAGAACGAACACTCAGTTTTAAGACTTTCATATTTCCTGTTAGATATGGACCCACAGCTAAGGATCACCACACATTTGAGGACAGCCTTTAATATAAGAGACTGAAATTAGCATTGTCTCTAGAGGAGACACATCTGCAAAGATCAGAAGAAAAAATAGTTGAATTACAATAACGTCCATAGAAAAGAGGAACAATCTGAGAACAAGGAAGAGCTCTTTGAAATTAAAAAAAAAAAGAAAGCTGAAACAAAATTTCCAGTAAGATTTTCAGGATAAAGAGAATCTCTTAGAAAGTAATGACAAGACAAAAAGATGAACCACTGAGAGAAAAGATGAGAAAATCAAAGGTTAGGTTTGGGAAGTTCAACATCTTTCTGGAGTTTTAGGAAAAGAAAATAGAGAAAGTAGACTGGAGGAATTTTAAAAATACATCCTGCTCGAAAATTTTCTAGAACTGAAGGACATAATTTTCCAATTTGAATGGGTCCATAAGAACCTAGCATAATGATTGAAAAAAAGTGGGTAAAAACTTTCAGAGAGATAGAAAAGGTAACAAAGGATCAGGAATTAAGATTGCACCTGATTTTTCAGTAGCAATGTTTAAAATTAGATAAAAATAGAATAATATTTCAAAAATCTGCAGAAAAATTATTTCAGTAAATATAGAGCTCAAATGATTATACTGAAGGATATGTAAATTACATAAAAGTAAAATCATATCTCCCGGGTGTAAGGCGTGTAGTCCCAAACTGCCTTCTACATTTAAAAAATCAGCTTTCTGGGGGTATAATTTATGTACAACAGAATTAGCTAATTTTAAGTCTACTGTTTAATGAATTTTGACTAGTGGTTCTCAACCAGAGGCAATTTTACCCCCCAGGAGATATTTGGCAATGTCTGAAGACATTTTTGGTTGACACAACTTGGGGGATGGGGGGGTGCTACTGACATCTAGTGAGATAGAGGGCAGGGATGCTGCTAAACATCCAGGAATGCACAGACCAGCCCTGCACAACAAAAACTACACTGCCAAGAACATCAGTGGAGCCAGGGTTGACAAAGCCTGGGTTTGAGAATAGCTATGTAATAGTCAGCATAATTATCCTACTGTGCATTTCTCACCTGAGAAAGTTTCTTGTACCCTTTTATAGTCAATTCTCTTTCCCCACATCCTGGACCCTGACAACCACTGATCTACTTCCTATCCCCACAGTTTTACTTTTTCTAGAATTTCATACAAGTGGAATCATACAGTACATAGTCTTTGGATCTGGTCTTTTTTGTTCAGCATAATGTTTGTGTCATTCATCCATCAGAAATTCATTCTTTTTTCTTGCTTTGTAGAGCCCTACTGTATGAGTGTACCACAATTTGTTCACCTAAGGAAGGAAAAGTTGGATTGTTTCCACTTTGGGGCAATTATGAATAAGGCTGCTATGAACATTGGTGAATTTGAATTTATGTGGACATGTGTTTTCATTTCCTTTGGGTAAATATATAGGAATAGAATTGACAGGTCATAGCAAGTATATGCTTAACTTTATAAGAAACTACCAAATTGTTTTCCATGGTTGTACCATTTTACATGCCTATCAGAAATATATGAGTTCCAGTTTCTCCATATGCTTGTCAACACTTGGTCTTGTCAGTCTTTTCAGTCTTTTTAATGTATGCTTCTGTGATGAATAATTTGTTGAGCATCTCTTAATATGCTTATAAACACTGGTATAACTTCTTTTTCTAAAGTGTTTGTTCAAATCTTTCCCTCCTTACAAAAATTAGGTTTTTTATATTTATGTTATTTAATTATGAGAATTTTTAATATATTCTGGATGCAATTTTTTTCTCATATGTACATATTGCAAACATTTTCTCCCAGTCTGTGACTTACTTTATTTTCTTAACAATGCCTTTAAATAGTGGTTTTAATTTTGATAAAGTTCCACTTATTAATTTTTTCTTTTGTGGTTAGTGTTTGTTGTGTCCTGTGTATGAGACCTTTGCTACTCCAAGCTTGCATATATTTTCTCCTGGAAGTTTTATACTGTCATCTTTTACATTTAGGTCTGTGACTTAGCATTTGTCTATGGTTTGAGGTAAAGACCATATGGATATCTGGTTGTTCTAGCACCATTTGTTTGAAAAGACTGTCCTTTTGCCATTGAATTACCTTGTTGTTTTTGTTGAAACTCAATTGATCATTTTTATATGAGTTCATTTCTAGACTCCCTAATCTGTTCCATTGATGTATGTGTCTATCCTTATGCTAATAAATAGTTCACTATCTTGATTACTGTAATTGCTTAGTAAGATTTAAAGTCAAGTAGTGTTAAATCCTCAACATTTTTCTTCTTTTCCAAATCATTTTGATTATTGTAGGTTCTTTGAGTTCCCATATATTTTTTAGAATTTTAGAATCAGTTTGCCAATTTCTACAAAAAATGCCTGTGTTAAGTCTGTGGATCAGTTTGGGGACAATTGACATTTTATCTCTATTGAGTCTTCTTATTCAAGAATAGGTATATTTCTCCATTTATTTATTTGTTTTCTTTTTATTTCTCTCTGCCGTGTTTTTATTTTTCAGCATACATGTCTTTATTCATAGAGGTATTTCATGTTGTTTGTATTGCAAATGGAAGTTTTTTTAAAAATTCATTTCAATTTGTTTATTGCTGGTATATAGAAATATCACTTTTTCCCTAGCTTTAGTGAGATATAATTGACATATAACATTGTGTAAGTTTAAGGTGTACAATGTGATGATTTGATACATGTATATACTATGAAATGTTTACCACAATAAAGTTAGTCAACACATCCTTTACCTCACATAATTACCATTTTGTTGTTGTTGTAATGAGACCATTAAAGCTCTATTCTCATAGCAACATTCAAGTACAGGATACGGTATTGTTAACTATAGTCACTCTGCAGTGTGTTAGGTCCCTGGAAGCAATTCATCTTATACCTGAAAGTTTGTAACCTTTGAACAATGTCTCCCCATTCCACCCCCACCCCCAGCCCACAACAACCACCATTCTACTTTCTGTTTCTATGAGTTTGATGTTTTTAAATTCCTCATATAAGTGACATCATACAGTATTGGTCTTTCTGTGTTTGACTTATTTTCACTTACATAATGCCCTCCAGGTCCATCCATCCATGTTGCTACAAATGGCAAGATTTCCTTCTTTTTTATGTCTAAATAATATTCCATTTTGTCTGTGTGTGTGTGTGCACATGTGCATGTGTATGTTATATCTATCTATCACATCTTCTTTATCCATTCATCTGCCAGTGGACACTTAGAGTGTTTCCATGTCTTGGCTGTTGTAAATAATGCTGCAATGAACATGGAAGTGTGGATAGCTCTTTGAGGTAATGATTTCATCTTCTTCAGGTATATACCCAGAAGTGGAATTGCTGGATCATATGGTAGTTCCATTTTTAATTTTTAAAGAAACCTAATTTACTTTCTAAAGAAAGTACTCTTTTCCATCTTGCCTGTACCAATTTACATTGTCATTAACAGTGCACCAGAGCCCCCTTTTCTCCACATCCAAATGTTAGCATTTGTTATCTCTTGTCTTTTTGAAATAACCACCATAAAAGGTGCGAGGTAATATATCATTGTGATTTTTTTTTTTTTTTTCTGTGGTATGCAGGCCTCTCACTGTTGTGGCCTCTCCCGTTGCAGAGCACAGGCTCTGGACGCGCAGGCTCAGCGGCCATGGCTCACGGGCCCAGCTGCTCCGTGGCATGTAGGATCTTCCCGGACTGGGGCACGGACCCGCGTCCCCTGCATCGGCAGGCAGACTCTCAACCACTGCGCCACCAGGGAAGCCCTCATTGTGATTTTGATTTGTATTTCCCTGATGATTAGTGATGTTGAGCACCTTTTCATGTACCTGATGACTATTTGTATGTCTCCTTTGGAAAAATGTCAATTCAAGTCCTCTGCCCATTTTCAAATAGGATTGTTTGTTTGTTTTTAACTGTTGAGTTGTTTAAGTTCCTTACATATTTTGGATATTAACCCCTTATCAGACATATGCTTTGAAAATATTTCCCCATTCTTTATGCTACCTTTTCATTTTGTTGATTGTTTCTTTTACTGTGCAGAGCTTTTTGGTTTGATGTAGTCCAACTTGTTGAATTTGTTTTTTGCTGCTTTTGCTTTTGGTGTCCTCAAAAAATCATTGCCAAGAGCAAAGTCAAGGAGATTTTCCCCTATGTTTTCTTCTAAGAGTTTTATGGCTTTAGATTTTATGTTTAAGTTCTTAATCTATTTTGAGTTAATTTTTGTGAATAGCATTAGATACAGGTCTAATTTCATTCTTTGCATTGATATTCAGTTTTCACAGCATTTATTACCATTTATTGAACAGAGTCTCCTTTCCCCATTGAGTATTCTTGGTTCCCTTGTCAAATATTATGCCATATATATGTATTTATTTCTGGTTTATTTCTGGGCTTCTATTATGTTCCATTTATCTTTGTGTCTGTTGTTATGCCAGTGCTATACTGTTTTGATTACTATAGCTTTGTGATACAGTTTGAAATCAGGAAGTAAGATGCCTCTAGTTTTGTTCTTTCTCAAGATCACTTTGGCCATTTGAGATCTTTAGTGGTTCCATATAAATTTTAGGATATTTTTTCTATTTCTGTGAAAAAATGTCTTTTGAATTTTGATAGGGATTATATTGAATCTATAGATGGCCTTGGGTAGCATGGATATTTTAATAATATTATTGGAATAACTCTTTCAATTCATGAACATGGGATATATTTCCATTTATTTATGTCTTCTTCAATTTCTTTCTTCAAAGTCTTATAGTTTTTGGCATATAGATCTTCCACTTCCTTGGTTAAGTTTATTCCTAAGTATTTTATTGTATTTGATGTTATTGCAAATGGAATTATTTATATCTGTTTCAGATAGATCATTGTTAGTAATACTACTGATTTTTTTCTTTCTTTTTTTTTTTCTTTTTGCCATGTCATGTGGCTTGCAGGATCTTAGTTCCCTGACCAGGGACTGAACCTGGGCCCATGGCAGTGAAAGCACCAAGTCCTAACCACTGGACTGCCAAGGAATTCCCTGATCTTTAAGTATTGACTTTGTGTTTTGCAACTTTGCAACTAATCATTCTAGTGGTTTTTTCATATTTCCTTAGGATTTTCTATGTAGACAGTCATGTCTGCAAATTACATTTTTCATCTTTTCTAATCTGTATGACTTGTATTTCTTTTTCTTGCCTTGCTGCATTGGCTATGGCTTCCAGTTCAATGTTGAAATGGAGTGAATGTCCTTTCTGTGTTCCTGATCTCAGTGGGAAAACAGTCTTTCACTATTAAGTATGATGTTAACTCTAAGTTTTTGTAGATACCCTTTATCAGAGTGGAGAATTTCCTGCTTGCTAAGAGTTTTTATCATGAATGAGTGTTAAATTTGGTCAAATGCTTTTTCCATTATCTATTGAGATGATCATATGGCTTATCTTTTATTTTGTTAATGTGATGAATTACACTGATTGATTTTCAAATGTAAAACTAACTTTGAAGTCCTGTATAAGTCCCACTTGAACATGATGTCTTACACTTAAAAAATATTGTTTGGTTTGTATTGTTTGGTTTGCCAGTATTTTATTAAGAATTTTTGCCTTTAAGTTCATGAAGAATATTAGCCATAGTTTTATTTTAGTTTACTTTATCTGGTACCTTTTAGTTTACTTTATGAGGCTGATGTCATAAAATGAGATGGAAATTTTCCTCCTCCTCTATTTTCTGAAAGTATTTGTATAGGATTTGTATTATTTCTTTCTTAAATATTTGATGGAATTTGTGGAGAAGCCATTTAGATCTGGCTATGTATTTTTGTGAAGGTTTTAAATTACAATTTCATTTCTTTAATAGATATGGGTTTATTCTTACTTTTTAATTTATTCTCATGCCAGTTTTAGTAAACTGTATCTTTTAAGAATGTGGGGGCTTCCCTGGTGGTGCAGTGGTTAAGAATCCGCCTGCCAATTCAGGGGACACATGTTCAATCCCTGGTCCGGGAAGATCCCACATGCCGCGGAGCAACTAAGCCTGTGCGCCACAACTGCTGAGCCTGTGCTCTAGAGCCCACGAGCCACAACTATTGAAGCCCACGCACCTAGAGCCTGTGCTCTGCAACAAGAGAAGCCACCGCAATGAGAAGCCCGCGCACCGCAACAAAGAGTAGCCCCCGCTCACCGCAGCTAGAGAAAGCCCGCACGCAGCAATGAAGACCCAACGCAGCCAAAAATAAATAAATACAATAAATAAATTTTTAAAAAAAGAATGTGACCGATCTGTCAATTTTTTGACATATCCTTGTCATACTCTTTCCTTATTACTTTTTAAAAAATATTCCTAGGATCTATGATGTTGTTTCCTCTTTGATTCCTGATAGCCCTACAAGGCCAGTATGACTTTGGATAGGATCTTCACTTTGTAGCTGAGTTTAGGATGAAAGATTTGCTCAAGGTCACACTGGTGCTAAGTGCCAGAGGGTGGACTCCAAACTCATTACTTCTACTAATAAGTCCATAATATGCATAGTCACATCACAAAACAATTTTAAGCATGTTGATTTATTTACCTGCATATATTCATAACCATAACCCAATTACTTGAATGGTAGGCAGTAGGATGGAACACATATTGACTTATAGGTTTGAATAAACGGTACCACAAATACCTGCTGCATGACCTCGGGAACGTTAATTTATCTGAGCCTCATTTTCTGTACCTGAAACAGGATATTCCTTCCTTCCTCATAGGGTTGTCCTTAAGAGTTAACACATGTAAAATGCTTTTAACAGTACCTGGATTTTGCTTAATGGTATGATCACTTTCGTTAACTGTACTAATCCCTGTGAGATTATTTAATGATTCACGCTTTCTATTTTTTTGTATATGGGAACAGTAATATTGTCTGACTATCGAAATGATGATATTAAGTTTTCCTAGTGGACTGCTCAGTTTCAAAAATGAAGCATGCATAGGTGAGCGTCAAAGTTAACTGAAATTACTTTAAAAATTAATTTACTTTTGGAGATCATCTTTCCAGTAACATGAATCTTCTGGGAGGCAGGCTACATCTGTATAAATCCTATTTTGTAAAATAGTGTATATGCAGAGAAAAACGTGGATAAATCTGACAGTTAACGGTGGTCATCTCTGAGGGTTGGGATAATGGTGGAGGCCATTCATCTACTTATTTATATTTTTAGTGCTTTTAAAAAAATGAGACGATACTACTTTTATAATCTGAAAAAAGAATATGATTGAAAAATAATTATATGAAAAATAAGCCTTTTTATCAAAAAAGTTTGACATGACTTTGCTCCATGCTGCCTCCTCACTCACAGTCATTTCTTCCTAAATGCTCTGAAATCTTCCTCTCATTGACATCAGCTGAGAGGTCTCTAGAGCTGGAATTTCTGTAAGCACCAATGAACCACTTGTGTCCTAGAATTTGCACCTGGTTTCCATATAGCTGGGGTGTTCCTTAGTTCTCTCCAGGCCTGGTGGTCAAAACATTTTAGGATGAGAGAAAATGTGCTCACTTTAAAGGAAAGATTTCGCTGCCAGTCTTGCCAGCGGTGAATACAACCTGAGGAGGACATCACTGCTGTCAAAACTGTTTTAATTGAACGTATTTATAAAGAGAGATTCAAAAGGGACTTGGGCTGTTATCTCACACCCCAAGATGGCATTCGAGCTTTGCTTTTTAATTATTCCTAGAGTTATTTCTAAAACCGATGCTGCACTCAGTTTTAACCTTTTTGTCCCTCGCTGGCCCTTCCGGGTCTGTCCAAGGCACCCTTCCTCAATTCCTTCTCTCCACGTTTTCCCTTTTTCCGTTCTTTCTGGAGCTCCTGCTTCTTCCCGGAGCTGGGAGGGGGTGGGGAGAGGCCGGCTTTGGCCCCAACAGCTGCAGGAGCGGCTTGGCTTCCTGCGTCCCCAGGCCGCCTGCTTCTTCCGAGGGCTCTCCGAGTTTGGTGTCCAGCAGCTGCCAGGAGGGCCCCAGAGTTTCAAATGCTTTCAGATCTCACCTTATTACGGTCTTAAAAATGTCATCATTCTCCAAGTTGACAAGCTCTCTACCTAGGACGATGTCTAGGGAATGTTAGTTCTGTCTAGATGCTCCCTCTGTGACTGGTGGGTCCTTGCAAATGTAAATAAAAGCAATGCAGGCACCTATGCCTCACAAGGTGTTGCGCTAACTAACACCAGCACCGCTGCCCCCGCGCGAGTGTTGGGCTTTTGGTTGTTGGGGAACTGAACAGGTAGCAGGCTGTGCTCTGGTGGCAGAGCGCGGACACCCCGCCCCCACCCTCTGGGGAGCCTGTTGCCTCCATGGGGAGTTTATGAGCACTTACTGCCTGTATTCAGGTTTACAACATACACGCAGCATTTCATTCTCCACCTTTGTGCTGGCTTGAGCGTGACACTTCAGAAGAAATGACTTCTGGGATGACTGCCCTTTGGAAAGAGTTGAGAAGAGTTCAGAAAAGGATGTCATGTCAAAAAAGGCCATGTTCTGACCAAAGGGGAAAGTTGATGAGATTATCCCATGACTCAGATTCCAGGGAATTAGCTGAGGGTTTCTGATGGGTTCTGCCTTGTAGATGTGGATGGTGACAAATCCTGTTCTCAAGTCTTCCAGGCCAAGATCAGTAAGACTTTGTGTGTGTGTGTGTTTGGCATTTGACCCCATTCAAAGTTGCTTTCTGAGAGGTGTGGCCGTATGTAAAGGGACTCTCGTGATGTGGCTCAGGCTTTAATGCTTATAACCAAGCTGTCAATTGGCCACCTCTCTGGAGCATGTGGTTCTCCTCTCAACCAGCAGCCCGAGCCCTTACCCTCAGGCAGAGGCATGGAACCCTGTCTTAAGAACACAGTGTCTGGAGCCAGACAGCCTGGAGATGGACGTTCAGTTCTGTCATACACCAGCAATGACATTTAACCCATTCGTTCCGCGGTCTTTCCATCTATAAAATGGGTATAATAATAGTACCTCCCACAGGGTGGTTGTGAAATTGAGTGAAACAAAGACCTGGCTGTGTCCTGTGGGTGGTACTGTCAGTGACCCTCCTGAGTGGGTCCCCAACAAGGTCCTCCTGCCCGTGGTCACTTGAGCCAATAGAACGAGAGGGAGTTTGGTTCAGAACAGAGGAAAATGTTATCCTCTGATCAGAGAATCAAGAGGGGCCAGCTGGCTCTGCACACGCGCTCTCCTGCCAGGTGCTGGAAGGGGCTGCTTTATAGGGATCTGGGGAGGGGAGGGGCGGGGCTCTCAGGGGCGGGGCTCTCAGGGGTGGGCGCAGGCGCAGCATCTCTGCAGACGACACCCAGCCCCCACGCCGCCATCTTGAATCCCGTTGTCTCAGGCGGCCCTTCTCACCACTGCCGGGCGCCGGGGTGTCCAAGCCGCCGTTTTCCACCAGGAACCCTGGCCTGAGGCGCCGGGCGCGCGGCCTCTGCACGCGGCCCCCTGCGAGCCAGTGAAGCTACACTGAACAGAGAGGGATGCAAGGTTAGACTTAATTTTATTACCAGATTCTGTCTTCATTTCCCGCGAATTGTTGACGAGCGTTGCTGGCACAGGCCCCTCCTCTGCCGCCTGTCCTGCGCCTTGGCGGTGAGGCCCTCTCCGGCGGCGCCTCCGGCAGAGCGCAGGCGCTGTGACCCAGGGCAGGAGCAGCGCGTGTCCTCAGCCGCCACTGGGTGTGCGTGGCTGTCCCCAGGCCTCGACCCTGGCCGACTGTTCACATCCCTGAGGGGCCCTCTTTCCTCTAACCACCCGGGGACGAAGGACACCAGACAGTTTACGAGCCGTGGCCCAAGTATTAGCAAGAGAACAGGGGTCCTGAAAGTGCGGGCACCTGGGTCCCGGGCCCTGGCGTGAGGCTCCTGCTCGCACCGGGGTCAGTTTTCGGGCACAGAAGCGTCCGGTCGGGGAGGGGCCGTCCCCGAGCGGTCAGGGGCCGCGGCCCCGGGGGGTGTCTGTGGCAGTCGGAGCTCGGGGACCCTTCCGTCCAGTGTGGCTGCCGGGCAGGACCGTAAGGGTCGCGGGGCGGGCGCTGGGCTTGCGGCCAGTGGTTTTCCAGGGGTAGGTGCCCCCCGCTCCTGGCGGGAAGGGGTGGGGGCCGGGTGCTGGCTGTGGGCAGCACCTGGTCGCCGTACCCGGGAGGGCGGTCTTAGTCCCCGTCAGCTGGCGGCCGCGCTTGAGTTGTTCCATTTCCAGGGGGCTGAGGTGGCCCTTCTCGGGGGCTTGGAGGCGTGGGTCTACCAGCCGTGAATTCACACGCGCTTAACCTTGACTCGTTCCCTGGGGCCACCGCACGAGGCTCCGGGCGATGGGAAGCAGCTCGGTCCACTTCTCTTGAGTGTCCTGACAGCGCTCGGCTCAGGCTCGTTCCGAGGTCTGATGGGTTCTCTCAACTTTCCCCGACGACAGGGGGTCTCCAGGCTAAGAGCAAGGTCCCTCTTAATGTCCAGGGCACTTGTTATCCCCTCTGTCACCTGAGACACAGACGCTGGACCCTTGTTACCTTGTAGGGATCCTGGGAGCCCATCCTGGGGATTCTTTCTTTCAGCAGCGCCTTAGCCGCTGTGGCTGCCGTTTGGGTTCCGGCAGGGAGTGCTTCCGGCCACCCCGAAAACGTGTCCACCAGCACCAAGAGATGCCTGGAATTGCCCGGTGGTCTTGGCACGGCAGTGAAGTCGCCCTGCCGCTCTTCCTCAGGATATGTCCCTCTGGCCTGGACGGGCTTTCTCCGCGGGCCTCGGGGAGCTCTGGTGATGGTGGGGCTCGTTGTGCAGAGGGGGCAGTTCTCAGCCATCCGCCTCCACGCCGCCGGGAGTTACCGTGACCTCAGCTAACCAGTTATCCAGGGCTTCCCTCCCGTGGTGAGCGCCTTGATGCGCCTCTCTGGTGGCCAACAAGCTGCAGTTTGGGGAAGCTAGTGTCCGTGCTCATTCACGAGCCACCCGTGGCCTCCTAGCTCTCATTTTTAGGTTCGGTCTAATTCTTCCTCCGTGTAGACTAGGGGATAATTGGATGGATCTGGCCTTCGAGGTATGACGGGTAGTTGCCAAGTTCCTGGTTCTAGGGCTGCCCTCTGGCAGTTGCGTCCACCTCGTGGTTTCCCTTTATTACCTCTGCACCCCTCTTGGGGACCCCTGCAATGAATCATTGCCACTTTTGGGGACGCTGTACTGCTTCTGAGAGCTTCAGTTTGCTTAAGCCATGTTTCACGTGTTCGTTCTGTGCAGTAAGCATCCCTCTCCGTCCAGGTAGCCCCGTGTGTGTGTGTGTGTGTGTGTCGGATGGCATATGCCCACCGAGAGTCTGTGTAAAATTCGAGATCTTCCCTGTCCCAAGTTCTAAGGCTCAGGTGAGGGCTACCAGCTCTGCCTTTGGGGCAGAAGTCCCTGGGGGGAGGCTTGTTGCATCTGTGACTTGGGTCTGGGAGGTCACTGCGCATCCCACCAGCCTCTTTCCCTCCCTCGTAAAACTGCTCCCGCCTGTGAGCTGTTCCCCTTCGGCGCTTGGGAAAGGCTCGCTTCCTGCCTCGGGGTGACTGGACTAGATCTTGTCTGTGGTTTCTATACAGTCATGCTCCAGGGTCCCCTGTGCTCCAGGGTTTCTGTGGGTAGCAGGGTGGCAGGATTTAGCGTGTGACAGGTGTTTTTAGTAGCCACTAGGTTGTCTTAAAGCATAGCCTGGACTTGAATCGACCTTTGGGGGCTAGCCATTCAGTTCCCATGGAGCTGGGGTCCACACCGTGGTCGGCTGGCCGCATGGCAACCTTTCAGAGCCGTAGCGGCTGCTACGGAGGCAAGGGGGCCACCCCCGAGCGCCTTGATCTGATTGCCCGAGTAAGGGGTCATGGTTTCTGAGCCAGTACCCCAAGGGCGATGCCCCTTCTCTCACGAATGGAAAGGTCCTCCCGCCCAGAGGACACGGAGGTGCCGGCACACGCTCTCCGGCCAGGCAGGCGCTCGGCAGGGCTGCCTTGCGGGGTCTCCTCAGGGGCAGGGGCGGGGCTCCCGCAGGGCAGGCGTGGCGTCGCTGCGCGCGGCCCCTGCCACCAGGGGGCAGCGCCGTGGCCTGGGGGCTTCTGGGCACGCCCCAGAGCTGAGGTGTGGGCGCCGCCCTTCCGCTCGAGGAACCCGGGTCTGAAGGGCCAGGTGCAAGGCCTCTGCTCGTGACCCCTGTGAGCCAGTGAAGCTACGCTGAGCACAAAGGAGAAGGAAGAAGGTTAGACTTCCTTTTATTACCCGGAGTCTATTTTCATTTCCGGGGAACTGTTCATGGGCTTTGCTGGCAACAGTGCTACAAGGGAGGTGCAGGGAAAGCAGGGCTGCTTTTTGTTGCGGCTGCTTGTTAGTGATGGGCAATTTTCAGCCCCCTGCCGAAGTCCAGTAAGAACAGTGATCTTGGAGAATAACGGTAACAGCAACTGCCAGCATTTATGGGGCGCCTGCTACGTGCACGGCCACCCCGGAGGAGAGGCCCCCGGCACCTGTGTGCCCCCATCGCTCTGCTCTAGCGCCGGGGCCGGGTCAGTGAGATGAGCCCAAGGCTGCCTCCGGAGCGGACGGTTCGTTCACCCGCTGGGATGCAGGCTTATGTCCTCAGCCTTTATGGAAGGTCAGCACGAGGAACAGCCACGTGGTAAACACTGTGATTGAATCCGGTGCATTTCATTGTCCAGCAGCCTTTATAGAAATCATCTGTCACGAATTGCCTCAGAGCGAAGAAAAAGGTTGTCTCTCTTGATGTCTCCTTCTGTGAGACGGGCACCTGGGCTTCACACCTGGAGACTCTGATCCTGTAAGTTTGGGTAGGGTCAGATAACGGTGTTTTTAAAATGCTCCCTCCCCCGCCCCCCATGGATCCACAGCACAGCCGGGGTTAGGAACCCCTAGTGGGGCTCCTCACCCTTCCCCGCGTGCCCTGATGGTTTGGCATCGTGGAGCTAAGGTTTGTGGTCAGTTACAGCTCCCTGCTGTCGGCTCAGCGCTTGTGCCTCCACAGTTCACCCGTTGAAGCCCGGCGCCCAATGCAATGGCGTTAGGAGGGGGGCCTTCGGGAGGTGATTAGGTCGTGAGGGTAGAGCCCCCGTGAATGGGATTAGTGTCCTTATAAGAGACCCCAGAAAGCTCCCTCCCTCCGTCCACTAGGTGAGGACACAGTGAGAAGGAAGTGGGCTCTCAGCAGACACTGAATCTGCAGGTGTCTTGAGCTTGGACTTCCAGCCTCCAGAGCTGTGAGAAATAAATTTCTGTTGTTTATAAGCCGCCCAGTCTGTGGTATTCTGTTTTATCAACCAGAATGGTCGAAGATACCTCCTTTTACTTGGGTTTTCTGATAGAATTTTTACTCCCTTTTCACGCCTCATCTCTTGTTCTTAATTTACCTTCTTTTAATAATTTTATAGTTCACGTATCATTTATTGTAAAAAGCCTCAAATCTGTTTTCGGCAAAAAAACAAATTAGTGGGAGGATGAGCGTAATTGTCCGTCTGAAGTTTTCAACAGGTTTTCTTTCAAATTCTCTTCATTCTTTCTATCATGAGTTTGCCTACCTTTGCCATTTTGGGATAATAGTTTGAAAAACTAAACAATTACAATCATTTGTTTTTAAAAAGCATTAATATGGGAGAGTGGCTCACTTTCAAATGTCTTGAGGTGCCGTAACTGTGAAGAGAGACTGTTCTCGGTGCAGGGGTTCAACCCAGAGGTAATGAGATTGGAGAAGCCATAATGAGTTCAGAGGAAGGTGCTGGGATAAGTACAGTCACAGAGGTTGTCAGCCTAGGGTGGGGCCTCTCTCATCTCATGGACCTCCCACCCCATCCCACGGATGTAGCTTTAGGTGCACTCCTGGTTTATAGCAGTCAACATGCAGCAATTATTTCATGTTTGTCAACAATATGATACAGGACTTCGGTGAAGATGAACTTGGCCTGGGTCCCTGATAACGGCTTTTCCAGTCAGCTTCCCTTGCTTTGAAGCGGTCTTCATCCAATAACAAGGGGCGATTTCAAAGGTCATTGCAAGATTGCAAAATAACGAGTCCAGACACGTGTTGTTATATGTGGGATGGTGACTGATTGGGGCTTGGATGAAATGACATTGGCTTCAATCCAGAGCTGGGTCTAGATTCAGAGAGTAATACACATGTGACTGCTTGCAGGCATTTTTCTGGTCTTATTTTCTACATAGAAAAAAAGAGCATGTTTTTTTCATTTAGTGTGAAAAATACTCCAATACCACCAGACTATTAAATTGATTGGATTGATGGAATGGTTTTTAAATTAAATTTTGAGTAATACTGATAAACTTCTATATTGTTTCCTCAGCTATTATTCTGCATAAGTGATTTCCAACTAAGTTTAACTAGCTTTTCATTCCAGGGGTGATCATAACCCAGCTATTTAATTCGGGCAACCCCTCCCTGTTTTCCAGGAAATCACACTTTTCAAGCACCTGCTCTGTGTACACTTTTGCCCTAGATACTGTCACTGTCCTTTAGGAATTCACTGTTGAATTGGGACAATACATTATGAATACAGTACAGAGAAGAAAATGATGAGCAGTACAAAGCAGTGTAAATTAACTGTGACACTGGAGGTGGAAACACAGGTTGGCAGGAATTCAGAGGCTGGAATAATCACATGGGTTGGTAGGATCCGGGAAGGCTTCCCCAAAGTGGTGTGAGCTGGTCTATGGGAAAGCAAATCTTTGGGTATTCCTGGACAGAACCTCTCCCCTCCAGCCACAGTGGTCTGTGCACCCGTGGAAATGTCTTTCCCTTTTCACCGCCACCTTTGCCAATACCATTCCTCTCTCCTAGAATATCCAACCTCTTTCTCCACTTAGCGTAATTCTCTGCAAGTTTCTAAACCCAGGTTGTGGGGCTCCTTGAATAGGTGGCTTAGGAATGTGAACTTGCTGTTAATGGGAATCGCTCCCTACTTTTGAGTAGGGTTGTAAAATGATAAGTGTGAACCAAGGCTGAATTCAACCTTGAATTGAGAAGAGAATCATTTCCAAACGTTCAACACAGCAGGCTTATGCCTCCTCTTTATTAAAATAATTTCTTTATTGATTAGCCCTTATGTGAGAAGGGAGCTAAAGACAAGGCAACGTTAGCCAGAGCGGGAAATCTAAAGGTCTCTCCAGATTCTAGATCCCAGAGACAATGTCTGGAGGTATATTTGGTTGTCACGATTTGAGGGGGTGCTACTAGCATCTAGTGGGTGGAGGCCAGGGACACTGCTAGACGTCCTGCAATGCACAGGACACTCTCTCCACAACAAAGAGTTATTTGGACTAAGATGTTAATAGTGCTGAAGTTGAGAAACCTTGCACTGGAGGAAATTAGAAGTGACTTACTGACACCCAGTTAAGAGGAGGTTGCTTGGAAAGATTTATCTCAGAGGAAAGAAAAAGTAGCAAATCTGTTCAGCTTACAACATTTTGACCAGAAAATAAAGTCAAAGGAAGACTTCAGCTCATTCATCAGATGCCCTATTGCCAACCCCTTGCTGCCTGTACAGCTGTTTGGTACAGTTCGGTACAGAGCTGACAGTCTGCCTTTGACTACACAGGTATCAATGCCAAACAGATGACTTCAGGGAAAGCACACCATTGAGTCATTGCCAAGAAGCACGATCATCCCTCCTTGGGCGTGTCAGGTGTTCCCACCTTCCCAGGTGTGAGCAGGTTAGACAATTCTCCCTAGTTCCCGTTTCTCTCTGGAGGAAATGCAACTCGTTTGGCCAACGTTGGGGAGGGACAGGCCCATTAGAAATCTTGAGGGGGACCCTGAAAACTTCTGTCTGGATTTTCTTGTCATAGGGTTGTGGTCTTGGCTGAACAGAAGCTGTTGATGAACCTTAACTGTTGTTGTGCTTGAATACTTTTATTTGGGGGGAACCAGGGATCAGAGGTTGTTTTAACTTTATTTTGATGATTAATGTGTAAAATTTATGTTCATGTTTTAGTAATAGAAATGACTTGCACACTTATATGTCAGTTGTGTTGGTGAGCATGAAAATGAATGAATGAATTAATGAAAATTATTAACTAGTCAACAGTATTTATTGCATGTCAGTTATGTACCGAAACATAAGTATTAGGTACAGTGTCATAGGGATTCATAGTCTGGTCTAGGAGACAGTTCAGTAAAAAGATAATTATAATACAGTGTGCTAAGTGCTGTGGCAGGACAGTTGTATGGTGCTATGGGGGCATGGTGAGAAGTCCCTTAAGCTGAGACCCGAGACTTGAAGGTTAGTAGGACTTAGTGATAAAAAAAAATCTATGGGGGATAAACATTAAGGTCCTACTGTATAGAACAGGGAACTATATTCAGTATCCTGTGATGAGTCATAATGGAAAAGAATATGAAAAAGAATATATATATATAACTGAGTCACTTTGCTGTACAGTGGAAATTAACATAACATTGTAAATCAACTATACTTCAATACAATTTTTAAAAAGTGTATGGGAGGGCTTCCCTGGTGGTGCAGTGGTTGAGAGTCTGCCTGCCGATGCAGGGGACACGGGTTCGAGCCCTGGTCTGGGAGGATCCCACATGCCGCGGAGCAACTGGGCCTGTGGGCCACAACTACTGAGCCTGCACGTCTGGAGCCTGTGCTCCGCAACAAGAGAGGCCACGATAGTGAGAGGCCTGCGCACTGCGATGAAGAGTGGCCCCCGCTCGCCGCAACTGGAGAAAGCCCTCGCACAGAAACGAAGACCCAACACAGCCAAAAATAAATAAATAAAAAAAACAAACCAATGAACCGACATTAAAAAAAAAAAAAAAAAGTGTATGGGAGAGTGGAGGAGGATGGGGTGGGAGATGTTATTCCACTAAGAGTGTCCAGCATGTGCCGAAGCTCACAAGTTAGTAAAAGCATGGAGTGTTCAGTGAACTTTAAGATGCCCAGCAGAGCTATTTTGAAGATGCAGTTTAGGATTCAGTAACATTTGTAGGTGAGAAGTTCATTCATTGGACGGATTAACCAAGGGCAGTATGTATAGCAGGGAGAGGACAGGACCTGAGAGAAACACAAACAAGAGATGGGCAGAAGAAGAGGAGCCGAGACTCATGCAGTTTGGCCAGAGAAAGTAAAAAGATAAGCCATAGCTGGTAGAAAATACGTGCAGTCCCAATATGTGAAGAACTTGGACAAATCAATACGGAAAAAATTAACCCAATGGATAAATGGACAAAAGAAAGGAAAAAGTGTTTCACAAACAAATGAAAGGATCCTCAACCTTGTTGGTCATCTGGGAAATGCTAAATAGAGCCACAAAAGATATCATTTCTCACCCATGAGATTAGAAAAGTTAGAGAGTCTGACAATACCAAACGTTGGCAAGAATGTGGAGCAATGAGAACTCTGATATCCTGGTGATGGGAACGTAAATTAGTGCAGCCTTTGGACAAAAAAATTGGCATTAACCTAGTAAATATGACGATGTATGTATGTTACCTATTCAAGGGTGCCAGGAGGCATGTGACAGTATGGTTTATAATAACAAAAACTGGAAATAAACAAAATATCTATCAATAGTAGAATAGAAAAAAAATTTTTGTCTAGTCACACAATAGAATACTATGGAGCAGTGAAAGTGAATGAACGGCAGGTCTGTGTATGTTATGGGTTGAGTTGTTCCCCCATAAAATTCATATGTTGAAGTCCTAACCCCCACTATCTCAGGATGTGACTGTATTTGGGTGTAAAGTCTTTAAAGAGGGAAATGAATAAAATGAGATCATTAGGGTAGGCCTTAATCCAGTGTGACCCATGTCCTTTTAAGAAGAGGAAGTAAGGACACCAATCCATAAAGAAGGAAGACCATGCGAAGACACAGGGAGAAGAAAGCCATCTACAAGCCAAGGAGAGAGGCCTCAGAAGACACCACCCCTGCCAACACCTTGGTCTTGGACGTCCAGCCTCCAGGACTCTGAGAAAACAAATTCAGTTGTTTTAAGCTGCCCTGTCTATGGTACTTTCTTATGGCAGCCCTAGCAGACTAATAACAATGTATTAATATTAATGAATCTCAAAAATATAAGGTTGGATGAAATTGCAAGTCACAGAACACTAACAGTGTGATTCCATTTAGGTAAAGATTTTAAAAAAAGAGTAGTTTAGGACCACAGACACAGACACAGACACACACATAACACATTCTTACATTCTGACACTCCTTTAAAAGATGGAGCTTAATTCCCCTCTCCTTGAATGTGGGCTGAACCCAGTGGCTCACTTCTAATGAATAGAAAAGCATAAGTGATAGTGTGTGACTTTTGATACTAGGTCATGAAAGGCAGTGTGGCTTCTTTCATGCCCTTGCCTGGATCACTTGCTCTGGGGGGAAGCCAGGTGTCATGACACTCAAGTAGCTCACGTGGCAAGGACCTGATGCCTCTTACCAACAGCCACGTGAGTGTGCCATCTTGGAAATGTATCCCCAACCCCAGTGAGGCCTTCAGATGACTGTGGCCCAGGCTGAAGTCTTGGCGGCAACCTCATGAGAGATCTGGATCCACGACCACCTGACAAAGCTGCTCCCAAATTTGTGACCACGAAACCTGTGAAGTAATAAATGCGTATTTTTTAAGCTGCTAAGTTTTGGGATAATTTGTTACACAGCAATAGATAACTAATACATTACACTATAGAGAAAAAGCAAGAGAATGATCAATGTAAATTTCAGGATAATGGTAGCCTCTTGGGTGGAGGTAAGAAGATGCAATTAGGCAGGGGAACATGCACACTTCAAAGATACTGGTAATGTTTTTGTTTATTTATTTTTAATTTGGATATCAAGCACCTGTGTATGCGTCTTGTTATTTTTTAAAAACTGTATAGATCCGTGTTATATACAAACATACATGTCTTTGGTGTATGGGAGCTATTTTATTAAAACAAACAAAAAACCCAAATAATTGTGGCCAGAGAAATAGAAAGAAAGCCAAGTGTTAAGCTTCATGGCAGCTAAGAAATGAATGCAGACACAGAGAGCAGGTAATGGTGCTTAAGGAGCAGGGCTGACCAGAGAAACCCAGGAGGGTAGCCAGACCGCACTGAGTTTGCAGACTGTAGGTGTGTAATACCAGCCACCTGACAGGCTGAGTGGCTTCCCTGCAGCCATGCCCAGCATCCCACACTAAGCCTGCAGAACACACACCATAAATAGCCCTGAAGAGCAAAGTCCTGTCCTTGCTGTCACACCCCAGCTTGTGTCAGATCTTCCATATAGTTCCCATAGTCTGCCCTTCCCTCTGTGCTCAGCTGGGTAGATAACTCCTTTTCTTGTGCCTTTACCAAAATAACAACACCAACTGTTAACACTTACGGCACTTACCATGTGCCAGAAGCACCGTATTAATGGTTCTCACGCATAACTTCATTTTATCTTTACCACCACCCTGTGCGGTAAGTACTCTTATTATCCCTGTTTTACGAAAGAGGTTACACAGTAGTCATAGTGGGGCCAGGAGCCGTTTAACTCTAAAACGCCAGGGCACAACCAACACTCCACACCGCTTGTTAAGTGAGGGGTACGTACAGAGATCCCAGCCCGTGCTGCCATTGATGGCAGTGTTGAAACCCTCGCCTCCAGCATGATGGTATTTGGAGGTGGAGCCTTTGGGGGCTGATTACAATTAGATGAGGTCATGAGGAAGAGCCCTGGGGACGGGATTAGTGTCCTTATAAGCATCGCCAGAGAGGGTGCTTCCCCTTTTTGCTTTCTGCCGTGTCAGGACACGACCAGAAGATGGCCGCCTGCACCCCGGAAGAGGGCACCCTGATCTCGGACTTCCAACCTCCAGAACTTTGAGAAATCTCTGTTATTTATAAGCCACCCAGTCTATGGTACTTTGTTTCAGCAGCCCGGAGGGACTGAGACAGCCCATACCACCTGGGATCCCTCTCCAGTTTTATGCACATCTGTTCCCACATTGTTTTCAGTCCCGAGGGCCAGCACCTGTGTCTCTGTCACATGCATTGTCACAGGGCTGCCCCCAGCCTGCCAGATGCTGCTCTGTCTGCACTCACAGAGAGACAGAAGTGACTGGAAATTTGTGCTGTCCCAAGGGCAGCCTGAGGCCAATGACAAATGGGGGTGTGGGTATAAACAGCCCAGGTCCTTGCAGCTCCTCACGTGGGATCAAGCCAGAGGTGCCCTCTGTGGGCCTTTGTGCATGTGGCAGGCGGCAGTTTCAAAGATGACCACAGTGGTACCTCCCACCCACATGCTCTTCTGCAATGTGACCTTGCCTTAGGCCCATTGAGGCTTGGAGATAATTCCCCTCCCCTTGCATCTGGGCTGGGCTCAGTGATGGCTTGTGACCAGTAGAGTGCAGCTGAATCAGTAGAACTTTGCTGCTGACTTCTGCACCAGGTCAGAAGAAGCCTTGCAGCTTTGGCCCTGTTCTCTTGCAAGTCTTCTCCAAGACTTTGCCTCTTGCAAGGCTTGCTCTTGAAACCCAGCAGCCGTGCTGTGAGAAGCCCAAAGCCACAGGGAGGGCCACATGTAGACCCACTGGTTTGACTCGTCCCAGCTCAGTCATACTTGCAAGTCAGGAAGCTTCTAGATGGTTCCAGTCCCTATTTATTGAGCCATCCAGCCTTCGAGTGTTCCCAGCTAAGGCCCTAGACACGACGGGACAGAAGCAAGCTGTCCCATTTGCTGTGTTCGGATTCCTGACCCGCAGAACCTGTGGGCATAATGAGAAGGGCAGTTGACGTCCACCACTAGGTTGGGATGGTTTGTCACGCAGCAGCGGGAAACTGCGGCACTAATGATTGCGTCCTTGCTTGGCTTTCTTCCTTTCCTGGCCTCCCACCAACGTCTTCCGGGAACACAGCCCAGTAAACCCCTTTCATACTCATTTACGCCTCAAGACCTGCTTCAGGGGAACCTGCCCTGAGACACCCCATAGCCTCATCTAGCCTGGACATCGGGGCTGGAAAAAGGAGTCACCAGGAACTTGAAGGAAGAGCACAGACACATCGGCCCTTCACGTCACCACCGAGGAAGTCTTACCTAGAAAACAAACACTTGGGTGCGTCCTCGGCCCTGAGTCAGTAGGTTGGAGTCTCCGGTAAGAGTGTGAGCATATCTGGTTATGGATTCAAGGGACAGAGAGGAGCCAGGACTGAGAAGGTGGAGGACAGGGCAGGGGGCTGGTAAGAGCCGAGCTGGGCATCTGGACGGAAATGGTTGGTCCAGACAGGACGTGTGGGAAGGGTTCCACCATGAGGCTGGTGTCCAGGTGAGACCAGGTGAGGCAGAAAGAGGTTCATGAACCTGGAGAACAAAAAAACCCCAGAGACAAGCACCAGGGGACAGCCCAAGGTAGACAGACAGAAATCTGACAAAGCCAGTTGGAGTGGATAAAACATGACACAGACACGGGGGCCCCCGTGCCCCTCGGAAGCCTTGTTGGATGAGGTAGCATTTTCTCCTGGCTAAAGTCTTCTCGATGGTTCCTGTGGAAGCGACTCCTGGCATAGCCAGGCTGGTCTTCATGGCACACATGCTGGGGGTCACCAGCTGGGAGTGTGGACTTGGGCTGGCAGCCGCTCCTCTAGCTGGTCTGCGAGCACAGATGTGGCCTGGGGCACTGGAGCACCGAGGTAAATATAGTCAGAAGACTTGGCACACGGGAAGTAGCTGGCAGGCAGGGCGCTGTGGCCTGCCCTGCAGAGTGCCAGGGAAATTGGTGAAGGGGAAAAGCTTACTTATTTTTTGCAGGAAAGATGAACAAACAGAGAAGAGAAGTCAGGGCAATGCAGTGGGGCCAGAAGCCTTGAGGTTGCTTTCCAGCCAGGGTTTTCATCTGGGAAGAGAGCTGATTCACAGGCTGTCGTGCAGCCTCCAGGCCTCCTCATCCCATGCACTTGAACTTCAGGGGGCGTGCCCTCCTGGACCCAGCCAGGGGTGGGGCTGTGCCAGAGCACTCCACCAGCAGTGCGCAGACTCTCCAGGGCGGGAGACGCAGGAAGGAGTGATTTAATAGCCCGCCTAAAAACGGTAATAAATTGGGTTTTTAAGGGTTACACAGGCATAAAATAATTCAAAAAGAATCTACAGTAAAAAATAAATCTCCATCTCACCCCAACTCCTAGACCAGTTGTCTACCAACGACTGTCCTCAGTTTCTCATGCATCTTCTGAGATATTCTGTGCACACAGAAGCATGTATGCTTGTGAGGCCGTGCCCTTGCTTGCCAGTTTTCACACGTTTGACTGTGTACCATGTCCAGTGGTGTGCTGTAGCCGGCCCTATCAGCTCATAGGAGACCACTGTTCAATTTTCAGGAGTTTGGTGCACTGGTTGTCAAGCACAGCCATTATTAAAAATTAAAATATATGACCTTATTATTAAATAAGTCATATTAGAACAAATACCCCAAACTCACAGCTTCCTAATTATTTTACTACATGTTTCTGTTATCTATTTTATGTTCCCGAGGTCATTTACACCTGTCGTATCTGTAGAGTGGAGATACTACACGTCGTGTGCTGTTTATTTACACCCCTTCCCAACTCTGCATTCAGTGAGAGTGTGTGGCTTGGAATTGGTCATGGTGGGAATATTTACACCCTGGAAATCAGCAAACACTACAGATGAGAGCGAGTTTTATTGTTCTGCTGATTATCTAGACCAGGGGTCTGCACACTTTCTCTGTGAAGGGCCAGATAGTAAATATCTGAGGGTTCGCAGCTACATGGCCTTCTGTTGCAGCTACTCAGCTCTGCCATTGAAGCACAGAAGCAGCCTTAGATGATACGTAGATGAATGGATGTCCAAATTGCATTTACAGACCAGATGGCCGGCCAGATTTGACTCAAGGGCTGCCCTTTGCTGACTCCTGTTCTAGACTTCGGACAGTGGTGGGGAAAACGATAACAACACAGATTCAATGTAGAAGCATTGTGTCTGACTCTTATGTTTTGAAGAGTACCGAAAGGTGAGGAAATACTCTTCGATATTCAAAAACCGTGACCTGATTCAGCCAAGCAGCCCATGTCACTGATAAGCGGTGAAGTTCCAACATACATACATGTTTTCTGTTCATTTCACTCATGAATAAAAAGAATATCAATCAGTCTTTATGTATGAACACACTCATTGTCAATGATATGAGTGATTTCTTTGATGACTGAATAGTCATCAAGCTTTATTCAGGGTCTGATTTTGTGACATGATTGTTAGTAATAGAATTATAAAACCGACAGAAATAGCAAGTCACATGGATGTTATAGGATGGAATTTACAATAAAGAATATTGTGTATTCTATTATTTATAAATTGTACATTAAAATCTCATATTAATAAAATTGATAATTATATGTAATATACATATACAGTTTTTTTTTACATTAGTATCCACTGAGCATTGCATATAACTGTTCAGAATCTTACTTTTATTCACAATGTATTATGAAGAATCTTTCATACATTATTTTCAGCAACTATATTCTTTTTTCTTTTTTTTTGGCTGTGCCGTGCGGCTTGCGGGATCTTAGTTCCCTGACCAGGGATTGAACCCGGGCCCGTGGCAGTGAAGCGTTGTAACCACTGGACCACCAGGGAATTCCCGCAACTATATTCTTTTGAACAGTTGGTACTGTTTTAGATACGTTCCATGTTTGTTTACCCATAGCCCTACTGATGGGCACCTAGACTGGTTGTGAGTCTCACTGTTAGAAGCACTGCTACGGTGAACATTCTCATGTACAAGCCACTGCACACACAGATACAAATGTATCCGTTGCCTGAATTTTTAGAAGCAGGATCGCTAGGCTAAAGAGTGCATGCATGCGTTTATAATTGTGATAGATGATGACGAATTGCTTTTCAGAGAACTTGAACCAGTCACACTCCCACCTAAACGGCAAGAGAATGCCTGTTTCTCTATACCTTTGTCAATGTGGTATATTATCACACTTCTGATTTTGGAAGTCCGATGACGAATTGCTTTTCAGAGAACTTGAACCAGTCACACTCCCACCTAAACGGCAAGAGAATGCCTGTTTCTCTATACCTTTGTCAATATGGTATATTATCACACTTCTGATTTTGGAAAATTTGATGGATGAAAATGGTACCCTATTGAAATTTAACTTGCATTTCATTTGTTATGAGGAAGAGTGAACACTCTTCATATGTTTAAACACCATTTGTATTATCAGCTATGCAAACTCTTTATGGTCTTTGCTCATTTTCTATTTTTTTTATTTTTATTTTTTTACTAATATCCAAGATCCCTTTCTGGCCTTCCCAACAGAATATGAGCTGCAAGAGGCAGGGAGTTTTAATTGGTTTGAATCCCCGAAAGCTTAGAATGGTGCCTGGCACATAATAGTTACTCATTAAACATTTGTCGATTAATTAATTACTAAGGGATTTAGCCCCTTGTCTGTCATATATGTTGCCATATTCTCTCCCAGCTTGTCATTTGCTCTTTGACTCTGTGGTATTTTTTTCCCTTGAAGGAGTTTTTAATTTTTATACAAGTTTAGAAATCTTTTGTTTTATGCTTTTTGTACCTTTGCATCTTGTTTGGAAAGATTTTCATTTCTAAAAACAAATAAATTCTCCTGTGTTATCTCCTAGGAATTTACAGTTTGATTTTTTTAAACATCTTTATTGGAGTATAATTGCTTTACATTGTTGTGTTAGTTGCTGCTGTATAACAAAGTGAATCAGCTGTATGTATACATACATCCTCATATCCCCTCCCTCTTGTGTCTCCCTCCCTCCCACACTCCCTCCCTATCCCACCCCTCTAGGTGGTCACAAAGCATGGAGCTGATCTCCCTGTGCTATGCGGCTGCTTCCCACTAGCTATCTATTTTACATTTGGTAGTGTATATATTGAAACATCTGGAAATTATGTTAGAACAAGTGATAAAGTCGGCATCAAACTCAATGATTTTTCCATTTGGCTGCCCAGTTGTTCTGACATACTCATTGAAGTATCTTGTTCCCCCGGTGGTTTGAAATTCCACTTTATCATCCACCAAATTCCCATATGTGGGTGGTCTATTTCTAGTCTCTCTATCCCTCCATCTGTGTATTCACGTGCCAGCACCAGGCTGCTTTAATTATTAACGCCTACTCTTTTACATGGTGTTTATAGCGTCTGAGTGATCAAACTCACGTAAATATCACAGTATGATTAACCCATTTTTGGCCTTAGGCCTAAACATGTAGTTTAAAAAATATATGTATAAAGTGCTTTTGCAGACATTGTCTCACTTGATTTTTACAATACATCTGAAAGGGAGGTAGTGGCGGTGTTTTTATTGTACCATTTTACAGATGAGGAAGCTGAGGCTCAGAGAGGTCGGGGGCTTTTTGCCCATGATCATTCACCTAATGGTTTGTGGGATGAAACTCCTGCTCTTTCCTGTAGCAAAATGGTGCTTAATGGAAAGATGCATTGTTAAAATAACAGCTAAGACAGAATTACTCTGAGTCCTATAACCAAATCAAGTCAGTGATTTATTTCCACATATTTTCCTTGTTCCTGTATTCACTCCCTTATGCTGTCTTCCTCAGATTTAATGGAGACGCTCAGGTGAGTCAATGTCAGAGAACTTTGAAGAAGATAATGACTCATTTATTAAGAGATTCTTAGCACAGCTCCTGGCATCCAGTAAGTGCTCAATAAGGGACAGCCATATTTACATTCTTATTCTTATTTGTTTGATTAAGAGAATGAGCTTTCAAGTAGGACAGACCTGAGCTCCAATCTTTACTCTTCCATTTATTAGCTGGGTGACCTTGGGCAAGTTACTTAACCTCTCTGAGCCTTGGTGCCCTCATATGTAAAGTGGGCCTTGTGATAAAACCTCGGGTTTTGTGATGATTAAATGAGATAATATACGAAGCCTCTATTAGCACAGTGTCTGGCACATGCTAAACAATCAATGTTAATGGTTTTCTCATTGATTATTTTCTTCTGATGATCCTAAACTTATTTCTCCACCAGTGGGGACATTTCCATATTCTTTTTCCAAGAAAATCAGGGATAGTTAGTTCTTCAGTAATCTGTTATTCATGGACACACTCTTGCATACCTGATGACTCTCTGTTGCCTTATCTGAAAAAATGGAAATAAAAATCAATGGAGGAAACTCACTTTAATTTAGACTCCACTTACTCTTGCTGGACCCCACTGGATCTGTTTGCCAAGAAAGGGTTTGTGAAATAAATTAATAGCGTACATAAGACTTGGGAAGAGTCTGAAATAATTGAGGGAACGATTTCCAAGCATGCTTAAATATTTGAGGAGTACTCTGAGTACAGTTTATCTGAGATCTCTGAACCAACCGTATCCATTTGTTAACTAGTGATTACAGCTGACTGTGTACAGTTATGGACTGAATGTTTGTGTCCCCCTCAGATTCCTGTGTTGAAGCCATAAGCCCCAATGTGATGGTATTAGGAGGTGAGGCCTTTAGGGGGTAATGAGGGTTAGAAAAAAGTCATGAGGGTGGAGGCCCCACGATGGCATTAGTGCCTTCATAAGAGGAGGAAGAGACACCAGAGCTGGCTCTCACCCTCCCTCTGCCATGGGAGGACGCAGTGGGTAGGGGACACCCTGCGACCTGAGAAGTGGGCCCTCACCAGAACAGAATTGTCCAGCACCTACTTTTGGACTTCCCAGCCTCCAGAACTGTAAGAAATGGGTCTGTTTTTTAAGCTGTGGTATTTTGTTGCTGCAGCTCAAGCAGACTGAGCCATGTTCCAGTCTCTCTCCCCAGCTCAGTGTGTTCTTAAGGATAGGTCACACCGCGTCCATCTGTAAGACCACTATGCCCAGTATGGCGTGCCTGTCCCAGGATCAAGTAACCTGCCCACGACAGGTGCTCAGAGAGTGTTTGTAGAAATAGCACATAGTCCAAGGACTTTTGCTTGGAGATACTTGGTTATTCTAGATTCAGTGATTTGATTTATCTTTAATAAGTTAAAGATATCTTATTGGACAGTCCTACTCAGGTATCCTGTGGGCCCCTCAAATTCAGCTAAATGCATTATTTCATTCTGTAAAGTCAGATCTCACCCCAGTTTCCTAATTTTTTCCCTCGGCACCATCATTTTTCCAGACTCAAAACTTGGAGTCGTTTTTGCTTTCCTCCTTCCCCATCTCCTCTCCATTTATTAAGTTACCAAGCCCACGGTTCCTGCCTTCAAAGCAGCTCTTGTCTCTTTTACCTCCTTAATCCAGTGCCATTCTCTCCACCAGGCCCCTCACCTCATCTCTGCAGTACTGGAATGGTCTTACTTTCTTTAGCAGAAACCCCTTCCAATTCTGTGTTACTTTTATTACCTTTCCTTTCTTCTGAAATATAAAAGTTAAGCAGTCACAAAAGAAATGTATAATGAAAATATATTAATGTCCCTTCATTTCCCCTCAATCCCACTTCCTTAAAGGCAACGGAAGTTAACAATTTGATATGGATCTTTCCATATTTTCCTGTATAGTTAAAAAAAAAGGTCATACAGTACAAATAATCCAATGGAGAGAAGATAGTTCTTTCAAGAAATGGGACTGGAACAACTGAGTATCATGTGGGGAAAATGAACCTCTATCCTTATCTTGTACAGTAGGTGAATGGAAAACTTATAACTTCTAAAAGAAAACACAGGAGAAAAATCTTTGCAACTTGGGGTAGCAGCAGCTTGCTTGAATAGAACACACAAAGCACTAGTCATGAAAGAAATAATTGAAAAGTTGGGCTTTATCATCAAAGTTAAAAAATTCTGCTCTTCCAAAACACCATTAAGAAAATGAAAACTCAAACATCCAACTTTAAGAAAAAAATTCTCTCTCCATATATATATCTAAGAACTTTTGTTTAGGTATTTAAATAACTCTTACAATTTAACAGTAAGAAGACAACCTAATTGAAAAATAGGCAGAAGACTTGAAAAGACAGTTTACAAAAGATGTACAAATGAGCACATGAGTAGATGCTTATCATTAGTTTTCATGGAAATGCAAACTAAACCACAACGAGATACCATTATACATCTAATTAAATGCTTAAAACAAAAAGGCTGACAATACCAAGTGTTGGCAAGGTTGTGGAGCAACTGGGAACCTTGGTGCTGGTGAGAAATTGTTTGGCATTTCCATATAACGTTAAACAGACACATGTGACAGGGAATATCTCTTGTAAATAGTTACTCAAGAAAAATGAGGGCTTCCCTGGTGGTGCAGTGGTTGAGAATCTGCCTGCCAATGCAGGGGACACGGGTTTGAGCCCTGGTCTGGGAGGATCCCACATGCTGCTGAGCAACTGGGCCCGTGAGCCACAACTACCGAGCCTGCGCGTCTGGAGCCTGTGCTCCGCAACAGGAGAGGCCGTGACAGTGAGAGGCCCGCGCGCCGCGATGAAGAGTGGCACCCGCTCGCCGCAACTAGAGAAGGCCCTTGCACAGAAACAGAAACAAAGACCCAACACAGCCAAAAATAAATAAATAAATTTATTTTTAAAAAAATGAAAAGAAGTGTTTGTACAAAGGCTTGTATACAGATGTTCATAAGAGCTTCACATAATAGGCAAAAACTGGAAACGACCCAACCATCTATATAACAGGTGACTGTGGTCCGTTCCTACGATAGAATCACAATCAGAAATAGAAGGAAGGGGGACTTACCTGGTGGTCCAGTGGTTAAGACTCCATGCTTCCACTGCAGGGGGCACAGGTTTGATCCCTGGTCAGGGAACTAGGTCCCACATGGTGCAACTAAGAGCCTGTATGCTGCAACTAAGAGATCCTGCACACTACGATGAAGATCCCGCATGCCGCAACTAGGACCCGGCACAGCCAAACAAACAAACAAATAAATAAATGAAATAGAAGGGAGGGAATTGCTGGTACAGGCAACAATGTGGATGACTCTCAAAATATGCTGAGCAAAAGAAGCCACACACAAAAGAGTACACCGTGTATGATTCAACTTGCATTAGATCCTAAAACAGGCAAGATTAATCTGTAGGGTTAGAAAACAGTCAGTGATTGCATGGGGCTGGTGGAGGGGATGCAGGGTGGAGGGGATGCAGGGCAGAGGGGCACAAAGGAGGGGGGAGTTTTGAGTTCCTTGATTGAGGGCGTTGTGAACGGAGGTTTACATTTGTTAAACTCAGTGAATAGTACACTTAATAGGTATATTTTATTGTATGCCAATTGTAACTCAATAAATTGTGTGTGTGGTAACAAGAGCATGCTGTACAGGTTATTCTGCTTGTTTTGCTTAATGATGTGTCATGGACATTGCTCTGGGTCAACACAGAGACCAGCTCATTTTTTTAAAAAAATGCATGTATAAGTTTTTAAAAAATGTATGGATGGGTTCTTTTTGATGGATATTTAGAATGTCTCCTTTTTTCTTCCTGACACACGTGGCTGCTGTAAACATCTTTTTGTGTCTGTTCTTATATTCTGGGGCTTTGATTTCTGGAAGGGTAGATTTTCCAAGTCTGCACTGTTGGTTCAAGGGGGCATGGACGTTTTAAACTTTCATAGATGTCAAGTACTTTCTGTAACGGAAAGACACTTGCCAGCCAAGTATGAGAATACCTTATCCTGCATCATTACCAGAACTGAATATTCTCACTCTGTTTGCCAGTGAAAAATGTTATCTCATTGAAATGTGCGGTTCTCTTGCTGCTATAGGTGTTGAACATCCTTTTTCTTTTTTCTTTTTTTTGATACTCAAAGTTTATCTTCTACAAATCACTTGTTCATATCCTTTGCCAAATATTCTATGGCGTTGTTTTTCTCTTTAAAAATTTAATTTTCCTATCAGTGCCTTAGCAGAGTTTTTGTGTATTGCCTATCTTGTTATTAGTAAATTATTTTTGTCACCTTCTCACCTATCTTATAATTTAAGAAACGCAGTGTAGTCATTGAATGAACCTCTCTGAAATAACCCCTGAGGCCTAGCACCCTTTCAAAGTAAAGTCCCTTGGAAATTTATAAACCGATTAAAAGAGTTATCAGAAAAGAAGTTTTCACTTTTTGACTTTACATAACTTTCTGATGATTCAGGTATGCCTTCACCTAAAAATGAAAATATACACGCAAGGTTCTAAACATCAAATGCTGCGTTCAGTAGTGTAGTTGCTTAAGTGTAGTTTATTGGTTTCTTTACTAAGAAGACATTGCCACATGGCACCAATGCTAGATTGGTGTCACTCCCATGTGCTATTCATTAGTAGTAGAATAAAGTCTTAATTATATACACTGAATATTTCTTGTGCTTCTGTAACTCCAAACCCCAGTTAATCCTTTTTCATGTTTGAATTGGAGATTGGTGGGCTCCTGAAACTTCATTAATAGGGGCAGTTTCTTCTCAAAAAGTAGTCACACTCATTACAGAACCTGGCAGTTTCTTTCTTCCTTTCTTTATAGATGGTCCATCTATAAAAATCCCAATGGGATGCAGCTGCATCCCAAGACTACAAGAAGTAAGTGCTTGAGTTTGGGATGTTTTGTGTACTGAATTAGCCCAGGATTATGAACCATAATCCTCTCTCGTGAGAAGGAGGGTAGGTCTCTCCCTGTCCATTGACTGTTCGCCCGGAAACTCAGGTTCTGGTGCCCAGGCTCAGCTACACAGGTCAGCCCTTGGAAGGTGGAGAATTGCAGCATAAATGACCCCTCACGCCGCCCCCAAGCCTGTGGGGAAGATGGACCCCCTCCCTCCTCAGCCAGAGTGTGGGTCCTAGTGTGGTTTCCCACACGGCCCTGTGAAGGAGGCCAGCCTGGCATAATGCCTCCATGCCAGGGTGACACTTCTCAGCAAAGAAACCCCAGGTGACAACCTCCAGTTCGTTTTGCACACCATTCCAGACCAGTCGTTCTAAAGCTTTCTCTTCAGCCACTTCCCTCCCAAACTGTTAGCAGTTTCCCACTATCCTCTGGATTAAGAGCAAATGTGCTCCACGGAACTTCATAGCCTGGTCCCCGACCCAACTCCCACGGTGCCCTCCTCGCAGACAGGGCAGCCATCCCAGCCAGTGAGGGCCGATCTCCCCTTGCAAGTGTGCCCGGCCTGCTCCTGCTGAGGGCCTCCTGCCTCCTCTGTCCTGACCCCCTCTCCCTGCCCTTCACGGTCTAGTGCAGGTGTGACCTGTTCACAGACATCCCAGATCTTCTGGGCTGTGCTGACCTTTCTTGCATCTGAACTTCACTAGACTCTGCGTTAGCGTTTCTCTGGCCTTTGAGTCATGTGCTGTCTTTTGGAAATTACCATTTTATGAGTTTCGTTTTTGTCTTTCTGCTTTAGCACGTGGTGCTCCTCTGTGAATTGCCGTTGAATCCTGGAAGGGAACAGAGACTAAGTCTTACATCCTTTCTGTTCCCCTCCTGGTCTTTACTGTTGTAGTAATGCTGAGCCCATAGAAGAAGCTCCACACAGCCCTGTGCCATCAAATCATGTGCTTGTACTTGTTAGCAACCCTACTGAACTTCATGAAATACTACAATGCAGATTAAGTAATTCGGATCCACTTTCTTCCAGTTATTCTGAGTTCTTGCATTCGTTCATCCAGTATTTTTGAGGATTTACTATTTACAAGGTACTTTGCTATGTGTGTAGGGATGTAATGGTAAGATAAAAAAAGGTGGGGGGAAGACACAGTGCCTGGCCTCATGTGGCTAAAAGTCCCATGGGGATGACAGGCATCAAAGAACCACACCCAAAGCACAAACCTAGCACAGAGTAAATGCCACAGTGAATGGCCACGTGGCTTTGTGAGAGCCCCGCAGAGGAAATTGGTCCAGTGGGAGCGTGACAGAAGTCTTCCCTCCAGAGTGATCACTGTACTGCATGTTGAGGGAAGCTGGACAGAGGTGGAGATGGATTCCAGCTGGAGGGTTGGTGCTGGAGGAAACAGGCCACAGGGAGTGGAAAGAAGCTGAATGTGACAGTGCAGAGAGAGGCGAGGCCGGGAGATGGATGGGGCTGCATCACAGGGGGAGGCCCACATGCAGGGTTTTTCTAAGTTGTGTTAAGAACACGGATATCATGGATGGTTTTAATGGGGAGACTGGAATACCACTGGTGCGGGGGAAGATCACCCCGGCTGCAGCATCAACAGAGGAGGGGAGGCCACCAGGGTGAACGTGAAGAGACCATTCAGGAGGCTGTGCAGAGGTCCAGGTAAGAGACCGTGGTCCCTCGTGTTAGGATGGCAGGAGAGATGGAGAAAGGAAGGCCTTGTCGTTAAGAGTTAACAGGGCTTCGTGATGAGCGGTGTCTAGGGGTGAGGGAAAGGGGTACGTGCAGGTGCTGAGGTTTCCGGGGAGCACAGCAGGGTGGACGGTGGTGCCATCCACTGCGATGACACACTGACAGAGGGCCAGACTGGGCAGGCAGGCAATCACGACTCTGGTTTTGGATACGTCAAACTTGAGGTGCTTGTGAGAAATCTGGAGCAGAGATGGCTAATACACAGCCATTTCCCCCTTATTCTTTGAATAGGAAGTCCTCCTGAATTTCACTGGGCATAGGGCTGCCCAGTTAGAGAAACTGTTTCCCAGTGTTCCTTGCACCTGGGTGTGTCCATAAATCTAACTTCCGCCCGTGGAAGTGATGTGCACAACTTCTGAGGTCACGCCCTTAAGGGGAATCCACCTGTGCTCCCCTCACCCTGTTCCCCTTCCTGCTGGCTGGGGTGCAGGTGTGATGGTGGGGTGGGAGTGACCACCTTGGACCCAGAGCTGGGACACTCGTGTGGAGGGTGGCAGAACATCTGTCAGGCCGGGCCTGCCTGTCGCCTGGCTGTGATTTGAGCGGGAGCTACGCCTCTGTTAGGACATTGCATTTTGGGGTCTCTGTGTGCCTTACCTCGTACAGTATCCAAGCGGAGATGGCAGGTAGGCATTTGGGCTCAGAGGGCAAGTCTGGAAAAGACGTACGAGTTTGAGAATTCTCAACATGTAGGAATAAGGAAAGCCGGGAGTGTGGAGGAGGCTGTCTGTGGGGGGAGAAGAGAGGCTGGGGGGAGGGGTGGTCAGGGTGGAGCCTCAGGAGTCCACACGCTGAGCGCTGAGCGCTTGGGTTGGTGAGCGTGAACAATCAAAGGAGGCTGAGAGGACTCAGCTGAAGCAGACGTGGGAAGGAGCGGGTCAAGGGTCCAGGAGCAGAAGGGAGGAGGGAGCGCAAGCAGTGGCGTGGAGCTTGACCGGTGTCCGTGAGAGCTTTGGTGGTGCCCGGCCAGCCTCACCCATGACAGCTGGGCAAGTTGTCACACCAAGGGGTTGTTTGCTAATGAAGATTATTATTGCTAATGCAACTCCGTAATAACTGTGCACATCTCTGGCAAGAACACAGAGACATCTAATGACTATTTCTCAATCCAATTTTCATGATAAATTATCCAGAAAGATTAGAAATTGTCAAACTCAGCTTGTTATTTCATATAAAAGGCTAAACAAACCTACATGTTTTAGTATCCTACCTCCAGGTTCCAGAAGTTCATTTAAACTAAAACAAAAATATTTAAGTTGTGGTTAGAAAATGACACATACCGTAGCATTTACCTAACAGGCAGCTGACCACAACCTTGCTGTAACTTGTGGAGACAGCAACAGGGAGGAATCTGTCCTAAAACAGGGTCAGCAGTTGATTGAGGGAGGTTCTAACAGGGAGCCTCACTGATCAAATGTCCTTAATTGCAAAGTTGTACCGCTGTCTTTCCTGATTCTGAAAGAGACTGGCCAGGAGATGTGAGAAAGGCAGGCAGCACAGATGATCTCATGTGGTCAGCTGTCCCAGTCCCAACCCTGGTCTTGTCCCAGACCTCAGCAGACCAGCCTCACTTCCAGCAAATAAGTGGCAAGCCAAGACGGGGATAAACTTCCCTGAATCTAGAGTCCAGTGCTTCTTTGCTACATCACCATACCCGATTTTGGTCTTGCTAAAATAATTTTTTTTTAAATTACCATCTTAGCCTTTTTTTTTTTTTTTTTTTTTTTTTTTTTTGGTGGTACGCGGGCCTCTCACTGTCGTGGTGTCTCCCGTTGCGGAGCACATGCTCAGCGGCCATGGCTCACAGGCCCAGCCGCTCCGCGGCATGTGGGATCTTCCCGGACCGGGGCACGAACCTGTGTCCCCTGCATCGGCAGGCGGACTCTCAACCACTGCGCCACCAGAGAAGCCCCATCTTAGCCATTTTTGAGTGCACCGTTCAGTAGTAAGTCCATTCACATTGTTGTGCGACAAGTCTCCAGAGCTTTTTCAGCTTGCACAACCGAAACTATTCCCATTAAACAACTCCCAGTGTTCCCCTCCCCCAGCTCCCAGAAACCACCATTTTACTTTCTGTCTCTATGAATTTGACCATTTTAGGTACCTCACATAAGTGGAATCAGACAGCATTTATCTTTTTGTGACCGGCTTATTTCACTCAGCTTAATGTCCTCAAAGTTCATCCGTGTTGTAGCATTTGCTAAGATTTCCTTCCTTCTTAAGGCTGAATAATATTCCATTGTATGCATACACTACATTTTGCTTTCACAAATTCATTTTAAAAAAGTCAGCTTTCCAAATTACTGTATCCTTCTGGTAAAGCTTCTTGTTTACCTAGAAAGCACGTAGAAGGGAGATGGCAGATTAGTTACCAACTTTCTCCAAGAAAACAGACCCTCTAAATCAGGGGTGGGCAGACTTTTCCTGTAAGGGGCCAGGGAGTGAATATCTTTGGCTTTGGCGGCCATACAGTCCCTGTCACAGCTACACAATGACTCTCCTCCCAGGGTGTCTGCCTGGCTCCTGCACTTTTGCAGTTGCTGGTGTTTTTGTTTACTGTCTGTCTTCCCTGCAAGCCTCGAAGGCAGGGGCTATCCCCTCCCACCCCCGATGAATTTCTAGCACCTGGTACATCAAACCCATGGCAGGGACTTCACATATATTATATGTCCTTGGGGGAAATACGGTGTTTGTTGACTGGCTCGTCCCTGCAGTGTGTCAGGCTCCTTGGGAAGGAGTTTGTTCACACATATTTGCCTAGAGGACAATGTCTAGTCCTTTAAAATACCAGTGTTTGGATGTCAGTGTGCCAGAACCAAAGATGAGAATTTAAGACAGTTTTGATAGCTCTGGGTAATATGAGAGTGAATGGCTTATGTATTAGCATGAAAACAAATGTTTTATCCTTCTTCTTTCTGTTCTTACTGACCTCGAAACAGCTGTGTATGGTCATGTTTGTTGATCACTGCACTGGGGCCCTGGCTGGTGGGGCACGTGGGCAGATGCTCATATTTGCAATCTAGGCCCTGTGCCAGCTGTGGCCTACGTCACCTGGAGGGGGTGTCACCTGGAGGGGGCATCTTTTTCTAGTTCATACTAGAACTAGAAAAAGAACTGCGCCACCAGGTGTCTTGTGGGCCAGCTGTGCCTGCACTGACTCTGCTTAGCTCAGAAATTTTCTGGCTTATACATTGGTCTCCTAACCTAGCTTTTCTGCCTCTGAGTTTTCCCTCCTATAATCTTTCCTGCTAGATTAATCTCATCATTCCTGTGCTCAGAAAACTTCAGTGGATTCCTAACATTCTCACGAGGACTTCCTAGCCTTCTCCAGGTCTGGCCCCATCCCACTTGTCACGCCTGACCTGTGGCCACCTCCCACCACACTCGCTGTGCTGGCTTCACCCCAGCTGGACCCTTGCTGGTTTCCCGGCCTCACAGCGCCGGCGGCAGGAGCACTAACGGCTCACATTTACTGGCTTCTCAGTGTGAGCCAGGTGCTGCACCAGGAGCTTTGCACGCCCTGTCTCACCCGCTTCTCAGAATGGCCCTCTGACATGGGTCCTGCAGGACCCCCTCCTTCGGCCCTGAAATGCTCCACGTGCCTTTTCTCCTCTACCGAGAGCAGCTCCGTGAGACCGAGTCTCTAAAGCCACGTCTGATGAATCCCAGATCGTCTTACCATCTTTTCCGTCATTCACATGCATTATGTCATTTAACTGTCTCGAGGATTCTGGGAAGTATATTATTATCTTTGTTTTTCAGCTGAAAAAACTTGGAGCTCACAGATGTTACGTAATTTTCTCAAGGGCATGTAGTTAATTACAGGCAGAGCTGTTTCAGAGGCCTCAGCTGGTTTGATACGAAAGGCTGGACTTAAAAAAGACCAGTGGTTCTCAAACCTCATTGCCCATAGGGATCACCAGTCACTGGGAACTAGTTTTAAATGGGCACTAACTCTAGAGATTCTGCCCCAGTTGACCTGGAGGAGGGCCCCGGAATGTGCATTTTCCATATGCAATTCAGGCGATTCTGCTGCGGGTGTTTTGTGGAACATGCTTTGAGAAACCCCCGTGCTAGACTATCCTGTCTCAAGTGATGCATATTAACCTCTTCTATGTGGCAGTATATGGTCAGTACATTCAGCTGCTTCTGAATCATGCTTACTGGGCTAGCTCATCAGTTATAGAGCAGGATGCTTCCTTTTTATTTGTTGTGGCAGAGGAAATGCATCCATTTTGTCCCAGAGAGGCCCTGAAATCTTTGAATGTAGATTTAAGAGAAGCACAGATCTACTTCACACGGTTTGAAAGAGTAATCTGCGGGAATTCCCTGGTGGTCCAGTGGTTAGGACTCCATGCTTCCACTGCAGGGGACCCGGGTTCGACCACTGGTCGGGGAACTAAGATCCTGCACGCGGCCAAAACAAAGAGTAAAGCTAGTTTAAAAAGAAAATAAATAGTGATCTTCTTCAGAGGGACAGTGCCTCCCACTCTGGCTCTGGAGATGAAAGAAAGAATTCTCTGCAAGAGTGTTGAAAGCATTGGTTATACATTGAGATCCTGCAGCTTGGCCAATGAAAGATCTATAAATGCTTGGAAAATCCGTGATTTTCCTGATAGGTTTAACAGAGTGTGTCATTAAGGGAAATGGCCTTGCCCAATACTGGGATCGAGCACAGAGCATCGAGCCAAAGGGGATTTTTCTCAAGCCTGAAAATTTAATGGAATTCACCCTGCTGGGTTTCACACTTTCTTGGGACCCATGATCCTTTCATTGTTTCCATTTTTTCCCTTTCGGAATGGGAATGTCTATCCCGAGCCGGCCTCCCTGTTGTATTCTGCAAATAGAAACCTTGCCTGGTTTCATAGGTTCATGGAAGAGGAGTTTTGCCTCAGGTTGAATTGTACCCCAAGTCTCACCCATATCTGATTTAGATGGTATTTAGATGAGACTTTGGACTTAGAGTTAATGCTGGAATGAATTAAGACTTTTGGAGATGCTGGGATGAAGTGAATATATTTTGCATGTGAGAAAGACAGGCATTAACTGTCCAGAGGGTGGACTGTCGATTGTGTCTCCTCCAAATTCACATATTGAAGTCCTAACCCCCAGGATCTCAGAATGTTATCTTATTTGGAAATAGAGTCGTTGCAGATGTAATTAGTTAGGATGAGTTCATACTTGAGTAGGGTGGGCCCTAATCCAGTATAACTGGCGTCCTTATAAAAGAGAGGAATTTGAACAAGGACACACACCCACAGAACACCATGTGAAGATGAAGAGAGATTGCAGGGATGCATCTACAGACCAAGGAATGCCAAAGATTGCCAGCAAACCATCAGAAGCTCGGAGAGAGGCATGGAACAGATTCTCCCTTGCAGCCCTCCAGGAGAAACCAACCCTGCCAACACCTTGATCTTGGACTTCTAGCCTCCAGAACTGTGAGACAATGAAATTTCTCTTGTTTAAGCCATCCAGTCTGTGGTACTTTGTAATGGTGGCCCTAGCAAACTAATACAGATTTTGGCATGATTTAATGCTTTCTGGACACACATCATCTTCCCTGAAGACTGTCTTTATCCCTGAGTTAATCAGTCAAGGACTCCATTTTCAGAAAACTCTAAGATACAGGGGAAATCTCATGGAATGGGAATTTAATTACCAAAACGTCAGTGAGGCTTGGTGTCTCCACAGTGCCACTCCCTGAAGCCGTGGAACGAACAAGCACAGCCCAGAACCCACCCTCACGACTGGGCTCAGAGCTAAGCATTGCTGGACATCCCTTGAGACCTGCGGTAGATTCTCTTAAAAACAAGCACTTGAATGTAGTGACTTTCTGAGTGCGCTCCACTGAGCTCCCCTTACAATGCTCTCTTGCAGTCGGTGCCAAGATATTTTGGCCTTCCCTCCATCTCAGTCCAGCCAGGAGTCAGAAAAGCTGTCCCCCGGATTCCCAGTTCCCAGAGGCCAGGGCAGGTTTCCATCTGCCTACCACCTGTTGGTATCTGACCAGTGAGGGGCTGCTGTGGAGACAGCTGGGACAGAGAGTTGGAAACTCGTTATGTTAAAGATGGAGGAGAAGCTTTCTGTAGGCTTGTGTCACGGGCTGCCCCTTAACAGGGTTTTGTCACTGTTCGAGTTGAGGTTAAAAAAGTGTTTCTTCCTTTGATGAAAAGAGATATTTCTAAAGGAGAGGAGCATGGGGGAAATAATGTGGCCAGACCAGTTATGGAGCCATTCTGAATCCTTGCAAATATTATGGCAGCCATACTGAATACAACTGAATTCAAACAGCTGTCAGGTTGGTACCAGGCTCCTTGACAAGGGCAGTATAGGCATGGAGACTGAACTGGTGGCTGAACCGATTAGGGAGGAACACGTCCTTCTTGTGCAAAACCTGGAGACCCCCAGCTTTGCTGAGGTCACCGCTGTCAGCTTGCCCTTTTCTCAGTGAAGGTTATATTGTCAGACGGACTAAAGGCTTGGGGTGGAGGAAATTTACTGTGTAAAATCCAGATTCTCCAGGACAGATGATGTTTCCTTGTCCAAAGGAAAGAATGTCAACTCGGGTCTCGGTGTTTGGTTCTCTATCCTGACCCCTTGCCAGCCGGAATTCTTAGCTGCCATAACACAGATCCCAGCGAGCCCCTGCCAACAGGTAGTGCACGTGGTTGTTTACTTTTGAAGGTTTAGCACGATGGCAGCTGTTGTTTCCCTCCATCACCGGAGCTGGTGGACTCATTTGTTCAGCCGAGTGGGCTACTTCTCCTGGTGGGAAGATGTTTAAGGCTTCCTTAGGCAGGGAAGGCTGGGAGGGGCTGGGTGAGGCGTCAGGCAGCTGTGCAGGGGGTGGCCTCTATCACGGGCAGAGGGGAACTGGATATGTTTGAGGGGTGGAGGGCCTAGAATAGCAGAGAGAGAATATGGTGGGGATCACACTCAGGGGTTGGGGGCGTCCAGTGAACTGGATTCACAGATGGAAGAGAAGGGAGGGGGCCCCTCCCTCACTCATGGTGCAGCCAGAAAAGTCATCCAAAATGTTTTCAACAGAGAGAACTTAATACCAGGAATTTATTACCTGGGAAGAGCTGAGAAGACGCAGGGGGTGGTGAGGCAAATTAGAGGTGAATAAAGCAAGAAGCCAGCTGTAGCGTCAGGTGTATTAACTTGGGCACAGAAGCTGGGGCACCGGCTGGAAATGGCAACCAGTTCAGGCCTGCCGAGTGGGAGCTGGGATGGTGAAGGGAGGGGCTCCTGGTGGGAGGTGGAGCCACTCAGAGACGCTGCCTGAGGTGAGAGGGTGAAGAACCCTGGCCCCTCCCCATCCCCAGAGCATTTTTCTGTCCCAGACTCCTGGGAAGCCACTTGGCAAGAGAGCCCAAGAAGAGAAAAGAAGAGAAAGCTCATGGATGAACTTGAGAGCAGGCAGCAGGTGACCAGCATAGCCATGACAGACAGGCACTGGGTTAGGAGCCCGTCAGTGCCGTTATCGTATCTCTGGGGATCCGAAGGGGACCAGAGGGATCAGAGGGGTGCATCAGGTTGCCCAAAGGCACACCGGGGCAGAGCCAGAATTTGAACGTGGGACTCTCTGGCTCTCGGTTCTTCAGTACTGTGCTGAGGATAGGATCGGCCTTATGAGGATAGAGGGCTTCTGGGGATGCTTGGGCAGAAGCGCACAGAGTCAAGAAGACGTGCAGGTGCAGGGTTGTTAGGTGGGAGGAGGGCCCACAGGTGGGCCAGAGTTGGGAGGACAGTGGAAAGGCTGGGGTGATGGGGTGATGTCTGCCCTACTCTGCTTGGATTCGAGCATCAGAATTCTACGAGCAGCCACAGGAAAAATGAGAAAGCCGTTTGGCCATGATTTGGGAGATGGGGGAAGAAAGAGAGGGAAGCTCCAGGTCATGCCAAGATTTCAAGCAGGGGGACAGCTCTGTGGTGCAGCTGCAGGCAGAGCGCTTGCTGCAGTGCCGTCCGCTGGGCAACCGGCTCCATTCTGGGAAGACAGAGGCCCCGGCAACCCCAGAGCTTTGAGCACACGCATCTTTTTCGGACTCAGTTGGGTCTCCCCGTGACCAGCACCGTGCTGGAGGTTTGGAATGGATGTTTGTGTCGCAACAGTGTTTTCCAGCTGGTTGCCTAAATTAAGGGATGAGTCTGCAGAACGTGTGCTGGGAGGATTTGAACTCAGATGGTGAGTCCATGTTTACTGCAATGCTGACTAATTCTGGCACTGCATCAGGGGATGGGCTCAGAGTCATTGAACGTGTTTTTAAAGTTCACAAACAGGTTACCCCAAGTACGCACTGCATGGGGTGCAGTCTGTGAAAGGTTTTGTGCTCTTCCTGTGTTCTCTAGAGTGATGACTCCAAGATGTTGTCACCAGGAGGTCAAAGCTCCTTTGCTGAGCCCTCCTCCCCAGCAGCTCCTTCTGAAAGGAAGGAGAAACGTTTTACCCCGTGGCAGCATCTCAGCCACCAAGCCCCCTGCCCTCCATTGCATCCCGAGAGCGGGGCTTCGAAAACACGCAGTCCTGTGGAAGAGATCTTTAAAGTGGATGAAGGACACGCTGCCTTCAAAACGCCCGCCTGGATAAAGAGAAAACTTCTGAAAGCAAGTGTTAACAATTGAAAGAACAGGGGAAGTTGAAACGATACCTTGGCCCCATGCATCTTACCATCCCCAGCCGTACTCCGGAAGTTTCCTTCTGTGGAGGGCATCGAGCAATGTGGTTCTTCATCGAGACTGAGTAAAGAGCAAACCGCTTTGAGTCTGAAAAGCTCAGTCTAGCAGCTCCTTTCATTGGACGGTTTGGCCCAAGGAGCATTTCATGAATTACACTCATCACAATAACACGCCCAGGAATCTGCTTCTGTGCTTGGGGAATACTCCCACTTTATAAATGGTCCACTTTATTTAGCCCAGTGTACACACGCATGACTGAATGCTCCCCTGGGAGTGAGGGTGGGTGAGATTGGAGAGGAGGAGGAGGGGGAAGCGAGCAGTCGGCCCATTTACTGGAACACGGCAGCCACGAAATCTGCCGGTGGCCTGGACCTCGTGGTCTAGGACGACGGGACCCTGAGGCCTTGCTCTGACAGAAGCGGCTCTGCCCTGATGGGTCCTGGGCCCGTGGTCTGCCCGCGGCAGCCACATGGACAAGTGTTGGTTGCGTGGCTCCTCGGTGCCACCTTCTGTGGAGGTGCTGGGACTCACCAGCGGGCGGCTTTTGTCCCAGAGGACTGCAGAGTCCTACAGTAAATGAGGGATCATGGGGCCGCTGGCAGGGTGAGGGTGAGGACACAGGGCGATCCTTACCTTGGGGGCCGGATGAGTGGGGGCGGTTGGTGGCCGGTGCTCACTCTTTGGAACTAACCCTCTTGGCTGCTGCTTCTGTATTTGTACCTAGTAGCTTCTAAGTGAACTGTGAATTTGGGGGAAGACATTACCACAGAGCCTCTTTCTCTCATCTCTTTTCTCTCTCCTCTCTCCCCATTTTTCCTACCTCCCTGTGATGTGAAGCCATGAGCAGTGGTCATCTTTTCAAAGTTAGTCCATAGAATTGGGACCAAGTCCATCACAGCAAGGCCAGGGCTTCAGAGAAAGTGGACTGAGTCTGGAGAAACACTGAAATCTGATTGTCAGGTTCTAGAGACAGGCATGGTCAGGGCACAGAGCTGGTCGTGGACCAGACTTGGCTGGTGAGTGAGGAACGTGGAGGTCCAGGAGGACTGCAGGGGTGGAGGGGAGCAGAAGCAGGGAAGAGACCACCCCCAACCAGAGCTCGTGGACACAGAGGCGACCTCCTGACCCAGTGGGTGGCCTCATATGCTCTTGCTGGTGGGCAGAGAGCTGTCTGGGAACAAAGGTCACCCGGGAGCTGCAGGTGGGCACTGGGCAGGGGGTGAGCTCGGTGGGGAGGTTACGGCAGCAGCAAGGGCAGGTCTGGCACTTGTCTGGATTTAGTCTGAGCCTTTCTTTTTTTTTTTTTTTTTTCTGCGGTACGCGGGCCTCTCACTGTTGTGGCCTCTCCCGTTGCGGAGCACAGGCTCCGGACGCGCAGGCTCAGCGGCCATGGCTCACGGGCCCAGCCGCTCCGCGGCATGTGGGATCTTCCCGGACCGGGGCACGAACACACGTCCCCTGCATCAGCAGGCGGATTCTCAACCACTGAGCCACCAGGGAAGCCCTGAGCCTTTTTTTTGTTTTGCTTAGTTTATTTCCTGGAGCGTGGACCCAAAGAAGTCCTCCTGACTTCTGAGGGAACTCTGCTTTGGAGTAGCTTCTGAGCGAGCTCTGCACGTCAAGAAGCAACATCTCGTCGGGACGCTGAGTCCAGGCTGGCTTTCACCTCAGCTTCCTTCAGCTGATTTTCCTTCCATGTTCTTCTTTTTTAAAGAGGAGATACTGTTTGTTGTGTCATATGGAACTGTGATTACTCACCCAGGGAAGGATGCCCCCCTCGAGACGGTGGCAGGAGCAGGGGAAATTCCTTTCAACACTGGCCCCGAGGAGTTCTCGTGATCCTGGTTTCCGTTTTGGTCACAACCGAGATGAAAGGACTCGACCCTGCATCGGGGGGATCTAGACTTTTGACCCTGCGGGAGGCAGAGCTGGATGAAAACGTGCCTGTCTCTGTGCTGTGAACGAGGGGGCACAGCCTGCTACAGGGTGGACAACGGCTGTGCGTCAGACGTCTGGCCTGGAGCCCGTCCCTAAATCGAAGCGTCGGGCGGGGAGGAGGAGCAGCTGTGGAGAAGGGGCTGATCTTTTCCCCATCAGGGTGTTAGACGACACTATCCTACGTCAGCTTAGTCTGCTTGGGCTGCTGTAACAAAATACCACCGAGTGGGGGCTTAGGAACGACAGATAACGAACGTCTCACAGTTGTGGAAGCTGCAGGTCTGAGACCAGGGTGGCAGCAGGGTCAGTGAGGCCGCTCTTCTTGGTCACAGACCTCTCTGCGCCCCCACACGGAGGACGGGCTGTGGGCCCTGTGTGGCCTCTTTTACACGGACACGGATCCCACCGCGAGGCCTTCGTTCTCACGACCTCATCACCTCCCAAAGGCCTCACCTGCCGACACCATCACCTTTGAGGGTTAGGGTTTCAACACGAATTTGGGGGCAACACAAACATTCAGACCATAGCGTCTACCTGCATTGTGACTTTGTGTGTTTGTAATAGTTATTAGAAATGCAATTAGAAATAGCAGGTTTCCTAGAGAAAGTTTCCAGTTGGTAAAAATGGGACAACTTATCTTGGATGATCACGGACATTTCTAGTGGAAGGATTTTTTTTTACATCTCCTTACTTCCAGCCACTCTGATATATGTAACTCTGTGAACTTCATTACTTCTAGATTTCGTATTCTCTAAAAAATTAAAAAAAGAAATTAAGTGACTCACGTGAAGACGACTGTATTAACCATTTCTAAGTGTGCAGCTCAGTAGTGTTAAGTATATTCACATCGTTGTGCAACCAGTTTCCAGAACTCTTACTTCTTGCAAAACGGAAACTCCCCATTCCCCCCCGCCCAGCTCCTGGCAGACACCCTTCTACTTTCTGTCCCCGTGAAGCTGGTGACTCCAGGAGCCTCACAGAGGCCACATCGTACTGTGGTTGTCCTTCTGTGACTGGTTCATTTCACTGAACATAATGTCCTCAAAGATTTGGTATTCTTTTATTTCATCTTTAAAATAATATTTCCACTTAACATCAGAGGGATAGCCCATTCAAACTTTGGAAAGGTCATAGATAGAATGTAAAAAATATTCTCTAAGCCTGGAAATTTTAAGGGCACGTATGTATCTGGAAAACAGCATGCTGCTCATAGCAGAGTGGGACATCTCGGAGGTGAAAGTCACATGGGCTGACGCCTCCCTGGTGAAGGCAGAGGGGCCGTATTAAGTGGTGCCAGCCGGAGACCTCGTGTGCAGCAGGGAGCTGAGCCTGCAGGCCTGGGGCCGGGGGCAGGGGCGCTCTGCAGATGCGCCTGCTCGCGGTGGGTGCCCGTGGTCACACTGCTCCCCCGGGGCTGCTGCAGCAGCTGCCAGCGGAGTGGGGCTGGCAGCCGCGCCAGAGGGGGACATCTGCCTGGGCTGTCGCCAGAACGGGAGGACAGGAGGCAGCTGCAGAGAAGCAGAGACAAGGGCAGGAGCGGAGGAGGTGGAAGGAACACCCTCGACCTCCGTCTCTGCCTCCCGCCCCAACACAGGCCCGCAGGTTGGTCAGGGAATTCCGAGGAAGCTGTTCCGGTCCTAAGCAGCTGTCCAGCCGTGTCGCACAAATGCCGGAACCAGGGGAACGGGAGGGGGCCACCAGGCCGTTCATCTCCCAGGCGGGGCCTTTAGACTCTTGGAGTTTCCATAGGTCTCGGCAGTCAAGCAGATAATCTCTAAGCACCGTGACACCATCTTTTTCAAAGAAATGTAATTTGCTACTGGCAATAACACGGATTTCCCACCCCCAAGAGCCCATGTGTTTTCTCACTATTTATCAAACCTTTACACTCTGATGAGTAATGGAAAATACAGTGGCAATTTGTTACTGCTTTGGCATTGTTTGCTATCAGGAATGACACTGGAACAAAGAGGTAATCAGTTAAACGACTGCATTCAATATTTATTCTCTCTGGAGGGAGTATACACACACTCACATATCAGTAGGGTTAATGTGCGCAGCCTTTATAAATGATCTGGGTAGTAATTTTCACTTTAAAACACCGTGTTCCCATCCGTCGTCTCATTCGGGTGTCACGAGAATGTCTATGGGTTGCTGCAGCTGGCAGGAACGAGGCTTAGAGGAGAAACGCTTGTCCGTGGCCGTATAGGAGGTCAGCTGGGGCTGAAATATAGGCCTCGCCACTCTTAAACCAGAGCTTTTCCCTCTAAACTGTACTTGAGAAGAAGAACGTGTCAGAACCAGAGCAAGAGACAGACTGTTTCTCCTCCTGACTGGCAGGGCTTCTCCCACGTCCAGCCCGAGCAATCCTGAGCTGTCCAATTAGCGATGACTTGAAAATCAAGGGAATGTAACTATGAGGTTGAACTGTGCAAAACTTCCATTTTTAAACAGGTTAAAGTAGTCAGGTATCAACAATTTCATGTTTCCAATGAATCGGTCTCCCCAGATTTGCATAGGTTGCATTTCCCATACAGCATCACATTGGTCCTTTTGTTGGTTACTTTGGCCCGTTGCTTTCCTCTCCATTTTGCTGCCCCTTGGTCCGATCTGCAGTGGCAGCAGAGCATTCTTTTCGTGGCCTCCACGGCCAGGTGGGGCCAGCCATAGGGGCAGCAGGCCAAACGGGGCGATTAAAGACAAACAGGGCAATTCAGGGTCACGGAAATGTGACTCCCGAGTGAAGAGCCCGCAGGAAGTCCCAACAGGTCTAACTGGCTCCTGGTTCCTGCACACTTTACCTGAAAAGGGAACTGAATTGGTACTCTTTTCCATTCATCTGGCATATTTGATGTATGCGCTCTGGTGAGTGGGAGACAGCTGATTTCCAAGGCTCTTGCAGAGGGATGATGAGAAAAGCAGGAGGGCGTCTTGGCCGAATGTCAGGAATGAAGGAAGGGGCAGTGAGTCAAGTGGCTAAAGAGACGCACATTAGAGTCATTCATTCTTCCCGCTCGGCGGAAGCTGGAGCCTCGCACCGCTGGCCAGGCTTCCCACCATCTGGAGCGAAATCAGGACACTCCCACCAGGGCTGGAAGGGCTCCAAGTGGGGGCAGCTGACAGAAGGGCCACGGCTGCACGGCAGGAACACAGAGGAGGAGGACGGTGCCGTCTGCATTTTCTTCTCTGGTTACGAGGTGCTTTTGTGAACCGCTCGAGATTGGTCACAGAGTGATTAAGCTGAAAAGCTTCTGGTGCTGCTGCCCTGGAGGCGCAGCGTTTTGAAGGTGCTGCACCCCAGGTTTCTCAGGGCCCCTTTTCCGGCAATAAAGGCTTCATTTCTCTTGGTACTCCACGTGTTCAGAGCCCAGGCTCAAGAACCCTGATTCCCACGGCAAAATTACAGACCCAGCGAGCTAGAGTTAGAAAGACAGGGCCTGGGCAGCGCTCACAAGCCCAGTTCCAACGTGGCAGAGCCTGCTGGAGGGAAGCAAAGACTTCCATAAGCCAAGGGATAGAGGCGTGCAGGAGGTCAGCTGTCCGGGGAAAATGCACAACGACTCTGATTTGTAACATCTGCTGATTGCCGTGGTGTCAGAATACTCCCACTGTGACCAGTTTCAAACCACCAATAGTTTAACAACCAGCTTGCAAAATTTCTGGGTGTTTGATAATCTTTCCCCAGCCTGGACAGCTTGAACGCAGCATGACTTGGTGGCATAAAAACTAGAGTTGGGCAAATGCACGAGCAGAGGTTTAACACGAGGGGTCCTGGCGTGGAAGCGTCTCAGGGCTGACTGTCCCCTCCGTCTCCTGCTTCCCTCCCTTCCTCCTGGACCAGTCACTGCTCAGGACAAAGGTCCTGGTCCCAGGCTCTGACCTTTAACACTGTGCCCGCCCAGTCACATCCTGGAGCACCCAGAGCCCCACGACTTCCTAGATGAGCTCACACAGGTGCTGGGCTCTCAAACGCTCTCCCTGTACTCAAGCCAAGGGCTTACCTGCCAGGAGGCTGCTGCAAGCCTCCTGTTGGGACACTGGTGAGGGGGTCCCGTAGCTGGAGCATGGGTGGTCTCAGATACCTCCCCTAGTGGTCCCTATGTGGAGTTTAAAATGGCACCTCCATGAGCAAAAATTCAGTTAACTTGTTAGGAAGGTAGAACCCAGCTTTTTATGTAGGATGGGTTTGTTCAGAAAGAAATTCCCATGACTCCCAACTGAAAGAATTCAGAGTTTAATGATAAATCTGTCTTCCAATTATGTACACTAGGGCTGTGTCATCTGCATTTTGGCAAACACATTTTTAGCTAAGCCTCAGGTTCCTTATTTGCAAAACTGAGTCGCCATAGTGAACTGATCTGTAAGGCATCTGTCTGTTCTGTGCTTCTGGGATTCTACTTATGGTCAGTGCACATTTCTCTACACTTCTCTATATGGCTTTTGGTCCTTTATAAATTTTTTTATTAGTTTCTGCTTTATAACAAAGTGAATCAGTCATACTGTCCTTTATAAATTTGATCGTTGTTTTTTTGTGCTCCTGGGACATCTGGTATCCCACTAAACATCATTATTTAGCTGTGCCACAAATAACTGTTTTCTGGCTAAATGAACTCGGAGGGCATTCTAGGTTAAACCAGTACGTTGCTGAGCATCTTCCTCAGAATCTCTGATATTCTAGGGTGCATTGTGTACCTCCAAAAGGGAAACTTAATGCTCATGGATTCCCAGACTTCTTGATCTCAAATGTTTTTTTCTAAGGACAGTGTATCAACCTTCCAGGGCTGCTGTATCAAAATGCCACAAATTGGGTGGCTTAAACAACAGAAATTATTATTTTCTCATGGTTTTAGAGGCCGGAAGTTCAAAATCGAGGTATTGGCAGGGCTGTGTACTCCTTGAGGGGTGAGCCTGTTCCATGCCTTTTCTTCAGCTCCTGGTGTTGCCTGCAGCCCTTGGTGTTCCGCGGCTTGTAGATGCGTCACTCCAGTCTCTGCTCTGTCACACGTGCGATCTCTCTCTGTGTCTCTGCATCTCTCCTCTCCCAGGAAGGCTGCACGGACACCAGTCACACTGCGCTAGGACCACCCTAATTGGATACGACGTCATCTTAACCTGTTCACATCTGCAAAGGCCCCTTTTGCAAAGAAGGTCACGGTCACAGGTACCAGGGGTACAGATGTCAACATACCTGTTGGGGGACGCAATGCAACCCACAACAGATAGCCATTAAAATTGCCTAAAACTGGTGGTCCAGCAAACACATTTTGGGAAATGCTGTCCCAGGAACTTGTAATTAGGATTCACTCACCAGGTACGTGGTCCAACCCTTAGGTCAAGAGTTCTTAACGTGATATCAAGGGGTTTGTGCCCTTGGATGAGAAAAAAATTGTATCTTTATTTGTACTATTTCTAATTGAAATTTAGCATTTCCTTCATTTTTCAGGGTAGGTAACAAACCAAAGTAATATCACTAGTACTGTGACTTTGTCAGATTTTTCCACCTCATACTACAGTTATTGCAGGCCTCTTGGGACATCATTTATAAATCATCACCATCTCAAAATCACAGTGGGCGTGAGACTCGGCACTAGATCTTATTTAATGGGTTAACAAGCAAACACATAACACAGATCTGTTTTAATATTTTGATAACTGTATTTCAACCTCATCAGTTTCCTTTGTAATCCTTTATATTTTCTTCTATACACTTAAAAACACTATTCGGAGGAGACTGTAGGCTTCACCATTCAGCCAAAGGCTACCCTGACCCAAAAAACTCAAGAGCCTCTGTCCCCACTCATGGCCCCGATGACCGAAACAACCCAGCTTCCGTAGAAGGGTTTAGCTGAGAGACAAAACACTAGCAGAATCTTTCCATTTTTACAGATAAAGAATTAATACGTAAGCCAAATACAAATATTATAAAATACTTTATTTGTAAATGAAATACCCAATTGGGGCAAAATGTAAAAATGAAATAGACATAGGTACAATAAGTTATACAAGAACCTTCAATTATTGTCACTCTGTATTGATTATAAATAGATCACATTACCAAGGAAGGCATTGTCTAGGTGTTGGGATAATTTAGTTAAAAGTATCTGAATATCTTACTAGACACATTCCTCTTGGTGTGTGTACACATGTATCAAATAATTGAACATACTCAACTACATTCCCTGTGAAAACTGCAAAGTCCTGGTCAAACGAGGCTAAATCTCTGAGCTGCATGAACGAGCTTGGTCACATCGTGGTCCGGTCTTGGAAGAGATCACTGAGGCACATAACCCCTGGAGCACTTTGGCCTCGGTGAAAGCACAGGAGCATCGAGAGGCTGAATTCCAGCCAGGCTCTGCCCCTGAACATTTAAGGAACTAAGCACGTCATCTGACTCTGAGCCTGTTTCCTCATCTGTGAAAAATGGGGATACTGGTGTGTGTCCTTTCTCTCCCCCAGGGCAACCAGTAGATTTGATTGAGATAACCGATGTAAAAGTTCTTCGTATGTAAAAGTGCTGTATGAGTATGAGACATAGAACTATTCTTTCATTCTTTAATGTGCCAACATCCAAATGGGCATAAATCGATGGCATTCTCTTGTATATAAGAAGAAAATTAATATATATGTATTTTTTTCATGGACACTCAAATGCCAGTGTCCCCCGCTCCCCATCATTAAGTGCCTGGAAAGGCATTGGAGGTCCCAGCAAGGCCGTAGGGGAGTGGGCCTGGGTGCCCCTGGGCTTCCGTTTGCCACCTCCTTCCCCTCAAGGTGCCCCCCGACCTGTCTCCTCTCTGCCAAGCCCTCCCTTGTGTGCTCCCCGCGCCCCAGCCTGTGCTTCCCACCTTCCTGTCCTTCAGAATGTTCCATCCTGCAGGCTGTTCCCACGGGGCAGTGGTCCTCACTGTTGGCTGGATGTTAGAACCATCTGGGGTGACTTTTCTCTGTCCTGATGGGGGGACCCCCACCCAGATGACTATATCAGGGTCTCTGAGGGAGGGCCTGGCATCAGTATTTTAAGGCACCCCAGGTGCAAGTGCCACCTGGGTGTTGGCCTGGAGGTTAATTGGAAAATTGGAATCCCTATTCACCTGTAGCCAGTTATCCCTCCCAGGGAGACCTTGTTTTAACTCAGGCCAGCCATCTTAACAGTTTTCTTAAAGAAGGTTCCCCCAGTGCACCTCGGTACCCACTGCTTCCATCCACCCTCATGACATTCTCCGGGAGTGTTATCCTCATTCCGATCCATCCAGCTAGCCGTGGTTTAAGCCGAAGCCATGCACTTACTTCCTCAGAGCATCGAGGTGCCTTTCTGAGGAATAGGGCCCTCCTGCTGAGATGGGCAGCTGTCCCAAGCCCTGCATCCAGGCTCACCTGGATGCCTCGCCTGCATCTCTGTATTCTGCTGCATCAGGGAGAGGATTTCAGAGAGGAGCTGTGACTTCTGCTCCCTTTACACTTCCTCGCGGCCAGTTCTCTCCTCCACTGCTTTGCACATTCATAGGGAGGGCTGAGGGCTGGAGCTGGGGGGACTGTCTCCAAGCAGGCAGGTGCACAGCCCTGCAGCCTGCAGGAACATGCTCAGCCCAGGAGTGTTAGCTCTGCACCTGCAGTCTTGTGTCTTCCTCAACCTGGGCCCCTCATCTAGGTGTTCCAGGGGTCTGCATCCACCCCGCACGACCCAGGCACGATCCCAAGACGCTGTTGCTATTACCCCGTGGCAGGGTTCTGACCTCCTGAGTCCTAGGCAGCTGCCATCACCATGGGATTTAAAGGCCATATAGAAAGGCCCCCCACTGGGTCCCTCTAGTCTTCCCAGGTCCCCGACACTCCCACCTTTGAGGCCGCTCCTTTGCAAATCATTGCATCTCCGAGAGCCCTGGGTTGGAAGGTTTGCACCCTACGAGGACTCATCCATTCGTCTCTCATCTGGTGTTGCCCCTTCCGGGGCCCCGAGCTAAAGCAGGGATGTGCTCTGAGGTCTGGACTCGCACTTGTGTGCTCTTGGGCAAATCACTCCTCTTCCTGAGGATCAGTGTTCTCATCAAAGAAACAGAGATTTTCATCTTTTCCCCACATATTTCTACCGGACTGTGGTTGGGATCATTGGAGATAACAGACAAGAAATTGATTTTTCTACAGCAAAGCCTATTTGACAACGTGTAAGACAGTTTCATTACTGTTATCGGAAAAAAAATGTGTGGGTCTGCTTTGTGCGCTGCAGCTCGCTGACAGCGAGGGGCAGAGTTTGGAGGAAAAAAAGGTGCTGCAGTGGAAGCTCCTGATGTCCTGAGGGCGAGCCCAGGGTCATGGGAATCTGGAGAAGACAGCCTGAGTGGGGAGGAGAGAAAATTAATTGGGAAACGCTGGCCAGCTTCCCTTATTCCACACCGTGCCAGGAGCCAGCTCAGCCACTACTGGGATAGGTGATGAAGAAGCAGCAAACCCTCCACCAGCTCCCATGTGCATATTTCAGACTCAGAGGGAGGGTGGGCCACTGACAAGAATAATACAGACCAGCAGGCAGGGCAGGAGACACCCAAAAGGAAAACAAGGAAACAGGTTTGAGCTGGGCCTGGCCTCCTTGGCGTGGACTGGCTGACTGGCACCAGGCTTCTAGGGTGGCCCCGGGTGTGGTGCTTGATGGGGCCAGTAGGGCATACACCAGGCTCCGCACCCAGGCCTTGGGGAAGCTCACTTGTGCAGGGGGTAGGACCTTTGCCTTGCAACCAGGCTGGGGGAGGCAGGCTCAGCGCAGAGCCCTTCCTTTGGGGGTCGTGTGTCCCTCGTGATTGGAGAGGTTGGGGCACCTGCTGCTTGAGGACCACCTTCTGTGGTCCAGGCTCCGCCCGGACTGCCTCCCCAAGAGACTGTGCCTGTAGGCAGGTCACATCACCTCTCCGGGCTGTCCTGTTCATTCTGTAAGGCGAGGAGAGTGGCCTAGATGACCTCCAGGATCCCTTCCAGCTCGGCAGCAGGTTGCCCTGTGATCCAAGACTAGTTTCTAAGGAACCCAAGAAACAATATGGCATATATGACTGGAGCCCATGGATTGGGAGTTTAAATTTTTTCTGAAATTATAAGATCTTTCATATTAAAACCAATACTGAAGTATGGCATGCCTCAAAAAATTAAACACGGAATTATCATATGATCCAGAAATTCCACTTCTGGGTATATACCCTTAGGAATTGTAAGCCAAGATTCATACAGTTGCACACCAATGTCCATAGTGTTATTCACAACAGCCGAAAGGTGGAAACAACCCAAATGTCCACTGAAGGGTGAATGGAAACAAAAAGTGATATGTACACACAATGGGATGTTACTCAGTATGAAGAAGGAAGGGATTCTGACACGTTCTACAATCTTGAGGACATTATGCTCAGTGAAATAAGCCAGACACAAAAGGACAAATACTGTATGTGTACCTATATGAGGTACTTAGAATAGGCAAATTCATAGAGACAGACAGTCGAATGCTGGTTACTAGGATCTGAGAGAGAAGAAAATGGGGAGTTAGTGTTTAATGGGTGCAGAGTTTCAGTTTGGGAAGACGGAAAGTTCTGGAGAAGATGTAAGTTGGGGGCTGTACAACACCGTGAGTGCACTTTACGCCCCTGAACTGGACACATAAAATGGTTAATTTTATGTATATTTCATCAGAATAAAAAAGCAAATACTGGAATATTTATGCATGTTAATGGTTTTAATTTGGTATACAAAATAATGATAATAAAGCATAATTCTTGCTGGTTTGTGGCCCTCTTGCTGATATGAAGAATGAAACCAGTCACTGAATAATTAACTTAAAAAATCAGTTAAAGTGGGGAATTACTAAAAATGATGCTCCTGTACTATATTGTAATTTAACTCAAAATTTCTAAATGTACATTTAATCATCAGTTTTCGGGTCTTTTTCTTTGGTGTAGGTTTGCTGAGTGGAGTTCAGCATGGTCTCCCTTGCACAAACCACACCCAAGGTATATCATTTACAGATTCTAGTTTCAGAGTGTTTGCAGTGGAATGAGGTCTTAGAGACACTTGTGAGTAAAAATGAAGGCAGAGTTCTCCTAGATTCTTAGGACTCTTCTCCATCGCCAGTGCTTTTATAATTGCATCACCTCACCTAATTCCGCATCTCTATGTCTGTATAACTCTCTGTCCATATAAACGTATTTAAATAGCTTGTCTTTATGAGGCTTTCCCAAGGCATTCAATGCATTGTGTTCTGGAACAACCAGGCTGCACAGCCTTAGGAACACACACCATTCCTAGTTTGCAAGCATAGAGCAGAAGTGTGCACTTCATCATAAGACAAGTGAAAAGATAAGCCGTAATCTGGGAAAAGATACTTGTGACACAAAAACTGACAAAGGAGTAGGATGTCAGCCACATAAAGAACTTAACCAAATCCATAAAAAGAAATAACCCAGTAGGAAAATGAGCTTAACACTTGGACAGGCATGAAACCAAAGAGGAAATCCAAATGGACGCTCCTCAGAAGAGAGGTTCAACTTCATTAGTAATCAGGGAAATCCAAACTGAAACCCCAACAAGGTAACACTACATATGAGACAGGCAAAAACTAAGAATGCTGAAAATACTAATTGTCGGCAAGTATTTGGGGCAGAAGAAACTCTGGGGAAAGTTGTAACCTGCTAATAACCTCTTTGGGAAGCAGCTTGTGTTGTCTATGGAGATTGAAGACGGCACACACCCTGTGGTCCCACACTTCCACTCTCAGGTCTATTCCTGGGGAAACCCAGGCAGAGGTGCAGCAGAGTGTACATACGGCAGGAGTGCTCACGGCAGCCTGGCTTACTCAGCTCAACCCAAACCACTCAACACCTGTAGGATAGGTACATAAATTCTAATACGGTGGAACAATGAAATACTATGTAACAATGAAAATGGACAAACTTTACACAAAACAACGGGAGTAAATCTTCAGGGCATAATATTGAGCAATAGAAGCAAGACAAAGAATACCTTGTGATCACATTTATTTCAGGTTGAAAAGCAGGTAAAACTAAGCTCTGGTGTATCATTTGGCGACGTATACATAGATGGTTACCTCTGGGGGTGTTGTGGGCTGAATGTTTGTGTCCCCCACCCCAAACTCATGTTGCAGTTTGAACCTCCCATGTGATGGTATTGGGGGGTGGGGCCTTTGGGAGGTGATCATGTTTATATGAGGTCATGAGGCCACGTGGAGCCCTCATGATGGGCTTATAAGAAGAGACCAGAGAGCTTGCTTCCTCTTCCTCTCTCTGCCATGTGAGGACACAGCGAGAAGGCAGCCGTCTGCAAGCCAGGAATGGGTTCTCACCTGAACCAGACCCTGCTGGCACCCTGGTCTTGGCCTCCCAGCCTCCAGAACTGTGAGAAATAAATGTCTGATGTTTAAGCCACCCAGTCTGTGGTATTTTAGCAGCCCAGGCAGACTAATACAGGGGTGTTGGGTGTGTTTTCAATTGGGAGGGACATAAGGGAGGCTTCCAGGTATTGGCAGTGAGGCCCCAAGGAGGGTTACACAAGAGTGTACTCTCTGATTATTCATTAAACTCCATGTGTATGTTTTATTTATGTAAAGGTATGTAAATTTCAAAGCAATAATTCACACTAAGAATGAATAAAGGAGTATGTGGGTGTGCCAGCAAGTAGCTTCCTTGATGCCTGGCTTCTTTTTTTTTTTTTAAATATTTTGTGACACTATGTTTATATATATATATATATATTTTTTTTTTTTTTTTTTTTTTTTTTTTTTTGCGGTACGCGGGCCTCTCACTGTTGTGGCCTCTCCCGTTGCGGAGCACAGGCTCCGGACACGCAGGCTCAGCGGCCATGGGTCATGGGCCCAGCCACTCCATGGCATGTGGGATCTTCCCGGACCGGGGCACGAACCCGTGTCCCCTGCATCGGCAGGCAGACTCTCAACCACTGCGCCACCAGGGAAGCCCTATATTTTTTATTTTTATTATTTTTTTAACGTGGACCGTTTTTAAAGTCTTTGTTGAATTTGTTACACAATTGCTTCTATTTTATGTTTTGATTTTTTGGCCGTGAGGCATGTGGGATCTTAGTTCCCCGACCAAGGATTGAACCTGCACCCCCTGCATTGGAAGGTGAAGTCTTAACCACTGGACCGGATGCCTGGCTTCCTGATTGTGGCATGTCTTATGAGGGGACAAGGGGCCGTGGTTAATCCAGGAACCCGGTCAGGTGGTGCTGTGGTGGAGGAAGTGAGGGAGTGTCTGAGAAAACATGATAAAAAGGAAATACTGATACATTCAGGTTGAGAAAAGAGGTTCTGAGGAGTTATAATATTTTCTTTTTCATTTTACATTATTACATAATCCACAGTATGACAAGTGAAATGCATTTTACTCTTTTTGGTGACAGTTCCGTTGAGTTCCTTCTCTGGCCCAGTCTTCATATCTGGGAGAAAATGAGCATTTTCTGGGTATTTGTAGGTATAATCTGGATAAAGGCAGAAAAAGGAATTGCTTTCAGAAGTATTGTGACAATATATAAAGCATAGTAAAGGGATGTAATCTCAGAAAATATTCAAAGCCTACCTCTACTTCCAAAGTGACCCCGTGGAACCTTGGCAGGATCCCACAGAAGCCTGGGCTTCTTGCAGTGGAGCTTGAAAACCCTGGTGTAGGAAGGAGGGACCCAGCCCTGGGCGTGTGGGGGAGAAAGGAAAGCTGAGTGATTCCTAACTCTGAGGGCACATTCTTCCCGACTCCATCATAGCTTTGCTCCGTCTCGGAGCCGTTGGCCTGTGGGTCTGATAACTGAGGTACTGCAAGAAGAGGACCTGCCCTCCTCTCCTCCCTTCCCTTGGCACCCAGTGTCAACACTCTCTCATTTCATTTGTGTTCAGTATGTGTTTGTTGAATTAAATTCTTGAAAGCATCCAAACGGAACTCAAAGAGCTTTGGGGATTCAGAGGGCTGAGACTTTCTAAGGGGTTATTTCTGCTTGGGAAATGGGGCGAGACTTCATGAGAGGGAAGGACGCCGAGCTGAGCTTTGAAGAATGAAGAGGGGCTGTGGACAAGGTTGGATTTGAGAGAGGAGGTTGCAAAGGCACAAGGCAACAGGGACAAAGCATGCTTGGAGATCGCGGTGGTACTTGTTTGGCTGAGCCTGTGGGAAATAAAGGGAGAGAGTTAAGCAGAGGTGGAAGTGAGCCGGTTCCTGCATGCCAGAGCCAGAGACAGTCACAGGCAATGCGGACGATGAGTGGTTTGGAACAGAGGTGTGCCTGGGCCACAGGGCAGTCTGGTGGCAGCACATAGGCTGGCTTGGACAAATGATTGGCTGAGGCCAAGGGAATGGGTTGGGGGGGCTGGTACAGGAGGTCTGGGCAGGAGGTGAGGAGGGCCAGACAGACAGGGCTGGTAGAGCACATGGGAAGTAAGGAGCAGCTAATGCTCAAAGAAAAACAGGTATAATGTTAGCTACAGATGGGCTGAGGGGTGCAGGTGGAGAGAGATGGCTGAGGTTTGTAAGACCAGTGACAAGGAGTAAGACGGTGCCATGAGTGGAAAAAGAAGCTGGTGTGTGTGGGCACATAACGAGCTGTTTTCCACTTGCTGGGTTTGAGGTGCTGGGGGGACATCTAAGTGGAAACATCCCACAGCTGGAAATTTGGAACTGGAAGCCTGGAAAGAAGTTGGAACTAGAGCAACAGATTCAGGAGACAAGAGCCTGGAAGTGAGCCCTGGGTGTGCACTGGCCCCAGAGGGAAGCTGCGTGGAGCAAGAGAAGACAGGATTTGGTGAAGGTGCATATTTAGGGTGAAGAAGAAAGAAAGAGGCCGTGAGTCAGGATCAAAGGATAATGTAAACTTAGATGAAGACACAATTTGGCTGTGAGCTCTGTCCATCCACCTCTGCACTTCCCAGAGACAGAGCCGTCTGTGCTTCATTTGAGGATTGGACCAATCCTGGGTTCTGTGAGGAAGCTCATCAGTTTTGGTTTTAAGTGGTTCCAGGAAGTTAAACTTGCTTGTTGAATAGGCTCCACTACAATACTTACCTTTGTTGCAGGTTGTAGCTAAAACCCGCAAGAGCCTGGAGTAGGGGGGACCACTGTGAATGATGATGCCTATAACTCTACATGAGAAGGACCAATAAATAATCAACACAGAGCTCTTAGTGTGTGGCAGTCTCTGCTAAGAATTTTGCAAGCATTATCTCACTTATTCTTTAATCCACTTGGCCAGATATTAACATCTTCCCAGCTAACAGAAAGGAGACTGATACTCAGAGCCAATAAGGTCACAAAGCTAGGAGGTAGCAAAGGGTTGGAGTCCAGGCAAGCTAACCTAACAGCCCTAAGTACTACATTATCCTGAGAGAGAGAGAAGAAGCAGGAATGAGAGTCCAGATGTAAGAAAGATGAGAGTGAGAGAAAGTTCAAGATTAGTTGATAACGTTAATTACCAAAGATGCCTTGGACTGACAGTAAAGATTCCCCAAGTCGACGAAACAAATAGAAGGTCTTTATATCCTGGACAGTAAGGGGGGATTTAGGGTTTCCTAGAACTAATCATGTTTTGATACAATCTCCCCACCTCAAGATACGCAGAAGCCATCTCTGAGAAGACTTACAAGGCACTAGAGAATCATGAAATCTGAAATGAATCCTGAGGCGTGTGATGTCAGAAAGATGGCAGAATAGGAAATTTCTGCTGTCATCCCCTCACAGAATGTTGATTTGACAGTCACGCATGGACAAAAGCACCTTTGTGGGAGTCCAGGAGTCCAGCGGAGAAGGTCCAACAGAAAAATCTGAGACTGGATGCATTGAAAAGGGTAAGAAGAACGGCTTCTTCTCCTTCACCTGCATCACTTCTCCCCCAAGGTGGCACAGCTTAGTGCCAAGAGAGACCCCCTTGGGCTGCATTTCTCTCCCAGGGAAAAGTGACAGTATGTGAGTGAGCACCCAGCTTCCCGAGCTGTGCGGGATGCTGCTCAAGGGGCCCACTTCCTTCTCACCCCACCCAGAATACTGAGGCGATTTGCACAGTTGAGGAGTTGGGAGGGGCTGGGAGCACAGCAACTAGGACTCAGAACTCATCAAAAGGATGCTGCTAAGTGCCTTGCAGTTCATCCTATTAAATGCTTTGTGGCCTCTTGTCAGGAAGCTCCCCCACAAGCCAGTGGGGACACCTCACTTGTGGTCCACCTAACTGGCCCATGGACACCTCTAATGTTCTGTGCACTTCAACCTCCTCTCCCCGCATGGCCAGCTCCTGGCACATGCTCCCATGGATGGTGAGCACAAGACTTTGCAGATGGCTGTGTGATTGGGAGAAAGCTCACAAACTTGAGTGCTTCAGGGCACTGCTCTAGAGAAAACTGGGAGACTCTTAGAACCTGGCCAAGATTCCACCGAAAACTGTTAGAACTAATCAACAAATTCAGGAAAATTGGAGGATACACAATCAACATATAAAAATCACTTTCATTTCTATATACCAGCAACAAAATAGCTGAAAAAGAAATTAAGAAAACATTCCCACTTAAAATATTTAGGAATAAATTTAACCATGGGGGCTAGAGACCTGTACACAGAAAACTATAAGACTTTGATGAAATAAATTGAATAAGACACAAACAAATGGAAACATATTCCATTTTCATGGATTGAAAGGACTAATGTTGTTAAACTGTCCCTATTCTCCAAAGCAATCTATAGATTCTTATCAAAATTCCAGTGGCATTTTTCATAGAAATTGAAAATATTGTGAAATTCGTATGGGACCACAGAAGACTCCAAATGGCCAAAGCAGTCTTGAGAAAGAAGAATGATGCTGGAGGCACCACAATTCCTGATTTTAAACTACATTTCAAAACCACAGTAATCAAAACAGTATGGTACTGGCATAAAAACTCACACCTAGGTGGATGGAACAGAATAGAGAGCCCAGAAATAAACGCATATCAACTAACCTTTGACAAGGGTGCCAGGAACATACAGTGGGGCAAGGACAGCCTGTTCAATAAATGGTGTTGGGAAAATTAGATATCCTTATGTAAAATAATGAAACTATCCTTATCTTAAACCACTCACAAAAACTAATGGAAAAGGGATTAAAACCTTATATGTAAAACCTGAAACTGTAAAGCTCTTAGAAGAAAATATAAAGAAAAAGCTCCTTGACATAAGGTCTTGGAAATGATTTTTTGGATATGACATCAAAAGCACAGGGAAGAAAAGAAAAATAAACAAGTGGGACTACATAAAACTAAAAAGCTTCTGCACAGCAAAGGAAATTATCAACAAAATGAAAAAGCAACCTATAGAATGGGAGAAAACATTTGCAAATCATATATCTGATGTGAGGTTGATATCCAAAATATATAAGGAACCCATAGAACTCAGTAGCAAAAACACCACAAATAATCTGATGAAAAAATGGGCAGAGGACCTGAATAGACATTTTTCAAAGAAGGCATATAGATGACCAAAAAGTACATGGAAACATGCTCAACATCACTAAACATCAGGAAAATGCAAATCAAAACCACAACGAGGTATCACCTCACACTTGTTAGGATGGTTATTATCAAAAGAGATATATATGGAACCTAAAAAAAAAATGGTACTGATGAACCTAGTTGGAGGGCAGGAATAAAGAGGTAGACATAGAGAATGGACTTGGGGACATGGGGTGGGAGGGGGAAGCTGGGCGAAGTGAGAGTAGCATCAACATTTATACACTATCGAATGTAAAATAGTTGACTGGTGGGAAGCAGCCGCACAGCACAGGGAGATCAGCTCAGTGCTTTGTGATGACCTAGAGGGGTGGGATAGGGAGGGTGGGAAGGAGGCTCACGAGGGAGGGGATATGGGGACGTGTATGCATATAGCTGATTCACTCTGTTGTGCAACAGAAACTAACACAGTATTGTGAAGCAATTATACTCCAATAAAGATCTATTTTAAAAAAATAATAAAAAGACCAAAAAACTGACAAGAGATAACAAATTTTTGCAAGGATATGGAGAAAAGGGAAACCTTGTGCACTGTTGGGGGGAATGTAAGTTGGTACAGCGATTATGGAAAACAATGTGGAGGTTCCTGAAAAAATACAAAAGAGAATTACCATATGATCCAGCAAGTCTACTTCTGGATATACATCCAAAGGAAAGGAAATCAACATCTCGAAGCACTCTCATATTCATTGCGGCATTATTCACAATAGCCAAGATATGGAAACAACCTAAGTGTCTTTTGACAGATTAATGAATAAAGGAAATGTGGTATATATTTATATATATCACATTTTTACATACACACACACACCATAGAAAATTATTCAGCCATAAAAAGAAGGAATCCTTGCCATTTGTGACAACATGGATGAACCTGGGAGACATTATGTTCAGTGAAATAAGCCAGAAACAGAAAGACAAATACTGTATGATCTCACTCACACGTGGAATCTTAAAAAAAATGTTGAAGTTGTAGAAATACAGAGTAGAATGTTGATTGACAGGGGTTGGCGGGTGGAAATGGGGAGATGTTGGTCAAAGTGTACAAACTTTCAGTTATAAAACGAATAAGTTCTGGGGATCTAATGTACGGCACGGTGACTATAGTTAACAACACTGTATGGTATATTTGAAATATGCTAAGAGAATAGATCTTAAGCGTTGTCACCACACACACACACACCATGGTAACTGTGTGAGCTGATAGATGTGTTAATCAACTTAATTGTGGTAATCATTTCACAGTGTATACATATATCTATTATGCTGTATACTTTACAATTTTATTCATCATTTATACCTCTATAAAACTGGAAAAAGTAAAAACCAATCGTGAATCCGAAGGTAGTGAGAGGAAGGGTGGTAGATGGTGTGACATCCTCCCCCACGCCATCTCCAGCTTGTGAGTGAGCCTCCTGGGGCGGGCTAGTCATCTAGTATTAGATTGACGAATGTGAAAAGTAGATTATAACACTTTACCAAGAAGCATAAGCCATTGTCCTGCCTTCAGAGAGTCGTGGGGAGACAGAGATCACAGGGTAGGGGGAGACACAACCTTAGAAAGGACAGGCCAGCTCAAACTCCCAATTTTATTTTTGTGAATGGATTAATGTCCAGGAGAAACACTTACCTGTAGGAAGAATGTTTTTGTTATTTTGCTCCCATTAGAGGCTCTGAAGATCCCTCTAGTGCTCCTATTCTGTGATTCTGAGAACTAAAAAGAACGAGTGTGTGTGTGTGAGAGAGAGAGAGAGAGAGACGCGTATGCATGTGTAGATACAGGGTGAAATCCGCACCTTCTCCAGGGCCTGGTGGAATAGTGGAGATGATGTGGAAACAGCTAAGGAGCTGTATGAGCTGGTGGCGGGTGAAGGTGAGGAGAGTGGTATATGTGTATATTTTTAGAAAGAGGGAGAGAGAATTCCTCTGTTGGGGCTTGGAATCCCTGGACAGCGCTTCACCTTCAGTGATGTGTCTTTCCTTCTTCCTTTACTTGGGGCCGGGCAGGCACCTGACAGCCTGACCCCAGGGCTCTGCAGAGAGGCTGAGAAATGCTTGTCCAGGCACAGGTGAAGTCGGATGTTTCTGGAAGAGCCGGCTCCTTTATTTCACACTAGACTCTGGTGACTAGTGGATTGAATGGGGCAGAGCCTGGGAGTGGCTGAGCTCAGTGCTGACACGTGAACCTGCGGCACAGGCCAGCGTTTAATAGTGTGGTAGCGACAGGGCTGGAATCCGAGCCCGACTCCTGCCCCGCATCCCTGTCGGCACACGCCCACACGGCACTCCTTTCATCCTCCTGGGCTCCCCGTGTCTGCGGTCAGGGCTGCCCTGCACGCGTCTGAATGAAAATGAATAACAATACAGGTTAGATCACAGGGCTGGGGGAGCCTGAATAGGGGTCCTGAGGCTTCACCGGCTCAGCGTGAAAACTTGGCCTGTCTTTTGCAGCCCAGAAGCTGGAGGGATAATGGACTTAAAGTGGTGCCTTCTCTCAGGCTAATTAGAAAGTCAGCAAGCCAGGGCCCTGGGATTCCCTGTGCACCTCCCCATGAAGGGGAAGCAGCTCCTGACCCTCGGGGCGCTGAGCAGGGAGGCGGTGCTGGCAAGGAAAGCGCCGCCTGCAGCAGGGGGCAGACCCTGGGTCACCCGCTGCAGCTGCGCGGACTGCCTGGTAACCTCCCGCGAGTTACTTTGCCTCTTGCAGCCTTCGTTTTTCCCCCGTTAGAGCAGGGATAATATTTTGCAGATTAATCCTTTGTCAGCAAATATTTTCTCCCATTCTGAAGTTTGTCTTTTCGTCTTGTTTATGGTTTCCTTTGCTGTGCAAAAGCTTTTAAGTTTCATGAGGTCCCATTTGTTTATTTGTTATTGTTTATTTGTTTTTTATTTGTTTATTTTGTTTTTATTTTGTTTTATTTCCATTTCCCTAGGAGGTGGGTCAAAAAGGATCTTGTGGAGATTTATGTCGTAGACTGTTCTGCCTATGTTTTCCTTTCCTCTAAGAGTTTTATAGTGTCTGGCCTTACATTTAGGTCTTTAATCCATTTTGAGTTTATTTTTGTGTATGGTGTTAGGGTGTTCTGATTTCATTCTTTTACATGTAGCTGTCCAGTTTTCCCAGCACCACTTATTGAAGAGGCTGTCTTTCCTCCACTGTGTATCCTTGCCTCCTTTATCAAAGATAAGGTGACCATATGTACATGGGTTTATCTCTGGGCTTTCTATCCTCTTTGCTCAACATCTCTAATCATTAGAGAAATGTAAATCAAAACTACAATGAGTTATCACCTCACACCAGTCAGAATGGCCATCATGAAAACATCTACAAACAATAAATGCTGGAGAGGGTGTGGAGAAGAGGGAACCCTCTTGCACTGTTGGTGGGAATGTAAATTGATACAGCCACTATGGAGAACAGTATGGAGGTTCCTTAAGAAACTAAAAATAGAACCACCATATGACCCAGCAATCCCACTACTGGGCATAGACCCTGAGAAAACCATAATTCAAAAAGAGTCACGTACCACGATGTTCATTGCAGCTCTATTTACAATAGCCAGGACGTGGAAGCAACCTAAGTGTCCATCGACAGAAATATGGATAAAGAAGATGTGGCACATATATACAATGGAATATTACTCAGCCATAAAAAGAAATGAAATTGAGTTATTTGTAGTGAGGTGGATGGACCTAGAGTGTGTCATACAGAGTGAAGTAAGTCAGAAAGAGAAAAACAAATACTGTATGCTAACACATATCTATGGAATCTAAAAAAAAAGGTTCGAAGAACCTAGGGACAGGACTGGAATAAAGATGCAGACATAGAGAATGGACTTGAGGACACAGGGAGGGGGCAGGGGAAGCTGGGGCGAAGTGAGAGAGTGGCATGGACATATATACACTACCAAATGTAAAATAGATAGCTAGTGGGAAGCAGCCGCATAGCACAGGGAGATCAGCTCGGTGCTTTGTGACCACCTAGAGGGGTGGGATAGGGAGGGTGGGAGAGAGATGCAAGAGGGAGGAGATATGGGGATATATGTATACGTATAGCTGATTCACTTTGTTATACAGCAGCAACTAACACACCATTGGAAAGCAATTATACTCCAGTAAAGATGTTTTAAAAAACAAACAAACAGGGATAATAAATATTTGCAGGGTGGCCATGAAGAAACAAGGCAGCACCTGCATGGTGCCTAGAACACTGGGGGCTGGGTGAGGGGCATGCGGGGTTGTCGGTTCTCTTGTTGCCCCCACTGTGAGCTACCATGGTTGAGAAGACAGGGTGAGTATCCCTCTCATGACGAACTGGAATGCAGAGTTTGTAGAGTTTAGAAGATGCTGCCTGGGACCATGCTTTAGAAGGAAATGAAGATTCCTTCTAGGTTTCATGGATCAGAAAAAACAGAGAAGGCAGGACATGTCCTGGCCCTCAAAGGACAGGTCGGGTTTTCAGGGGGAAGCATCATAGGGGAAGGAGGTGGCTGAGCAAATGCTCAGCGGAGGGAACGTGCTGTTTTCAGTGGTCGGTGAGGAAACCAGCCAAGTGGGAACAGAGGGTTGACCCAGGTGGGAGGGGATGTTGGCACCTCATCTTCCTCCTTGTCATCTCGTCACACCTCACTGAAATGACTTGTTGAAGTCTTTGTTCTCCTGGCCAGGTTGTAAGCCCATGAGAGCAGAGACTGTGCCTAACCTAGCTCACCCTGACCTGTATCTCTAGGGCCTGGCACCGACTAGATGCTCAATGTATATATCAAATGAATGAATGAATGAGGGCATGGGTGGACGTATTGGGAAAGGTAGGTTATGTTCGGGTTGGGGAGGGTCTGGGCTAGAACCGAGAACCCACTGAAAGTTTTAAAGGAGGATGTATCTGTCTGAAGGGGGTGTTTTAGGAAGGAGTAACCTGAGAGCCCATGGAGGATGGGTTGAAGGGTGGAGGATTTGTAGGTGAGATGGAGGCCAGTGAGGGGGCAGTGGGGTCATGAAGGCATCAGATGGTGGCATCCTAGACTCATCCATTACCAGTGGTGATGAGACAGAAAAGTAGGTGTGATCAGATGAATGAAACAAGTGCTCCACAGAGTTTTTCACCCTGTGGCCTCTTCTGATGGTTTCTGTAATTCTTAAAATTCTGCGTCTATTTTCCCTCTCTAGAATAATAGTAATAGTAAAGGTCCTAAAATTTTCAAACAGTTAAGAAAAAGAGGGGAAAAGCCACAACTTCCCAGTCTTTGCCCATCTGGCTCGGCCGTGGAATAGGTGGCGGAAAGTCAGCCCAAAGAGGGGACAGGGTGTGGTGGGTGCAGGGTCTGGATGGTGAGAGGTCTGGGCCAGAGCACAGAGCTGAGGGCCTTGGCACTGTGGCTGCTGGATTCTCTTCTTTGGAAAAGGTGGAAATTCCTGACTTTCCTAGTGTGGAGTGAGAGAAGAGGAGGAGGAGGAGGAAAAATAATAACTTTAGTTTCCTGCCCAGTTAAAAACCTTGAGTACTTAGGCTTTGTGAAATGATTATACACAGTGTTCTAAAGATTTTATAAATTCCTCTCTAGGGATAAGCCTCCAGGGAGAATATGCCCCAAGGGACTACTCCTTCTTGAAGAACAGGCCCAGAGCGGAGAGTCAAAACTTCCTCAGAAATGCAGACAATCCTCTTCAGATTAAAGGCCTTTTGCAAGTGCTTATATTTTGCCTTGCTGCAACTTCAGTTGTTCAAAGACCAGTGGTTGGAAAAGATCTACCTTCAAGGGTATAAGTAGACAGAAAAGCCTGACACTTCCAATTCCCATCTCAGAAAGGATATCAAGAACTGGGTCCTGGATGGGAAGAAAGCATTGTTTTCTAAGCCTTGAATCTTCACATTTGTCGTTTCTGTTACACCTGGTTTGTTTCTGGGCAGGATTAGTAGAAAAGCGTCGCAGACAAAATAAGCCTGAATGCCTGTCTTCAGCATAGCAAGGAGGGGAGGCTGGGCCTCTCTTCAGCCAGGCTTGGGAGCAGAAGAACCAGAGGGGACCAGGAGGTGGGACAGTCACACAGAGGGGAGGAGAGCCAGACAGTCTTGAAGCCCTTGTCAGTGAGGGAGAAGGAGGGCGTCCTAAGTAGAAGCTGTAATAGTTAATCCTATGTGTCAATTTGGCTGGGCCACAGGGCCCAGATACGTGTTTGAACAGTATTCTGGATGCTTCCGGGAGGGTGTTTTTGGATGAGATTAACATTTAAGTGGGCAGATAAATGTTTGAATAAAGCAGTTTGCCCTCCATAATGCGGGTGGGCCTTATTCAGTCAGTTGAAGGCCTGGATAGGCCCCTGAGCAAGAGGAAATTCTGCTAGCAGATAGTCTTCAGACTCAAACTGCAGCACCGGCTCTTTTCTTGGCCTCCAACCTGCCAGCCTATCCTGCAAGTAGTGAACTTGCAGGTCTCCATAATATTGTGAGACAATGCCTCAAAGTAAGTCTCTCTCTCTCTCTCCATGTATATATATACACACATACCTTCTATTAGTTCCGTTTCCCTGACTAACTCTGTTCATCAGTCCTGCTTGCTTCAATCATCTGTGCTATTAGCAAACTCGGATGAGCTCAAGCTATAGACGGTTCCAAGTATGCTGAAAATTCAGAGAAAAGTCTGTGACATTTATTAGAGGATGTTTGAACGTTATTTAGAGAATGGAGGACATGATGATACTTGCCAACTGGGATTCCTTTGGCTCAACATTAGAAAACAGATATGGAACAGAGGGCAAAACATTAGAACAACATTTCTATTCAGTAATAAACTTCACTTTGAAGTCGATGGTTAACCCTGAGTATTCTAGTTAATCTTAGTATCCTGGTTCAACAAAGCTTGGGACAGTTAACATTCCTGACTTGTGCAATGCAATACATAGCTTTATGCTTTGGAGCATGCTTGCTGAATTGAGTGTTTGTCCTGACAGTTCAGGCTGAGCAGGGACTGTGGCTGGACAGATTGGCGGGGAGAGACTGCTGAAGCATGTTCAGTGGAGAAGACAGAGCACGTGTCTTTCTGGCCAAAAGTTATTTCTGAGAAACAGAGGGCTGTGGCCAGAGGAGAGTCATTTCTAAGCAGGTCACCATGAGCACAAGAACAGTAAAAGTCGTGACTGCACCTGAGGCCACCGGTCCGAGAACCAGTCTTGGCTCCACCTCTTTAGGGTTGAAAGTAAACGTTGGGCTGATAGGCTCGTCTTGAATCCTGACATTGTCCCACGGTGGAGAGAAGGGGCAGAGAGAAATGTCTTGCCAAAACAAGGAGGACCATTTCAGACATGTTCGTTGTAATGACACAGCCTTAGAACACTGTTCAAATGCTGGGAGAGGAGATGGACTGCTAGGCCGTGAGGCTTTAGTGGAAGGAAGGTGGACCTCGTGTTCATAAACACTGGCCTTGCCAAACTACTCACTAAACTCCCGAGAGGGCTCGTTCTCTCCCCGGTCTGAGTCTTACCACATCTTTGCTGGAGACTACTACCAACCCGACTCCTCCTTGAGCATTAGGTCTCTATATGGAAGAAGCGTTTCTTGTTCCTCCTGTGTGCCACCTCAGCCCTGCTGCTGGCTTTTCTCAGCCCTTTTCATGTAGAATTAGTGCCTCCTAGACCCTGTGGTCCTTGAGGGAAGGACTGTGACTCTTGCACGGTTATACGTCCAGTGTCTTGAAGAGGGCCTGCCACGGTGTAACTGGCTCCCTTTCCTTCTCCCTGAAGTTTGACCTTGACCCAGACCCCTGTATCCCATTCAGTTCTAAAGCAGGGCTCTACAGGGCTTATCTATTCTCATCTAGCTGATCCTGTTATTGGACCTGCTTTGACCATAAAACCCTACTTCTCACATTTATTCCTTATTATTATATAGTCCCCAGTTCTTCCAGAGCATGGATTTCCTTTCTTTGGGCCTCAGCTTCCTTTAACTGTATCAGATGCCTGGAACTAAGTCTCCCCAGCTCTGAGGGTAATGGAGGTTGGTTGCCTCCACAAGAACTTGTGTCCCTCACCTGTTCACAGCACTTGGCTTAGATCCGGCCCTAGATCTTAGGCTTCGTCTAAGCCATCACCAGATGGGAATTTTGCCTTGCATTCCCTTCTCAGCCTGTTCTGAACCTAACTTTAAGCACATGTCCTGTAATAACTGATCCTGATCTTACTGTGTGTTTAATCCTGGGCTTTCCCTGGCCCTGAGGGACTTCTTGGACTCCAGATCCTGGAGCAGTTCCCAGAGGTAGGGAATGAGCTGTGGGTACAATTCCATAAGCCTTAAGGATGAATAGTAATGTGTCTCAGAAACATACTCAGAAGCGTAGGTTTTCTGTATTTGGAGATTTAAAGTTTTTCCCCACAGATTACAAATCAAAGACCAGCTGTACTGAATTGAAAGAGCCCAGTTTTATTTATGCCAGGTGGGTCCTGCTTCTGTGATGTAAATGTAGGGTTCTGTGATACAGAGGTCCAGTATGGTCCCCGAAGGTGTCCATACTCCGATCCTGGAACCTGGGCGTACCTTACCTGGCAAAAGGAGGTTTGCCGATGTAATTTTGGTTACTCACCTTGAGATAGGGAGATTATCCGGGTGGGCCCAACCTAATCATCTGAGCCCTTAAAAAGCAAAGACCTTTTCTCTGGATGGAGTTAGAGAGACACAACAGAAAGGGAAGTCAGGGAGATTCTAGTCCTGGGAGGGACTAGAACCTTTGCTGGTTCTGAGATGTAGGAGCCACGTGCAAGGATTCTAGGGAGGCCTCTAGGAACTAAGGGTGCCCTCAGCTGACAGCCAGCAAGGAAACAGGGACCTCACTTCCACAACCACAAGGAACTGAATTTGGCCAGCAGTCTGAGTGAGCTTCAAAGCAGATTCTTCCTCAGAGCCCCCAGTAAAGCAATGCAGCCCTGCTGACAGCTTGATTTCACCCCTGTAGCCTCTAAAAAGGGGATCCAGTGGAGCCACACTGTACCCAGACTGCTGAGCTACAGAATTGTGAAATAAGGAATGGTGTGTTTTGTTGTTTTTTTTTTTTTGGCGGTACGCGGGCCTCTCACCGTTGTGGCCTCTCCCGTTGCGGAGCACAGGCTCTGGACGCGCAGGCTCAGCGGCCATGGCTCACGGGCCCAGCTGCTCCGCGGCATGTGGGATCTTCCCGGACCGGGGCACGAACCCGTGTCCCCTGCATCGGCAGGCAGACTCTCAACCACTGCGCCACCAGAGAAGCCCGGAATGGTGTGGTTTTAAGCTACTACATTTGCGGTGATTTGCTCTGGCGGCAATAAAAAATGAACACAGGGCTTTGTCGAGGTCAGAGCCTTCAGGAAGACTTGCCCTTTCCTCTTCTGTCCAAGATTCTCAGCGGCAAAAGTGCTTCTCTGAAGCTCACCTGGTCTGTGTGGTTAGTGAGGAAGCCTATAAGCTGAGAGCACACGGTTCCGTCTCTGCTCACAGCAGACTTCTTCCTGCTTGGGCGCTTGCTCAGAACAGCATATTTGGAGTTCCGCAGCCTCCCTGGTGAGCCAGATCCTGGCCATTTCATCACCCCGCCAGGGAGCTTGCCCAGCCAGCCTCCAAGGAAGCCGTCATAAAAATGCAAACACTCATGTCATGTACCCGCCACCTCCAGTGGCAGAGTGGAGCTGGGCTTATTTTGCAGCAAAAAGCAAAGCATCAAGGCAAACGTTTCTGAGATAGACCTGTCAAGCAGGTGAGTCACCTCTCTGAAGACTGCTTCCTGTTCAGCAAGTGAAATTGTCTTCTACAGAAATCGGGCTGGAACAAAGGGCTCTGGTGATCTCATCCTGGATTCCCTGTGAATGGTTGGTTTCCGTGGGTGAGGCCCAGAGCTAATGATGCCGATGGCAGGGTATAGCTCTGCAGGTGGGCCAGTGTGGTCCATGGAGGGGCTCCATCTAATCGAAACTGTCCTAACAGAGCACCTGTGCCAGGCCCTGTGCTAGGAGCTGGGGACGGGGGAAAAAGAGTCAGATCCTGCCCACAAAATCCACAACAGAGTGGGGTGATGAGCCCCAAAGCAAGGAGGGACGAACTGATGTTACGTGAAGGTGCGGAAAATCCTCCCCGTGCGGAGGCAGGAGAAGTTAATCTGCCTGCATATCCTGAGGAGGCTTCACAGGAGAGATGACATTTGAGCCCCACCTTGCTGGAGGGGCAGGGATAAATACTAATCGATGCCATACACTCGGTGCTGCACCTGCTCTAAGTTCATGTCAGTGGAATTCCGATAGGAAGAGCACCTGTAGGGTTAGGCACAAAAAAGCATAAAGAAGTAAAAATTTCCTGTGAGTAGGCGTTCTCATTGATTACTAGAGTGTTATGGCTTCTAGGTCCCTCGGTGGACAGGGACCTGGGGTGGCAGGACTGGATCACTGCCCCCAAGGGTTACGCTGCCAACTACTGTGATGGAGAATGCTCCTTCCCTCTCAACGCGCACATGAACGCCACCAACCATGCCATCGGGCAGACCCTGGTTCACCTTATGAATCCCAAGTATGTCCCCAAACTGTGCTGTGCGCCAACGAAACTGAATGCCATCTCCGTGCTTTACTTTGATGACAACTCCAACGTCATCCTGAAAAAATACAGGAACATGGTCGTCAGGGCTTGTGGGTGCCACTGACTCAGGACGAGCTGCTGGGGACACATGCACTGCCTTGGACTCCTGCATCACATCTGCCTTAAAAGGCACCCGGAAGCACCGAGAAAGCGGGAAAAGACGCCAACACCATCTCGTGCTGGCTGTTGCCTTTCTACCCTAACAGACATCTTAAAGGACCTCGTCCGTAACCTGCTTACTTAGTAAATGTCGTGAGTAGTTGTCCTGATACACCCCTGCATTTACGTCTATATCCATCTATCCATATTGAAATCTGTGAGTTCACTCCAGTCTCCCAATCCCACACAACACCTCAGGGTTCAGTCTAGTTTTTCCCCTTTTACATATTTGTAACTCCCTTCTTCAGCTGTGGAGTGTGGCCTGTTTTAGTCGGTTTGGGTTGCTGTAACAAAAATACCAGGGTGGAATTTAAGCTACTCTGTGTGGCTTATAAACAACAGACATTTGTTTCCCACAGTTCCAGAGGCTGGAAGTCCAAGCTCAAGCGGCTGGCACATTCAGTGTCTGGTGAGAGCCCACTTCCTGGTTCATAGATGGTGCCACCTCACTGTGTCCTCACATGGCAGAAGGGAGAGGGGAGCTCTGTGGGGCCTCTTGTGTAGGAGCATCAGTCACCTTCATGAGAGCTCCACCCTCATGATCTAATCGCCAAAAAGGCCCACCTCCCACTCCCATTACACTGGGGGTTAAGCTTCAACATATGCATTTGGGGACTGGGTGGGGGACACGGATGTTCAGCCTATAGCATAGCCCCCTGTGAAAAGTAAAGCTGGAGAATAAGGTATATTGAGAAAGAGGACAGACGCGAACCACGGTTTAGAGTCTGCTTAGGAAGGACCTTGAGTGTTAGGACACGAGAAGACTTCGTCTTTCAGGTACTGGTAAGTTCAAGGTTACTGAGGAAAGAATAATAGATTTAACCAGAAGAGAAAAATTAATAGAAATGTAAATAGAACCACATAAGGTTTTTAGGTAGAAAAGGAAAGACTGGGGAAAATTTTTGCAGACTTACAGAAGTTCTCTAGGGCTACGTTCAGCTTAGTTGCTTGATTTCTCACTCGGTGTTCATTCCTGTCCTACTGAGGTGCCCCACTGTGACAGACTGAGCACATCCCTTCACTCTCGGGTCTGCCTTTTACCTGGAATCTGAAAGTCACAGTGAACGATCTCCAGAAGATACCCAGTACGTGTATTTCCCCACTGTCCATGTTGGTACACAGGAAACATTTTATTTACCCAGGAGCAATAACATTTGTTATAATGGGAGTGGGATTCATTGCTAGGGGACCCTGGTATCCTTTGTCAATGACTGAATCAGTCAAGAAGCTTTTGGTGGCAAATAATTGAAAACCCAGCACGACTAGCTTAACTAACAAGGAATTTTAATGACGCCTGTAGCTGGAAGTTCAGAGGAAGGCTGGGTTCTAGGCTGACTTAATCCAGGGGCTCTGGACCATTTGCCTGGGATCCTCTGGGCTGTGCTTCCTCTGAGGCTTGTAGTGAGATGATCACACTGCTCTGGGTCTCACCTCAATGCCCGACGTTATCCAGAAGAGAAAGGAAAATGTTTTCCAGCATCTCTTCAGGAGAAGAAAGAACTTTACTAAAAGTTTCCTGTAATGGTCTTTTTGTATCTTAGGAAAGAATTTTTCACCTTTTTTTTCCTTTTATTTCTATTTTTTGTTTTGAAACAGCGTTAGATTTACAGAAAGATCGCAAAAACGGTATAAAACCTTTTTTTCTTTGAACTACTTGAGAGTAATTCACCAACCTGAAGTTCCACAAATGTTTACAGCAGCTTTATTTGTATTGCCCCAAACTGGAAACAACCTGGATGTCCTTCAATGGATGAATGGTTAAACAGATGGTGGCACCTCCATACCGTGGAGTTCTACTCAGCACTGAAAAGGAACCAACTATTGATACATCCTGGATGAATCTCCAGAGAATTATGCTGGGTGAAAAAAAACCCAATCCAAAAAGGTTACAAAGTCTATCATTCCATTTATATAACACTCTTAAAATGACCATGTTATAGAAATGGGGACCAGATTAGTGGTTGCCAGGGGTTAAGAAGGAAGTGAGAGACATAGAGAACAGACTTGTGGTTGCCAAGGGGGAAGGGGGGTAGAGGAGAGATGGAGTGGGAGTTTGGGGTTAGTAGATGTAAACTATTATATATAGAATGAATAAACAACAAGGTCCTATTGTATAGCACAGGGAACTATAGTCAATATCCTGTGATAAACCCTAATGAAAAAATATAGAGAAGAATGTATATATGTGTGTGTGTATGTATATGTATATATATAGATACAGATATAGATATATGTATAACTGAATCACTGCTGTGCAGCAGAAATTAACACAACATTGTAAATCAACTAGACTTTAATAAAAAAGAAAGAAAGAGAAGGAAGTGAGGGTAGGAGGGGTGGGGGTGTTTATAAAATGGCAACACAAGGGATCCTTGTGGTGATGGAAATGTTCTATCTTGACTGTATCCAAGCCAGTATCCTGAGTGTGATGTTGTACGATAGCTTTGCAAGAGGTCCCATCAGGAGGAATTGGGTAAAGGGCACACAGGGTCTCTCTGCATTACTTCTTACAACTGCATATGAATCTATAATTATTTCAAAATTAAAAGTTTAATATTTTTAAAAAGTTAAAGGAGAGTTAAATAAATACAGGAGAAATTTTTTAAAAGCCCCTGAAGTTCCATCCACCAGAATAATTTAGCATATATTTCCTATGAACAAACACATTCTCCTTCAAATTCTTATCCACAGACTCTATTCAACTCTTGCTACTAGTCCCAATAAAGAATTCCTGACTTCTTTGACTTGGACATTTTAAAAGTGAATAGCCCAGTTAATTTTACAGGAGGTACCTCAACTTGGGTTTATTCGATATTTCCTCATTGAATTCAGGTTTTGCATCTTTGGCAAGAATAGCACAGACGTGATGTTGTGATTCTCTTCATGCATCCTATCACCTGGTGCATGGTTTCCATTTGTTTAGTCATTGGAGGTGCTTATTTTGATCAGTTGATTAAAATTGTATCTGCCAGCAAAAAAAAGAAAAAACAAGAAAAGGGGGCTTCCCTGGTGGCACGGTGGTTGAGAGTCCGCCTGCCGATGCAGGGGACACGGGTTCGTGCCCCGGTCTGGGAAGATCCCACATGCCGCGGAGCGGCTGGGCCCGTGAGCCATGGCCTCTGAGCCTGCGCATCCGGAGCCTGTGCTCCACAATGGGAGAGGCCACAACAGTGAGAGGCCCGCGTACTGCAAAAAAAAGAAAAAGAAAACAAACAAACAAAAAAATTGTATCTGCCAGCCTTCTCCACCATGGAGTTACTTTATTTTTTTCTTGTAATAATTATTTTGTAGGGAACTATACTGCGGCAATGTGAATATATACTTCTTATCAAATTTTCAATATATTTATCTATATATTGATACTAGTATGGACTCATGAATTCCTGTTTTGCTCAGTGGCCTATGATCTGTTACTATCATTATTTATTTTGATAACCAGATTATCTATGATTTGGTCAGTGGGAACCCCTTTAAACTGGCTTCTGTATCTTTTTGAAGTGTTCCCTAATTTGGGGGTACTTTCTTACTTTCTGGTAGAACAAGGTGTTCCAGGCTCATCTTGTTCTTTTTCTGCTTGGATCATTGAATCAGCCATTTCTCTAAGAATCCCTGGTTCCATTTAGTGCAGAATGATATTTAGAAGCCAAAATTTGGATATTAAGTGTTCTTGTTGCTACTGGGTGTCATTGTTTCTAGATTCTCTCAGCAGAGAGTGAGGGAATGTATCCTGGGGTGTATTCTTGCATTTATATCTGTATTTACCTCTATATTGAGATCTGTATCTGTATTTTTATCTGTATGTATCTCCATGAGTTCACACTGTCTAAATCACCTCTGAATCTTCCTATCTCGCCCGAGTCAAAACATACCTGGCATATGACAGACTCTCAGTTTATGACAAAGGAGTAATCTCCCTCTCTCTCTCTCTCTCTCTCTCTCTCTTTTTGCCACACTGTGCGGCTTGTGGAATCTTAGTTCCCCGACCAGGGATCGAACCCAGACCCCCAGCAGTGAAAGCGCTGAGTCCTAACTACGGGACCACCAAGGTGTTCCCAGGAATAATCATGAAAGACCTCAATGGAGCATCAGCCCTGCTGGAGGAAGTGCTCAGATCATGGGGATGGAAACCAGGCTGCTGGGGCGGGCAGTGGAATGGGAAGGACGGCAGTTGCCAGTTACAGTCTCTATACAGACTTTAATTCTTCAGATCTTCAAAGCCCTAAAAAAGTAAAACATAAAATCAATGCACTGTAAAGAAAAATTAATTACTGTATTTTATAACATAAACAAAAAAGTATTCTCTGGAAAAATCTAACTCAAAAAAAAGGGAGGGGAATACAAGATTAAAAAAAATATTTGCAATTCATATTACAAAGAGTTAATTGTCTCAATATACAAAGAGCTTTTACAAATCAGTAAGAAAAAAGATTAACCATTCAATGAGCAAAAGTGGACACAGGGCATAAACTGGCATTCATAGAAAAAAATGAAGATGACTTAACTGTATGAAAAGATGTTCAACTTTATTCACAGTTAAAGAAATGCAAACCAAAACAACAAAGTGTGCCAATTTTACCTATCAGATTGGCAAAATTTTTAAGTCCAGTAATACCCAGTGTTGGCCCAGGTTTGGAGAAACTTGCATCTATCAGCATTTTGGTGGGAGTGAAAATTTGTCTGTCACTTTGTTACAGGAATTTGTTGACATCTTTAACATTTTAAATTTACATACTTTTACATTCAAATAATTATACGGGGAAGGGAAAACAGAGGGGGACTGAGATAGGCTGTGATTTCAGAATATATTTATTCTGCCCTGACGTAAGCCCTGGGCTCTGTTCCAAAGGCCTTGTTCACATAGTTTCCTGCTCATGGCAGCTGTTTATTTTATTTGTCTTTTCTCAGCAGTCAGACTATGTTGTCCTTTGGCTCCAGCACCAAGGAGCTGTGCTTCCCATCATGGGAATGATGATGCAAGAGACCTGCCTTCAGTTTGATGTGGTTGCTGGGATGAGACTTGTTCGTTTTCAGTAACGGGAATGTGTTTGTACCTCTCTTTAGTGCGCATTGTCATTGCTGACTTAGTGTCCATTCTCCCTTCTTTCTTCCTAAGAAACTCAAGAGGGCTGGGACCAAGGCAGTAAGTAGTAGAGGGGATGGACAGTGGAGGGTGGGTACAAAAGGGGGAGTAGCAGTCAAGGTTTGGTCTTGTTGGAAGTGGGAGGTGTGTGTGTCAGAGGAGCAAGCAAGCTGGGGGTTTGGGGAGGCGAGGTGAAGAGTGGGCCCTCCGAGAGCTCCGGGTTCCCCTTGGTGTGGATGGTGATGCTGCTGGCCAGGGGGGACGCGGGAGGGGGAGTGGACTTGGCAGGCGAGGTCATTTAGTTTTGGACTTGCTGTGCTTGAGGTGTTGGTGAGACAGCCGGTAGGCAGTTGGCAATAAACAGCTCGGTTCTGGAGGAAGTCTAGACCGAAGATACAGATGTCTACTAGTCACTGGTCACAGTTGATGGAGGATGAGATGACCAGGTCATGAAAGACAGCCCCGCGTCTTATGCGTGTATTTTAATTTAACAAGAACTTACATAGCCCTTGCTCTGGACCAGGCACTTGGCAAATACTTACTCATTTAATACAAATGAAACTTTGAGGAAGATACTGTATTATTATTATCCTCATTTTGCCGATGAGAGAATTGAGGCTCCGAGAAGCCCCACAACCTGCCCAGGTTCTTGTAGGTCATAGTGGCACAGACCAGGCTCCCACCCAGGTTACCTGGCTCCAAAGCCCGTGTTCTCACCGCTACCCTGTGCTACACAGCCACTTTATACTGGGCATTGCTTGTCTGTGTGTTTATCAGGAAGTTCATAGGAATGAGAATGGCTTCTCCTTACTCTGTCCTGGGGCCCTGCTGCTGATTGTGTAAAGACCGCGTCCTGCCATTTTAGGTAAAAGCTAAGACATCTGTGAGTTGAGGAGGATCTTCTAGATTGATGAGTAAAGGCATCATGTTTCCTGTGCTGCGTACGTCTCCGTGGATGCAGGACACTGAAGTGGCAGCAGGAGACCTACAGGGAGGCCGCTGGGTTCACCGGCACTGCTTGTCCTCTTTCGGTTAAGTTCCACTCACCTCTTCAACTTCTTCCCTCAGTGACTTCTGGATTTGTGTTGTACCAAGTGCCGGGTGATACTGTAAAGTTACAACTCCTGCAGTAAATCTCCTCCAAAACATCACATATCAGTAATAGAGAGCATACAGAAAGAAAGCATGAACAGATCTCAGACACATTTGGAAATACGACAAACTTTCCGTGGTCTAGAAGCAAAACAGAAACACAACTAAGTCATGGTTCTTCTGGGCTTAGGTTCTGAAGCAGGTACAATGAGTGGGGGTCTGTATTCTGCAAAGTCACGGACAGTAAAGCACTTCACGTAGGACAGGGGATCTGGGCCAGGCCCATTTCATGAAGCTAGGTGGTGGGATGGGTCTCCCTGCAGTGATGGGAGCTGGAAGAGCTTCCTACTGATTGTTTATTCTGTGTGGGGGCCCCTGGCTTATACCAATAGCAGGCAGGTGAGAGGAGGCCGACCCAGCCTAGTAACCTGGGCCCGGCCGCCTGCTGCCTTGATGACTGAGCCTGAGATATGCACTGTAACCTGGAAGTCCTGAGCCACTGAGAGAATATTTGTTCCAAGGTTGGGAGCCCTGAGAGAGAGGTATGTAAAGGTGACCACCAAATGTCAAGGCAGGGACAGCAGATGGTGGAAGGGGAGAGAGAGAGAAGAGAGAGGCTTCCACTCAAGAGGAGCCTACAACTGAAATTCCTTAAAATTTCTAAACATATTGAAAAAGAACACTAAGGAAGGCTACCAACAAAAGAAACTATTGGGAGGTCAATTCACTGTAGGCAAAATGATAACAATAGAAGACTAGTTAGTCAAAAATCACTTCCTTGTTGAGTGCACGACTTGACTCCATTTCTTAGCCTTCCTTGCAATTAGGCATGACCATATGATTGCCAGCCAATGGAATGTGAGTAGAAATGAGGTGTGCCACTGCATACCTGACTCATAAAAACTTCCCCAATGCTTTCTCCATTTACAAGCTGACTGGGATAGAGACACTCCTTGTAACCTCGGGAGCACACGTGGAAAAGGGCAAAACCTCCATCAACCTGTGTCCTTCAGTGACCCTTTGGAGGAGTTGGCTTACTGGCCTATTCACCCACACAGGATTGTTACATGACCAAAATTAGCTGCTATTGTGTTGAGCCATTACATCTTTGGACCCTCAAAAGAGATCAAGGAAAGAAAATGTATGTAAAAGATGAATAATAAGTAATAAGAAACAGAAATAAAAATATCAGTAGATGAATACAGAAAAGAACCAACTAGAAATCTTAGAAACAATGATAAATGAAATTTTAAAACTCAAATGGAATAAATGCTACACTAGACATAGTTGAAGAGAAAAATTGATGAATTGGAAGTATCACCAGAATATAGTATATAGAGAAAAAGAAACAAAATATGAAAGAGAAGAGTCACAAAAGGGGGGACTTCCCTGGTGGTCCAGTGGGTAAGACTCTGCGCTCCCAATGCAGGCGGCCTGGGTTCGATCCCTGGTCAGGGAACTAGATCCCTCATGCATGCCGCAACTAAGAAGTCCGCACGCCACAGCTAAGAAGTCCGCATGCTGCAACTAAAAAGATGTTGCATGCCGCAACGAAGACCCGGCACAGCCAAAATAAAATAACTAACTAACTAAATAAATAAATATTTTTAAAAAAGAGTCACAGAAGGGAGTTCAAGGTGCTCCAATAATCATAAAATAGGAATTCCAGAAGAAAATAAGGATTGACTCAATGGGGAAAGCAAAATTTGAAGATGTATCACTGAGAATTTTTTAGAATTGAAAGTCATCGTTTTTCAGATTAAAAGTGTACATTGAATCAATAAAAGTAAATCCATACCTAGATGCATTGCAGTGAAACATTGAATATCAAGAATAAGGATAAAATATTAAAGGCTATTAGAAAAAATAAACAATAAACCTATAAAAATAATTAGAATGACATCAGACATCTACTTAACAACAGTAGATGTCAGGAGACACTGGAGTAGTATCTTTGAAGTGCTGATGAAAAATAACTGACAACCTAGAATTCTGTACCTAACTAAACTATTCTTTATGAATGAGAATAAAGTAAATAAATTTCAGACAAAGATTAAGTGAGTTAACCACCTATAGATTCTTATTGAAAGAACTAACACAGATATATTGCAAACAGAGGAAGAGTGAACCAAGAGGGGGGAAACAGGATCTAAGAAGCAATGGTGAATACAAATAATTAATAATATATATTTTACCAAAGGTAATCAATGAGAAAAAAATCTAATTTTTGTGTGTATGTTAAAAAACAGTGCAACTCAAATTCTAGACAGTCTTCACAAGGAAGGGGCTGTTCAGGGGTGGTTAAGGATGCTGAGTTTCTGGTTGTGTTTGAAAGGAGAATAAAGACATTGAATAACTTTCTTATTTATGGTTAATTATGACTGTTGAAAATTGAAGAGTAAAACTAAAGAACAAAGCACAAAAGCAGCAAAGGAAGTAGGAAGGAATGAAGAAAACATTATTGAAATTTAAGAGAAGTTAGGAAAGGAGAAAAGAAGAAACAAAGAAAAAAAAAAAGCCAAAACCACAAGAAAAAGATGGTAGAAATATGTCCAGATAGATCAGTAATCACGATAAGAGAAAATAGTTGAAGGCCTTTTAAAAGACATAGACTTTGAGGTTTGATTTTTAAAAATTAAATTCAGCTTTGTGCTATTTACAAGGAACATAAGAAATGACACAGAATAGTTAAAATTAAATTGGAAAACTAAACTGGAAAAACTGAACAGACAGACCAATTGTAGGGCAAAGATCATTAACAGGGATAAAAAGAACATTCATAATAAGAAAGGAGCAATCCTGCAAGGAGCAACAATCATAAATTTGTATGTTCTTAACAACATAGCCTCAATATATGAAGCAAAATCTAATAGAATTACAAGAAAATTTATAAGGAGATTGGAAGATCAAGTTGATATAAAGATACAAAGGATTTCAATGGCACAATTAAACTAGACAAAAGATAAACTAGATAAAAAGAGAACCCTGCACCTAACGTAGAGATCATACAGTATTTTCAAGCATACTTTGAACATTTATAAAAATGGACTCTAATAACACAATCATATTCTCTGACTTCAATGCAATTAAATTAGAAATCTACAATAAAAAAAGTATATGGCAAGAGATAACCTCATGTATTTGTAAGCTATAAAACCAACTCCTAAAATAGCTTTTAGGTTAAAGAGGAAATCACAATGGAAATTACCAAGGGAACATTCATGGCTTTCTACTCCAATTAGCTCGGTACCTTGCGAAGGAAGCAGCTTGTTTTCTTACCTTGATTTATGCTTAAATAGTTCCTTGTGTTTTTTCCCTTTTCCCTCTACCATTGCTCTAATTTCCAAGCCTTTTGCTTTGAAAACATTTTCTGGAAATCTTCTTTACTTTTATAGCTTTTGCATTTTTATTCTTGTTCTTTACCCTTAAAACTGTCTGCTTTTATATTGTAAACGTATCGTCTTAATGATTTTCCGGTGTTCAGTGCTCACTTTTGTGTTAACATTTAAATCTCACGGACTTCTAATCTTGTCTCTTAAATATTGATTTTACCTTATTAGTCCAAACTCTTTTAAAATAATAGTCCCATTAAAAATTTTGTCCTTTCAACAATTTTTTTTCTCTAAGCCTTAAAAAAATCCTTTCTAAACTTCCTACCTTGTATTTATTATTTAACTTGGTATTTTTCTTCTGTTAGTCTTTTTTTCCCCCTTAATTTATAGAATAAGAGCCAGCCTTGGAAGCTTGGCCTCAAAGTGGTGCATGGAAGAAACTCCTCTTTAGAGCGAGGGAGCTTGTGTCTCCTGCACCTCCCATCCCTGCAACCACCAGGCCGCCCTCTGGCACCTACTAATGGATCTCAGCACTGGCTGGAGGTTGGGTTTCACTCCGTGGGACTCTGGAAACCCCTGGGTTACTGCTTTCAGCGTCATGGTTTTCTCTGTGCAGGTGAAGTACTTGATGTGTTGCAACACTTTTTCTTCCTCAGTTCAAGGTCTCTGATATTAGTCTTTGTACCTTAGGCCATCTACACCACTAGCCATAGGGTCATCAGCACCACTGGCCACAGGGTCATCTATACCACCAGCCATGGGACCATCTACACCACTAGCCACGGGGTCATCTACACCATTAGCCACGGGACCACGTACACCACTAGCTGTGAGGCTGGAGGGAATGGAAGGAGGGCAGGGATCATGGCGGGAGGGCAGGGATCATGGCGGGAGGGCAGGGATCATGGCGGGAGGGCAGGGATCATGGCGGGAGGCCGTGGCCCTCCTCAGTAAGGGGCTGGGTCATTCTGCCAGAGTCCCAGTATCTTTTCTTGCCTGGGCTTCTGTCTCACTCATTCTCACACTTTATTTCCAAATTCCCTTCTCAGTGGGAATGCAGACATTTTTTTCTTGATACATGATTCTCCTTGGCTTCCTCTCCTGTTATGGAAGAAGTTCAAGAAGAACTTGGCTGGAGCAAAGGTTCTTCTGGATTCGGGTTGAAACATCAGGATCCTGCCGTCCGGCTGTCCTGCTGGGTAGAACAGCTTTCTGCATTTGGCAAGACCCCAGTGGGGCAGCCCAGACCTGCCTGGACATCAGAGCCTGCAGGACAGGGAGACAGGCTCACTTCTCCACTGGGCCTCCGGGAGAATGCCCAAAGCACAGGAAGTTTCTTTGCTTCTTGTCCACCCCCTGCAAGGGAGGAGGGTGCTCTTCTGAAGAGGTTAGAGCTCCCGAAAGAACACGTGGCCCCTTTGCAGCCTTGCCTACGATGACAGCATCCTCTTCACTCATCTTTCTCCCACTGCAGCTTTTCTTCAGTCCCCTGGGGTCTGCCCCTCAGTGATTTAACGCACTCCCTCTTGGATGTCGGGGCTTCCAAAAGTAAGGAGCTGAATGCTTAGGTTTTTATGAAAGATTTTAATAAAGCGTCTTTGGGGGAGGCCTTAATTTTAAAACTTGCATCTTCCCATCTTCAAGGAGGTTTAGATCCCTTGTCCTTCTCGTTATCAGGGACACACAGCTGGACACAGGATAAGCCTACTTATCCCACTCCTACTTCTGCTGTGTCTAAGCCATCCAGCTGAGCTACTGGAACACCTTCTTTCCAGTGTTGAATTGGTTCCCTGACAAGTTTCCTATTTTTCTTTTCTTTTTAAAAGAATTTTATTGAAGTATAGTTGATTTACAATGTTGTGTTAATGTCTGCTGTACAGCAAGGTGATTCAGTTATACATACATATATTCTTTTTCATATTCTTTTCCATGATGGTTTATCATAGGACAGTGACTACAGTTCCCTGTGCTCTACAGGAGGACCTTGTTCTTTTATCCTATATATACTGGTTTTCATCTGCTCATCCCAAACTCCCAATCCCCCAACCTTGGCAAACACAAGTCTGTTCTCTATGTCTGTGTGTCTGTTTCTGTTTTGTAGATATGTTCATTTGCGTTGTATTTTAGATTCCACACATAAGTGATATTATATGATATTGGTCTTTCTCTGACTTACTTCGCTTAGTATGATAATCTCTAGGTCCATCCATGTTGCTTCAATGACATTATTTCATTCCTTTTCATGTCTGAGTAATATTCCATTGTGTATATGTACCACATCTTCTTTATCCATTCATCTGTTGGTGGACATTTAGGTTGTTTCCACGTCTTGGCTGTTGTGAATAGTGCTGCTGTGAACATAGCGGTGCATGTACCTTTTCAAATTATGGTTTTGTTTGGGTATATGCCTAGGAGTGGGATTGCTGGATCATATGGTAACTTTATTTTTTTAACATGCACATTCTCTCAGCCAGTGTGCTCTCAGCTCATATGGATGGCTATCTTTTAAGTGTTTATTTATTTTACATATTGTAAGGCAGAATTAATCATCTCTGGTTATCTGAAAGTCAGGATTGGCTCATTGATTCATTTAACAGGTGTCTATGATGTTTCCACTCTGAGCCATATCTGAGCATCATTAGAAAATGGGTAAATTACTTACCAGTAAGCCATTCTTTTAGAGGAGAATGTACTAGCCTAATGGAAAATTTCTCTTCATACTTGGTTAAAAGATATCAAATATATTCTGCCCCTTTCCCAGCGCCCAGAGGTTCATTGTCTCTGTGCATCTGGACCCAACCAGCCAGGTGCGGGGTTTCTATCTGCCACTGCTGCCAGAACAGCTCCATCCCCCATAAGAACAGGGCACCCGGGAGGCCCCCTCAGAACGTCTGCTTTTGGAAGCATCATCCGCAGCTTTATCCTGCGTCTCCTCTAAGGCTCCATCCTCTCCACCCTTCTGCTCTCTGCACGACATGCCATGGAGCAAAGCAGGTCTCTGTGAAGAGTCTGGTCCTGTTATTATACAGAAGTAGTGGTGTGCTGGTGGATGTTTAACAACCAGCTTTCCAGGAAAAAAAAAAAGCCCTGATCTGCAGAGTTTGCCAGTTTCCATGGTGTAAATATTCCCACCACGTTGGTTCCAGGCTCCAGCCTCCATCACTGAGCTGAGTTGGAAGAGATAACGGCTGGAGAGCGGCTGTGAGCTGGCTGAAGCAGGTCCCTGTCTAAGACCTCTCGCTGAGGGGACCCCAGGGGATACAGCCCGCAAGCTGGGGCCTGAGGATCGTCGTGGAGCCGTTCAGAGGCAGGTTCTCTGGAAACAGGCTCGGAGGTGGAGTTGGCAGGAGGCAGCGTTGGGCAGGGAGAAGAGGGAGAAGCCAACCGTTGTCCTCAGAGGTGTCCTGTGTCCTGTGTCCAGTGTCCCAGGCTGAGACGGCTGGGCCTGGGCCAGCCTCAGGATGGGCCCCGAAGTTGCTGACAGTGGGGCCTCTCTGCTGACATGCTCCCCTAGGCTGAGCAGCACGTCCTTCTTCAAAGGGAGACCAGGCGGGGCTTCGTGGTGGTGACCACACTCAGATACCACCCGTCGGAGCGTGAGCCCCTGCACGAGGCTGGGCTTGGCCTTTCAGCTGGACCCCCGACAGCCCGTTCCTGTCCGCAGATGGTCTCCTGGAGCAGCCTGTCCCTCCGCTGGTCCCTGCCTGTCCCCATCCTCGGGCTCAGCCCCACAGCCTCCTTCCTGAATCCCACGCAAGTGCCACTCTGCTTGGCCTGCTGCTTGGCCAGGCCTGGACATTCCCACTACATCTTCCCCAGGCGTCCGACCGCAGCTGCTTCGGGGTTCTGGCCTTGCTCCTCAGTGCTGGCGACTTGTGGTGAGGCTGTCCCGCTAGACAGACAGGGCGGACCCTGGGCTCGGGCTCTGTGCGGGGGACTTGGGCCCGAGAGCGGGAAGCAGGGCCTGCTCTGTGCACGGGTGGGGCAGGCGAAGGAAGCCACCCCGCCTGTCCAAACCAGACTGAGGAGAACAAGCAGATTTGGCCCGACACCATGGCAGCCGGAGTGACCGCAGAGCTCTGTGATTTACCCTGATTTTCTTACAGGACACGGTGACATGCAGGCAATACTGACGTCCCAGAGTCCCACAGCTGGTTAGGGACAGAGCAGGGACCAGAACTCAGCCCAGAGCCATGTGTGTGCATCCAGCTTCCTGAAGCCCGAGTGTTTCCTGAATCATAGTCCTCTTCCCTCACCTAGACAGTGTGTGTGTTTAGAAATGGCCTTGTTAGCAGATTTTATATGCACCTTCGTTAGCCCCTCCGAGAGCTCACCCCGTTCTGGCAGGTGGCCTGTTTGAGGAGGAATTAGCCTGCCTGCCCACTGGGTGTTGGATTTACATATGAGCTGGGCCACGGGGAAATCATCTGGAATCGCTAAGGGGCTCACCAGACTCCTCAGCCTGCAGGGCAGATGCACTGCGAGAATGTTTTCTGCCTTACGGCGTGTCTGGGCCTCAGCCTGTGTCCCTGGGGAGGCAGCCCCTGCAGGGCCTCCAGGAGTTTTTCTTCTGGCCCAGGCCCCGTGGGTCTCGCCCCCCCCCCCGACTTGTATTTGCCACGTCATCCTCTTTTAGCAAATATTGTACCTAAAAGAATGAAGTAATTTGCATATAGTAGTTAGTTATTTTTGAACTTTCTGGTTTTTCTCTGTGATCGTTTATTTCACAGATAACACATATTTCTTATCTTTCTAATGTATTCTTTTTGGTAATTTTAATCTATTTATTTAACCAGTTTCCCCATCAGTGATGAGTAAGAGGTCCGGGCCCCGTGTGGGAAGGGGATGAGATGTCCATCTGCTGTTGCAGACCATGCCCTAAGCGGGAGGCTGTGGGATTCTGGGCACCCCCAGCTGTACCAGGCCCCTCAACTCTGCTTCATTGAATTCTCCTTCTCTTTTTTAGGCAAATGCTTTGATTCGAAAACAACCAGCAGGGGTGGGTTGGCAAAGCCTCCTCAGCCTACACATAGGAGGTACAAAACAGTTAAATACCCCAGCTGGGGAGTGGACAGGAGGTGGAGTGAGGTATCAGATGAGAAGTATCACTGAGTCAGGGAAGCCTGAGGAATGGCAGGAAGTTGTTTTGTTGTCAACGACAGTAACCAAACGGGAAGTTTCTTTCTTCCACCAAAATGCAAGAGTCATATATCAATACCCACCCCCACTCCCAAATCACAGGACAAAGCGAAGCCTGTGAATAGAGATGCCGTCTCCCAGCTTACAAGCTGCTGCGGTTGGACCGGCTGGACCGCGGAGGAGCCAGCCCCTGGAAGGGAGGAGAAGCGCTGTGCGTTTCAACATCATACAGTTCTTGCTTTCACCAGACCCTAGAAAGATAGTTGATGGAAACGCGGCACTTAAAAACGGAGCTTGGAAGAATGGCAGGCAATGAAATGAAAGGTACCCCGTGACTGCTGTTAAAAATCCCGATTCAGAGAAGCAGCAGACAGTAGGAAAGGATCGGTGTACCTGAGCCAAACCAAGACAGAGGCGTTTACCCCAGCCGGGTCCAATTTCCTAGTGAGGAGAATTAACCGTTAGTAACAGAACTCTACTGTGTGTGAATTGTAGCCTGATACGTGAAGAATTATGCTTAAGTTATAGCTCTTCAGTCAGTTGCATGCTTGTCTCATTCTTTCCTGTATAGGTTCAATCATTCTTTGCGATTTATTTTGGGAAAGAGCCTATATCAGTCTGCTAGGGCTGCTGTACCAAAGACCATAGCCTGGAGGCCTTAAACCACAGAAATTTATGTTCTCACACTCTGGAGGCTGGAAGTCCAAGATCAAGGTGTCACAGGGTGGTTTCTCCTGAGGCCTCTGCCCTTGGCTGGGAGATGCCACCTCCTCCCTGTGTCCTCACACGGTTGTCCCTCTGTGTGTCTGTGTCCTAATCTCCTCTTCTTATAAGGACACCAGTCTGATTGGATTAAGGCCCACCCAACTGAACTCTGACCTTTACAGAGGTAACCTCATTACCTCTGTAAAGATCCTGTTTCCTGCTATGGTTATGTTCTGAGGTGTTGGGGGTTAGGACTTCAACATGTGAATGTGGGGAACATAATTCAACTCATAACAGGACGTTTCTGGATATTGTTAAGAACGGGTACCTGGTCTGGCTGTGCCCAAATGACAATTTCTGAGAAAATTCTGGAGTCCAGGCTGTGCAGAACAGATAAGCTAATGCCCTTAAAGAATATGCTGTATCAAAGCTTATTCCTTTCCAAACCTAAGTCCATTAACTTAGATACACCGGAGGACACAAAGACCGAAGTTCCTTCAAATTGGGTAATGGACTTAGTGACGGTACAACATGATTGTGGTTCTTACACCTCCCACCGTCCAGTCCTGCAATGAGGAGATGTATGGTCCAAAACCCACTGTCTCCATTCTCTGACCTCAGATTCATACTCGATATGAATATTTCTCAGATTTAACTATGACATTCTCTGTTCAGAGGCGGGGTTTTCCATGCCTGATCCTGTGATCAGTGTCACGGCTGATCCTGTGAAGGAGCTGGCACCCGGCGTTAGAGCACCCAGGTGTGATTGCGTCGTGGAAGTGAGGTTGCGGATCTTGCTAGAATGATCTCCAATATCCATTCTCTCCTTCTCAGTACTAACAGAAGGCAATTTTATTTGGGTTTAGTAGTATGCCCACTTATAAAAGCTACACCTCGCATCCTCCCATCCTAGGTAAGAATGACGATGTAATATAGTTATGGCTAATGAGGTATAAATGGAGGGTACAAGGTGAGCTTCCGGTTTTCAGGAAAGCAGTTTAAAGGGAGCTAGCTACCTAAGGCAGTCTACTCCTTTGCTCTTTGCCTTTCCTCCTTCTTCCTGTCTAGAACATGGATGTGATGGCTGGAGTCCCAGCAGCCATCTTATAAGCATGAGCGTGGAGATGGTAGAGTGGAAATCTAGACAGGACCTGGGTTCCTCATGATTTGGGGGGCTATTATGCCAGCTCTCGCCCACCCTCCTCTGATTTCTCCTCTTGAGAGAGAAAAACAAGCCCCCAGGGCCGCTGGTATCTGCGTGGCTCCTCCTGGACCACAGTGTGAAGTGTCCTCCCTGGCGTAGGCCACCCAGTGGTCCTGTAAACCCTTATCTTGTTTAAGCCAGCATTTTGGGGCTCTCTTCCCTACCACCAAATGTTATGGGTCCAGTGCAGGTGGGTACAGTGATTAGAATCATCCTCTTGTTCTCCCTGGATGTGTACAGAGCATCTTCTGAAAACCTCTGTGAAATCCTCCTTTAGGTATGAGTACCCCCAGAAAAGAGCTGAGGTTTACCTGGGTTCACATACGCCTCCATCACTGGTTAGCTGTGTGACCTCAGGTAAACTGCTTCACCTCTGAGCCTCACTTGGTCGAGTGCTATCTCTCAGGATCATTGTGAGGACAGGGAGATATGTACGTAAAACACCTGGCTCTATCCTTGCACTCAGGCACTCAGCAGATGGCCCTCCTGTTGTGATGACATCCCTTGTCCCTTCTAGAGGATGACTCACATCCACGTGTCCAGGTCTGACTTTTCCTTTGGGTGCTCTTCCTGCATCTCTCTCTAGCTTCCTGCAGGACATTTCCAGTTAGCTCTCCTGTGTCCCTTCCAGTGCAGTCCCCAACCACCCTCTCTCTGACGATATCACTGTCCATCCTGTATCTCATCCTGTATCCTGCCTGTTGGTTCACGTTGACACTCCATGTCATGCCGTGGACCATGCCACAGCACATCAGACCACACCATAGCACGCCACGCTGTGTGAACTCACCCCAGGTACACTATACCACACCACACCATGACACACCACATCCTGCTGCCCCATGCCATTCTATATGGTGCCACAGCACACCACGCTCTACCACAGCCTAGCCCAGATGGGGAATTCAGCCTTTTTGGTAGCTTTCATAACTCCCTCTGCCTTCACGGACAAAAAAAAAAACCTCACCAAGGCCTTTGCGTGGGTAGCAGGCTTTACCGAAGATTTGGGGAGACAGAACAATTCTTGTTCCATAGAGGTTTCGTATTAAAAAAATAATTGCTCAAGTGTTTCCTTACTTGTAACGCTTCTGGAAGCTTCTCAAGAGTCTACCTTTCTGGCCCTTCTCACCTTGGTCTTCTGTGGGTGTACCATCATTTCCTCTAATCTCTCCTGGCCAGTGATTTTTGGGGCGCTTGATGAACTCTTTCATCTCCTCCTGGGGAGCTGGTGCAGCCACCATCACTCACTGCCTAGAGAATGAAATTCCCGGCTTTATTCTCAGCCCCAAACTCCTAAAATCATTCAGGTTCCTGTGGAAGGAATCATTCCTTCCACAGCTTCACCAAGTGCGTCGGCTGTCCGTGGACCTGAGGTCTGCTAGGAAAGAGGCGACCCTCGCGACCCCCTCCTGCTCACGCAAGGGCTCGTGCTCACGCAGTGATGCGTGCCGGGTAAAGCCAGCATGCTTGGCTCCAGCTACCGCCCCAAGCCCCCTTGTCCACCCCACTCGATTTTCCTGTAAGACCGAGGTAGAGCGACTTGTTCCCATTACACCTGCGAAAGTCACGTGTCTTCAGTGACTGGCAGACGCAACTGCTGCTTCCCAAGGTGGGAAATTCTCTTTACCACCCACTCGTTTGCAGTTAAACACCATGGGTTGGTGGTAGGAGAGACAAGACATTTACAGAGCAGCGGGGAGCCTCCGGGTGTGTGAGGCCACCCCCCACCCCCGCCACCTCCCTACCCGCCCCACCCCAGCTCCAGGTCCTGCGCTTGGAGCAGTGAAGCTGGGTCCCTGAGCAGCAGACTAACCAGGTCCCCCTGATGCTGATAGATTTCCGATCTATTTCCCATTGTATTGACTTCTTCCTACAAGGCACCTCCCCGTCATGCTGTCAGGAGCCTGAGGGTGCTGCCTGACTGTGGAACTGCAAGAAAAGGGGGAGAGCTCAGTTGTCTGTAACCTCACAACAGGAGAAACTCCCTCAGGACCCGTGGTGCTGTCATGAGAGGCACATAAAGGAGAGGCTCACGTCTGGGGCAGGCCCAGGGCTGGCGGGGAGAGGAACCCAGGCTCCCCGACTCTCAAGACAGGCGGCCGTCCACTGAGAGCCAGACGACCCCGAACCCAGGTGTTACCAACCAGATCTCCCCGCAGACCTGCCAGGGGGTCAGCCCTGCCAGTCCCAAGAAAGGAGGGGTGAGGGGAGAAGTGGGTGGGGGTCTCCACGGAGTTGGGCCACACGGGGTTGCTGGCAGCTGCAAGTTGCCTCACTCGGGGCCTGAGCCTGCAGGGGAGACAGGAGGGTGGGAGGCTGGGGGAACGGCTTTGTGTGGCCCGCCCTCCCCCTTCCTGGGGGCTGGACAACGAGGGGCTCCTTTGCGTTCTCCCAGAGCCTCCCGCAAGCCTGCCTCCTCTCCCACATTTAAAGAATCCTCATCCGCTTCTTGGGAGTAGGTGGCTGGCATTTTGTCCCCAGAGTCTAAGAGGATGGGTCAGCCAGTTTCTGTGGTTTTCTTCTGGGAGCTAACTGACCGCTCTCTTGCTGCGGCCCCAAAGCAGGGTTCCTGCTGGGATTCCTGCAGGACGCGGCAGGGTCTCGGTACCCAGGTAAACTGAGCCGGTGCTGGGTCTTCACTGGAGTGGCCTTTGCTGCGGCCTTCTGGCCTGGGAGCGCCCAGCTGACCTTTCAGGACCCTCAAAGGGGCAGCCTGTTCACGCACGTGTACTTGTACTAGTTGGTAGGGCACCGCCCAGAAGGCGTCCCTGGCTACACTGTTTAGTCAAGTGATTTCACAGGAAAACACTCAGTTGCCAAAACCTGGCAGTAGACACCTGCTTGTTTTGTTGACTGTACTTGCTTAGTCCCTGTAGCTGGGGTCGGTCACGTTTCCCCCCAGTTCACCCCTCTCTCCAGTTCCCGTAGTCGACCCCTGCCTCCCCTGGAAGCTGGGGTGGGCGGTGCCTGTAAGCTGAGGAGGAGGAGACAACGATGGGAAGGCAGAGCTCAGGTGCTGAGTGCCTCTGCCGGCCCTGCGGCCCCACGCCACCCCCTGGAGGGTATCAACAGAGCCCCGTCCCTTACGATGCTTCTCCCTCAGAAGCAGAGTCTCTACCAGGAGGAGCAGCAGCATTTTTTAAAACCTCTCCAAGGCATCATGACGGGGGTCCGAGTGGAGAACCACCTCTGTAAACCCACCGCACAGGCGTGCCCACCGCCCGCCCGCCCGCAAAGGAAAATTCCGTCAGCGGGATTTCTCACTCATTCACAAGGCAGTGTGTGGGCCCCTCCAGGGGTAGAGGCCTTGGAAACTCCTGGGATACACACGAATAAGATGCCTCTTAGGGTCCCACGGCTTGGGGGAGGGGGAAGGCAACATCCTCCATCCCCCCAAAGAGCTCTGTTGAGTGGATTTTGTTACCCGTACTTGATGACAGAGAAACAAAGGTTTGCAGGGTTAAGGCACCCAAGACCACACAGATGATGGGTCACAGAGCCAGAATGCAGCTCAGATCTTTTAAATTCATAGGTTCATACTTTGTCTACTACTCTCTTCGTCTCCAGGGACAAAGGAGTTTGGAGGAGGTGGTTTGAGGCTGCTCTTCAAGCTGGCGTAGAATTTTCTCAGGCAGATACAGGAGGAGTTGCATCCCAGGCCACGGGGACATGCACAGAGGCAGGAGCTCTGGCGGCAAGGCCCGCCCGGATTGCCAGAGTCCTGCTAGAGCATCTGGGTGGGTCAGGAAAGGCCCAGAACACAATCTGTGGAGAATAGCTATTATCCTGAAAGTGACAGGCAGTCACAGAAGACGGTAATGCAGGGGATGGCTGGAATTGTGTCTTAGAAAGATCCCCTGCAGGTGGTACCTTGGCCATGACCCATGGGAGACCCTGGGGATACTTGAGAAGCAGGTGTAGCCCCAGCCAGGTGGATCCCCAGACCCCCAGGTAAGATGAACCCCAGCCAGGTGGAGCCCCAGTAGGAAGGACTCCCAGGCAGGAGGAACCCCAGGCAGGTAGAGCTGGCCTGAACCCACCATAGCTCCCCTGTACTTCATGAGTATGCAAGAACTAAGCTGACTGTCCTTTAACAAACATCACAGTCCGGCGTCTCGGCTTAGTGATGGGACTTTTTCTCTGAAGAGCCCTTCCTCTTCTTTCCCCCTCACTGAATATCTTACACATTTCTAGCTTTGTATGTGGATCACGTGGGGATCATTTTGAAGTGAATGTGACTACAATTTCGCTTGGCTCTGGAGGGTCTCCATGCCCCGGAAGCAGCTTAGCGGGCTTGCGTGAACTTCAAGGACGGGCTCCCTCTGGTTGCACAGAGCTGAGATTTCCCCTGCAGCCACACTGACGTCTTGTCCCCTTGTCCCCGGGCCTTCCTGAATTCCCTGCATTGGAGTCAGCGGTTTTACAGATGAGGCAACCGTGCAGTGGGCTGTGGCATTGCAGGGCTGCGCTCCCAGGACCCCAGGGGCCTGAGTGCCCTGTCGTGAACCTCCAGTGGCGAGCATCGCTCAGCCTCTGCACCTCTCCTCTGACTTTGTCCCTCTTGCAGGGATCGCGGTGCAGCATTCCTTACTGTCTGGCAAGGTATTTTGGAATGTAGCTCCCAGAGCCAGTCCACACTAGTGTTGGGACAAGTAAAAAATGCACAGTGCCAGCGGACGTCCAAATGGGGGAACTAGTGCAAACAGATGACTGTAAAATAAAAGTTATGGCATGAACATAGTGGATGATGGAGTCGTGGAAGTGAGAATCTGAAAGTCTAAAATACAGAATTGGTATTGAAGGGAATGTAGCTCTACTTCCAGGCTCCGGAGTCCGCCCCTTTCGCCTTCCCCACCCCCATCAGTTATTGCTTGGAGAGAAACTTGGGTGACTGGTTTTAATGAATAAGACGGGAGTGATTGGAAATTTGCATACCAATGACTTTCATGCAAATAGGTGCTTTTGGAGTGATTGCAAAATTTATTCTCTTAAACACTTTAAACCCTCTCTTACAGTATGGTTTTTGATGGTAAAACCTGACTTAGGACAATAAAAAAGGGGGCATTTTTTTGCTCCCTTTCTTTGCACCTGACAGGGGCAAATTTCAACCTAGCCTGGGCCCAGTGTTTTCCAATTAAGAATGAAGAGACTCAGATTTATCTTGGAAAAATGTATACAGTGTTTTTATTTCTGATCACATAAAAAGTGCATATGCAGTATGAAAAATTTGGGAAATAAATAAAAGTAGAAAGATGAAGATAAAATCAACTGTACTATAACTCTTTCTCTTTACATACATAAGTAAAATTTTTCAGCAAAAATATGTGCATAGTGGACTTACTGTTCTGTAATTTTTTTTCACACTTAGTGATTTATTGAGAACATTTCCCCATGCCACTAAGTATTCTTCAACGGTAAGGTTTCTATTAATTGTACACTGGTGGCAGTGTAACACTTTCATTTGTTTCACTGTGCCCCAGTTTTGTATTTTTAAGTGGTTTCCAGTCGTTTGTTATTGTAAACAAATGTTCATCCTTACAGATGCATCCTATGAACATCTATGATTATTTCTTGAGGTGAAACGCCTGAAAGTGGAATGGCTGTAACCGAGGGCACACACGTCATACGTATCTCCTCGCTGCCCCCAAGAAAGCACGTTACAACTGATGTGCCTGCCAGCCTTGTGTTTCTTTACATCTTTGGTTAACACTGTAGACCAGATTTTGAAAGTACCTCCTTCTCGTTGGAACGCCGGTCAAATTGGAGTGCGCTCGCCTATCTTTTCTCCCAGGCCACAGCTGCCTTCTTTAAAGTCAGAAGGTCATTTTTCCCCCATTTTTTTTTATTCTGGTAAAATACACATAACATAAAATGTACCATCTTAACCATTTTTAAGTGTACAGTTCAGTGGTGATAAATACCTTCATACTGTTCTGTAGCCGTCGCCACCAGCCGTTCATCTTGAACCATTTCATCTTCTCAAACCCAAAGTCCATTCTCGTTAAACACTAACTCCTCATCTGCCTCCAGCCCCTGGCAACCCCCGTGCTACTTTCTGTCTCTAGGAATCTGACTATTCTAGGAACCTCATGTAAGTGGAATCACACAGTACTTGTCCTTTTGTGACTGGCTTATTTCACTGAGCATCATGTCCTCAAGGTTCATACCTTGTGGAGCCTGTGTCAGGATTCCCTTCCTCTTTAAGGCTGAATCATATTCCATTGCATGTATAGACCACATTTTGTCTATCCATTCATTTATCAGTGGATGCTTCGGTTACTTCCACCTTTTGGCTGGTGTGAATAATGCTGCTATAAACATGGGTGTACAAATACCTCTTCAAGTCCCTGCTTTCAGTTCTCTTAGGTATACACCCAGAAGTGGAATTGCTGGGTTGTGTGGTCATTCTATTTTTAATTTTTTGAAAACCTGCCATGCTGTTTTCCATAGCAGCTGTACCATTTCACGCCCCACCAACAGTGCACAAGTGTCCAGTTTCTCCACATCCCTGCTAACACTTGTTCTTTTCTTTTTCTTTTCCTTTCTTTTTCCTTCCTTCCTCCCTCCCTTCCTTCCTTTTTGATAGTAGTCATCCTCATATGTCATTCCCATTAGGATGACCACTATCAAAAAAAAAATTCTCATTTGCAATTTCCTAATTAATGATGTTAAACATCTTTTCATGTGCTTGTTGGCCATCTGTATGTCTTCTTTGGAGGAATGTCTGTTCAAGTCCTTTGCCCATTTTTAAACCACGTTGTTTATTTTTGTCGTTGAGTCAGGGGGGTCATTGTTAGAGGCTCGGGTAATTCCCATTTTCTGCTCCCCTCCCCCATCTCTTCCTCAGGGTCAGCAGGCTGGCCACCCTGCCCCTGTGGAGCGTCTACCCACTGTGGCAAATTTAAGCAGACAAGTGGGGACATGGCTCACCATGAGTCACTTTTATCATTTACATTTTAGGTCCCACATAAGTACAGGTGTGCTCCATCAAACATACCGAGATGGGAACTTGCAGGACAAATAAATTAGGGAGTGAGTACTTAGACTACAAGAAGATTCTGGCCCTGCTGTATAATTACTTTCAGAAAGAACAGCCAGAGATCAAGCATTTAAAAATCAAAGTCATTTTATCTGGTAGGTTTGCCTTAACTTTAATCTGGTTTCTAATACTAGAAAGCAAGTCACCAAGGCATGCATAGTGTAGCCTTTTAATCCCGAGGGGCTCACCAGGTAATTCCGTCGCTCAGAGCCAGACATTCTACAGGTGCTCTTCTGGGATTCACTTCAGAGGGAGATGCTGTGATAAAGTTTTTACCAAATTGAAGTGAGTGTCCGTCTTGAAGGCATCAAATATCCATATGCTAGCGTTGTTTAAAAGTAGAACTTTTTTTTCCGGCAGAAATCATTCTTGAAAGCTATAAATACTGTGAGTAGAGGTGCATTTGTTGAAGCAGGGACCCTGTGTCCCCTTCCTGCAACTCCATGCAGCTCAGGGCAGCAGCTCCGAGGGTTCTGGAGCACAGCTTGAGGACCATGGGGGTGGGGAGGGGCAGATTTAGTGCAGTCTAGACTGGGAAGAATTTAATACTGACCATAGACTGGTTTGGGGAAGTGAGGTTTAGCCTGGGAGAGGGGAGATGGGCCATTCCTTTGAGTCACAGAGCACATGGGGTCCAGAGACAGTGTTGTAGGCAAGGATTTGGAAACCAGAGGGGTGAGCGGTGAGAAAGCATCAAATATGGAGCAAAACGTCTGCCATGGTGCCAGGGCAGTTGTGAGTGGGCAAGCTCGGGAGAGGGTGAGGGTGAGTCCACAGGGACCATTCGCCAGGGATGAGTACGCTTGCACAGGAAGACCTGGGCACAGCTGCAGTGGGAGGGTGTGTGTGTTGGGGGGATGGGTGTGGGGAGTGGACAGCTATTGGCACGTTCTGGTTCTGGAAGTCCACGTGGATGCAAGACCATCATGTACAACTGGGCAGGTCGTGCATTGTGCCATGTCACCGGGCTGAGGTGTGAGAGGGACAAAGTCCAGGCCACGCTTCAATATCCAAGCCATCACCCTGGCGCAGGGCTGCATCTGCCAGGAGGAAGGGCCACCCTTTCTAATTCACACAGAGGCCCTTCATGGCTTAGCAGTGGCCCTGAGTGATGCAGTTATTTTGTGGCCAGAATTCTAGAGTCTTGGTCCTCTGCTCAAAGGGTCTCAGTCACCTCACATGACTCAGCACAAGCGGCTCTTAACTGGCCCATCACACAACTGCCCTACAGCTACGTGTCTCAGATTCACGATTCTTCCCCTGACTTGTTCATTCGTGTCAGCAGGTGTTCACTGAGGCCTTACTAAGTGTCAAGCACTGTTCTAGGTGTTTGGACACATGAGTGAACCAAGTAGACTAAGATTCCTGCCCTGGAGGAGAAAGATTACATTCTCCTAGGGGAGTTAAGACAGCAAGCAGTAAATGTAATGAGAAAATTCTTAGTGTGTTGGGAGGTGGTAAGTGTTAGGGACAAAGAAAGGTGGGGGGGGGGGTGCGAGCAGAGTAAATGTTCTGGGACAGGAAGGCAGGTTGCAGATCAAATAGAGATGTCAGGGTGAGGCCTCCTTGAGAAGGTGGGATCTGAGCAAACCTAGGAGCTGAGAGCCCAGGGAGAGCGTGCGGGTGGAGGGGGGCTGAGCAGAGGTCCCTGTGCCTGGTGTGGCTGAGGAACGGCGAGGAGGCCGGAGTGGGTGCGGCATCGTGGGTACCGGGAGATTCGAGGGGGAGGAGAGAGGTGGGCCCGTTACGGACTTTGGCTTTTCCCTAAGTAGAATGGGGAACCATTGGAGAATTCTGAGAATAGTAAGAGGATCGGATTTAGGTTTTAGCTGTGCTGAGAGTAGAGGATGGGGCTGAGGGTAGAAGCACAGGACCCACCAGGAGGCTATTGGGGTTAATTCCTGTGGGAGGGGCGGGCACTTGGACCAGGGCTGTGGCAGTGGAGGTGGTGAGAAAGGGTAGAATGTGGAAGGTGTGTTGGAGGTATAGGGCTGTGTGACTGACAACCACGCATCTGCTTCCTGCCTCTGTAGATGTGCCTCTTATGGACATTTCATACAAATGAAGTTCTGGAATTCACGCTCTCGTGTGCAGCTTCTTTCACTTAGCATAGCGTTGGCGAAGCTCATCCATGTCATAGCAGTGTCAGTGGCTTCTCTTTATCGTTGAGTAGTATTCTTCATTAATATTGGTATTCATCACCTTTTGTTTATCCATTTCCAGTTAACAGATATTTGGGTTGTTTGCACTTTGGGGCTGTTATAAGTAATGATGCTACACTCATGTGCAAGTTTTGTGAGAATGTATTTTAATTTTCTTGGGTAGATACCTAGGAGTGGAATTGCTGAGTTGTATGATAAATATGTATTTAACTTTTCAGGAAGTTGCCACACTGTTTTCCAAAGAGGCCGTGCCATCTTACACTCCCACCGACAGTGTGTAAGGATTCCACGTTCTCCACATCCTTGCCAACACTCGATATCGCCAGTGTTTTGATTTTAGCCATTCTCGTGGGTTTGTAGTCGTATTGCATTTTAGTTTTACTTTACATTATGACTATGACAATTGATGTTGAGCATTATTTCAGATACCTATCAGAATTCATATACCTTTTTCCGTTTTAAAATTATAATTTAACATTTGCTTTTAAAACCCTTTTATTTCGAAATAATTTTGGATTTCCAAAAAACTTGCAAAAACAGTACAGAGAATTCTCATACCGCCTTTACACAGCTTCTCCAAATGTTAGCATCTTATACATGATGGAATAGTTGTCAAAACGGTGATATTAACATGGCTACAACACTACTTAGTGAATTGTAGGCTTTATTTTCATTTCACCACTTCTTCCACAAATGCCCTTTTCCTATTCTAAGATCCGTTCTGGGATCCTGCTCTACCTTGAGTGGTCATGTCTTCTTAGCCTTTTCCAATCTTTAAATGTTCCTAGCCTTTTCTTGTCTTTCATGACCTTGGCACGTTTGAGGAGCACTGGTCAATTATTTTGTAGCATTTCCCTCAATTTGGGTTTCCAGTGTTCTCTCATGATTAGATTGAATGGATTTATTTTTGGCAAGAATGTCACAGAAGTGATGTGCCCTTCTCAGTGCATCATATTAGGGGTTACATGATGTCAATATGTCGTATTGTTGGTGATCATTATTAGTCGAATTATTATCGGTCATTTGGTTAAGGTTGTGCACGATGGATTTCTCCACTATAAAATAACGATTTTCCCCATTGTAATTAATAGGTATCTTGGAGAAGGTGCTTTGAGACTAGGCAAATATCCTGTCCCTCCTAAAACATTTTCCCACTGACTTTAGCATCTCTTAGTGGACTTGTCTGCAACAATGACTACTGAGTTGTTCTAGGGCGCTTTTGTATTCCTCTCATTCCTTCTACATTTATTATTTGCAATTCTTCTGCCAGCAAACATTTCTCATTTATTTATTGTTATTTATATCAGTATGCACCCATGGATATTTACTTTACTCTATGGGTTATAATCCAGTAGTATCATTCTTTATTTTCTTTCTGAAGTTTTCCCGGTTTTGGCCCCTGGGAACTCTCTCAGGTTGACTCCTGTGTCATGTCAACATGCTGCTGTCCTTGTCGAGGGCTTCCTTTGTTTTGGTGCCATGGGAGGCTCATGCGTTCCAGCCCTGGAACCAACCTCTTCTCACACAAGCTCTGGTTTATGTTCTCTTGGAGAATCATATTGAGAAACCAAGATCAGGCGTTAGGTGTGTTAATTGCCCTCTGGGTGTCATTACTTGTATGGTTTCTTAGGGGACAGGTCTTGAAAATGTATGTGTGTGTACTCACCCGTGCAAACACACACACACATATATTTATTTAGAAATCCTAAGTGCATACCGGTACCTCTGACTCCTGTTCAACACCCCAGGGTTTGCTTTAGCTTTAGTCTTTCCTGATTTGTAACATCTTTCTTCAACAGTGAGAGAACTGATTCTCATTAATTAAAGTATTTTTACTTATTTGTTCAATTCTAGTATGCATATAAAGTAGTTCTAGAATTGCTCCTGTGAGAGACAAATTTATTAACTGAAATAGAGTCTTGTATTTTAACAATACAATAAAAGTTCTTTTGGTCTTGAACCTTAAAATATACACTCAAAGTACTGTTTTCCAGAATAACTTAGTTTGGTTCTTTTCTTCCCTGCTCCCTTCAGCATGGTTATTTTATTCATTTGTAATATAGTTAAGTTCATTTTTTATGACTTTTTGGTTCCATTTTGGGTTTGCCCTGCATTATGGTTGATTGCTTTTAAACTTGCATACAGTAAAATTTATTCTTTGTAGCTTGCAGTTTTATGGGTTTGACAAGTGGATAGAGTCGTGTATCTACCCTGTACTGTGTACCAAAATTCCCTTCTGTTGGCCCCCTTTGCTATTAACCTAACCCTATCCCCATGCTCAGCCCTTGGAACCCTCTGATTGTTTCCCATCCATATAATTGGCCATTTCCAGAAAGTCATATTAATGGATTAATATGAGATGTAGCCTATTGATTCTGATTCTATTTACTTAGTAAAATGCATTTACAATTTATTCATTGTGTTACGTGTGTCAGTGGTTTCTTCCTTTTCATTTCTGAGTAGTATTCAATTCAGTGGATTTACCAAAGCTTTTTAATCCATTCATTGGTAGAAAGACCATGTAGGTAGCTTCCAGTTTTCAATGATGATAAATAAAGCTGCTATAAAAAAAGCCTACAGGTTTTTGTGTGAACATATGTTTTCATTTCCCCTAGGAAATTACCTTGGAGTGGGATTCCTGGATCAAGTGTTAAATGTATATTTATCTTTATAAGTTGCTTCCAGACTATTTTCCAAAATGGCTTTACCATTTTGCTTTTCCACCAGCATGTGTGAGGGATCTAATTGCTTTATATCCTCATCAGCACTTGGGATTATCAGTATTTTAATCATACTAATAGGTCTGTAATGCTGTCTCATTAAGGTTTAAATCTGCATTTCCCTAATGATGTTGAACATCATTTCATATGCTTATTTGCCATCTTCTTTGGTGAAATGCTGTTTAGATCTTCTGCCCACTTTAAAATTGGGTTGTTTTATCTTTCTATTTCTAAACTGAAAGAGTTTGTTATATATTCTGTATATAAGTTCTTTGTCAGCTGTATGATTTGTAAACATTTTCTTCTGCTCTGTAGCTTGTCTTTTCATTTTCTTGATGGTGTTTGTTGATTGTGTATTCCTCCTTTCAATTCTATTATTTTTTACCTCATCTATTTTGTACTAATATATGCCTATGTTTATAATTGTTATATTTTCTTGATGGATTGACCCATTTATTATTTACAAAATGTTCTTCTTTGTCTCTATTAATGTTTTATCTTAAAGTCAATTCATGTGATACTAATATAGTCACTCCAGCTCTCTTTTGGTATATCTTTTCCATTGTTTTACTTTCAGCCTGTTCATGTCTTTGAATCTAATGTGTGTCTCTTGTAGACAATGTAGAGTTGGATTTTTTCTTCTTTAAAAATCTAGGGCTTCCCTGGTGGTGCAGTGGTTGAGAGTCCCCCTGCCGATGCAGGGGACATGGGTTCGTGCCCTGGTCCGGGAAGATCCCACATGCCGCGGAGCGGCTAGGCCCGTGAGCCATGGCCGCTGAGCCTGCACGTTTGGAGCCTGTGCTCCGCAACGGGAGAGGCCACAACAGTGAGAGGCCTGCGAACCCCCCCAAAAAAAAAAAAATCTATACTGCTGACCTCTGTCTTTTGATTGGAGTATTTAATCCATTTATATTTTATGTGATTACTGATAACATAGGGTATATTTCTGCCAATTTGCTGTTTGTTTTCTATATGTCTTGTGCCAAAGACAAACAGAGACTCTTGAAAGCAACAATAGAAAATTTACTTATGTTCAAGGGATCCTCTGTAAGATTAACACTTGATTTCTCATCAGAAATTATGGAGGCCAGAAATCAGTGGGCTGATACATTTAAAGTGCTTAAGGAAAAAAAAAGACTGTCAACTAACATTTCTAATGTAGCAAGACCATTTTTCAAAAATGAAGGAGAAATTAAGACACTGCCAGATAAACAAAATCTGAGCAAAGTCATCTCTAGCTGCCCTGCCCAACAAGAAATTTGTCCTTCAGGCTGAAATGAAAGGACATTACACAGTAACTTGCATCCACATAAAGAAATGAAGACTATTGATAAAGACAACTACATGGATAGATATGAGACAATATAAATGTATTTTTATTGAAACTTTTTTCTTTTACCTTATTTAAAAGACAGTGACATAATGCAGTAATTATAAATTTGTGTGGATGCACAAACACAATCAACAATAACAGTTGGAGACGTCATTCACACAGAAAACTCCACACAGCAGCAGCACAATATGCATTATTCTCAAGTGCACATGGAACATTCTCCAGGCTAGATAGTATGTTAGGCCACAAAATAAGTCTCAGTAAATTTTAAAAGAATGAAATTATTTAAAGTATGTTCTCTGAACACAATGGAATGGAATTAGAAATCAACAACAGAAAGAAGTCTAGAAAAATCACAAGTATGTGGAAAGTTTCTAGTTTCTTAAGATGGAAGCTTAGGTTACAGGTTTGAGATCTTTCTTATTTTCCAGTGTAAGTTTTTACAGCTATATATTTCTCTCTGAGCATTGGTTTCACTGCATCCCATAGGTTTTGATGTGTCTTGTCTTTCAGAAATTTGAGTATAATGTGTTTAGGTGTGTATTCCTTTGTGCTTATCCTACTTGGGGTATGTTGAGCTTTTTGGATGTGTTGGCTAACTTTTTTCTTCAAAATTGGGACTTTCCCAGCAATTGTTTCTTCAGATATTCTCTCTGGCCCTTTTCTTTCCTTCTGCTTCTCCCACTGAGCATATGTTAGTATGCTTGGTGATGTCCCACAAGTATCTGAGGCTCTATTCATTTTTCTTCATTAAAAAAATAAACTTCTCAGAGTAGCTCATCAGCACTGACCTATTTTCAAGTTCTCTGCTTCTTTCTTCTGCATGCTCAAATCTGATATTGGGCCCCTCTAGTGAATTTCTTATTTCATCTATGAAAATTTTCAACTCCAGAATTTTTATTTGGTTCCTTTTTTTTTTTTTAATAATGTCTATATCTTCATTTGTTTTCTCTATTTGGTGAGATATTATTCTCATGCTTTCCTTTAGTTCTTGACACATCGCTTTCTTCAGTTCTTTGAATATATTTAAAATTGCGAATTTAAAGTCTCTGTTTAGCAGTATGTCTGACGTCTAGGCTTCTTCAAAGACAGTTTCTATTGTTCTTTGTTTTCTGTGTATATACCACACTTGCTTGTGCCTTTGCCTGTCTTGTACTTAAACAAAAAGGAGCTGAAACTTTAAACTAATAAAATGCGATAACCCTGGAAACCAGGCTCTGTCCCTTCCTGGCGTTTATTGTGGCGGTGGTTTTGCTGGTGGTACAGTGGTTGCTGCAGTTTGTTTAGTGAATTCCCTGAACTAATTCTGTAAATCTTGTATTTTTTGTCATGTGTGGCCACTGAAGTCTCTGCCTGGTTAGCTTAGGGGTCAGTTAATGATCGAAAAGAGATTTCAGGAAAGGCCTGGAATGAATAAGTCTCATTTTTTGCTGAGGGGCTCAGAACTCACCCAGGCAGTTTACAACTCTGCCTTAGCCTTCACTTCCTGCTTGTGTAGAGCATCAAGGTCAACCAGAGATAAGAGCTTAGGGCCTTCTCAGGTCTTCTCTGAGCATGAGGAAGCCCTGTGCTTGCATGTGGCCTTCTAGATTTCCAGTAATTTATTGAAGCTTCTCAAAGCTTCCTATAGACAATTCATTCTCCACCTTTTATTTTTAAGTGTCTTATTGGTTTATCTGCCCCAACTCTTATTGCTACCGCAGGGAACTGCAATATTAAATGATTGCCACTGATTTTTTTCAACAAATGGCCCTGAGAAAAGGCTGTTTTTATGGGGCAAGCTCTGGGTAAGATCAAATAAAACAAGCCTTGCAAGTGAGATCTTCCAGGGAACCGCCAGACAAGTCTAATAATGATAATTTTCTGAGAATGGGGTTTTGAAAGAGCTGCAAATATTCGAGTGACTCCTGGGCTGCTGGATTTTATTGCAGTTGTGGGATGCTGATTTTCAAGGCTCCTGTACAGCTGAGGAAAGGGGAGGTGGCAACAGGGCAACTTAAAATGCCAGTGAGTTCACTGTTCTTACTGAGATTCAGCGGTTTTTCTTAAATAAACACTCCTAGACTGTTTCAAGCCTTCGGTTAATTTCCAGAGTTTTGAAAAAGTCGATTTTGACACTTTTTGCCAGTGTTCTCATGGTTTTTATGGAGGAGAGGATTTTTGGAGGTCTTTACTCCTCCATTCCCAATTATGTCACCTGAGTTGACTTTTCCAGTCTATTTTATGAATTATCTTCTTAGTGGTTACTCTAGTAATTATAATATGCATCCTGTTACTATCTACTAAAGATTAATGTGGACTTAATTCCAGTAAAAATTAGCAACTTTGCCTCACTATAAATCCAATTCATTTCCTTCCCTTTGTGCTTTTATTGTTTTATATCTATAGTATATATAATAACATATGATATAACATAGATATAATATAGAGATAGATATTATATTGAATATGTATATGCATTCTAAACCCATAAATATTCAGCAGCAAACCTACTGTTTCTAATTCCCTGATAAGTCCACCTGGCTGACCAAGAGGCAGGAGGATTGGAGCTGCCCCCAGCAATAAGTCTGCAGACTCTTCCTGTTCTTCCCCCAAAGTTCTGACAGCTTTTCATGACTAAATATCTCTCCGTTTGCTGTTTCCCTTTAGTAAACTTCCAGAGCCATGAAAGTGTTGTTTTAAATGATTTTGTCCAGTTTTATACTTGCTTTCTGAGGAGACGATTTGCTGACCTTTTATTTTGCTATAGCCAGAAGTCCCTTATCATCATAAGATATATTATTTTCATCTTTATTAGATAATGCCAGGCTGTTTTCCAAAGTACTTCTATCAGTTTACCCTCCCACCAGCAGTGTCTGAGAACTACATCTTGTCAGTGCTTGGTTTTACAGGTTTTATTCTTCTTTAGTAGTTTTAAGCTCATGCTGTCTTACCTTTTCATTCTCTTTTTAGATGAACAGATTTAAGTTTAATGAAGACAAATCAATCAATCTTTTCTTCTGTACTTAATGATTTCTAACCCAAGATTGTGAAGATATTCTCCTGTATTATCTTAAAGAATCTGTATTGTTTTATTTATCACATTCAGGTTTCAGTCCACTTTAAATTGACTTTTATGTATGAAGCAGGAGGGAAGTTTCTTTCTTTCTTTTCCTATGTGGATATCCAGTTAACTTAGCATAATTTATTGAAAAGATTATCCTTTTCCCGCTGCTCCTGTTTCCAGTCCTTACTTCTGCAAATTTGTCAATGACTGTCAAAATTGATCTTGATATATGCATGTTCAAGACAGTGTAGCCAGATTTTTAAATCTACCTTCTCTTATAATCTGTTGAAAATATTTTTGTTAATTTTAATTTCAAATTTTCCTTTCACATGAAGTGACAGATATGGAAATAGTCATAGAAATCCTTTAAAAATGCTCTGTAACAAATAAACGTTGATAAATTTTAACAGTCTGCCAAAGGTATAATTTAGGCAACTACCAAATTGTACCCCTGATATAATGTTGTATTTTCTTAGTTTATTCTTTAGTTTTAAAGCAATTCATAATTATAATTACAATAAATTATAATTAAAATTTAAAAAATTTAAACAATCTGAATTCAAATAAAGTAAAATCATTAAATATTTAATAATTCAAATTTAAATAATTTAAATAAAATAAATCTCAACTTTAAACATACTAATCAAATTATATAAAATATTTTATATGTTAACTGAAATTTGCATTCATCAAACCACAAACCTTATACCTCTCACTGCTTTTCATTATTTCAAAACTTAAACACCAATCAAAATTCCAAGTGATCTCATAGAATGACAAAATTTAAATAATGCAAGTTCTGGTTTTTGTCTTATAATCACTATGTTATCATTGTTTATTTTAAATCTACTATTTAAACACAGGAATATGTAGTACCACAGGACATACAAATAGCAATTTTGAATTGTTACCAACTTCCCCTTGAAACAATTCTATTACTGAGATTTAAAAAATATTAACTTGTATAAGCAAACAATGTAGAATAGAGAGTTTATTTTTTCTCTTTTAAAAACTTTACAGTTAAGGTATAATCTGCATCCTGCAAAATTCACTCCTTATTATACAGGCCTGTGAATTCTGACAAATGCATTTTTGTGTGTGTTTAACCACCACAATCAAGATATAGAACAATAAGGATTTAAATCACTATCTTGAGATATCTGCACCCCATGTTTATTGCAGCATTATTTACGGTAGCCAAGACATGGAAACATCCTAAAGTGTCCATTGAGAGATGCATGAATACAAAAATGTGTTACATATACACAACAAGAATATTATTTAGGCACAAAAAAGAAGGAAATCCTGCCGTTTGCAACAGCATGAACAAAGCACGAAGGCATTGTATTAAGTGAAATATGTCAGGCAGAGAAAGACAGTTACTGTATGATCTCATCTGTATGTAGAATCTAAAAAAAACCAAAATCATAGAAACAGAGAGTAGTTTGGTGATTGCCAGGGGCTGGGAGGTGGGGGAAATTGGTGAAGGTGATCGAATAGTATAGTGTTCCAGTTATAAGATGAATACGTTCTGAGAATGTAACGTACAGCATGGTGACTGCAGTTTGCAATACTGTATTGTATGCTTGAAATTTGCTAAGAGAATAAATCTTAAAATTTCTCACCACATACACAAAAGGTAACTATGTGAGGTGATGTACGTGCTAACTAACCTTACTGTGCAGATTATTTTGCAGTATGTATATGGATATCAAATCATCACATTGTATACCTTAAACTTATACAATGTTATATGTCAGTTATACTTGAATAAAGCTGGGGGAAAACCCAAGATATAGAAACAGTCCCAGCAATCTCCCTGTCCCACACATTAGTAAACCTTTCTTCCCACCTCTGCACCTGGCAGTCACCTGTTTCCTGTCTGTATAGGTTGCCTTTTCCAGAATGTCATTGAAATGGAATCCTGCAGTGTGTAGCCTTTGATCTGGCTTGCATTTCTAAGAGTGCCTTTGCGGTTCACCCTGCTTGCACATGTATCAGGAGTTCATTTCCCTATATTGCTGAGTGAGTGTCCATCAAAGACATGTATTGCAGTTTATCCACTCTCCAGGTGAGGCACGTTTGGGTTGTTCACAAGTTTTGGCAATTATGAATAAATCCACTATAAAATCTCATGTGTAGGTTTTTGTGTGAATGTAAGTTTTTCATTTCAGTTGGGCAACTTAAACAGTGTCACATTTACCCCTGAGTACTTGATGGAGTAAATAGCATCTGAAATTTTTTTTTTCATATTCAAACTCATTATTGCTGCAATAGAGAAACACAATTGAGTTTTGTATATTGACAGTCTATCCAGAAAATTTGCTAAGCTGGTTCTTCAAATCTAATAATTTAACTTAGATTCATTTGGAACTTTTATGTTTGAATTGTTTATTGCAAATTCCACTTTTTAAATTAAGGTCGTTCTCTCCTATCTTTAATTTGCTAAGATACTTTCTTTTAATTTTTAATTTACATGAGGAATATTGATCTTTCTCCCCCCAAGCACTGCTCAGAAGTCTCAGGCACTAAGAAGGGGAGCAGTTGGGTTCCTTTAGATTGTGGAGTTTTTCATTTGTTTGTTTGGTTTTGGGGGGGTTTCTGTAGTTGTTATGTAAATATGATAGGTCAAGAGAGTTTAAGATACTGGAAAAAGAGTGGCAGAGGTGAATGAAGCATGGGATTAAAACTGGTTAGGAGGACAAAAGCCCTGAGAAAGGGAAAGAGGAGAGCCATGGGTGGTGATGTGCCAGGAGAGGTCATGGATCAGGGGACCCAACAAGGTTGAAGACTAGGCCGAAGCAGGAAGAAACAGGTGATGGCAGTCAGCGACTAGATCCAGAGTCTCAACTCTGGTTGCCTGTTGGAATGTGCTCGACAAATGCTCGGATTCTTGGGCCCCACTCTGGGTCAGTTACATTAGCATCTTGGAGGTCCCCAGGCACCGGCACTAGGTGACCCACGTGGCTGTAGCGTGCAGCAGGGGTGAGAACCGGCCCTGGAAGGCTGATGTGGGGATTCCCAAGGTGCACTATGAGGAAGACGGGGTGCGCAGAGATAACAGCGCACAGCTGAGGGGGTGGAATGGAGCAGGACAAGGGAAGTGACGCGGACAGGATGGGTGTGGGCGGGCATCCCTTTAGAGCTGTCATCCCAGAAGCAGATATGCGCAGGTGCGCGGTGGGAGAATGGGAGGAGATGCCAGTCTTGGAGGGATGAGCGGAAGTGAGCAGACGCTGTAAGATGACAAGAGGAGTAGAAGCTTTTACGAAATGTAGATAAAAAACGGTCTGGAGAAAACAGTGTGGGTGGAGGATGGCTTTGAGTCGGGAGAAAGAGCAGCCTCGTGGAGGTGGCCACAGGGGAAACAGGGTCTGGGAGCAGGAGGAGGTTCTCCTTAAGGTCAGGAGGTCCGGGAATCATTTGGAAAATATCAACCTGTTTTGTAAAGGCGTATTCCATACGCCTACAATTGTGTACCGATAGTGTTTCAGTCTAGATGTTGGCTGCTGGACAGTTTGGGGCTAAATTGTGGGCCCACCCCTGTGAAGGCCAAAGACCTTCATGGATCTCGTGCGCTCATTTTACCTCTGGCTCCCATTACGTTCCGTTTGCCTTAAATACATTACTGTTTTCAGATTTTATTTTATCTGGGATTATATGTACCTTTCTAAGCTGCCTAAAACATGTTTGGTATGGTGTGTGTTATAAATAAATTCATACAGAAGAATTCTTTGCAGTACAAAATGAATCATTACCAACTTCTTTCCAATAACCAGTTCTCCCTTGTGTATTTAACATGTAATTCTGTTTATACATCACTTTCCTGAAACACATTTATTGTATGAGATAAACATGTTTTGATTTGATCTAATTTTTCTTGTATAAGTAACAGAACATTTTGAATCAAGGAAGAGGAAATTAAATTCTATATGACCTCCTAATGTTAAAAGAATAATCTGTACGTTGGTAACATAGAGCAGCTTTGCTTCCCCTTCATTTCTGGCCAAGTCTTATATTTACTTTGTCAAAACTGGCAAAGAAGGACTGTTTCTAAAGGTGACTGAAAAGGACCGACACGACATTGTTTGCACCCAGCTTTGGTGCAGCTGCACATAGAGCTGACAGATTATAAAAAAACTTAGTAAATTTAGGAAGTTTGGTTTTGGGGTTGACGCAGACCCAGTGCCTGAAAATGTGTGGCTGGGATATCCAGCAGCTCTGCTTGTTGCTTGTTTCTGGTGAAATGATCAGAGGAAACGGAGCAGGGTGGTTAAGGGCCTGGGCTCTGGGCTTGGTACTTACCAATCTTTTTAAGCCTCTGTTTTATCATTTGTGACACAGGGAGAGCAACTGCATCTACTTCATGCAGATGGGTGAGAATTAAATAAGATAATGCACTTGAAGCACTGTGTAGTGCCTGGCACATACTGTAAACCGTTTATAGATGTTAATTAGAAAAACACAGGCTTTCGCTTTGATCTAGCTCACTATATGGTGTTATTCTAATGGTTGCCATGCGTTTCTATGTCTCTCTCTAAATAGAGTAATTCCTTAAGGATGGAGGATCTCCCTGTTATGTCCAACTGTGCCAAATCCAGGAGACTCTGGCAGATTAATCTGGTCTGGATCTCTCTCTTAACAAATGTCAGTGGCATGTCTGAGCCAACATGCTTAAAGAAATTCACTAGGAAACTGCCTATAATGTGGAACCTACTGTGTGATTTCATAGATCCATCTGCCTTTAAATGTTTGTCAGTTGCCTTTTTAGTGTCTCAGTTGCCTTTTTAGTTCGCAAATTTATATACTACTTTCATGATGCCTAGAGCATATGAGTATTTTGGATGTTAATAGTGTCTTTTCAAAGCCAACTTTAAAAAAAAATTTTAGTTTATTTTCAGTTGTGTAGTATTTAGTGAAGCAGAATATGTCTAAGGATTTTTTCTGGAGGAGTACTTTCTCTTGCTGTTCTCAACACCTTTGGGAATTGATGGTGGCGTCTGTCTGGTGGAGATGTGCGGGTTTTTTCTCCTCCTTCTTAATGGAATGTTCCACTGGGAAATTTTCTAATTTTCAGGACTTGTGGGGATTTTGTTTTGTTTTTCTCCGTCAACAAATGTAATCATCACATCCCAAAGGCAGGAACATGAGAAACTGAGCAAAATTCTGAGTGGCCCCTAAAATCATGAGCGTGATGAAAGGCCTGTGACTGTGCACCCATTCACGCCACACACCCACATGTTCTGTGGTTGCTGACTTTGACCCACCTTAATACTTATCACTCCAAGCTTGCTGGGAAAACGCTGTCTGTAAGGACCAAGGCAGCTGGTGTGTGCAGTGCTGGTTCTCAGGCTCAGAACCAGAGGCATGCTTGCGGGGAGGGGGCCGATTTAACCAGTGAAGAACACAGCTTTCCGAAACCCTTTTTCTTCATTCAAAAATAGGTGTGGAGATGTAGTGGATGTCCTTTCTAAAATAAAAACCTACATCGTTAAGAAAGCCGGCTCCAGCACTGGGCATATTTCCTCTCAATTTTCGCAGTACGTCAATCACCTTTCATGACACTTTGTATCACAGAATTTAAACTGAATTTTGAATGCTAGCGAAATATTTTGGCTGTGGGTTTGATTTATGGCATCCTGTTTTGTTAACTGTGGTCTCTTGTTAGTTTTTAAAAGTAATATTTCACGCGGTTGGTTTTATCAAAAGATTTCATAGCTCACTGAATTTATTCATGCTGTCTTTTCAAACTTATTTCTTAAATTGAAAAAGTGATATATATATATATATGTGGTAAAAAAATCAACAGTATAAAAGAATATAAGTGAATAAAAAGTAGAAATAAGCCCTCTTCTACCCCAGATTTCCAATCCTGTGAGGCTTCCTTCCCAGGTAGTCATTGTTACCAATTAGCTTTGTATCTTTCTGGAATTTTCCATTTATATACAAGCATATATATGTATATTCATTCTAGGCACACTGATCTGTATCTTGCTTTTTCCGCTTAATGTCTCTTTCCATATCAGACTGCCACACCTGGGACAGGCCTCATGTCCTGGGAACATCTCCCAGTAACACAGCATTTTTCCTCCCTGGCATTCCTGGAGCCTGTAATTCCCTAATTAGGCTTCACCCCTTTGATTTGAGCTCTGCCCAATGACTCAAAGGCAGATATTCCTGGGAATCTTGTGTTCTTTTTCATCCTGGTCTTAGTACCAGTGAATTTTTCAGATCCTTTTCTGGAATAAGTGTAGCTGGCATAAGAAGTTGACCAGATTGGGGACCCTGAGAACTGGGGTGAGGCTGGGAGGAGAGAAGGAAGGAGAGGTGTGGCCCCCTACTCAGCTCACGTTCCAATTATTTTCCATGGGCATGTCTGTCTTCCCTGACTCCCTCGTGGAAGGTGACTCCACAGACGAAGACGAGGCTGGGAGGGTTTCTCTTCTGTGTTTTACACACTTAGAGGAGTCCTAGTCCAGGACTACAGGCCATACATTCCAGTCTGAGCAAGAGTCTCTCCATACTGGGAGAACACCAGGCAGGAAGAAGGACCTCCTTGATAATTTGATAAAAGCTATGACTCTTTCTAGAAAAATGAGCAAATACATAACAATCTGTACACCACTGCAAGGTTATTGTTGTTTGTATGATAATGCTACTATTTATTGGGTAGTTGTTATATGTTGGGTACTCTGTCAAACAGCTCTGCATACTTATTTTTTTAAATTAAGCCTTATAGTAACAGCCTACGTGGTAGATGTTGTTACCCTCAATTTACAAATTAAAAAACCCAAGCTTGGGACTTCCCTGGCGGCCCAGTGGTTAAGACTTCGCCTTCCAGTGCAGGGGGTGCGGGTTCGACCCCTCGTCGGGGAACTAAGATCCCACATGCCTCACGGCCAAAAAACCAAAACGTAAAATAGAAGCAATATTGTAACAATTCAAAAAAGACTTTAAAAAAACCCAAGCTTCAAAGAGTTTAATATGCACAAGGTAGCAAAGGATAGAGTTGGGTTTGAATCTATCTCAAGCTCAAAAGCTCCTGTTTGAAGGTATCTCTGACCTGCCGAGGTTGACAGAGGACCGGGCTGGGGATGCATGTAATGCAGGGTCTAGTGCCGCAGATGGGAAAAGCCAAGAACACCTCTGCGAGCACGCTGCCCTGCTGGGCAAGAGGTGGCCTGAACAGGCTAAGCCAGAGCACACTCACGTGGAAGGGCAGGACACAGAGCACCAAGTGTGCTCAAAGCCACCAAGGGCAGAAGTGAGGAAGACGGGTGGGAGGTTTACGTGAGCACGCGGCGTGGAAGCAGAGGTAAGAGTAGCTAACGTTACTGAGCGCTAATCACAGGCGAGGCGTTGACCTAAGAACATGACATGCTGTAACCCGCTTAATCCTCATAATAGTCCTATGAGTAGGTACTGTCACTATAAACTGAGGGATAGAGAGTTTGCTCCAGATCACACGGGTCGTGAGTTGTAAGGTCAGGATGTGAAAACAGCCAACTGGGCACAGTCTGTCCCTGACCCCCCAGGCTATGCTGCCCCTGTACCACCGGTTCGCATCCCTTCTCCCCTTTTTTGCATCTTGGTAACATCTCTTACTGTTATTTTCAAGGCCAAATGGCCCATTCTCCTGGGAGTCTTTCCCAATCCTTCGTTCCTCATACTCAGGCCTCTGAGGCGGTCTTCATTCCCTTCTAGGCAGCCTCATGGCACTTGGTTCATACCTACTGTTGGTGCCTTTTGGATGTTATATTTCCATTGCCAAGCTACAGGTGTCTTGAGATTGAATAAGGCACGTGCTGTTTACCCACAGTGCTTAAAGCAGCACAGTGACTGATGCTCCCACGTGTTTCCTGCACAGCTCGGAGGCTAGGTTCTACTTTACTCCCACCCTGCCGGGTACCTGCATGGCACCTCAGGCTACAAGAGAAGTGGACCATGTAGGAGCTCACCCAGGAGGCTCGCGGAGCCCAGGGCCCAGGAGAGCTGGGGGACCTAACGGCACCAGGGTGACCAGCCCCCTTGCTGCTCCCCGGGAAGCAGGTCTTGTCTTTACCGGAGTGGCTTGCAAACAAGCATCTCTCTGCTCTGCTATTTCTGCCTGCTTTTACCCATAGACAGTTGAAGACAGTTCTGTCTGTCTTAGAGTCAGAGTCTAGGAGAGAGGATCTGACTCCTTGGCTGGTCACTCTCCAGTGTCAAGTGTCCCTCTTGGGCAGGGTTCTCATGCCAGGTTGCTTCCTAGGCCACTAGCCTCCTATATGTAGTCCAGGCATCAATTCCTGGGTGTGGTGACTCTTGGTAGAACCTGGAATGCCCCTGGGTTTTTTGTGCGTGGAGAGAAATACTCAATCCAATTTCTACTTTGTTGAATGTGCAATGTATTAATCTTCAAACAATCAACATTCATCTAAATATTCAGACACCAGTTACACAATGATTAAATGAAAAAAAACTTATGAATTTAATAAATTTGATTTCTGCCAATTTAAATATTGATTGCGAATTTAATTTAGGTGCTCACAAATCTAATATTATCGAGTACTGTTTGTTGTTTTAATTGACTTAAGGAGACAAAGCATGCAAAATTTCAAAGATTTTAAAGCTAATTGGTACTTGATTTTAACATGTCTACCAGTGTACTAATAACATGGGTTTGAATTTGTTACTCGATTGTACATATTTTTATTCCTTTGTTTTATTCTTGCCATTATCTTTACCATTATTATTTCTTTACTCACCTAACCTAACCAGGGCTGCTAACAATTCAGTGCTATCGTGTGAATGAGACAACAGTGGTCCTTCCTCAAGTAAGAAAAAAAGTATATTGTTTATTTCTTGTTAATATAATTACAAATAATAATTATAGCAAAGTCATTCTAAGCAAATTATACAAATAAAGTTATTGAACATGAAATGATAATTCATGTTTTAAATCACAATAATTAGAAAATTTTGAGTTTAAATACTTTGTTATAAAATAATTACAAATCTTTCTGTCATGTAACCCATTTTTTGAAGGATGTTGTCAACGTTTACTAGTTTCAGTATTTTTGAAATGTGGAACTGTTTGCCAGATTTTACAGTCTTTCTTCTGACAGTGTAGACCTTAAGCAGTTTTAAAATAAATGTTAATGTTGAGTAGTTTTGTTCTCCACTGATGGCATATATTGGCAAAATCAAATACATCCTGATAGCTACAAAGTTTTATAAATGTATCCAGGTGACTATGGCTGGAAATAGACTGTGGCACTTGAACGGGAGTCAGGCTAGATTTTAGAAGACAAGGCAAGGATCTTAGCTCAGACATCATACGTCAAAGTCCCATCAGCATCTTACACCTCACCCTGCTCACCTTTCAGCTTCGATGGTAAAATGTTGTTTGTTGCAATCACTTCCCTTGTTATTCTTCAAATTATGTGAGTTATTTAAAAACACTGAAAACGCCATAATATTTTTTGGGTTTATAAACCTTTCTTTTAGGTATGTAGTTTGCTCCAATATAGAAGAAACTGATTTAAAAAAATTTATTTAGGAATTTCAAACATAAAAAATTGAAAGGATACTACAATAAATATCAAACATCTTTTTACCCAGATTCCTTCATTGTTAACATCTTGTCACGTTTGCTTTCCTCCATTTTTTTGTTGAGAAGTTTGAAAATTGCAGATGTCACGATGCTCCCTCTACTTCCAAGTGTGTGTGCTAAGAACCAACATTCTCCTGCGTGTCCTTAATGCCAGGATCACACCTTAGAAACCCATTACTTCAATATAATCTAACGTACAGCCCGTATTCAGATGTTCCTAATCATCTCCGAATGGTCCTTTATAGATTTCTCCCCCAGAATTCAATCACGTTTCCTTCATTGTGTTTGTTATGATGCGGCTTCACTTTCCTTTGGTCTGGAATAGTCTCCTCCACTTTGTTGTTGTTGATGATATGACACTTTTGATGAGTTCAGGCCAGTTGTTTTATAAAATGTACCACAACCTGGATTTATATGTCAGGGTCCTCATGACTAGATTCAAGTAAAACATTTCTGGCAAGAACACCAAGAAGGCGAAGTATGATATTGCCACTGAGGCTTATGCTGTCAGCTTTTCTCTTGTCGGTGATGCTAAGTTTGACCAGGAAATCAATTTTGAAAACCAGGTTGGATTGTAATTAGGCGGATCATGAGAGTTTCAATTGAAATTAGTCTCTTCCTTTCTAGAATTTTCTACCTTGGAGAAGCTGGCATCAGTGTCAAGAGACTCTGAAGTTCGTTGAGTGTCTTTATAAATGGAAGTTAGAAAGTCTGTCAAGAGACTCTGAGGTTCATTGAGTGTCTTTATAAATGGAAGTTAGAAAGTATGTCATGGGGAATTCCCTGGTGGTGCAGTGGTTAAGAATCTGCCTGCCAGTGAAGGGGACACCAGTTCGAGCCCTGGTCCAGGAAGATCCCACATGCCGTGGAGCAACTAAGCCCATGCGCCACAACTACTGAGCCTGTGCTCTAGAGCCCGTGAGCCACAACTCCTGAGCCCTCGTGCCACAACTACTGAAGCCTGTGTGCCACAACTACTGAGCCCATGCACCTACAGCCCGTGCTCTGCAACAAGAGAAGCCACCACAATGAGAAGCCCACGCACCGCAACGAAGAGTAGCCCCCGCTTGCCACAACTAGAGAAAGCTTGCACGTAGCAACGAAGATCCAATGCAGCCAAAAATAAATAAATTAATTAATTAAAAATAAATAAATAAAATAAAATAGGACTCCTGTTTAAAAAAAGAAAGAAAACGTCACAGGATGTCTAGGAGAAGGGCATTCCAGGCAGGGAGCAGCAAGGAGGCCAGGGCTGAAGAGCCGTTAGCAGGGAGGAGGGCTGGATGACCCAAGAGGAGGCAGGAAGAAGATTCTGAAGGCCTTGAAGGCCCCCGTGAGAACTTTAGCTTTGGGCTAAGTGTGAAGGGAAGTCCCTGAGAACTTCTCAGAAGAAGCTGAAGTGACCTGACCTCCATGTTTTTCTTGTCATTTAGAATTTTTAATACTTTTAAAAAGTGATCTTTCAGACAGGGACAGATTTCTGTTGTATACTGTGCCTACATAAAAAAGGAAAACATAAGTGAAAGAAGTTGTTTAAGGTATTTCTAAGGCAATGCAACTACATCACAACTGCCACCTGACTGACGGGAATTTAAAGACCATCCTGACATCAGGGATGTTAAAATGTGAAAAAAATATGATAGGAAGCTCCTGAGTACAAACACTTTGTTTCAGAACTATAATCAACCCCCAGCTCCGTCAAAGCCCCTGTGTGTGCCGCCCCGATCCTGCACACACGGACCCTGCACACATGGATCCTGCACACACAGACCCTGTACACACGGATCCTGCACACACCCTCCCCACCCTGCACACATCCACGCTCCTGGCTGCTGTGTCGGTCCTGCCCCGTTTCTCTACTGTGACTGCAAACGTGTGCCTTCGCCATACACTTTCGGCCTTGTCTTTGAACTGTTCTGCATGTTTTCGTCTGCGACTTGCTTTTTCACTGTCTGACAGTGTGTGAGGTGCAGCCTTGGTCATTCCCGCTCTGGAGCTGGGTCCCCCTGTGCCTGTCCACGCTCTCTCCGTTCTCCTGGTCGGAGGCGTTTGGGGGCTCCCCGTGTTCACTGCTACAAACCGCTTTCCTACCAGCGTTCCCCGCTGGTCTCCTGGAATGCGTGGGGGCCTTTCTCCAGAGCTCGGACCTCTGGAATCGCTGAGTCTACGTGACACACTTTCCGACTCTGTCCACTGACAAGGTCACAGCATCCATCCTCCCTCCCTGGGCATCCCAAGGAGATGGGACTCCTGCCCTTGCTCGGTCTGTGGCCTGGACTGAAGTCTGCGTTCAGGGTCCTGGGGGAGATGTGGGAAGATGGGGGGTGCCTCCCAGCCAGCAGCCTGGGGACCAAAGCCAGGACTGGAAGGCAAGGCTGTGCCCCAGCCTGGCTCCCAGAGGGAGGGAGTGAGGTGGGCCCCCTGCGGGGACTGGGGGCATCGCGGACTCCACTGCTTGGTCACTGCTGGGCCGTGGGACGTGGAACCCCAGAGGATGCCTGTCCTCTGAGCTTCTCTCATCTCGGCTCCCTTCTGACCACAGGAAGGGAAGCTGCAGTGGACCTGGGAACACTTGGGGCTCCAGGCTGTTTATCGGGGTCCAACGCTACGGCCTCTCTGATCCCAGAGGTCAGGGCGGGAGCAGGGACCTTGGCCCCTGGCCACCCGCTGCTGTCTCCACGGTGGCCCGCGTGCTGCTCCAAGGCCTCAGACGCGGCGGCCCACCCCCCAGCGGTGCGCCCGAGAGGCAGAGGCTGGCAGGGACCTTCCTGAAGGGACAGTCGGCCCTGCTGGTTGGTCACTGCGGAGCCCGGACTGGCCGTCCCAGGCCCCCGACTGCGGAGCGCAGGCTCTTCCGGGCGGTGGTTTTGTGAAGACAGGAGCCGCCGCCCCCGTGCTGCGCGGGCTGTTTTCTCTCGTCACCTCTCAGGAATCCAGCCGGAGGACGGTTCACGCTGCTGTGTCAGCCCCGCCGCGGCCCCGAGCTCTCCTCCCGCGCCCGCCCTCCCCGCACCGGCCGTGACGCTCCCTCGAAGGTCTCCGGCTGCCGGCCTCCTGCAGGGAGGACGCCAGGCTCCCACGTCTGGGCCTTTGTTTGTTCCACCCTAGACCTGCTGGTCCCCGTGCTCCCGAGATTGCGGCGTCTGTGCTGTCCTCGGCAGGGCCCCAGTCCCGCCCCGGGCCACGCTGCACGCCCCCCGTGACCGCGGGAGGCCGCCCCGGGGACCCGCTGGCGCTCCCCGCTCGGCTCTGCCGCCTGGGAGCTGCTCCCCCCGGGCTGCGTCTGCCCGTTCTGGGCCCGCGGGCCTGCGAGCCGCGCTGCGCTCAGGGCGCCCGCTGCCCCGGCCGCGGCTGCGGCTCCTAGGGTGGCCCCTTTGGCCGCAGCTGCACACTCGGTGGCCTCAGAAGGAATGATCTCGGCAGGACAGGTCGGGCATCGCCTGAGCAGGGCTGTGTGTGGGCGTCATGCCAGATTCCCTCGCCCAGTGAGACGGGAAAGGGTGCCTGGGAAGTGTCCTCGAGCTGACCTGATCCTGCCCTTGTTGTGGAGCTCTGGGACAGCTGGTCTCCCCCTGCCCTCGGCCACAGTCCAGTCACGTCCGTCGTGCCCTGCCTGGGGTGGCCTGGGTACCGCGGCACCTTCGCCGTGGGCAGCAAGGTCTCCCAGGTGCCTCAGGGGAAAGGCATAGCCAGTAGCAAGTGTGAGGCGTAGCTCCTGTTTTCCCCGAACCCGGACGGAGATGTGGAAGGACTCCAGTGGAGGAAGGCGCCTCTGGCCACCCCTCTGGTCCACATCCGGCACGCGGCTAGCAGCCTGGCTCTGCTGGGCCAAAAGCGTGCTGGGAGGGAGCGGGCCATGGGGCCGCTCACGCGACGCCACGTCACCGCTCGGTCGGCGTGCATATCCGCCACTCCTCCACCTCCGCTGATCTGGGAAACTCAGCACCCGTGTGCCCGTGAATACATGTCTCCGCTGCACGGCTGTCTCTGCAGGTCCCCAGGGAGATGCACGGTCACGGGGCTGTGTGATCCTTTTTTAAAAACGATGGCTCAGACTCTGGTACCCGATCCACTCAGACCGCAGCCCTAGGAAGAGGAGGGACTGCACTGCCCGTCTCCCTTGGGGCCTCTGCCTGGGCCCAACACCCCCTCCTGCTGGCCCTCTATGATCTCCCTTCATCACACACCCCATTGTCTTTGGGTCCTTGTCGCCTACACCTAGCTGAGCCCTCAGGATAGCATCACTGCCCCCCTCCCCAAAATGCGCCATCACCTCCGCGGGAGCAGGCCCACCGTACAGGGGCAGCAGGTGGGGTACACATTTTAATAGTATTGCTGTGGCCTCTGTGTGGAAACCGGACTTGAAGGAGCGAAGTGGAAGAGAGGTTACCAGGGAGGCTACTGCAACCGTCCCGGCAGGAGATACTGGCAGCCTGAGCAAAGAGGGTAGAGGGGTGTCGGGGGTGACGGGCTTGGGTTGAAAATCTGCTTGGAACAGAGATCCAGCTGGTTCAGAATTCTGAACGGCCTTGGTGGCTTAGGGACATGGAGAGAAACTAACACAAGCGAAGTTCAGAAGAGACCAAGGCACTGTGTTTGCAGAGGGAAAACCCAAGGTTTCGGATCTACCATGAGCAGTGATACGGGAGATGCATGTCGAGCTGAAAAGTATCTAAAAATCCTGCGGACCCTGGGCTGATCGTGAGTCAGCAATAAAGTGCTCCGGTGTGGAAATCGAGTACAAAATAAACTACACATTGAGAAACCACAAAGCACTCTCTATTATAGTCAGCACTGCTCAGAGCCTTGCTGGAGTTCTGCATCTAGCTTTGGGTTATATGAATGTAGAGCGATGCAGAGAATTCACAGAAGGTTCAGGTGAGAGCTTCAGTGATGGTTAAAAGGTTGGGAAATAAGATTTAATAGTTAGAGGAGAAGGCTGCATGGTGATTTAATAATTGTATTTGTCCACAGAGAGATGTGTTTTGCAGGGAGTGCTGAGCAGTTCTAACACATTTCTCTTGATCAAGTAAGATGAGTTGCCTTTATTTTTAATTTTTTTAAATTTATTTTTTAATTGAAGTTTTGTTGATTTACAATGTTGTGTTAGTTTCCATGTATGGAAAAGTGATTCTGTGTGTGTATATATGTGTGTGTGTGTGTGTGTGTGTGTGTATATGTATATATGCATGTATACTTTTTCTGATTATTTTCCATTATAGTTTATTATCAGATATTGAATATAGTTCCCTGTGCTCTACAGTAGGACCTTGTTTGTCTATTCTATGTATAGTAGTTTATATCTGCCGATCCCAGACTCTTAATTTATCCCTACCCCTCTTCCCCTTTGTTTTCTATGTCTGTGAGTTTCTGTTTCATGAATAAGTTCATTTGTATCATCTTTTTAGATTCCACATATAAGTGATATTATACAATATTTGTCTTTGTCTGAGTCACTTCACTTACTTAGTATGATAATCTCTATGTTCATCCACGTTGCTGCAAATGGCCTTTTTCATTCTTCTTTACGGCTGAGAAGCGTTCCGTTGTATATATGTACCACATCTTCTTTATCCCTTCATAAGATGAGATGCCTTTAAACTGCCTCAAGGGTGATTTTGGTTGGATATGAAAACAGTCCCTCATCTGAAGGGAGGATTGTTAGGCATTGGAATCTGCTCCCAAGGGAAGCTCTTGGAAACTCTTCCCCAGACGCCTTTTCGTATTTGTTGGGGATTGTTCAGTGGAGCCCACCCTGAAGGTGGAGAGATGGCGTAGCAAAGCTGTGAGCAGCATCCACCAGTGGCACTCTGGGCCCCTGAGGACCAAGACGGCCGATGAAGTCGAGGTTTGTTGCTTTCCTTCTCGGGATGTCCTGGGGATCCTTGAAGAAGCCAGGGCTAAAGGATCACTCACGGGTGTCATTGCTGAGAGCTGCTGAGCCTCCTGGGCACCCTAAATGAGACAGAGACCGTGGCGGGTGGGGAGTGGAGATCAGGCGGGGTCCAGGTGCTGTACACCTTCTCTCTCTCGTCTGGTTCTTCAGCGGGGTCCCACCTAGTGTGCGGCTGGCCTGCAAAACTAAGGTCAAGCTTCCCCAGTAGGATTCACGTAGAGCAGGAGCAGCGGTTCACGTTCACATGAGGACCCAGCAGGTACTACACGTGGTGGAATAGTCAGGCGGGTGGAAACGGGGCATCACAGGGACCGGACGCTCATTCTGCAGGGGCCACAGCTGCTCAGAGCCGGCCACCTGCTGTCGCTCGGGGGCGGCTGCGTACACTCAGCTCTCCTGAGAAGTCAGACACCTGGGGTTTTAATACCGATCTCCTACTTGTAAAAGGCTCTGGCAAATAATAAAAATTCTGAGGAAACCTATGTGGGCCAACACCACACCGACGAAGCAAATGCAGCTGCGTCTGGATTTGCTGAACAGGTTCTGAGTCTGCACCTCCGACACAGACTCATGGGAGAGAACCAAGGGGGGCTCAAGCCCAGAGGGACAGGCTGGCCATGGTAGCGGGGCTTGGCCCTGCCCCCAGTCCCCCAGGGTCAATATTACTGAAGGTTCTACAGTTTGACTTTTGGGTGAGATGCTTAAAACAGATGTTTCCCTCTGAATTAGCTAGATAGTTGCAGCTGTGAAGACGCCTTACCTTTTACCCCTAAGATGTCACCCAACTGCCCCTTCCCACATAAAGGATACAGAACAGTGTCCAACAATCAGAGAAAACCAGCTTCCCTTTAGGCTGAGTCACTTTCATGGCAGCACCTACCTACCAGGCTGTTTTTTGAAAGTCTGGGGACGTGTTTGGGATGAGAATGGTCCATCTTGTCAAGAACAAAAGAGGTGGAGCTGGGAACCACTAGTCTGTACAAACTGAGCACCTTTCAGGGAAATGCTTCCAGGTTCTCACTTGTGGGACTGATCTAGGCTGTTGCTCGCGGCCCACTCTGGGTGGAGAGTGTGCTCTGGGGGGAGGGGGAGGGGGAGGCGGGAGCACGCTAGCTCTGCCTTCCCGGGGCTTTTGCACGTAAAGGTGATGCGTTGCTTGTTTATGAGTGGCCGTTGAATAATAAGATTCTACCCAAGGTCTCATACTGAGGCTCACAATGGGCGGGTACTGGGCTGGGTGCTGGGAATACAAAGTCATGGGATCTGTGTGATTCCTGCTTCTAAATGATTTGCCCCGGGAAGAGCTGGACAAATGAGACATCAGTTTCTATTCTGCTTGATGCTTTCACACAGTTGGATTCACTGCAATGGAACATCTGAAGTGTTTTGTTTGTTTTCTTTGTATTTTATGAGATCAAAACAAGACCAAAACAAAACAAAGCAAAAAAGCTGGTAGAATGTCTTTGAGTGTTCTTTCTGCTACCAGGAAAGAATTTTGTTTTATTTCTGCTTTCACTAGAAACTATTGCAAATTCTGAGCTTCACAGAATGCCCTCACAAAAACAGGTTCAGGAATAATTCTATCATAGTTACACAGTTTTCTTTGGCTTGAAAAAAAAATCAGTTAGTTAAATGCTAGACTGTTGCTAAAATGGATCCACCAAAAGGATATAACTTTTGGGGAGAAATTGTTCCATGTTACAAAATTATGTCTTTATCCATTAAATATGTGAGTGTCTAACATTGACCTGTACATGCTAAGGGCATAATGTCTCTTCTCAAATTTTTTAATAATAATAATAGTTACTGTTTTGTTGAGGATTGTCCTGTGCCAGATCCTGCACACGTAATTTTGTTGAATCCTCCCAACAACCCTTTTGAAACAATCAGTATTATTATTTCTATCGTATGGATGAAAGCTGAGGCTGTGAGAATGTGCCCGAAGTCACATACTAACAAGTGGCTGGACAGGGATATTCTGCCATCAGAGCTTGTCATTTAAACACTGCTCTAGCCTGACTCCTTTTGGTTTAATGTGAGAGATGAGATTAATACCCAAGTAAAAACGAGGCCTTTCTGATTGCTCCGATCAGAAGTAACCTCTTGTTCTCAGAGCCATAGTTTTCTACTGTCCTTGAGGTTGGGAGACGGTCACATCCTCTGCTAGTGAACCTGACTTCTGAAAGCAGCACCAAGTCCCCAGTACCGACCATGGTGAATATGGTGGTTGATCCCACTTTCAGTCTAAAATGAGGGGAGACTCAAGTGTTACCACTGGCTTGCAATTGTTTCCAAGTGAGGCATTTAGAAATGTTTTATCCAATGGTGGAAGGAAGTGTTGGCTCTCCGGAGACACCTGTTGTGAAGGGACCTGGCAGGTGCATGCGTGGTCCTGACCAGTGTCGATTCTCCCATTTCCCCACAGCTTTTTTGCATCCCTGGCCCTGAAGGAATGGATGGCCTCCCCATGCGCTGGGCACAGCAGCGCGATTCACTGAGCAGGACATTGATGGGTGGATCGCGCAGCGCGCACCATCGTCTCCTGCAGGTCAGGGTCCCTGCTCACCTCTCTCCTTTTCGTCCTTTGGAGCCTGAGGTCCAGAACGTCCAGGCTGGCGTGTGGTTCTCACAGAGCGCCTCCTCCGGCTGACACTGACTCGCTCTGGCTGGGGGTCCGGGCTCCTTGCTGTCTCAGGCTGCAGTAGGGTCACAGTGCAAGTGGACAGTGCCGACCGCAGCCTTCTTTCCCTCTGCCTCCCACTAGAGAGAAACAAGTGCTCGGTTGCCGAGCCAGATGCGAAGTTTCTGCTTCAGGAACTTTCCCCACAAGTATGCCTCTCTTGGGGTTTCAAAGCATTTACCTTTTGTCCTGCTTCTTTGTCAGGAGCTCTGAATCAGTGGTCCACGTGGCCTGGGGCAAGTGACTTAACCTCCTGAGACCTCCGTTTCCTCATTTGTAAAATAGTGGTGGCTCTACCTCTCGCAGTTGTTGTTTGAAAGAGCACAGATTTGGCTGCTTCGCTTGGCTTGAATCCACCTTCTAACTTGAGTAACTTGTCTGAGCCTCAGTTTTTCCATGCATATGACTAAAACAACGCTTCACTTGTCTTATTTTTGTTGGAAAGATGAAAGGAAAGGATATAGGTACAGCATGAATTCGGATCCTACAATACAGAAAATGCTCAATATTAGTTATTATAATTTTCCTGTGTTGTCTTGGAGGTCGATGGATGGCTTTGGAAGGATGCAGTCCATGCATCTTCTGAAATGACATGCAAATATTAGCATGTAGACGGTGTGCACTCTTCTGGGACGGGGTTCCAGAACGCTCAGCTGATTCTCTCCCCCGCCCCCTCCAGAGTCAAGAACCACTGTTCTAGACGCTTAGATACGGAGAGTTCGTGAACACCCTAGACACAACCTCCAGAACGGGGTTGAAACTTGGCCCTGTCCGTGCCCTGTCGCCTGTGTTTGAACTTAAAGCCCTGAGATGGATTCTCTTCTCAGCGCACGTCCCTCTCCCCAGCCCACACCTCTTCTGTGTGGCCATTTGTTGTTTGAGTGTGTGTTGTGTATTGTGGCCGTCTGCCTTCCTGACTGGACTGCAAGCTCCCTGAAGGCAGGGACTTAACCATTCTGTGTCCCCAACACTGGGAGGCTGAGCTCAGATCTCTGAATCAGCGAGGTGCTCTGGAAGCTCATCAAGTAACCACAGGTTCAGATTCATCAGAGCAGGGCACTGAGGGGCCTCCAGGGGCCATCACTCTGCAGCCTGACTTGGAAGAGGAGCTGAGGGGAGACTTGAAGCATTCAGGCCCACATCCCTGCTTGAGGCTGAGCTGATTTCCACCCACAGGAGGGACAGCAAGTTTCCTCTCTCCTGTGTGATTGCCAGGACAGGTTGGGGCAAGTTGGTAAAGTGTGGACATAACGTGGCTTGCAAACGCGTTGGCTAGCTTTGCTTAGGCAGTTTTGGTGAAAAGAGAAAAGGGTAAAACAGGTAAAACCTGTTCTGCATTGAAAAATAAAATTGCAGTTGAGCTAAAAGGGAATCTTTTGCTTGTCTTGTTCAAATGATTCAGGGGAAATCAGTGGTGGCCTGCAAATCCAGACTGCTGCCGTAATACTCTGCCCTACGCAGAAGATGGGTTTTGGAATTTAAGAGTTTAAGTAGAGGGAAAAGAGCTTCCTTAAATACTATTCAACTACTAGGGGTAGGTTAAAAAAAAAAAAGAGTCCTATCAAGTTTGGTAAAATTCAGAAAAAACATTACCTTCCTGTTTCTCTCTCTTCCTATCATCTTCCTTCTAGCCATACCAGTGAAAACAGTTACTGGGTTGTTATTTTCTCCCAGAATGAATCCATCACACTAGAGAAGGTAAAGTAGTTCACAGAGCCTTTAATTTCCCTGAACTTTCTCAAATTATGAGTTTATTTTTCCATTAAAAAGTCCTATAAACACACATACAAATCTGAAGACTAAGAGAAATAAGCCACTTAAAATCTGACCACCCATATTTGTATAATCCTTTATCCACTATTACCATTTTCAAGTATTTCTTCCTTGTAAGTATACTTAAAATTGTAGTGATCATTTAACTATAAGTTTGTATCTTGCAGTTTTCACCTACACATTCACATAAGCATTTTTCTTGATGAGCTCAGCTCTTTATAACCATCAGAGTTAGCGGTTGTATTTTACAGAGTGCACACACCATATTCTCCCACTGCTGAATATGTGGATTGCTTCCCTGGTGCGCTGTTACACCAAATGCCACAGTGAACACCTTAGTGCATAAACGTTTTCTGTAGTTTGAATGATTTTCCTAAGCTTGGTTCCCAGAAGTAAAATCAGCAAATGTAAGGGCTTGGGTGCTCTTGATGTGACTTCCCCGGAGCTTCCCAAAGGCTTGGACAGTCTGCCCTGGGCAGCAACAATAGGTGAAGGCTCCAGGGTTCTCAGCTGAGTTTTTTTTTAAATGGTGATATGGAAATGGACTGCCTGGAAGTGTCTCCTCTGATGAGCAGCTGTCCCTGGGGGACAGGTGGGAGGAGGCCTGTGGCCTCACGGGCCACAGAGGATCTGGACTCATGATCTCACCTTCTTTCCTCCCAGAGGGATTCCCTCTGCTCGTGGACCATTGGAGAGCTGGGGCCTTCGAAAGCACTAAGCCAGAGAAGGAAGGCGAGAGTAGCAGATACAAGTTACAGTCCAGGCCACGGTTAGACTTGTTGCCTCCTCCTATGCTGAGACCCTGAGTGAGGAGGGGAAGTCTCTGCTTTATATCAGCCCTCAGCTTGTCCAGAACCACTTTATGGGGCTGATGGTCCCAGGCAATCAGTACTTATTGTTCTCTCAGTTCGGTCCCAGGTAAGCTGTGCTGCATCCGGCACCTAGAAGACCTGTCTAGAGAGAGGAGGCATCCCATATGTATTTTGTTGAGTGCAAGAACGAATGGACAGTAGGACGGGAGCTAGCAGAGCCCTTGTTTCACGTGAGGCATGTGGCAGATATTGCTGTTTGCCAACCAAGCACACATTTCCCTCTTCTTCCTTATCAACTGAACTTCCATTTCACTGGGGGCAGTAGTACGTCAGGGAAAGACCTCATTTCCCCAGGCCCCTTGCACGTAGGGAGAATGAGGCTGGGGGCCTCGTGACACACAGAGCAGTCACTGTGCAGATGTGATCTTTGCGTCTCCGGGGAAGCCCACTCTCTTCTTTCCCGCTTTCCCCTCTTTCTTTTTGTGAGACTGGAGGTGGAGCAGCCGTCTTACTATCGAAAGTGACAGACGTGAGGATGGAAGTGACAAGTTCAAGAGGGCAGAGAGAGAAGGAGTGGGGACCTGGGGTGCTGACACGGTGGTGGGGTTGCTGCATCAGCCCAGGGCATTAGGTTTCTGAGGAAATGAACCCTTTTTAGAAACGCCACTGTGGTTCGATTTTCAGTTACAGGCCACTGAATGCCATCCTTACTGATACAAGGACCCTGAGGCCCGGGAAGTGTCATCTTGCCCAAGGTCGCAGTGTGGGCCAGAGCTAAGAGCAGAATCCAGGTCCGCTTAGTTAAACCAGCCTTTGGATTTAACAACACCCTTTCCACTGTTACCAGTTTTCGATTGGAAGCACCCTCAAAAGTACATTGAGATTAAATGCATTTTCAAGATTTTTGGAAGAGATTTGATAAATAACTCATCCGGATAAATATCGGTTCCTGACTGATTTGGTGGAGAAAGGGTACCTGAAGACACTTACAACACAAGGGTTTTATTTTTATTGTGTGTGCTCTAGTCTGTATGTGAGCTTCTTAGAGGGGTATTTACTTAGCAGAAGAGACAATACAATGCCGGGGGTTTCTTTTAGATTTTATTGCCTATGTTAACTCTGCCCTCATATTTCATAGAAAATTGGAAATCGAATCTGACAAATTTGATTTCGGATGTGATACTTCAAAACTTTGGTATGGTCTTCCATATGTTTTTTTTATTTTTAGAGAAGTCAAGAAAAAGCTGGGTATACAACTGCCAGTGTGTATTTTCTCTCACTGTGTTAAAGTATGGACCCTTTGGCAGTATTTCTCAAAGAACTGCTTTTAAATGACATTTGAAAAGCATCTACACTGTTCACATAGTTTTGTTCCAGGATAACAGTCCTCTACTTTTAGAAGGAACTTAAAGAAGAGACAAGATGAAAGAGTGAATGAGGGTCACGTTCACGTGGTGTCTTGTTTGCTGAGATGACCCCGCAGGGAAGCATTTCCATAAATCAGCCGTAGTGTTTTCCTTTGTAAGCACAGAGGAAGCGGCTCCTGAGTTTTGCACTTAGTCCATTTGTCAGCAACAGGTAACTTCCCAAAGGTGGGAAGCAGCAGAACAAATGCTTCAGTCCGTCCTTTGGGAGTCATGTGACATTTTAGAAAAGAATGTAAGGATGCCATTCAGACAATCCCATCAATATCCTACTCCTTACTCTATTCATCAGTCAATTCCAATTTTTTTATTTTTTATTTTATTTATTTAAAAAAAAATTTTTGGCAGCGCTGCATGGCATGCGGGATCTTAGTTCCCCGACCAGGGATCGAACCCGTGCCCGCTTCACTGGAAGCGCAGAGTCTTAAACACTGGGCAGCCAGGAAAGTCCCTTTTCCAATTTTTAAATGTAGTTGCTGCCCTCACATTTATTGTAATTCTCAGTATGTTAGTACATAGGTCGGATAACTTCCTCCACCTGACATGTTGACGCTGACTCAGTCTGCCTGTCTTTTCGTGCTTTTCGCTGGCCACAAGGCATGCGGATGTCATGGGATCCTGGGTAGCCCTTTACCTTTGTCCTGTTCTTCAACCGCAGCTCAGAAGTCATGCCAATAACACAGCCTGACCATGTCTGGGAGCTATGCTGGGGTTGCTGCCGCCGTCTTGCTCTCAGCCCAGGGGTAGAGTCAGCTCGGAGGATGACATAGTGGACAAACAGAAGGTCCTTGATGGCACACACCACTGATCATGCTGCATCTGGATTCCCAGTTATGGGGCACAGTAAACGTTCTTCTGGTTAAGCCGGTTGAATCAGATGTGTATAAGCGGCAGCCAAGAGCATTACTACATTTAGGAAGGGCCGAGTGCGCCCTGAATCAGCCCTGCTAACCAGCTGTGGTGTCACACTGTCTGCAGCCTGCAGGAACAGCCTGTCCAGCCCATGTCTGACTCTTACAACTTAAAAATGACGGCCGCTGGTGACCCTACAGGCTAGGGCTACCAGATTTAGCAAGTAAACACAGAGGACGCTCACTTCAATTGAATTTCAGATACATAAATGAATAATTTTTATTCCCAAATATTGCATGGGACATCCTAATACTAAACAATTAATCCTCGTGTATCTGAAATCCAGCTTTACCTGGGCATCCTGTATTTTATCCAACAACCCAACTGTAGCTCCTAAAAAGACCTCTGAGGTGCTTGTGGGCACCTGGGTCCTGGCCATCCTGGGGTCTTGAAACCGTACTTGTCTGGGGCTCATTTTCAGTTAACGACCATTCTCTGGGTGGCCCATTTCCTGACTTCATGAACAAGAACGACAGGGTTTCCCGCTGGACACCGGGCCCTTCGCTGGCAGGGCAAGGTGAGCCTTCTGTTCTCGGCACAATCCCCACCTCCTGGCACCTGTTCTTCCTCATCGGTGATGTTGCCTGGGGTGTGACACTCTCTGTCCCCACCTCCTACAGTGTGTCCACCCAGCCCTGCGGGCCCTCTGCCCCTGAGTGGAGGGAGGACTTGCCTCTGGCCTCAAAGAGACCCACTTCCTGGTCGCCCTGCCCTCCTAGGCCCTCTGGCCCAGCACTGGGGGTCCCCATGGCTCTGTCTCCATTTCCTTTGCCCACTTTGGTCCTTGAAGTGAAGGTCTGTGTCCTCTCCAGAGGCTCCGGGGCCGCAAGCAGCCTCCCTCCTTCCCTGTGGTCAGTCAGCATTTCTCCAGCTTCCTGCGGTGGCCAGAAAGAGACCCCTTCTCCTTGCCATATCACAGGGATGCTGCTCAGAGAACATCCCCTGGGTGTCTTCTCAGACCTACGCTCCCTCCGTCAGCCCTGCTCTCCTCGGGCCCACCCGCCAGGTTCCTGCCTTCGGCTGATGAGAAAACTCTGGCCTCAGTTCATTTGCTGCAAAGATAAAGATCTCAGAGATGCCATCATCTTCAAAGAGCAGCAGTGAAGTAATCTATCATTTGGTGACTAAACATGTCTGGTTTCTGCTCCTGGGGTCATAATGATAGGAAGAGGGCAGCAAGAAAAACCAGCTTGTCAACAGGAGACGCTGGGAGGTTCCACAGAGCTCTAGTTCCCATTCAGGGGCCGTGTATCAAACGTTCACATAGCGACCGAACGTATTCCTTCTAACAGCTTCTTTAAAGACGAGGAACGTGAGCCATTCATGTGGCCCTTGCCTCACCCAACCCTCCCTCCATCACAGGGCTGTAGCACCGTTACGGGCGCCTGCTATGGGCGCAGTTGTGCAGTCCCTCAAGTTCACACGTTGAAGCCCTAACCCTCAGTGCCTCAGGGTGGGGCTGTATTTGGAGACACGGTCTTCAAAGAGGTGATTAATTCAAAATGAGGTCATAGGGTGGGCCCTCATCCAATACAACAGATGACCTTATAAAAGGATGGGATTAGGACACAGAGGCCCAGAGAGAAAAACCACGTGAGGACACAGGAAGGAAGCGGCGTCTCCCAGCCAAGGGGAGAGGCCTCAGGAGAAACCAGCCCTGTGACACCTTGGCCTTGGACGTCCAGCCTCCAGACCATGAGGGACAACATTTCTGTGGTTAAGCCGCCCCATCTATGGAATTTTTACAGCAGCCCGAGCTGACTAATACAGCCTTTAACCACACATCAAGGTTATCATTTCTCCTGACTGCTGTGAGGCTCCAGGTGGTGGGTAGGGTGTGAGGGACGTGGACAGGGCTAGGGAACGTCCCAGGCAGCGTTCCAGGTGGGGTTGCTCCCTCCCTGCCCCGACCCCTTGCCCTCCTTTCAAAGGCCCCTGTCCCCGTAGTAACCGCCGAGTCCTCATCATAGAAAGGACTTGTGGGCGGGGGGGAGCATAGGTTCGAGAAGGCACCCAGGGGATGTTCTCTGAGCAGCATCCCAGTGACATGGGGTCTTGCTCCCTAGGTTGTTATAAAGGTTGTGGTTATGACTTTGAAATTCCATATAGAGAATGGAGGAAACAAGGTAAGATGAACGGATAGAGGGAAAAACGCTAACCTAATAGCGGCACGATCACCTTCTGTTTGCAAAATACATCACAGGTGACCAAGCCCTCAGTACTGATGCTCATTGCCAACACTGCACGGTGGACAGAGTAGGGTTATTATTAGTCTTTCCAGTTCACAGACGCGACAAGTGAAGGTGAGCGTCTTGCCCAAAGGCATAAGAGGGTAAGACGTGGAGGCCAAACCCACATCCCCACCCGGAGCTGTGCGATGTTCCGTGCGCGTGTCCTGCTGTCCACTTCTTCTGCGGTCCCTCCCTTGGTGAGGACCCTGAGATTCTCCCACCACTACCTGGGGGTGGGGGTGGGCTGAGAGCGGAGGTCCCAACAGCTGGTGCCTCTGGGACACCCGCTGTTCCCTGAGCCTTGAGCTTTCCCCTCTTCTCCAGGGACAGAGGACAGATAGAAGGACCTGTATGTTGCAGGTCAACAGCAATAACACCCACTTTGACAGCCCTCTAGGCCTTGGCCAGAAGCCAAACAGAGAGTCAAAGCCGCTGTGTTTCCACCACCCTCAGTGTGGCTCCTTTGAAAATTAAAGCCCAGCATGTTGTCTTCTTTAAATTCACAATTTATTGTGGAGAGAGAGGAAAGCTCCTGCCCGGTGATTAAGTTTTCAGGAGGCTCACCTTTGAGAAAGGCTGTAAAACGTTACTGCCAGGAGGGAGGGGTACCTGAAGAATGTGAGCTGGGCCCTTTCTTCCACATGCGCTGCGCTCAGGCTGTCTCACAGCTATGGGGTCAAGTGCAATAAAGCGGGAAGCAAGAGCCCTCCACTGGAGTACATGTTTTTTAATGCTTAGCGGCCATGAACAGGGAAGGCTGTCCGTCAGCACCACGCATCTTGTTGTTGCTTGCTCGGGGCTGTCTGCTCTTCGGCTGCACAGAGACAATCGCCAGGTTTGGGTTTTGGATGCTGCTTCTGGGAGCAGCAGGTGGGTATTACTTGGTGCAAAAGTTGCTTCTTGGTTAAGCGCTAGGTCCGCCCCTGCCGGCTCCATTTCATTTAGGGAGACAGAGGAAAACGCTCTCCTCCTCAGGCCACGCCCCGACCCCCCAGCAGCTGCGCATCTCCGCACATCAGAACTTTCCCTGGCTTTGGGGGATATCCGGGAAGGCTCTGGCCCAAAGAAATCAAATAGGCCAAGACCTCAGTGCAGGAGTTCCTTCCACTCCGCTCCTTCGGGGCTAGTGGTCGTTTAGGCTGCGGGGAGCTGGGAGCGGAAGCGTGTGGCAGGCCGACGAGGGTGGCCCCGAGATCCCCAGCCCTGGTGTTCCTGCCATTGTATGACCCCTCCCTGTAGTCTGGGTGCCGCCGTGCCTGAGACTTTGAGGAAGGTGGCGACTACACGACTGTATTACCGTCTGTGAGACTGTCTGCCCCGCCGTCTCCCTGGCCCTCTGCTGGCTCTGCCATAATCGCCTCTGGAGGGGCTGCGTGGCCAGGGACCGCGAGGCCTCGGGACAGAGGGCGGCCTCCAGCTTGCTCTCAGCCCTGTAGCCACAAGGAAGTGAGCTCTCACAACACCCCGAGGGGCCTTGGAGATACATTCTCCCCTGTCGGGCCTCCAGGTGAGAATGCAGCCCGACCACCCCTTGTGAGACCCTGAGCAGGGCCCCCGTTAGGCTGCACCCAGACTCCTGCGCCCGGGGCCTGGGCGGTAGTAAGTGGGTGCTGCTTTAAGCTGCTGTTGGCCGTTATCTGTTACGGAGCCATAGGTAACTGGTACAGGGGCCCGTGGGGTAAACGGTGGAGGAAGCCAAGCTGCAGGGCTGGCAAGGCTGCACAAGGAGACGACTAGGGGAGCCCTTGGGAAGCACCGCATGCACTTAAGGAACAGGCAACCCCTGGGGCTTCTGAGCACCCTTTAAGGGAGATGTGACTAAACACTTCAAGGAAAATCTGGGGTGAGCGCTGGATTTGTCACTGCCTGGGTGGGTCTCCGGCAGAAAGAGAGGTCCCGACACGGGTGCAGAGTCACGGCCTCGGCGGGGAGCACACCTGCCTACCTGACGCAAGGGAGGAGGCACTTTGGCCAGAGGGGAGCCGGCCCGTGTGGGAGGGCCGGTCAGGGAGGTCTGGGGCGGCCTGGGAGGTCGGACGGGCCCGTGAAGCACCAGAAGGACACTGGCTTTCACCGAGTGGCCTGGGAAGCTGTTCAAGGCTCTGAGGAGTGGGTAGGGGGAGGTCACGACCTGACACGTTCACGGACCACCTGAACCCTTAGTCCCCACCTAGTCCCACCTGTGGTGTTTAGGGGAAGGCGGGTGCCTGGGTGGAGAGATTCACTTCACTTCTGTGCCCTTCACGCCACCTAGCACGACGTTCGACGTATTGGCTGCCCAGTAAGTGTTGGCTGGATTGAATCGAATGTGTCAGCCACCCGGGATTGCTGTGAGATTTTCAGCTTTCTCAGAGTTTGAGTCCCAAACTTTATCATGTATTGGAGCTATTGACATAGCTGGTGAAATTCAAGGTAAAACTATGTTGGTGCGTAGGGCAGTTCTGGTTTTTGAATCCTCCCCAAAGTTCATGGAAAAGAAAAAAAACGGGCAGGTGTTCCTTCAGGAGGGAGGGGCACCCCCTGCTTTGCCCAGAGACATTAAAGAGGTTGAGATGGAATAGGACTCGCGCAGTTTCTCCTTGTGTGAGGGGGGCCGGGGGGAGGGGGGAGTGTCCTCTGTGTGGCTTTGCCTAGAGCACCGGCTACTAGGCTATCACTGGTCTATTCATCAAGTCTTACTGTGGCTTCCACTCCGTTGTTATTTTTAATGCTTTATTAAAGGAAGTGATTAAATCAGTGCGCTCTGAGTAAAGCAGATTACCCTCCACAGTGTGGGTGGGTCTCATCCAGTCAGTGGAAGGCCTTAAGAGACCAAGGCTCCCCAGGAAGGAAGGAATTCTTCTTCCAGACTGTCCTTGACTCAAGACTGCACCATCAGACCTTGCCTGGTTTTCCAGTCTGCCAGCTGCCCAGCCCTCAACATTCATGTGAGCCAATCCCTTAAAATACATCTCTCTCTTTCCCCATCCTATTCATACATAGATCCTATATATAGGTAGAGATATATACATCCTATTCACATCCTATTCATCCTATTTTTCTGAAGAACCCTGACTAATTCACTGTAAAAGTTCTCAGAGACTAGGGCTTCCCTGGTGGCGCAGTGGTTGAGAGTCTGCCTGCCGATGCAGGGGACACGGGTTCGTGCCCCAGTCTGGGAAGATCCCACATGCCCCAGAGCGGCCAGGCCCGTGAGCCATGGCCGCTGAGCCTGCGCGTCCGGAGCCTGTGCTCCGCAACGGGAGAGGCCACAACAGTGAGACACCCGCGTACCCCCCAAAAAAAAAAAAATTCTCAGAGACTAGAAGTCTATCTACTCCACCGCATGTCCTTCAAGGTTGGTCCAGGTCTTACTTTCGAGCTGGAGTGAAGTGTGGGTGTGCCTCCTGGGATGCCAGGTCTGGATGAGGGTAGGTGAGATGTGCCTGCCAGACAAGTCCTGGTGTTGTCAAGGTAACAATCTAGGGAGTACCGAGGCCTGAGCAGGGTGGGCCTGCCCACCTGCCCTCCTCTTCCCTGGTCCCAGGGGTCCAGACCTTTGGTAAAGAGGGTCCTGCTCTTTCCTCAGGTGTGAACTTCCCCAAGGACCCCTTTTCTCTGCTCCCCACCCCTCATAAAGGGTCTCCATTCAGAGGGGTTCCGATCAAAGCCAAGGGCACAAAGGTGTGAGCACCTTGCAGCCTCAGCATCTGTCCCAGTGGAGAGCTTGTAGGGGAGAAGCACCTCTGATTGGTGGGTTTACAGGAGGGCGTTTGGTGAGCATGTTTCCTTGCCCAGCTCCCTTTACTTCCCAGGGTCCAACAGGGATGGCAGGGCTGGAGGCTCGCTGGTCATCTTTCAGGGCAGCCGCATGCAGTCACCCCCACTGTGGACTGCCCCTCCCTGAGTGTCATCGACCCAGGCACAGCTGGTCCCTGGAGAACCCTGAGAACAGAGCTGATTTCTAGCAGGGCCTCAGTGCTGCGCTCAGTACTTTGTGAACAGAAAGGATATTCGTTAGGATACTGAGACCAAAAAGGGCATCCTAAACCCTAGGGGGGCTGGCCACCCCCAGCAGGGACCCTGTCCCGATTCCCATCAGGGCCTGTTGGCCTCTCTGCCCTAGTGACCATCCGTCGTTGAGTCTCAGTGACAGTAAGAATGGTGCCAGTCTGTGTAGGTGACCTGATATTTGCTCTTTTTTTTTTTTTTTTTTTTTTTTGTGGTACGTGGGCGTCTCACTGCTGTGGCCTCTCCCGTTGCGGAGCACAGGCTCCGGACGCGCAGGCTCAGTGGCCATGGCTCACGGGCCCAGCCGCTCCGCGGCATGTGGGAGCTTCCCGGACCGGGGCACGAATCCGTGTCCCCTGCATCGGCAGGCGGACTCTCAACCACTGCGCCACCAGGGAAGCCCAATATTTGCTCTTTTTTAGGAAGCACTTCCTACATGATGAGACACAGTAGAGTCCACCCAGGAGAAGGGCCCTGGACCTGGTCCCTAAGCGCTCCTGTCAGGAAGGTCTTCCTCCCTGTGAGGAAATGGGTCATCAGCCACTGTAGCCGGTTAGATTCCTGAAGGCTGGAGAGTACTGCCGCTTCTTCAGGCTCGGTCAGTCCCACCACAGCCCTCACTGTCACGTCCCTGGGGGAGAGTCAGAGGGCAGGTGACAAATGCAGAGGGATAGACGGCAGGTGTCAGGGGAGGGGAAGCGGGGTTCGTGGTTCTGGTAGCTGCAACCCAGGGAAAATCCTCTGAGCCTAGTGTGTGGAGTTCTAAGAAGTCATCTGCAGAGAAAAATGGGGTTTCCTTCCTTCCTCTGAGCTTTTCCGCTCTCAGATCAGAGCCCTTTCAAGTGAGCTTTCCAGCAGGTCCCGGGGACCCACCAGCAGCGGCCTCTTTGCATCGAGAACTAGGTCGTGTCCGCCTTGACCAGGCGGGAGCCGGATGCGCTTGGCCTGTCACTGCAGCTCCCGCAGGAGGTCCAGGCAGCGGGCGTCGGGGCCGGCGGGGGGTCGAGGCCTAGGCTCGGAGCCCCGTGGGCTCACTGACCCCGACCCTCCATCCCGCCATCACGTGCAACGGGCACCACGTCCTCCCGCCCCGCCCCCTCCCTCCCATACCTGGGAAGCCTCGCAGATGCCCAGCACGGCAGGTCTCTCCGCTGTTGCCTGGTGCCAGCATTCTGCACGTCTCTGGCTGCCCCCCGGAGATGTCTCCGGCCATCCGGACGCCCCAGTACAATGCTGCCTCTGTTGCCTTCTCCCCACCTCCTTCACCTTCTGGAGCTCAAACAGATGTTCTCTTCTGAGGGTGAGGACTGCAGAGCCAGTCCTTAACTTGGACATGTTGTTCTGTCTCCAGAATCATCTTATAATCGGGGTTTTGGGGGGATATAAAGTGAGGTCCCCCTATTCACGCGTTAGGAATAAAATGTTCTCTATCCCTTCCTCCGTTTCACATTTGATAAACTGACGTGCTTGTGACACAGAGAAACGGGGAGGCGCCTGGGAGAGGTTGTGGCTGCCTGGACGGCGGGGCTAGGGGGTGGGGCCGGAGCGGGAAGCAGCCTCCTCCGGACGCCACCCGTGCAGGAAGAGAAGGCCGCGTGGCCCTCGCATCTGGAGGGAAACATATTGAAATAAACGGCGTCACTGTGGGCCTCTAAGGAGTGACCAGTACCTTCCTCCCCGCTTGTCCACAAACAGGCGGGCAGAGCTGGGGTGGGCGGTGCTCAACACCAATCCGGTGAGAGGTGAAGCGCGTGCTCGGCGCCGTGAGCGTGTGCGCGCACGCCGAGCGTCTCCAGGACATTCTCCTTTCCTCCCGCCCCGTGTGCTGCTTCCGCATGAAGTAGGTTGCGTTCCCTGGTTATCAGAGGACTGAGAGCCATCAGAACACATTCCAAGCAAATTCCCGGCGTTTCTCAGAATGCTCTGGACCCACTGATCCCCAGGCCGAGTCGGCTGGGGCCGGCCAGGTGTGAGGCTCCTGCCGGAGGGAAAGGAGAGCAGGCCTGGGAGAAGCCACCTCGGAAGGCAAACAGGGCAACCACCTTGCGCCCCGCAGCTTTATCGTCCCGTGTGGGTGGCGCCCGGCTCCCTCCGAGCCGAGCTCCTGGAGGCTAGAGGCCTGTCCCCGGGAGGAGGGCCGTCCCCTGCCCCAGTCACACGCTCATCTGTACAGTGGCACTGTGCATTGCCTGCATCATGGGGGCGCGGGCCCGAGTCTCTGGGCATCCCTACACTCAGTCTGGGGGAGAGAAACTACAAGGGGATGTTTTATTTAATATCCCCTGATTTTAATACCCCCTTATTTCCCTCTGTCTTCCTTTACGCTGCCTTGATTTCTCCGTGTTACAGACGTAAGGCAGAGCCCACACCCTCTTAGCTCCCCTTCTGCCCGTCACTGTCGAGTCCATCCTGCAGGTCCCAGCTCTCAGAATCCCACGAGCCAGCAGCAGAGGGGCATGAGCTACCCCCGGGCTGTGGAGCAGAGAGCAGAAGGGTCCCGCCGAGAGGCAGCTGCTCAGGAGACGCAGAATCAAATACCAGGCTGAGCGCATTGTTCTTGTAGAGAGATTCCGGGTATGAGCTGACGAGATGGAGCCACGGAAACCAGGCAGGAGCGAGGCTTGGAAATGGGTCTAAGAAACTGCCCCCCACATCAAGGCAATACGTCTGGCAGCGCAGTGTCGTGAGTGTGCTGATCAGACGGAATCACCCCAGCTGCGCACCTCAGGGTTATCCCTCTGGGTGACACGAGCCCCCAACCAGGGGAAATGCAGTCTGCCTGTTATGTGCTGCTTGCTTGTGTCCCCCTGCCCAAACCCACATGTTGAAGCCCGAACCCCCAATGGGATGTACTTGGAGGTGGGGTTTGGGGGACGTAATTAAGGTTAAATGAGGTCATGAGGGTGGGGCCCTAATCTGACCCAGCCAGGGCCCCTTTAAGAAGAGGAAGAGACCAGAGCCCCTTTCTCTCTGGACCATACGAGCACACAGTGAGAAGGTGGCCTTCTGAAGCCCAGGAAGAGAGCCCTCACCAGGAACAGAAACGGCTGCCACTTTGAGCTGGGACTTGCAGCTTCCAGAACAGTGGGGAAATAAGTTTCTGTTGTTCATAAGTCACCCAGTCAGCAGTATTTGTTTTGGGGCCAGAGCCACTAAGACAAGGCCTGAAGGCCATGGAATTTGAGCTCCGTCTACCAGGCACCAGGTGACGCCACAAGCTTTGCATAATCGCTCAACTCATCCTCCCCGTCCTAACCTCACAGACCAATGAGGTACGGACTGTTCTCACCCCACCGCAGAGATGAAAACCCTGGGCGTTAAGAGGTCGGCAGAACTGTGGGGTCCCGGACTGCTGTGTGTGGCTCCTGGACCTGCAGGCCAGCCTGGACATTAACTCTGGGCCTCAGCGCCTCGTGGGATTTTAACAGTAGGAGCGTTGGTCAAGGCAGGACAGTTTCAGGTTCCCCTGACTGGTGGCCTCAGCTGCCTCCCCGTCCCTTTCAGGGCAGGTCGGTGGGCAGGGAAAGTATCTGAGGACATGCTGGTCTGGGTGCAGGTGCGGAAAGACTGGGCCTCCCTTTGATTCATTCTTTTCCTTCTGCGTCCCTTCCTGCCCTTTGTCCCCTCTCCCCAAGCCCAGGAAAGCTCACCAGTCACTTCTAGGGCTGGACAAGGGCGAAACTGTGACTCAGCAGGGTTTCCAGACCCCATGCTCACGGCTCATGGCCATTCCGAGGGCCTCCTGCTGAGGGCAGAGAGCAGGTGTCCAGTACTCCCAAGAAGGTGTCCCAGGAAGGTGATGCTTCGTGACCACCCACGGGGGACCGTGGTGAAGGCAGCCCAGCTGACCTGGGGACCCAGCCTCTGCTACAAGCATGAAGATGACGGCTTCTCTCACAAGGGCCGAGAGGCCGTCAATCCCTCTAATAATCTTAAAGTTGAAATCACGAGTCCAGGACTTCCCTGGTTGCTCAGTGGTTAGGAATCCGCCTGCCAATGCAGGGGACACAAGTTCGAGCCCTGGTCTGGGAAGATCCCACATGCCGCAGAGCAGCTAAGCCCGGGCGCCACAACTACTGAGCCTGTGCTCCAGAGCCCGTGAGCCACAACTACTGAGCCTGTGCTCCAGAGCCCGTGCTCCACAAGAGACACCACCGCAATGAGAAGCCCGTGCACGGAGAAGAGTAGCCCCACTCGCTGCAACTAGAGAAAGCCTGCGCGCAACAGCGGAGACCCAATGCAGCCAAAAATAAAATAAATAAAAATAAATAAATTTATAAATAAAATCACGAGTCCCGAAGGAATACATAAACAGTATGAGAACACCATCTGTGCCACTCAGACTCCCAGGAAGTGTAATATGGCACTAACTGAAATGCACAGGGCACCACTTCTCCTCCTGGACAGGGCAGGGATGGGGAAGGAAGGATCAGGAATAACGCCATCATCTCGGCTCTGATGGAGGAATGTGTACCCGAGGAGAGGTCACTGGGTGGAAAGAAGCAGCTTTCAATATTAGTTTTCTTCTTTGCTCTTTTCCTAATATTTGACTTTTATTGTGGATTTAAAACTTTTTTTTTCAGCCAGAACTTTGTGGTGTACATTTCTAAATCACAACTAGGTAATGAAAGTTCTATTTTATCAAGCACTGAAAATGCTGTTTCAAAAATCCAGCTGGATGACATTTTAGAGTATGTGTACATATTTATTTTGTTCGCTTAGTAAGCTGCAAAGTAATCGTGGTACAAGGACAGTGTCTGTGCTGTATTAAATAAATGATGATGTGCCTGGCACTTTGTCAAGCATTTTAAGTGCATTATCTCAGGCCTCCAAACAACCATATGAGTTGGGTATTTTCCCACAACACTGGGATCTATAACAAGAAATATACTTTTGGCCTTTGTCCCATTCCTGGCGCAGAGCTCCTGAAAAGCCTGGAGTTTCCTAAGCGATAAGAGGGATACGGGTGTCTTTTGTTATGTCGATGAGTGCCTGTTTGAAGCTCTGAGGATGGGGCTGGTTGCCAGAGGGACCAACCATGTGATCGGAGGCTTGGAGCTTTCTGTCTTGGGGAGGGGATGGGGGGCTGGAGGTTGAGATCAATCACCATTGGCCAGTGGGTTAATCAGTCGCGCCTCTGTAATGGAAGCCCCCATAAAACCCCAAAAGGATGGGGTTTGGAGAGCTTCTGGGTTGGTGAGCCAGACGCATCCATGTGCCATCATGCTGGGCCCCAAACTCTACGGAGACAGAAGGTCCTTTGTTCGAGAACTTGTCTTATGCATTACTTCATCTGGCTGTTGATTTGTATCCTTTAGTATCCTTTGTAATAAACTGGTGATCTAATGAGCAAATGGGTTTCCTGAGTTCTGTGAGCAGCTCTAGCAGATTAATGGACCCCAGGAAGGGGCTGTGGAAACTCTGATTTACAGCCCGTCAGTAGGAAGCACCGGTGACCACCTGGCCTTGTGAATGGCATCTGAAGGTGGGGGGGCGTCTTGTGGGACTGAGCCCTTCACCTGTGGGGTCTGATTCTATCTCCGGGTAGGTGGTATCAGAACTGAATTGAATTTGTGGGACATCGGGTCGCTGTCCGAGGAGAACGGAGTTGATTGCTTGGTGTGTTAAAGAAAAAACACACATTGGGATTGGAGTCAGAATCGTATTTCTGATCCCCGTCTTACAGGTGAGGGAACTTAGGGTCAGAGTCGCTCGTCCGGGTGGGGGGTGAGCACTTGAGACCAGAGAGAGACCGGACTCAGGAGTGCACCTGCCTGGCTGGGAAGCAGCGCATGCGCACTTCGTTCCTGCTTCTCCTTCCTCCTGTCAGCTTCCGGGAGTGGCATCGCTGACCTGCCAGCTAGAGACTGGGCTCGTGCCTTTGCTCATTCTCTATTTTCCTCCATCCCTCTTTTCTGATTGCAGCAGAAACGCTTACTTATATCTACGAGTCAGTCTCTCCCTGCTCTGGACTGAACTGTGTCCACTCCAAAATTCATGTGTTGACGTCCTAATCGCCACACCTCAGGATGTGACTGTTTGGAGACAGGGACTTCAGAGAGGTGATAAAGTTAAAATGAAGGCATTAGTGTGGGCCTTAATTCAATATGCCTCTTGTCTTTCTAAGAAGAGGAGATCAGGACACAGGTGGACATATGGGAAGACCATGTGAGGACACGGGGAGGAGACAGCCGTCTGCAGGCCAAGGGGAGGGGCCTCAGGCGATGCTGTCCAGAACCATGGAGCCTCCAAAGAGTGGGAGGGCAGGGCAGGCAGGGGACCCTCGAGGCCTTGGGCCAACATAGGAGTTCGGAGTTTATCCCCCGTGAAATCGGGTTTTAAGTAAAGAGTGCCAGGGTCAGTTTCCACTTTAAAATCATCCCTTGGGCCCTCACATGGAGAATGGACAGGAGGGGGCACCCGTGGACCCCCCGTTGGAACACAGATTCCCAAACGTGGCTGTAGATTGCGATCCCTTAGAAAGTGTAAAATCATACTGCTGTTTGGGTGCCTCCAGTCCCATCCCAGGGATTCTGATTTAATTGGTCTGGGGTGCAGTCTGGAATTTTTTTAAAGCATCTCAGGTGATTCTAATGGGCAGCAAAATTGGAGCTCTTGTGCACCTAGAAGTTTCAAGACCTGATTCAGTGGAGAGCCGATGGCTGTGGCCATGAAGTGGGAAGTCGGGAACAGACACGTGAGATGCATTTTAGAGGCAGAAACAGCAGCTTCATAGGAACTCTGGTCAAGAGCAGCACGGGAGCAGGAGAATTACGCAGAAGTAGACCACAGACAGACTGTGGAGAAGCATGGGTATTTGGGCTGGTAGTTAAAGCCGCAGGAATAGAAGCAACCACACGGGAGAGGATGTGGATAGGGAAGGAGGAGGGCTCCATTTTAATGAAGAGGAGAGGAAAGAGACCAGTGCAGGGGGGCGAGGTGTAAGGGGTGAAGTGTGGGCCCGGGAGGTGAGCTGCTGCATCTCCATCCAAGGCGGCCTGGCCAACACCCTTGACAAGCCCTGCTCTCCCAGCCTGCACCCGGCCAGTGACATGTGTACCAGTGTAGCAGTGGGGGTGCTGGGTTTACTTTGGATTTTTATAGCAATGTTTGTAGGAATTCCCTATCGCTGTGTGAACGTTTACTACTGACGCAGTAACTTTAAACCACACACGTTCATGATCTCGGCTTCCATGGGTCAGGAGTCCATGTGCGTTTAGGGTCTCACAAAGCTGCAGTCAGGGTGACAGCTGGGGCTGGGGTCCCCTTTAAGGCGGGGTCCTGTTCCAAGTGCAGGTGTTTGTTAGCAGGATCTGGCTCTTCTCCCGCACGTCTCACGGCAGCTTGCTTCTCCAAGGCAGGAGAAGATGCAGCAAGGCTGGGCCTCCCTTTGATTCATTCTTTTCTCTCTGTGTGCCCTCCCTGACCTTTGTCCCCTCTTCCTGAGCCCAGAAAGGCTCTCCGGCCATTTCTAGGGATTCTGGAGGGAGGAGAGCATCTCTGCCGCTTTGAGTCTCTTGCCTCCGACCCGCTCTGAAAAGGGTCACCTGATTAAGCCAGGCCCACCCAGGGCAATCTCCCTTCTCATTAATTTAAAGTCAGTGGATCACAGGCTTCATTGCATCTGCAAAACCTCTTCCATTTGCCATCTCACACAATTCCCTCAGTGGTATCATAGGTGCCGCTCACACTGCAGGGGACAGGGCCACACCGGGCAAGTGCACCAGGGATGGGAGGGACCGCGTGAAATTCTGCCTACCGCAGCATTCATATCAGGCAAAATTTTAAAAATAGTGTTTCTTTTTCTTTTCTGATTGCAAACACAATATAAGTTCATAAGGTAGAATCTGGAATCCTCGGGGATTCCCAAAGAGGGAAATGAAAATCCACTCATCACATCACTTCTCCTTAATGTATGAATATCATCATAATCTAATGGGACCATAATTTAGAATTGTTAAAGTATGCCGTTAGATGCAGCGTACTTTGAGGATATGAACGTGACTCACGGCACTCCACTGTATGAAGACGGACTCGATTTCTTTACTCTTTTCCCTTTTACACTCTGGTTGCTTCTAATTTTCAGCTATGATAAATAATTTCAGTGAATTCACTCAAGCATATCTAAGTGATCGCTCAGAGCTTACTATTCACTTGAAGGTTTCAGGCAGAGATACTTAAAGTGACGGGGCCAGGTGCCAGTAAAAAAATCAATAACCTGAACGGGTTATTTGGAAAATAAAATCAGTTTTTCTTTAAGAACATTTTTCACAAGCATTTATTGAGAAAACCAAAATACTGCTAAGCACTTTGGTGTAAACCTTCACGAATATGAGGGTGGCGTTTACACCAGGCTCCCCAGACTCACATGATTACTGCTGGGTACACAGATGTGGTTATGCCACGAACAGAGTTTTGTGACAGCTTCTGGAGGGAAAGACTGAAGATCCAGGAAGGGGGAGAGAAACAGGTGGAGGTGAGTTGGGCTTGGGTGGAAGCAGGCGGGGGAGTTAGAGGGTCCAGGACTGCAGAGAAAAAAGAGACAGAGAGGGTCCCTTAGTTGGGGGCTGCAGTGGCTGAGCCTACTGCCTGGGGTGCAGGAAAGCTGCCTGCGGGTCGTGAGCTCGATAGAGTGATTTAAAACATATTGATCTCTGTGTCTTTGTGGGTTTGGGTTTAACCTTGGTGGTTGGCTTGCTGTGTATGCAGTGGTCGGTCAGAACTGCTGAGCCCCTGCCCGGGGCTGAGCTGGGCCCGCGAGAGGCGGTCTTGGAGCCATCCCAGGGCGTTCAGTTCTGGAAGCGCAGGTGGGCCTTTTCCTGTAGAGCGGAGGCTGCGGAAGGTACTGCAGCATTGCTCTCACCTTCTGAGTTCTCCAGGAGTGTCTGTGTGTGCTGGGAGCAGGAGGGGAGGTGCCGTGAGACCCGGGAGAGGGGAGGCAGGATGGGCGGGATGCCAGGGCTCCCTGCAGTGGCCGCTGGGAGACGCTGCGCAAGCTGGTCCTCAGCAGACTGTGCCTGACGAGTGACAAGTGTTTCCTCACACTCGGGCAGTACACCCGCGTTCTCTCTCCAGGTGCCACGGGAGCCACCTGTCCCTCGGCAGTTAGGCCCACGCCCTTTGCGCGTTATGTGTCTGCTGGGGGCGAACTGCTTTTCCCCTTGAAGGGGTGTGACCTGTATGTGGCCCCTGCCAAGGGCTCTCTCCTCCCCCAGAAGCTCACCTGTGGGGTAGTTAGAGCTTGGTAGAACCAATTCACAGGGCGTCAAGCTCTAGCCACCGCCTCCAAGGGAGCCGGGCTTTCTCTTTTCCCTTTTGTCATCTCAGTGAGCACTGAGCCAGGTGTGGGAAGTGTGAGTGTGTGTTTTGGGAAAAGTGAGTCACTGGTGGTCTGTTTCTGGCAAACCTCTGGGAGGTGGCTTTGCTCCTAGGACGTCTAAAATCCTTTGCTTCTCAAGTTTACAATTATGAGACTCAAAGGACCAAGCATTGGTGTAAAGCAATGATTCTCACCTGGGGTGGATTTTGCCCCCTGGGGGACATTTGCCAACGTCTGGAGACATTTCTGATTGTCAGCACCAGGAGGGTGGCGGGAGGTGTGTGTGGGTGCTCCCCATCCAGTGGGTAGAGGCCAGGGTAGTGCACAGGACAGCCCTCAGGACCAAGAATTATTCCGCCCCAAATGTCAGTAATCCCAAGGTTGAGAAACCCCTGTATAGACCAAAGTATGGCCACTATTACCAGAAAGCCCGGCTCCCAAGTTTACAAGATAGAAACCAAACTTCACATGGGAGCCATCTGCCTGAACTCTATTTAGGGAAAGAAGCATGACCTACTTTTCGCACTTCCCCTAAAGCAAGATCAGTCAAAAATTTCAAATATCCCCAATGTGTGAGAAAACAAACAACAAATGTCCAAATCTATTGTCTGGGGGTTAGAAGACTCATTTACAGAATGTGGGGACACTTGAAGCAAAGGAAAATCTGGGCTAGAATTTCCTCACCAAGAGTGTCCGTTGAGAAAGAGCGCTGAGCAGGTACAAGGAGTGCTCCCCACCCATCCTCCTCAGGTCCGCCGTGCCTCATGCCAGCAGCGCTTTCAGCCCGAGGCAGAGTGTTGCCAGGCAGGAGGCCTGGAGAGGGCCTCCCTTTGGGCCTTTTGTGCTAAATTAGTTTTGTGGACCCTTTGGGTACCAATTCCAACGGTCTTTCTTCATTATAGATGGTGCCTGTAGGATCAGTAGTGAGGGAGTGTGTCTTAAATTACCAGATCGTAAATCTAATACCGGAGACCATCTTCCCTTCCTACACCAGGAACCTATAACAAATAGCTTTTAGTGCTTTCAAAAATGCTCACACTTTAATGTGATACCTGGGGTCTAAAGAACCCCGGGGTCAGAGGATAGGGTTTTATGAGCCCTGAAACTGTTACGCAACTTTGTGTGTGGGTTCAGTTACCTAAGGAGGGAATCCACTGGTTTCATCACATTCCCTAAGGAGCCTTTATTCCAGATATTAAGAATCATTAACAGGGACTCGATCACTCATCGCATATTTATTGAGTGCCTCTTATGTGCCAGCACCACGTTCTGTACTCGAGGTGGAGAGAGAGACGGGGTGAGTCACTGATCGAAACTTAAAGAAACAGGAAGGAGTCTGAAGAATGACGGGAGGAAGAGCATTTCCTCTTCCCTTCTTAGGTTCCTCTGACTGGCCTAAGAATTAAAGTGACATGAGACAGATTAGCAGGAGAAAAAGCAAACAAAAGTCAAGTAACCTGTATACATGGGAGAGACCCAGGGAGACTGAGTAACTCGCCCAAATGGCCAAAACCCCCACCTTCAACACCATCTTCAGCTGAAGCCAAAGAAGATGTTGGGGGTAGTGGTTTGGGATGTCAGAGGGGAGGAAGGCAATTCACAGGAAGATGGAAAAGCAAGTGTTTGGTAAATCATTGTTTGCTGGGCCAGGCGGAGACAGCGGGACACAGAGTGGACTCTGGTCTTTGGGCCGTGCCGACTTCCCCCACCCCATCTGCCCATACTCGGCAGATGTCTCTGGGGATGCTCTGTTCCAGGAACAGGCCCTTTGTCTCGATTCTTTAGGCAGCTAAGGGGGAAGTGGGCGGTGGTAAAAAGAAAGGCTTCCTGAGTCTTCTGTTCCGGAAAAGTAATCAGCCTAAATTAATCCTCATGCCAAAGAGACACATTTTGGGTTGACAAATCTTGCTCCCCTACAAGAGGAAAGTATAAAATTAATCAAGGTCCATTGAAGAAAACAATCGAAAAATTTGAAGAGCCTAAAAATGGTGTGTTTTTTTTTTGCGGTACGCGGGCCTCTCACTGTTGTGGCCTCTCCCGTTGCAGAGCACAGGTTCCGGATGCGCAAGCTCAGCGGCCATGGCTCACGGGCCCAGCCTCTCCGCGGCATGTGGGATCTTCCCGGACCGGGGCACAAACCCGTGTCCCCTGCATTGGCAGGCAGACTCTCAACCACTGCACCACCAGGGAAGCCCCTAAAAATGTTTTTTGTTTGATGTTGATAGACATTTTTATTTGTACATACGCACCTTTGGACAATACTATGGCAATGGAGATGAAGCAGAGGAAAAGGTATGGTGGTGGATATTTAGATGAAGTCAGTTTTTATTTGTAGACAATAAAAATCTCTAAGATGCTGATTCTGAAAATAGAAGCTAATTGGTTCCCCCCAAAAGTGTTTAATTTAAAAAATTTAACAAGTAAGTGGGTTGATCATCTGTGTTCCCTACAGCTTATAATTTAAGTGGTTTTGGAACGATGTTGAAATAAAAGCTTGCTTTCACGTAGACAGAGGTAAACCGACGTGTCTGCCACACCCGTGAATTACCATGAGGGCTGCCGCTCCGGTTTTCTTCACCGTAAACCCTTACTTTTTTCTTCTTCACGTTACAGTTGCACAGTCTGCTTCCTAACCCAGCCCTGACCCTGACATTGGGCATGGAGGGAGTGGAGGTGGGTGATGTCGGGGTCGGGGGGTGTCCCTTGCAGCCATCAATGGGAGTGGCATGGAACCCCGGGCTGCACTCTGCAGGACTGGCCCCAAAGATTCAGCCTGTAACAAAGACAGACTTCACTAGCAAGTCCCCCATGCCAGTTTGGACTTTTACATGAGAGAGAAGTGAATTTCTAGCGTGTTAAGCCACATTTGGGGCCGTTTTTTTTGCATCCAGACAAACTTAGTTAACAAATACAGTAATTTAGGTATGTTCTTACTGACTTTCCTCTGATGTTTGCCTCCGTCATTTTTATGGTAGACGGGGTACAAACCCACTCAGTGAAAGAGGAGGGAGATTCTTACCATAAAGAGGCATCTGGGCAACAGGTGGAAGAGTTTACGTAGCACCCTCCCCACGTGGGGCTGAGAGCACCTAAGGCTGGACTCTGATGGTTCAGAGCGACTCCCCTGCCTCACAGGCCACATGGTGCCCAGGCGTGCTTCCCCGCTCCGTTCTGCCCACTGGACCAGAGCCGGACACTCATCTGATCCAGAGCCCTTTGATTTTTGTCACTGGAAGGGCAGGAAGGAGGGAGAGATGACAGCAGTGAGTGAACAGGGGCCTTATTCGTATCCTAGGGCGCAGTAACCAAGTACCAGAGACGACAGAAATTTCGCGTCTCACAGTCTGGAGGCCGGAAGTCTGAAATCAAGGTGTTGGCAGGGCCAGGCTCCCTCTGAAGGGCTGGGAAGGAGCTGTTCCAGCCCTCTCTCCTGGCTTCTGGAAGTTTCTCGGTTTGTGGCAGTGTCATTCCAATCTTCACGTGGCGTTCTCCCTGTGTGGACGGAGTGCCACCGTCTGCATGCCTCTGTGTCCAAATTTCCACTCTTGGCACTTCCCTGGAGGTCCAGTGGTTAGGACTCGGTGCTTCCACTGCTGGGGCCCGGGTTAGATCCCTGGTTGGGGAACTAAGATTCCGCAAGCCGCTCAGCGCGGCCAAACAAAAACAAAACCAAACAAAAACGAAAACGTATTTCCACTCTTATAAGGACCCCAGTTGTATCGGATTAGGGCCCACCCTAATGACCTCATCTCAACTAATTACATCTATGATGACCCTATTTCCAAATAAGGTCACATCCTGAAGTACCGGGGGTTAGGAATTCAACATGTGAATTCGAAAGGGGACTCAATTCAACCCATAAAAAGGGATAAGAGCTGACAGAATATTTAAGCCAAATTATTCCATCCCACCACCAGCAGGAGAGGGAACCAAAGTACCTCAGAGAACCCGGGGATCACGAGTGGGGCAGCATCCTGAGAGGGGGCAATGGGCTCCACCGTGAAGCCTTGATCTCCCTGACGCTCCCCCCACTGGCCAGGGCTGCAGATCCAGGACCCTGAAGATAGGTGTCCCAGGTGTCTGGTCTCTGTCCCTGCGTCCCAGATGCCCTTCCATCCTGCCTGGGAGCCGGGGACAAAAACAACTACCTGCTCTGTCTGGAGGCCAACACCAGAGGTGTTGTATGTGAGGAAATACAATTTAACCTTCTCATTGATAAAAAATAACGCATTTTCATTATAACTAAGTTAGAAATGACACAGAAGTTGAAAGAGCGTTAGGAAAATAGCTCCTAATTCCGAGACTCCGACAACCCCTGTCAAATTTTGGCTTACGTTTCATGCGTTCTTATCTTCTTTTTCTGTGCATATTTTGCAGAGTCTGGACCGTGATCTCTATCTAACTGTATGCTTTGATCTTTCATATAACATAATATGATATTTCCTCTGTTATTACAAATTATGCTTGAACATTCTTTCAATAGCTGAACAAAACTGGAGATGACCAAGTAATAATAATAATACAGAGAAGCTGATATTTTCTGCATTCCACTGTTCCAAGCAATTTATATACATTTTTCTATGTAATTCCAGTAACAGCCCAACAAGGTAGAAGTTTATTCTCATCATGTAAATTGATAAGAAAACTGAGGTGCAGAGTTTTAGCAATTTGTCTAAATTACACAATTTTTAAACAGCCAAAGAGGGATTCATAGACAAGTTTGTTTGACTCTGCTTTCCATGCTTCTAATTGCTGCCTAATTTCTTTATTCTTAGATGTGGGTTTGCTTCCAAATTTTTACTGTTATAAATACTGCAATGTACATCTTTGGACAGAACATTTTCTTCCCCTGGATAAATTCACAGAACTGGAATTACTAGAACTAAGATTTGAACATTAAAAAAAAGGGTTTTTTTGTTACATTATCGCCAGTTTGCTTTCCAAAAAGGCTGTGCTGTCTTGTATTCCCTCCAGCACTGTTCTTGTTTCCCTATACACAGCACCGGACAGGCGGACTCTCTAAACATCCCCGCTATTTATGACAGCTGAAAATGGATTGTTTGTGCTTTGTATTTGCCTTTATTTAATTATTAGTAAAGTCACACATTTTTCACATGTTTTAAGCCATTTGTATTTTCTACTAATAATTTGGACTGCTTTATCCAGTAAGGTCTTAGTATTAAATTGAATCATGTGTAATTAACATTTTTTAAACATCTTTATTGGAGTATAATTGCTTTACAATGGTGTGTTAGTTTCTGCTTTATAACAGTGAATTAGCTATACATATACATATATCCCCATATCTCCTCCCTCTTGCGTCTTAATTAACATTTTTGTAGGTCAAAAAATTGTTGACTGTCAGCTCAACCAAATATTTTTGAATGCATTAAGAATATTAATCTTTAGATATATAGGCTTTAAATATTTTTATGTTTTTATTTACTTATTTTATTTATTTTTTACCGTCTTGGGTCTTTGTTGCAGTGTGCGGGCTTCTCATTGCAGTGGCTTCTCTTGTTGCAGAACAGCGTCTAGGCGCGCAGGCTTCAGTAGTTGTAGCTCACAGGCTCAGTAGTTACGGCTTGCGGGTTCTAGAGCACAGGCTCAGTACTTGCAGTGCACGGGCTTAGTTGCTCTGCGGCGTGTGGGATCTTCCCGGACCAGGGATCGAACCCGTGTCCCCTGACTTGGTAGGCGGATTCTTAAACACTGAGCCACCAGGGAAGCCCTTTGTTTATGTTTTGATAGAGATGTTTTGATTTCCAAAATGAGCATCTAAATAATCTGGAAAGGATTTGCGTAATAACAAAGGATTTGTGTAATAACAAAGATGGCACGCTCATGATTTCCATGGACTAATTTTTCTTTTAATTTCGTGCTTTCACACTTTGTCCTTTCTGCACTTCCTACTCTGCCCCATACCCTCAGGTCTGAGTCCAGAAAGATGTATCTTTATGAAGTAGATCAAGGCTTGGCATCAACTTTGGAGACAGAATAGGAAATGTCATTGAAAGGATTACAGGTGTCAGTAAAACAAGTAAAAATTACACATCTTTATTATGGCTGATACTTTCTTAGAGTAAAACAATTAAAACTAGCCTGAAAGCATTTGGGGGCATAGCTTTTACTGCAGCAATGCAAGGCTCTTTAAAGAAAGAGTGACCATGGCTTACGTGAAAGGACACACCTGGTGTGCGTGACAATCTAGAACAGGCTGCATCTCATTTTTAGCCAAAATGAAGATAAAGCCAGACCATCTGCCTTGGCAGGAATTTGACGTCTTCTCTTTCCTGTAGGTAGACAGGAGCCACTGAAATTGAGCTCAGACGCGCATTTTAAACATCTAAAAGGAAGAGAGAAAAGGTACAGTGACAAGCTCAAGTCTCTTGTCAAACGTAAGCTCATGGTCAGAGGAACAGCCGTGGGTGTTTCAGAGGTCGCTGATAAACTCTGCCTTTTAGCATCTGATGCTCAAGACCCTCACTTGTAGAAACTGTTGCTTGTGTACCCCATTCCGCTTCCTTGAGCCTCTGGTTAAAATGATTCACATCGACTCTCCCTTGGCCTTAAGTACTTTTTATGTCGAGAGCAGATTATCTTCCATGAAGATGGGAAGCAAATCTTGGCTCTTTCCATGTCCAAGCCTTTGATTCACCCAACAGATCCTGCTTCTCTCCTCAAGTCTAAATGGGACTGCATTTTATGTTCATGGCGTGGCTCCCAGGAAGGGGACTGAAGACATTACAGGGGAGGCGTTTGCAGATATAATGACCCTGACGTGCCTGCCAAGAGGCTGAGTGCCCAGTTGGTTTCCCCAGGGAGGACACAGCTCCTGCCGCCCGGCTTGTGCTTGTCTGATGCTGGCCAGGCTGGGGGCACAGCTGGTGGAGAGAATAGTTCTCCTCGGGGCCAAGCTAGCTGACCCTGCCATGAAGCAGACCTGCAAGTTCAGTCCTCCCGGCCCCGGGCTCCAACCAGGGGGAAAGAGCTCAGTTGCTGCCGGACCCTGCACCCCGGGCCCTGCCCGAGCTGGACCGAGTTTTGCGGAGATGCCCTCCGTGCGTACACGTCCCAGGTGCTCCCTGGAGACAGCCATCTAAACACTCCCGCACTTTCCCAGGGCCTGAGATGGGATCCCACAGTCTGGTTATTATTGTCCGTTGTTGGGCAGGTGAAGGCCCCACCCCATTTCTGCATTTCCTCTCTGCCCTGTTGGGGTGCAGATCCTACTGGGGTGAGATCCTAAGAGCTGCGGTTTCAGTTAAGGTGGGCTTGTTGCAGGCACTTTGAATATAATAATCATACTCACACAAGAACATTGAGATTTTTTTTAAAGAGGAAAGAAGAACAGCACAGAAAGAGAAAGAAGCTGGTAACAGCTTGAAATGAATGTGGGGAAATGTAATTATACTTTCAAAAAGATAACTCTGTCTCCTGTTTGTTTTCTATCAAGATTTATATACTCATATCCTAGCCCCCTCCCCTGGGGTCTAAAGCTCTCCCTTGGAAGCACGTCCATGGTGACTAGAGACTGTCCATGGAGCTGTGGCAGGAAACTTTTCTTAAATCAAGGGCATGGGTGCATCTGTCCTGCCTGTGGGCCTGGAACCCAAAGATGCAGGATGTGTACCATCCCTCCTAAGTTCTCCCAGCGTCTCCCTAACTGGCTCCCCGGTGGCCACTCCCTCTCTGTCCAAACCCGTCCTGCACGCTGCCTTACGTGGATCCTCCTGGGCCTAACCAGCCATAAGCCGCTTCCCTGGAGAAGAACATGTGATGGCTTCGTGGTCCCCAGGGCACTGGGAGCAAAGAGCAGTGGCTTCTCCTGGGCTCTGGAGATGCCTAGTCTGACTCACATACTGTCCGGTGCCCCATCAAACCCACCAGTCTGCCCTGAGGCCCACGACACTTCATACGCCCCTGGCCCAGGTCAGACCACCTCTCATGAGCTTCCTGACCATCTGACCGTCGTCTTCCCAGCCCCGCTCACAATCCCAATTCTGGTTCAGTGTCTGTGAGGGTCAAGGCTGAGCTGCCTTCCTCGCTGGCTTCCTGCAGTACCTGGTGAACGGGTGCTCCATGAATGTTTGCCAGCTGAAGGAATGACATCTTAGCAGCAGGGCCAGCCCTGGCATTTAACACTCCGCGGCCATTCCCTGCTGTTCACTCCCCCGCGGTCAGCTCTGTCCACTCCGAGGCACCTATTCTCCCCACCGGCGATGCCCCGCCCTCTTCCCACATCCTACTCACCTCTCCCGGCCCCGCCCATCTCTTTACCCCCGTGCAGGGCCACCCTGGCCCCTAAGCCGTCCGACTGATGTGAGTTCTCCCACTCCCAAGTTCCCGGGGCGCTCCCTGCACCACGGACACGGCCTTGCCTGGCGTGAGACCTGGATTGTCCCCGTGTTCGCCCCTGGACCCCGTATCACATGTGTGCCCGCCTCCCCCACTCCTCGGAGTCCTGAGCAGAACTGAGTCAGACCAGCTGTTTGATAAACGTCTGCCTAAATGATTGCGACTGGGCATCTTCCCTGCTTCTCTCCAAGGATCCACAGCCACAGCCCATCCATCACTCAAGGTTGACTCAGCCCGGCTTCCTCTGCGGTGGCCTCGTGGGTGACGCCCCACACTGATCTCCCGCTGGATCATAACCCCTGTGGGGGACACTTTTGAGCTCCACTCCCAGTATGTATGTATATCCGTTACTTGTAGACTTCATGTATGTCCTGTTGTGGCTTGACTCTCTGGACCACCAGTGCCCTCCCACGGGACCTGCACCCCACCTGGAGACAGAACTCTGGAGCACAGCCCACCTGGAGTTGCCATGTCCTCACGCACTTGGACACAGAGAACACAAGGCCCCACCGTCTGTGCCTGGGTACAAGCCGCCCTCCCACCAGGGCCTCCAGGGCGAGTCACAGGAGTTTCATGCACACCTTCCTCAGTGTGGGGGTACAGGAGAGCTTTGAGACCAGGCTACTCACCACTGGGAGACCCAGCACAGAGAGACCCACCTATTTGAAAGAAAGCCCACTGTGCCTGGCCCGAAGGAGGAACTTAATGCATGTTGACATATAATAAAAATAACCAAGATCCTTGATGGCAAGTGTCATACTCCAGTGTCTTCAAACATTGGCTTGTGAGCCTTGTAAAAGAATTTTTTTGACAAACCCACAGCCAACATCGTTCTCAATGGTGAAAAACTGAAACCGTTTCCTCTAAGATCAGAAACAAGACAAGGTTGTCCACTCTCACCACTATTATTCAACATAGTTTTGGATGTTTTAGCCACAGCAATTAGAGAAGAAAAAGAAATAAAAGGAATCCAAATCAAAAAAGAAGAAGTAAAGCTGTCACTGTTTGCAGGTGACATGATACTATACACAGAGAATCCTAAAGATCCTACCAGAAAACTACTAGAGCTAATCAGTGAATTTGGTAAAGTAGCAGGATACAAAATTAATGCACAGACATCTCTTGCATTCCTATATACTAATGACAAAAAATCTGAAAGAGAAATTAAGGAAACACTCCCATTTACCATTGCAACAAAAAGAACAAAATACTTAGGAATAAACCTACTTAAGTAGACAAAAGACGTGTATGCAGAAAACTATAAGACACTGATGAAAGAAATTAAAGATGATACAAACAGATGGAGAGATATACCATGTTCTTGGATTGGAAGAATCAACATTGTGAAAATGACTCTACTACCCAAAGCAATCTACAGATTCAATGCAATCCCTATCAAACTACCAATGGCATTTTTCACAGAACTAGAACAAAAAATTCACAATTTGTATGGAAACACAAAAGATCCCAAATAGCCAAAGCAATCTTGAGAAAGAAAAGACAGCCTCTTCAATAAGTGGTGCTGGGAAAACTGGACAGCTACATGTAAAAGAATGAAATTAGAACACTCCCTAACACCATACATAAAAATAAACTCAAAATGGATTAAAGACCTAAATGTAAGGCCAGACACTATCAAACTCTTAGGGGAAAAACATAGGCAGAACAGTCTATGACATAAATCACATCAAGATCCTTTTTGACCCACCGCCTAGAGAAATGGAAATAAAAACAAAAACAAACAAATGGGACCTAATGAAACTTAAAAGCTTTTTCACAGCAAAGGAAACCATAGACAAGACGAAAAGACAACCCTCAGAATGGGAGAAAACATTTGCAGTGAAGCAACTGACAAAGGATTAATCTCCGAAATTTACAAGCAGCTCATGCAGCTCAATATCAAAAAAAACAAACAACCCAATCCAAAAATGGGCAGAAGACCTAAAGAGACATTTCTCCAAAGAAGATATACAGATTGCCAACAAACACATGAAAGAATGCTCAACATCACTAATCATTAGAGAAATGCAAATAAAAACTACAATGAGGTATCACCTCACACCAGTCAGAATGGCCATTAACAAAAAATCTACAAACAATAAATGCTAGAGAGGGTGTGGAGAAGAGGGAACCCTCTTGCACTGTTAGTGGGAATGTAAATTGATACAGCTACTATGGAGAACAGTATGGAGTTTCCTTAAAAAACTAAAAATAGAACTACCATACGACCCAGCAATCCCACTACTGGGCCTATACCCTGAGAAAACCAGAATTCAAAAAGAGTCATGTACCACAATGTTCATTGCAGCTCTATTTACAATAGCCAGGACATGGAAGCAGTCTAAGTGTCCATCAACAGATGAACGGATAAAGAAGGTGTGGTACATATATACAATGGAATATTACTCAGCCATAAAAATAAACAAAATTGAGTTATTTATAGTGAGGTGGATGGACCTAGAGTCTGTCATACAGAGTGAAGTAAGTCAGAAGGAGAAAAACAAATACCATATGCTAACACATATATATGGAATCTAAAAAAAAATGGTTCTGAAGAACTTAGGGGCAGGCCAGGAATAAAGATGCAGACGTAGAGAATGGACTTGAGGACATGGGGAGGGGGAAGGGTAAGCTGGGACGAAGTGAGAGAGTGGCGTGGACATATATCCACTACCAAATGTAAAATAGCTAGCTAGTGGGAAGCAGCCGCATAGCACAGGGAGATCAGCTCGGTGCTTTGTGACCACCTAGAGGGGTGGGATAGGGAGAGTGGGAGGGAGATGCAAGAGGGAAGAGATATGGGAACATATGTATAACTGATTCACTTTGTTATAAAGCAGAAACTAACACACCACTGTAAAGCAATTATACTCCAATAAAGATGTTAAAAAAAAAAGAATTTTGAAAATCTAGGTACTCATCCACCTGTTTTTAAGTTGGCATCTAAAATTTTTCATCCTATGTTTAAATGTTTATTTCTTATTAATAGGAGATAGGAAGTATTAAATATTTTATGTGGTGAAAGAAGATCAGGATTGATGATAATCTGAGTAAATATTTCATATTATTGGATAAAACAAATTTTCATTACTTTATTGAACACAGCATGCCCTATCTGAGCAATATCAGGTGAAATTTTTGTTTGTGTGTTGATGTATTGTATTTTGGAAAATCTGATAGTCATGCAAAAGTCACATTTTAATGGATAAACATCACAAGCTTGTGCTGCTTTGGATCCTCTGAATTATGAGCCCCCGTGGGCCAGCATGCCCTTCTTCTTGCAGAAATACGTACCAGACAGGGAAGGACAGAAAGTCTTGTGAGCTTCAGGGCCTCGGTTTATCATTAACTTGAACTTATCTTGTTGTTTCATGTGCCCTCCTGCAGCAAAGAGCCAAAACAAGATTGGGGTGAATGAGGGATATGGCTTTCTTCCGTAAAGTGAGAAAAGGTGTATTCTGAACATAGGCTCAATTCAAGCTGATCAGGATTAGCAAAGAATACCTATAGGCATCGATGCCCTTATGAGAATCACCTGGAAAGTCCTCAAGTCATCCAGGAAGTGTGCACCCAGGTGCAGGAATGCTGGCCTACCCTTGGCTTGGCAATGATCTAGAGTAGAACAATGGACGGTGGCCGGCCCGGGCTGGGGAGTTCCCTCCTCCTCCTGGCTCTGTGGAGAGGACGGACCTCACCTCGACCAGCCAGGACAAAACTGAGAAAATTGTTAGATATTAAATATCAAGCATTAGAAACCAAAGTAGAAACTGAAGGGTAGCTAAGCCCAGGGCACACAGTACCCTGTGAACTCTGAAACGAGTGAAGGGCCTGGGGCAGGCCCAGGTGGGGCAGGGGCAGCAGGGGTCAAAAGGCAGGGCACAGGGGCTGGACCAGATCTGTGGTCAGTCGAGACCATTTCAAGGGCCCTGTGGTTCTTTTCGTCAGCCCTTCATGGGGAAACCCAGGGGCCCCTGGGTCCCCAACTTGTAGCCTCGTCTTACAAGAGAATTGTTTAACCCTTGTTGTATGAAGTGCTGCAAATATAGTCCGGCCTCAACCTTTGTAGACCTGGCACCTCCTGAGGCCCCCAGGCTCGTGCTCTAGTCCCCAGGTCCTGTTTTGCTTAGACAAATCAGACCCTGATGGGCTTTTGTGTCTCAGCTGCCCCCTCCACCTAGGGTACCCTCCCTACTAGTTCTACAGTCTTTGCCTTGGAACCTGCTTGTTCCAGCATGTTCACCCCGCCTCACCCCTTAGAGCAGGATTTCTCCAAGTGGGATCCGCTGCTGTGTCAGCATTATCTGGGATTTTTGTGGGAAAAAGACAGTAGATTCCTAGGACAAACCTGGAGACACTGGTTTGGTAGATCTGGATTCAGAATCCATAACATTAGAGCCCCTGGTGCAGGAACCTGCATTTTTATAAGCTGCCCGGGTGCTCGGAAGGGTTCTCGACCTTGGGATCCAGCAGTGCCGTGCTCTGAATGCTTGTTGCCCCCAGTATTCATGGGCTGAAATCCTAATCCCCAAGGTGATGGTATCGGGAGGTGGGGCTTTGGGGGGTGACTGGGCCATGAGGGTGGAGCCCTCGTGATGGGGTTAGTGCCCTACTCAAAGAGCCTTCTGCCAGTGAGGACACGGGGATAAGACGGCTCTCCGTGACTGAGAAAGCAGGCTCTCAGCAGACACTGAATCTGCAGGTGTCTTGAGCTTGGACTTCCAGCCTCCAGAGCTGCGAGAAATACATTTCTGTTGTTATAAGCTGCCCAGTCTGCGGTGCCCTGTCATAGCAGCCTGGATGCACTGAGACAAGCGGGTGTAGTCAGGGACTTCCGCGCTGCCCCTGGGCTCCCTTCACACCTCTGCTGCAGCCCTCCCGTGTCAGACTGTGATTTATCCATGCACCTGCTTGTCCCACTAGTCTCTGAATTCTCCAGAAGAGAAGCGCTCTTCATCTCTGCAGACTCCACACCAGGCACAGTGCCGGCTACGTAGTGGTCCTTAGTCGCTGTTTGTTCAGTGGTCAGGGTGCCCCTCGTGAAGGGTACAGCAGAGAGGAGGGGCTCATTCTCAGTGTCCCCCCCCACCTCCGGGGTGTCAGTGAGCATAATGCTCCCGAGCTTGAAGAGAACCACCTGCTGGGGTCTGGGATTAAGCTCACTGGCTGTGCAGGATGCAAAGGGCAGACCGGGGCAGCACGTGGTGGTGAAGCATCTTGCAGCGTGGAGCTCACCTCTGTGTCTAGGGGCCTCTGCCAGCTGGGCAGCGCTGTTGAGGGCGGTGGTGACGTCTGCTCGGGTGGTGACATGCGGTGAGGGGGAGACCTGGCCCACCTCCCGGAGTACAAATACCACAGTGAAATGAGCGCTCGCTCAGTCTAGATGGAGTCTCCTGGAGTTGCCTGTGAGTGTGTGCAGTTTACTGGATTCCTTGAGGGGCCAGAGTCGTAAAGTACTACCTCACTCCCGTCTCCCCTTTACTCCTCAGTAGTTTTGGAAGGCGACAATGGACCTGGCTGAGAAGCTGCATTTCCCAGTCCCCCTGTGGCTGGGAACGTTTAAGGAGATTTCAGCAGGAGTTGTGGCGTCCGCCCCCTGCTCTTCCCCTTGCAGCCTGGGACACCCTCTGCAGCAGCAGCCGTTCTCCACCGCGGACGGATGCCGCGAGCACGGCGCACAAAACTAGAAGTCGGCAGGGTCACTGGTGACGTCGTGGAACCACACTGTAGCCATAGAGGCTGACCTTTAGACTGCTTTTATGTGGGAGACAAAACAAACAAGCACACAAAACACTGTATTGTTAAACCGCTGATATACAGGTTTTCTGTCTAACCCTCGCATCCACGCTGCTGGGACCATTTGCCTTGTGGGCTGATTGCCCAACATACATTTCTTATTTGCTGCTCACATGGCCCCTTAGAGATGCAGGACTCACCCTCCACTCCACCTCTAGCTGCTGCCAGTCCACTGGGCCACAGGCTCGCTGTCAATCTTTTAAGTTCCTTGAAAAGCAAGCATCTGGGTTCACCAGCCACTTGTGACATCAGCCAGATGGGTCTTCAGGCGCTTCCCTGAACTCTCAGGGGTGGCTTCATGGACTTTTAATTTGGACCCAGAGGAAACACAGCTGGGAGCCTATTACTCCTGAGACTTTCTTCCTCAGAGACAGTCACCTCTGGCTTTGAGGGGTTTTTTTTGTTTGTTTGTTTGTTTTTAAAGGAGATGTTGGGGTAGGAGTTTATTTATTTATTTATTTTTGCTGTGTTGGGTCTTCGTTTCTGTGCGAGGGCTTTCTCTAGTTGCGACGAGCGGGGGCCACTCACTATTGCGGCCTCTCCCGTTGCGGAGCACAGGCTCCAGACGCGCAGGCTCAGTAGCTGTGGCTCACGGGGCCAGTTGCTCCGCGGCATGTGGGATCCTCCCAGACCAGGGCTCGAACCCGTGTCCCCTGCATCGGCAGGCGGACTCTCAACCACTGCGCCACCAGGGAAGCCCTTGACTTTGAGTTTTAATTGCATATGTTTAAATCTTCCAGTTTGCAGTTGACACAAAGCTTTCTTGGGGAGTGCATGCCAGACTCATGAGGGAAAAGTAGGAAAGCTTCATAATTCTCTCGGAGGAAGAAGAAGGATGTGCACAAAAATATATAACTTGGGGGAGGGGCTTCAAGGTACAAGGACTTCAAGTTTTCTGATACAAAGGAGCTTTTCCAGATGAGTCCAGAGATCATCGCCTTGAAAGAAGATCTAGATAAAGCTGTAAGCATCATTCTGGCCCCAACGAAACGAAGGTACATCCCCAGGTCTGGTCCAGAATATTGTGTATAACCGTAATCTAGCTGAGGGAAGTCCAAAGAATCCACACACTGTGATCAAAACGGTAGACAAAGAAGTCTGAGTGAGCGAGTGTACCCACATGGACTCTGGGAGTCAAAGAGAACTGGGCCAGAGCCCTCTGTCGCCGTGCACTATGAAACGAGGGCACGATGTCCATCCGGCGAGGTTGTTCCGAGGATGACATGAAGCCTCGCTGCAGCGAGCACAGGGCCGAGGTGTGGGGTTGGCGAGCCCAGTGGTGGTCAGTACACGCTGTGCCATCCTGGAGACGGTGGTCTGAATCCAGCCTCCTTTACTTACTGGCTGTGTGGCCTTGGACAGATCAGCTAACCTTTCTAAGCCTCGATTTTCTGATTTGCAGAATGGGGGTAAGAACGTATCTTACTGAGGACTCTTGTGAGAATATATGACATCATGCGTGTCCAGCAAGCACTTAGCAAAATGCCTAAAATAGAGCAAGACCTCAGTAAACAGTGCTGCCACGCGGCAGCCTCTCCCTCCTCCTCTCCCTCTCCTTCTCTTTCTCCTCCTCCTCAGTTACAGGAAGGAGCAGAATCTTTTCTTCTTCACAGCAGAGAATGCTTTGTTAACACGCTCCTTGGACTTCTGCGACCTCGAATGTTTTTCCAACTGCATCCCACGGTCCGCTAATGGTTAGGTGAGGCCCTGTGACTAGTTATGGCCTCTGAGCTGTCGGCAGAAGTGACATGTATCATCCCAGTCAGAGTGATCACTAACTCGCCACGTGGTTGCTTCCCCTGCCCTGGCAGCTCCTGGAGCTGCCCGCTGAGATGGTCGCAAAGCACCGGCAGCTCCCATTAGCTCGGGTTCCTGAGTGGCTGCTTGGACCCACGCTGGCCGTGCTCGGCTGCTGGGCTTTGAGGCTGATTTGTCACAATAGCACAGCCTACCTTATCCTGATTGCTAGAAATACTGCGCCAGCTGTTGCCGCGAGGCACGTGAGAAAGTATCGCAAGGTCAAATAGGCTTAGAAAGTGCTAGGCAGCAAATCGAGTTTATTCTGGACGTCGTAGCCCTTTCACTATGTTCATGTCCCTTATGAAGCTCCAAGGCTTTCCAGAATAACTTGACAAGGGACCTTTTTTTTAAAAAAAAAAAAAAGCATGCTTTAAAGGTCTAGTGTTCTACAAAACACACTTTGGAAAAGGCTGACCTTGCCGGTGCGTTTGGTTTGTTGGCTGTTTCCTCCTGACACGCCCACCCTTGTTCCACTATCGCCAGGTGAATCTGAACAGTATATTCCTCACATTCCCTCCTTAACCCATCTCTGCGGAGGCTGCCACCACCTTCATTCTTCTTCCCTTTGAATCCCAAATTGTCGAGCCCTGCTGAAGAAAGTGGAGAGCCGGACACGGCCTGAACGCCGAGCACGGTTCTGGTGCCAAGGTGAGCTTTCAGAATCTGTAGTCTTTCACTTCATTCCCTGCCAACTCCCTGCCAGCCTCCTTCCACGGCTGTTCTTGTTTTCACTTTCCTGGTCCTTCCAGCTTCCCCTCACCCCCTTCTCTCGGCAGAAGAACCCATCGCCCACTTTATGGAAAGGACAGGAAGGGCCAGGCCACCCACTCCTGACCTATTCTCCCCTCTTCTTGTATCATGTGGATCATTACCATACTGTCGTACTTTAAAAAAAGGTTTGCTTATTAATGTTTCTATATCTGCTTCATATGCATGCCTTTTGTAATGGTGCTAGGGAATAAGATGTTTCAAAAACAGCGCAAGTCCAATCTCAGACTTTTTCCCCTGCCCTCTACCTTAGGAAACCACTGGAAGCTGGTATGTATTTTTCCCATGCATGATTTTGTATTTTTATTTCATATGCATTACTTCATAAATATACAGTGTTTTCTGTGTTTTAAAACTTTTCAAAAATGGCATTGCGCTGTATGTATCCTTTTGCAGCTTGCTCTGTGGCTCAGTATTAGGTCTGATATTTTGGTTTATTGAAACTGGTAGATGCAGTTAATATATGTTAACTGCTGTTAACATCAATTATCAACACTCAATCAATTATTACATCTATAGCCTCTTTATCTATCCTCCTATAAATCAAAAGTTTATCTTTTATTCTTACGTATATTTCCTTCTCTTCATTTCTTCTTGTGCTCACTTCATCAAGTTGGCCAAAATTTAAAAGTCCAATAGCACTAAGTATGGTAAGAATATGGAGAAATGTAGTCTCTGTGAGTGTAATTCTGTACACCTGCTTGGGAGATCAATTTAGTGACACCTGGCACTGGCAACAATGAAAGGTCCATTTTGTACTTTGCTTAAGAAACTTTCAGAACCTCTTTCATTTGGCTCTACTTTATAAATTTCTGTGGCAAGTAAGTAGCTTCTTATTCTAGTCATCTCAAAAACTGAAAACTGCTCTGCAACTTTTATACTTTTCAGGGAACAGAGATTCCAAAGGGCTGCGAAAGACCATTTAAAGTGTTTAAAATTTTTTGAGTAAGTTTATTGTAAATTCAGGTGTATCTGAAAATGTTAATAGAAAGTAAGGTTACCGATCTTTCATTACATCCTACACTAGTGATGCTTTACGACCTTGCCCAGTTATTTAAAACATACTTTATCACGTTAGTTCCCAGCCTCCTCACCCCAGCTCTAAATGTCTAACCTCTTCAACCTGCACCTTCTCTTTGCTCTGATAGGGTCGCCTCTCTCTCCCTCTGACACTCAATGTACCCCTCGTTTGCGTACGAAACAACAACGACAAAAACAAAACCTAGCGATTCTCCACCCTGGCTGCTGATTAGAAAACCACCTAGGGAGCTTTCAAAAACACCAGTCCCTGGGATTCACACCCAGAGATCCTGATTACGTTGGATTTAGAGCCACTGTATTACGCAATTCAACTTACCAACATAGAGGTTCACGCAAGAGCATTCACTTATGGGAAACACATCTGCATGTAATGCACGTTTCTGTCTTCTTTATCTTTCACCTGTTTTGGAGTCTGTCACGTGGTTTTCACGTGAACCACCCCTGCTCTAGTTCCCACTGACTAATGGTGTGAATTTGGAGAAATTTCTTCATCTCAGTGTCCTATCTTCCCCCCATCAGTAAAACAGAGGTAATAATCACAACGTACTTTTCAGGGCTATTGCGAGCATCAGATTAAATTATACATGCAAGTAAAATGGAAAGCAATTTACAAATGTTAATTATTATGAGTCTCCCGCTCAACATTACCATATGTTGTTTGAATTATGTTGTTTGAATTGCAGCTTCTGTACATGTTGAATGGTGCTAATTTCCTGTTTATTTTTTGTGTGTATCCTTAAAACCTAAACCTCAATTCAATTAAGACTTTTTTGGTGGGAGAGAAGCAATCTATAATTCTTTAGAATAGTTTATGTTCTTCATTTCCAAAGACAAAGTGAGAGGCAAAAAACATTAAATTGGGGCTTCCCTGGTGGCGCAGTGGTTGAGAGTCCACCTGCCAATGCAGGGGACACGGGTTTGTGCCCCGGTCCGGGAAGATCCCACACGCTGCGGAGCGGCTGGGCCCGTGAGCCATGGCCGCTGAGCCTGCGCGTCCGGAGCCTGTGCTCCGCAACGGGAGAGGCCACAACAGTGAGAGGCCCGTGTAACACACAAAAAAACCCAAAACAACAACAACAACAAAAAAACATTGAATTGAATGTATTAGCAGAAACATAGTTTATAATTTACAAAATTTTCTGTTGCAGTAAATACTAGCACTGGCTAGGATATTTTGGACGCACACATATATGTATGTATGCATATATGTGTACATATATACACACAGGTGTATATAGAACATACGGCAGAAACATATCTTTGGATATGTTGACCGGTGGCCTTTCCCTCTCCGCATTTCTCCTTTCCCTTTCTACCACTTTCAATCAGATAACTAGGCTCATTGAAACTTGGTTAATCACCTGAGGGGAGGGTTGTGTCAGGGTCAAGAGCAGAAATCACTTATGAGTCTTTTTTGCTTTAGTTTCTAAAAGTCTTAAGCCCAGAGCAGGTGAACAGATTTGGGGCACAGACAAAAAGTCCTGCCAGAAACCATGGAGAACACAGAATTTTCCCATCCCCCGTCAAGAAAAAGATTTACCAGGGCTTAGGAGAGAAGTGAATAGGAAAATTGACCAGGGAGGTGGCAAGACCCCAGAGGAAGAGGCTGGGAGGGGCATTTAGGGAGCTGGGCGACCTTGAGAAGATTTTCAGTCATGGTGGTGTCCCCACCATGACTCAGAAAGGTAGAGAGCATCTGGACCCGAGGGTGGTGGACGATCTCAATAGCAACTTGTGGGGGCAGATGGCAAAGGAGGGGATTTTTCTGCAGCCCCCCATGCCTTGCCACTGAATAGGGTCCTACAACCTTGCTCTGGCCACTGTAGTGAAGGCAGAAGCTCGTGAAGGCTGAGGCTAACATGTCTTCATAGCTTCTGAGCCAAATAGAAATTAAACTGTTTAAGAAGTTAAAGAAAGTTGTATTTCTTGGACATTTGGAAATGGGGGCTGTCACTCATAACCTCCACGTACATGCTATGCATATGTGCTTACAGCTATTTATATTTTATATTTATATTTACACATAACACAATTCAGGGTGTTCTGCCAGAAATGATGTTTGTATTTTTCTCTCTTCTCTAGAAGGGAAAATGCCCACAAATCACCTTGGAATCCCTGGTCATAGCTTCACCATTGGGAAGATGCGTTAGCATTGCTGTGGCGTCCCAGTGCCAGGAAAAGCCCACCTTGAGATATCTCAGCAAGGTGACAGCCCTGTAGTAAAGACAGCATATATCACATCTTAAAGAAATGCAGAGGTCAACCACATAAATATTACTAAGGGACAATATTATATTAATGTTAATATTTTGCCATTGCTGATATGTTTTTGTTGATAGGACAGTTGACGTATGGTTTTATGGTAAATTAAGAATGGTAAATGGAACATTAAGAATGATAAAACTAATGCTATCTCATTAACAACAACAAATTGACACAATGACAGCCAGTGGCTAGTGATTTCCATAGCAGGGAGTGGCTGGGTTGTTTAAAAGGACTTTTAAATGGTTCTGAAGAATCTAGGGGCAGGACGGGAATAAAGACACAGACAGTAGAGAATGGACTTGAGGACACGGGGAGGGGGCAGGGTAAGCTGGGACGAAGTGAGAGAGTGACACGGACATATATACGCTACCAAATGTAAAATAGATAGCTAGTGGGAAGCAGCCGCATAGCACAGGGAGATCAGCTCCGTGCTCTGTGACCACCTAGAGGGGTGGGATAGGGAGGGTGGGAGGGAGATGCAAGAGGGAGGGGATATGGGGATATATGTGTACATATAGCTGATTCACTTTGTTATACAGCAGAAACTAACACACCATTGTAAAGTAATTATACTCCAGTAAAGATGTTAATTTTAAAAAATGACTTTTAAAATGAAGACAGTGAAGCTCCTCTTGTGTAGCATGGAGCATTGACCCTCAGGGACTCTGGCTTTGAGTTCATATGAGAAGGGAGATAAAAAATGGGGAATAATTAAGGAAATGTGCTGGAAAAGAAAGCTGCTTGAAACTTAGAATCACGTCTTCCTCACCATCGTATTCTCTTTGCCCTTCCTCCTGCCTGCAGTGCAGCAAGATGTCTATGAATAGAGACGTCTGTCTGTGATGCAGCAGTGGCTCTGCCGTTTTGAAGACAAAAGCTACTTGGTGAGGAAGGCAGAGGTAGAGGACAGAGGGCAGCGGGGTTCTGGATGATTCCCTCAGCAGTTGGCAAGTGCCCACGACTGCCTGCCTCGAGATTCTTGCCACTAGAGGAAAATAACCCCCTTCTGTCTTAAGTCACTGTGGTTGGATTCTGTTTTTTTTCAGCTGAATGTCTCCCTCCCTCAAACCCATGTGCACAACGATGATGGCTAATATCCTATAGGGAGCAAGATACACTCGGGGCAGGTCTCATTGTTCATAATAGTAAATCCACGTTTCAGAAAGTTGCCTTGGTGATTTTGAAGATTTTTGGCCAAGACCTTGTCAAGTTAGGTGGGATTGTCACTACTTTTACTCACAGTGGGGCTGTTTCGGAGCCCATGGTAGGAGCAGAGGTGGCAGTGTTGCCACAATCCTGCTGTTCATCTATGTTTGCAGTATTAGTATTACCTTCAGTACAGAGAATGTTTTGTTTTGTTTTGTGTTTTGTAAAAATCTCTTAACGTCGTCATTGTGTCTTATGGGAATTAGTTTAATTAAAACACTGTGAGGCAGACACACATGTAATCAGAGTCACGCAGAGTGCAAAAGGGGCTTCTAATCTGAAAGAAAACAAGCAAGGGAGAGCCCCAGTTCCCACCCCACCAGACACAAAAGTCTTCCCCCTCGTCAGGACCTTGTAAGCCATATATGAAAGGCAGATGAGCAAAAGCCACACTGGTGGTCTGATGTTAGGTAGTAATAGAACTTAAATTATTTATTTTAGGAATTAAAATAAATATGAAGTATGGTGAATTAGATATTCTGAAGGGATATTCTAAAGGAATCTTCCATTATAATACAGCTAGATTTTGGATAAATTCCTCCCTTCCAAATTATTTTTGACCCATTGCTAAGCTTGCAGGAAAGTCTGGGAAATTTTCAAGGAACCAAAGTAACTAAGTCTTACATAGTATTAAAAATTAACTAGACATGGATTATGAACTTAAATGTAAAATGTAAAACTATAAAACTTTTAGAAAATTTCATAGGATAAAAATCCTCAGGATCTAGGGCTAAGTAAAGAGTTCTGAGACTTGGCACCAGAGCATAATTCCTAAGAGGAAAAACAATAAATTGGACTTCATCAAAATTAAAAACTTTTGCTCTGCAAAAGGCCCTATTATGAGGATGAAAAGGCAGACTACAGATTGGAGAAAATATTTGCAGATGACATATCTGACAAAGAACTAAAATCTGAAATACATAACTCTCAAAACTCAGCTGCCAAAACCAAACAATCCAATTAGAGAATAGTCAAAAGACATGAAGAGACATCTCATGAAGATACACAGACAGCAAATAAACACATGAAAAGATGTTCAATATCATTAGCCATTAGGGAAATGCAAATTAAAACCAAAATGAGATATTACTATACACCCATCAGAATGGCTAAAATAAAAATTAGTGACACCCCAAATGCTGGTGAAGATGAGGAGAAACTGAACCATTCATACATTGCTGGTGAGAATATAAAATGGTACAGCTACTCTGGAAAACAGTTCGGCAATTTCTTTTAAAGACATACAAACAAAACTAAACATGCAATTACCATGTGACTCAGCAATGATACTTTTGGGCATTTATCCCAGAGAAATGAAAACTTACATTCATGAAAAATCTGTACATGAATGTTGATAAGAACTTTTTTTTAATAACCCAAACTAAAAACAACCAGATGTATTTTAATAGGTGAAAGGTTCAAAAAATGCTGGTCCATCCACACCATGGAATACTATACAGCATAAAAAGGAATGAGCTATTAATACCCACAACAGTGAATCTCCAGATAATTATACTGAATGAAAAAATTCATCCCCCCAAATTACATGTATAATTCCATTTTTGTAGCATTCTTGAAATGACAAAATCATAAAATTGAGGGGATGTGGATGAAAGAGAAGTGGATGTGGTTATAAAAGGGCAACATGGGCCTCCCTGGTGGCGCAGTGGTTGAGAGTCCGCCTGCCGATGCAGGGGATACGGGTTCGTGCCCCGGTCTGGGGGGATCCCATATGCCGCGGAGCGGCTGGGCCCGTGAGCCATGGCCGCTGAGCCTGCGCGTCCGGAGCCTGTGCTCCGCAACGGGAGAGGCCGCAACAGTGAGAGGCCCGCGTACGGAAAAAAAAAAAAAAAAAAAAAAAAAAAGGGCAACATGAGGGATTCTTGTGGTGATGGAGATGTTCTGTATCTGACTGTATCAATGGCCATATTCTGTAATATTGTGATGCTGCACCATAGTTTTGCAGGATGTTCCCATTAAGAGAAACTGGATAGAGGGTACATGGGCTGTTTCTGTATTATGTCTTACAACTGCATATGAATCTAAAATTGTCTCAAAATAAAAAGTTTAATTTTAAAAAGTAAGTAAATAAATAAAAGTGCATTGAAATCAGAAGATAAATTATAAGCAAACTTAGACATTAAAATTGCTGAACAAATGCAAATACCAGCAGTTGTGGTCAACAGAGTGTTAAGTCCATGGCAAAATGAGGGATCTGGAACTAAGTTAGGTTTCTTGAATGTCTCAGAAGTAAAGCACCCTCATGTTAGGTGCTCAGGATCCCCATAGATTACGTTCAATGAAGTAAAACATCATAATAGAAGAATTACCAAATGCATAAGGAAATAAGTTGCACAAATAAAGGGGAGCCAATGGATACAATCAATGCTAGATTCAGACTCTCAAGGATATCAGATACTTTTTACTTTTCTGATGCAGAGTACAAAATGGCTATGTAAGGAGTGATTAAACTCAATAAAAGATAAAGATAAAAATAACTAAATCTAAATAGATTAAACTTACCATAAAAATACATAGTTTGGCAGAGTGGACTAAAAAATGGGATCTGACTATATGCTGCCTACAGGATACTCACTGTAGATCTAAGGACACATATAGATTGAAAATGAAAAAATGGAAAAACATATTTCATGCAAATAGTTACCAAAAGAGAGCAGAGGTGGCTATATCAGTCTCAGACAAAATAGACTTTAAGTCAAAAACTGTTATGGGAGGGGCTTCCCTGGTGGTGCAGTGGTTGAGAGTCCGCCTGCCTATGCAGGGGACACGGGTTCGTGCCCCGGTCCGGGAAGATCCCACATGCCACGGAGCAGCTGGGCCCGTGAGCCATGGCCGCTGAGCCTGCGCGTCCAGAGCCTGTGCTCTGCAACGGGAGAGGCCACAGCAGTGAGAGGCCCGCGTACCGCAAAAAAAAAAAAAAAACTCCTTGCAAAGAACAGTCCAGAGATGTGTTCTAAAATGATCAGCTTTGCCGCTGGGCCACTTAGTTTCATGTCAACTTGTTTATTTGGACCATAGTCAGAGATACCATGTCTGTAACTGAATATACAATCGTCCCTCAGTATCCATGAGGGATTGGTCCTAGGACCTCCCACGGATGCTTAGATTCCTTCTATTAAGTGGCATAATATTTGCATATAACCTACACACATTCTATAATACTTTAATCTCTAGATTATTTCTAATACCTAATACAATGTAAATGCTACGTAAATAGCTGCCAACATGCAGCAAAGTCAAGCTTTGTGTTTTGGAACTTCCTGCAATTAAAAAATATATATGTTTTTGATCTGAGGTTGGTCACATCTATGGATGCAGAACCCATGGATGTGGAGGGTTGACTGTACCTTGTTTTTATAGAGGAAAACATTCTCCACCTTGAGTGAGTCCCAGGATACTTATTAGTATATTTTCAGATGAACCTGGTCTCAATGTGTATATAATGCAAGATAAGCACATTGTAATTATGTCTTGGAGAAACAAAAATATCCAACTATGTTGGCAGGTATCCAGAATTGGTGCCTTCTGAATTGACCAGTGATAGTTAATGAATGTGATGCATCTTGGGATGCTTAATTGACATCTGTGGAATCACCACCGTCCCAGAGATGATTACTAGCTTTGTTTTGATGTCCTTTAATTCCACATTTGTTTCAACTCCTCTGCCAGACCCACATATTTATTTATCTTTTTCTGCATCTGTTCCCAGAATATTTCTCTTTAGCAAAGAAGCAATATCAATAAACCTTTCTGTGTTAGTAAGTTTATCAGACAGCAAAATAGCTGGTCTACTGGGACAAATTGTTGGTGTGATTTTTTTTTTTCAGTTCTTTTAAAGTATATCTTGTAAGGACTGATTTCCAATATTAAAAAAAAAATCTTTTGTCTTTGAGTCAGCCATGAACTTGTATACTCACATTACATAAAATCTTTATATTTGTACCAAGCTTTGGAATTTCCTGAGCATTTCCATACACATTTCCTAATTTAATTCAACAATTAATACTGTACAGCTATCATTAATTCTGTTTTATAGGAAAGGCAGCTGTTATATCAAAATTCCTGAGAAAGTTTTTCTGTAGTTCTTGAAAATGTGATAGAACTTTTAAAGTGTGTAAAGTGAATTATACTAGCATTTCTTCATTAGATGTTTCAGGCCCATGGAGGTGTGCAGATATAGTCTGTGTCATTCAGGAGATCTTTATGAGAATATTTAAATATTGTGATTTTATTTTGGTGATGATAAAGGGAACATGTTTTAGATTATCTGGATAAGCACCTTTTAGCCAGACATTCACATTCATGATCATGTTGGTGCCAAGTGACGGCTTAAAATCACATTTTAGTTTTAGTGTGCTGTTTTTCAAGGTAAGGTGGATAGAGTCTTCCAGGGGATCTATGAGTTCTCAAATTGACCAACGCTAAGCAAAGTATGACAGAGGAAAAAAAGGTTAACACCTGAGTATTGGCAGAAGACTTCTCCTTCCTTTCTTTGGAAAGAAGAATGCTTTATTGTTGTATGGTAGCTTTGGGGCTTTTCGTTATGTTGATCAACATGGTGATAGAGAATTGAAAGGAATTTGAAATGGTTTATTTTTATTTCAAAAAGCCGAAAGCTTTGTACCAAAGGAAAAGAGTAAATCCAGAAAGGGAGCATAAGTGAGTGAGGAGAAAAGAGATGGGGAGTGAGTGAGAGAGAGAACAGCACTGGAAGGGTGATTTCGGGGATGCTGCTCTGTCTACAATGTAAGAGAAAGAAAAGGGAAAAGAGGATTTTAACAAGCGCACTGTGTATTATGAATAAAAATCCACTTTGGCATTTTTTAGAGACTGTTTTAAAGACTTAAGTAGCTTTGTAATTGCTTTGGATGTTAGATTGGTGTCTGAATGCAATACAATGGTGACATGGCCCATGAAACATCTTAGCTTTATCTAGATTATTTAATTAGTTAACTTAGGGTCTTCTGTGAGCATCAGAAAATTGAAAATATCAGTGAATTAAAGTAGATTAATATTTACCTATATTGTCATAAAGGCAGCCCAGGGATTTGTGCTTCTATTTTGTGGTTCTGACATCCTAAACATGTGGTTTTTACCTCATGAGCCAATATAGCTGCCCCAGCTCCATCTGTCACATCTGCATTCCAGCTAGCCAGAAGAAGAAAAGTAGGAGAAAAAGCAGCAAGGGGTTGGAATTAGTGTATCTTAAAGAAGTTTACTGGAAACTGCTACATGACATGTATATATCACGTTGGCTAGTATTTAGTTCATAACTAAACCTAGTTGAAAAAAAAGCTAGAAAATGTAGATTTTGAGAGGCCATGTGCCCAGCAAATAATTATATTACTACAGAAGAAGGGGGTGTATATATTGGGATCAATTTGCAACACCTCTGTCACCACTCACGGGCACCCTCCTTTTCTCCAATAGAACATAGGCATCCCCTACATGAAAAACAAGCAAGCAAACAAACAACACTGCAGAGTCCCACATGGTTCTGAGCCATTGGGTATTAGCCACATATTTTATTGTCTGTATTCTGATGCTTTGACCTCTGGGGACTTGCTGACCATGGAGGGACTGCCCCTCTCAAGTTTAGCCAGTTCCTGGAGACAGTAAACAGTTTACCCACAGTGAGCCTTTCAAATACAAACCAACAAATCCAGAACCCACAGCCCCATCACCTCCTTTACCAGCACCCACGCTCTGGGCCACAGTCACCTGCCCTCATCACCTGGGGCTGGGAACCGGACAACTAGGGACAGCCCTACACCTCAGAGCCCACTGAAATTATTCAAACCAGCCAGTCCTACACCTGCTCACCCCGACTCGCCTGTTCCTTCCCACTGAAACCACAATAGAGGCTCTTCCGAGAGCTCACCCCTCCCTGGCCTCCGGACAAACCCGTGCTTCCCCTTGTGGCCCCCTGTGGCTGGTGTGCCCTCTCCCCTTGGGATCTGTGAGTAACAAAGTATCTTTTCAAGGACAATCATCTCCTGATCTGTAGGCCTTGCCAGACCTAAATAATAATAAAACCTGTATTTTCAACCATAGTTCAAAGTCTAACGTGTCTGGGTGATACACAACCGTTTTCTTAGTCCAGATAGGTGCCTCATGTTCTGGTGACCTATAAACCAAGAGATGAAATACCTCTCCCAACACACCCAAAATACAAAGTTGAATAGGAGCAGGGCGATCACAAGAGAAATTCCAGTAAAAGGAGAACGGGAAGCACCAAAACTAGCCCTTGGAGATAGAGCAGGGAGAGTCCCTTCCGTCAGGAGGGTGTCCACTGGTTAGCCCATCTGGCAGCCCCTGTTGGGGAAAATAAAACAGTCCAGCCAAGCCCCTCTGTAGCAAAACAGAAGAGAGAACACAATTCAATATAGAATCATGATAAATTAACCCATCATGTGCGTGGCAGGTAGAATGGAAATGCCTAGAAGTCTAGATTGAACTTGAGCATTTATACAGCAAAGGAGAAGGAACAACTAAACCTTCTCTTGTCTGCTGTGATTGCCTCCAGGATGCCTGGGGTGTCTTGGAAGCCTCCAAGATGAGGATGTCGGGTGATGGGAGTCAGAGGGCTCGTCACCTCGCAGTATGAAATCAAAAGTTTGCACCTCTTGTTGGGCCTGTTACGTTCTCAAGGAGACACCTGAGCAGGATGGAGAAGCATCATTTCCCCTGCAGCACCGGTTCTGCTCCGGGGTGTAACCCTGTGCCCACTGTGCTCTGGGCCTGGGCCTGCCCTCTGGGAGGCGGGGTAGGAGGGCACTTCCTTGCTGTGTGGTGTCGGATGGCCGCCTCTGAAGGGGGCATTGGAGAATGGGCGCCACGCTTCCAGCCGGGCCAGTTGTGGGGTTCTGAGAACTCCTCAAAGATTGAACAATTTGGGCTATTTCAGGCCAACTTTCTGATTTCTTAGTAATTTGAGCTCCTCAAAGTGTAAGCTTTCCATCTGTTGGCTTCAGTCCGTTTCTTGAAAACTAACCACAAATGAGTACCTATCCTGACAGAGTTTTAAACCTGAAGACCGAATTAAAGCCTTTGTGCTCTGCGATCTCCTTCTCTTCCAACACGACGGTGGCTTCCTAGAGGCCATCTGACGCCAAAGGCTTAAGTGGGATTTGACTTTGCTGCTGGGGAGGTTCCTGTTGCCCAGCAGAGAGAACCTAGAGGAAGTTGCTTTAAAAAATCTTGTGGCCACATGCTGGCACTTTGAAGTCACTGCTCGTAATATTGTAAGTAGGGCTGCAGAAGCAGTGGATGTTTTCAGCTCAGAAGATTTCAATGGTGAGCTCTCGGTGAGTTTAGATTGCAAAACACAGCAAAGGGAGTCCACTTTGCACAGTTATCCCCTTCCTCTCTGCCTGCAGATAAGCTAGCTGTAACCAGAGTTAATTTCTCTCTCGTAGGACTTTGTTGGAAAAGTCACAAGTTACCAACACACAGAAGTATTCTAAATCTCTCCTGCTGATGCGCCCCTGGATGGCATGTGGTGTAACCATACGCGCAGGGCTGGGACTGGGGTGAGGTAAGTGAAGCACTTCCCTGAAGTGCAAAATTTTAACTTTTCTTCTATTTCTTGGCTGTGCCGCGCGGCATGTGGGATCTCAGTTCCCCAACCAGGGATCGAAACTGGGCCCCCTGCAGTGGAAGTGTGGTGTCTTAACCACTGGACCACCAGGGAAGTCCCCTCAAGTGCAAAATTTAAAGGGCACCAAAAACAAAAAACAAACAAAAAAAAACCCTCAGTAATCAAGATAAATAATGTTTTAAAGTGATATTTTTAAAAAGTCTATGATGAACGAAATATCAAAATCTTAGATATAGGCAGGATTAATTCCCTTCTGCCTCAGGCTATAACATGGCTTAGCACAGCATTGCTCACAATTGACCATTTTGCCAGCTATTTTGCAACTGAAATAATAGGAGTCACCCCTTTCTAGACTGCCATATCAAGTCTTCACCACCTCTGCTACACAACTTTCAATAAACCACCTCTAGAATCCTACTCCTGGTACTAAATTGTGTATTAGTTAGGATTAGGTTCAGCTACAAAGAAGAGAAAAGTCCAAGTAGCAGGACTTAAACAAAACAGAAGTTTAGTTCCCTCTCAGGTAAATGCAGGCAGGCCAAGTTTGGTGTTGTAGCTTCATGATCACTAGGGAGTCAGTCTCCTTCTCTCCTAATTCTTCATTATCATCAATATGTGGTTCCACCTCATGGTTCAGAAAGGCTGCTTTAGCTCCCACCATCACATCCATATTCCAGCCAGCAAAATGGAGAGCGGAGAAGAGGCAAAGTGCACACTTACGTTGACTCTAAGGAACATTCCTACAAACTATCACACAACACATAAGCTCACATTCCATTGGCTGAAACCCGCAAGGCTTATCTAATTGCAAGGGAAGCTGGAAACGTAGTCTTTGTTCTGGGTTGCCATGTGCCCAGCTAAAAATGCTTTTACTACAGAAGAAAGGGAACTCAGGTGCTGGGGACAACCAACATTACATGCAACCAGGTGCCACTGGAGAGTTTGATCAGGGAAGACAGGAATGTGATGGATATTTAAAAACACTAACTCTTGTCGGAGGAAGCTTGAGCATGTTCACTGGCTGCTGGGAAAAGCTGCCCAGAGGGAGGGCTGCAAGTCAAGGAATGGGGGGTAAGTGGAGCAAGTGTGGCCACCTGGGGACGGGATCTAGAACCTAGGAAGGGGGTTAGTCTTGGGCAGAACTGGGAATATTCCTTTCGTTGTGGACAAAAGAGTGGGAGAAAGAAGGGTCAGGAAATCCGCAGGAGGTAGGGGAGTTCTGAGCGAGGATGTGCTGAGTGGAAGACAGAAGGTACAAGGGCCTGGGTGTGAGGAAGATGGCAAGTCTGGACATAGCAGGTGTGGAAGGTAAGAGAGCGTGACGGCCAGGGCCACACGAACTTCCTGCGGTCCCAGGGTAGGTGCGCGTCAGACAGCGCCGTTTGCCCCTGCGGGCTCCGTGGCTGAGGCCAGGTGTCGCAGAGCAGCCACTGGATTGAGGTGGAGTTGGTGCTGTGGCAGGCAAAAAGCAAGGCCCTGGTTCCCAGACTTGGCCGCACACTGGCGTCACCTGGGAAGCTTTAAAAATACACGGATGCCTGGGTGCCACCCGGACATCCTGGTTTAACTGGGGTCCAAGTTTTGAGGAGCGCTGGGGTAGAGGCTGCGGGCAAAGAATGGCTGTAATTGATGGACCTGGTCTGGGCTGGGGCGGGAGGGTATTTGAGGGCACAAGACAGGAGGAAGTAGAGGCGCTAGGGGTGGAGGTCTCGAGGAGCTGGAAAAAGAGTGTCTTCCCGGGTGTCCTAGAGTACAACTACAGCTTCCCCCAATTTCCAAAGCTACCGCCTCCCAAGTGTCTTCTGTGGGTCACTGTTTAGCTGCATAGCCCTGGGGGGACTTGCCATTAGCTTTCTGAATAGCATTTCTCTGCAATTTATGTGGGTTTGTGCACCGCACTTTACAAGACAATGCTATACAAGCCAAAAGCAGTTTAGATTTTAGACACAAAATATCTCCTTTCACATTCTGAGAGGTGGCGAGACCCTCCCGGTGGCTTTTGAGAGATGCTTTTTTCTTTTCTTTCTTTCTTTTTTTTGCGGTACCTGGGCCTCTCACTGCTGTGGCCTCTCCCGTTGCGGAGCACAGGCTCCGGACGCGCAGGCTCAGCAGCCCTGGCTCACGGGCCCAGCCGCTCCGCGGCATGTGGGATCTTCCCAGACCGGGGCACGAACCCGTGTCCCCTGCATCGGCAGGTGGACTCTCAACCACTGCGCCACCAGGGAAGTCCTGAGGGATGCATCATTAACAGCATCGTTGTTTGAAGCAGAAGCCAATAAGGAATGTTGACTCACCAGGGACACATGCCCTCATCTTAGACAAGCTCCCAGCCCCATCTCCCTGCCCCCAGTCCTCTTGGCAGTGGCTGAGAAAGGAGTGGTCAGGCCCTGGAAGGTAGGGGAGCTCTTCGGAGCAGCTGCCAATGGACCAGCTGAAGAAGTGTTAGGTGGAATGTTTCCATCACCCACGGGGCTGGTGTAAACTGTACGGGTCTGGGGAGAGCAGGTTTCAGATGCGGCTGTATCGTCTCTGTTTGTTCTAAGTTTTGGAAATTCCAAACCCCTTGGGGAAGTCGCCCTCGTTCCCAGCTGGCTCAGATCCAGCAGTGCTGGGTGGTTTGACTCCTACGTAACAGTGGTTCTCAAACTTGAGCGCACCCCAGACCCACCTGCAGGGATTGTTAGGGTGTGGATTGCTGGACGCCAAACCCAGAGTTTCTAGTTCAGTAGGTGGGACCCAAGAATGTGCATTTCTAACACATTCTAAGGGGATGCTGATTTTGCTAGTCTGGGGACTACACTTTGAGAACCACTGCTGTTGAGAAGGAAATGGCAGTTGGAGGATGGAGCAGACCGAGTGAGGTCTCTTCCAACCAGGGGACCATCTCAAATGGCCGCCTGCATCCCCAAACTGTCCCGTGACCAGCATCACACCACCACACATTTTTTCAAGCCCACGTGTCATACTGCAGTTTCTTCTTTCCCAGAGTCTCTAAAGTCAAAAGCCTTGCTGGGGGGTTGACGCTAGGTCACCAGAGCAGGGATCACTGCGTCATCAGGTGGGTCTAGCCTGCACTCACTGAGCGCGTCTGCAGCGGGGCGCAGTTCTGGGAGCTGTACGCACTACCTCTTTCATTCCTTACATGAAGCGGGTGGAGTTTTATCCTCATTTTACAGATGAGGAGACAGCGACACAGGCCGATTTAAGTAAATTGCCCGAGGTCTCACACCCGGTTACTGGAGGAGTGGGACCCTGGGCTTGGGCAGATGCCCGATCTTCCGACCACGGCACCCACAGATGCCCACCCAGGGCCGCCCCCTCCTGTCTGTGGCGACAGAGAGAAGAACCCTTCAGGGAAGTTCCCGGGAGCGAAGAAGCTGTGTCCCTGACGGAGGCACAGTGTTCTCCGTGTCGGGGAGGCACACCCCTCCCCTCACCCCATGCCAGGCAGCTCAGGGATCAGCCCAAAGCTTAAATCACCAGGGCTGCCTACTTCCTTCCTAGTAGAAGGCAGAGAGCGGTTTAAAACGTAGGTTTTGTTATCAGTCAGGTTTGGGGAGGTCAGCAGATGGGCAGCTGACAGCCATTGAGAAGACAGCTTGCTGTGCTCACTGATCCCAAGATGCAGGGGCGGCATGACAGGAGGGGCCACGGGGGCGGGCTGGGGGGGCAGCGCCAGGGTCAGGGGGAGGGGAACCTGTGGAGAGAGCCTGCGATGTGGTTTCCACGGGAAGGAGCCCGTGAGGCAGGCTGAGCAGGCGCGTCTCTGTGCCCCAGGCACAGGGCTGTCCCTAGCTGTGTGGTACCCAGCCCTGGCTGCTGAGGGGGGATGGTAGGTGGATAAAGGGGGTGTGGGGGGCCCTGGGCCCTCGATGCATGGTTTGAATATGAAGAACACTGTCACGGGTGAGTCTGTTAGTGTCGCTAGGCCTTGAGTAACCCTGGGAGGGGCAGTCCCTCCGGGGTCATCCCAAGAGGTCAAAGCATCAAATTCGTAAACTAGAACATGTGGCTATTACAGAAAGCCATGCACAGACTGCGTTAGGAGCTACTGCTCAGTTCAACAGCCCAGTACTGTTTTGTCTCCAGGGTCATTTCTTTGGGAAGAGACTTATAATCAGAAGATAAGAGAACAAGGGGGGCAGCCCGCAGTTACGTGTAAGCAAGGGGTTGATTAGTCTTTCTTGGTGTCGACCTAAAGGGACTCTCTTGGGGGGTGGGTATAAAGACAGCATCGCGCTGTGCTGGCAGGGCAGGATGAGACGAGATCGGCTTGGCGAGACGGCAAAGGGGCTGTGAGCACAGAAAACGATCCGTATGCATCCCTGGTACAAATGCCTCTTGCTGTTAAATGGTGCCCTTTACCCTGTATTTTCTGATGTAGCTCTTACTTCGTGTGATTTCATTGTTTTCAAGAGGCAGTTCATTAGAGGTCTAATTCAAGACCCCTGCCCCTTACAAAGGGAGCCCCGCGCCGCTGTGCAGCCCACCTCCGCTCTCCTTCCTGAACCTGGAGGGACCGCCAGCCTCACTGGGATGTGTGTCGTTTGTCCAGCCCTCACTGCTGCAAATAGCCACCCCTTAGTCACCCCTTGGGGATGGTCGTTTAAAAGGGGAACTCGTCCTCAGGTGGGACTTTCCCCTCCGCTCTCAGACGCCTGGCCCTGTGAGGAGGGACACATCTGGAGGAAGGCCAGAGTAGGCCCCCCAAAGTCTGGGGCCTAGTTCAGGGGCCCCAGTTACCTAGGTCTAAGAGTTGTACCCTAATGAAATATCGTATAATTCTAATAGCTTTCGGGGCTTCTCACAATGATAGAAAACACAAAGCTTGCCAGATCGACTGGCTTCATCTTGGGCTTGAAAACAGTGGAATGTAAAGGGTGTCCCCAAACGTTGAGCCCTCCTGGTGTTAGAAGACCCCAGACCTAGAGCTGGACCCAGGACCCAGGGCTGTGGACATGTGTGTGTGTAGGGCCAGGACTACAGAGCTTCATGTCCAACATGTAACGGGGACCTCTCTGTGGGAAATGCATCCTTGCAAGAAAACTGAGCTCCTTGGGCTTCAAAAGCTGCTTGGGGTGATTCAGGTGGTGATGAAAGGGAGCACCAAGCAAGTCCCCAGCTGTCACATCAGTGGAAGGCTTCCAGGGGAACCTTTTAAAAGGGGTGGTGAGGGAAGGAGGGAAACTCACAGCTTTGTCTGGCCCTGTGATCTCTAAATGCAAATACATAATGAATTGGAGTCCATTTTTGGTGCAGGCAGAGCTGAATGATGCAAGCACTAAATGAAAACTCCACTTTCTACTAGCTTTCTGTTACCTGGACAAACGCATAATTTAGCCTGAGGTGATGCCACCCTGAGACTCCAGGGCTGTGGGTGCTGAGCTGTCCCTTACCTGCTGCCCCAGGTGAACAGAACACCAGGGAGGGCTCCGCAGGGTGACGCTTTCTGGAATTAAGGAATCGTGAAAGATGCCATCAGAAGACGGGGTAAGGCAGGGTGCAGCTTGGTAGGATGGGCTGAAAGATTTTCCTGAGCGACCTCCATCTCCGCTTGCCGCATTTCTCCTCTTTCCCAAACATTCTCTTCCCAGCAGACCCACACCCACACCTCTCCCCAAACACAGCGAGACAACGCTGGCACCCAGTGCACGCTCCCCACTTCCTCCTGCTGAAATCGCTCTCAGGAAGGCCTCTACACCAGTAATTCAAACTCTGGGAGGATGTCACTGCAGGTATTATCTTCTGTTTTTCTACATATGGATTCCAGTTTTCCCAGCATTATTGTTAAATTATTATTTTCTCCACTGACTTACTTTTGCTCCTTTGTCGAAGATTTGTTGACTGTATCTGTGAGGGGCTATTTCTGGGCTCTTAAGTTCTGTGTCACTGTTCAATCTGTGTCTTCTTTCACCAATATTGTGCTTCCTTGATTACCGTAGCTTTAGAGTAAGTTTAAAGTCAGGTAGTATTAGTCCTTTAACTTTCTTCTTTTTCAGTATTGTGTTGTCTATTCTGAGTCTTTTACCAATCCATATAAACTTTGGAATCATTGTTTTGACATCCACAAAATAACTTCTGGGGCTTTTGATTGTGCTTGTGTTGAATTTATAGAATCAAGTTGGGAAGAACAGACAATATATGTTGAGTCTTCGTATCCGTGAACATGGAATATCTCTCCGTTCATTTAGATCTTCTTTGATTTCTTTCACCAGAGATTTGTATCGACAGTTCTCCTCATATAGATCCTGTACCTTTTTTTTTTTTTTGCGGTACGCGGGCCTCTCACTGTTGTGGCCTCTCCCATTGCGGAGCACAGGCTCCGGACGCGCAGGCTCAGCGGCCATGGCTCACGGGCCCAGCCGCTCTGCGGCATGTGGGATCTTCCCGGACCAGGGCACGAACCCCTGTCCCCTGCATCGGCAGGCGGACTCTCAACTACTGCACCACCAGAGAAGCCCCCTGTACCTATTTTTTTTTTTTTTTCTTTTTGCGGTATGCGGGCCTCTCACTGTTGTGGCCTCTCCCGTTGCGGAGCACAGGCTCCAGACATGCAGGCTCAGCGGCCATGGCTCACGGGCCCAGCCGCTCCGCGGCATATGGGATCCTCCCAGACCGGGGCACGAACCCGCATCCCCTGCATCGGCAGGCGGACTCTCAACCACTGCGCCACCAGGGAGGCCCCCCCTGTACCTATTTTTAATAGATTTATGCCTGTTTCATTTTTATATGGTGATGCTATAAATGGCGATGTGTTCTTTTTTTAAGACTTTCCGTAAGAGCGGTTTTAGGTTCACAGCAAAATTGAGAGGAATGTACAGCGACTTCCCATCCCCCCCCCACGCTCAGCCTCCTCTGGTACCAGCACCCCCAACAGAGCAGTGCATTTGTTATGACTGGTGAACCCGCACTAACACGTCATAATCACCCAGTGTCCGTAGTGTACATTACAGTTCACTCTTGGTGTTGACATTATGTGGATTTGCACAAGTGTATGTGACGTGTACCCATCATCATGGCATCACACAGAGTGTCCTCACTGCCCTAAAAATCCTCAGGGCTCCGTCTGTTCACCCCTTCTCCCCACCACCCTCCAACCCCTGGCAACCACTGGTCTTTCCACTGTCTTCATAGTTTTACCTTTTCTGGAACGTCATAGAGTTGGAATCATATGGTATGTAGCCTTTTCAGATTGGCTTCTTTCACTGAATAATATCCATTTAAAGGTCCTCCCTGTCTCTTAATGGTTTTACAGCTCATTTCTTTTTTTTTTTTTTTTTCTGTACGCGGGCCTCTCACTGCTGTGGCCTCTCCCGTTGCGGAGCACAGGCTCCGGACACACAGGCTCCGCGGCCATGGCTCGCGGGCCCAGCCGCTCCGCGGCATGTGGGATCTTCCGGGATCGGGGCACGAACCCGTGTCCCCTGCATCGGCAGGCGGACTCTCAACCACTGCGCCACCAGGGAAGCCCTACAGCTCATTTCTAATATCATTAGCGCTGAATGATATTTCATTGCCTGGATGTACCACAATTTATTTATCCTTTCACCTACTAAAGGACATCTTGTTTGCTTCTACATTTTGGCGTTTATGAATAAAGCTGCTATAAACATCCTCCTGCAGGTTTCTGTGTGGACATAAGTTTTCAACTCCTTTTGGTAAATATCAAAAAGTGCAATTGCTGGATCATATGGTAACATTATGTTCAGTTTTGTAAGAAACTGCCAAACCGTCTTCCAGAGGGACTGTACCAGTTTTCATTTGCACTAGCAATAAATCAGAATTCCTGTGGCTCCACAAACTCACCAGAATTTGGTGTTGTCAGTGTTCCAGATTTTGGCCATTCTAATAGGTGTGTAGTGGCAGCACATGGGTGTTTTAATTTGCATTTCCCTGATGACATATGATGTGAGGAATATTTTTATATGCTTATTTGCTATCTGTATATTTTCTTTGATGAGATATTTCTGTTAAGATCTTTGAAGTAATTTTTGTTTGTTTACTTACTGTTGAGGTTTAAGAGTTCTTTGTATATTTTGGATAACAGTACTCTACCAGATGTGTCTTTTGCAAATATTTTCTCCCAGTCTGTAGCTGGCCTTCTCATTCTCTTGACATTGTCTTCTGCAGAGCAGACGTTTTTAATTTTAATGAAGTCTAGCTTATCAACTCTTTCTTTCATGAATCACACCTTTGGTGTTGCATCTAAAAAGTCATTGCCATAACCAAGGTCATCTAGGTTTTCACCTGTGTTATCTTCTAGGAGTTTTATAGTTTTGCATTTTATATTTAAGTCTGGGATCCATTTTGAGCTGATTTTTGTGAAAGGTGTAAGGTCTGTGTCTAGATTCATTTTTTCGCTGTGGATGTCCAGTTGTTCCAGCACCATTTGTTGAAAATACTATCTTTGCTCCATTATATCGCCTTTGCTCCTTTGTCAAAGATCAGGTGACTATATTTATTCTGTTCCATCGATCTATTTGCTTATTCTTTCACCCATACCACACTATCCTTTACTGTAGCTTTATAGTAAGTCTTGAATTCAGATAGTGTCACCCCGCCAACTTTGTTCTCCTTCTGTGTTGTATTGGCTATTCTGGGTCTTCTGACTCTCCATATAAATTTTAGAATCAGTTCGTCAATGTCCACAAAATAACTTGCTGGAATTTTGTTGGGATTGCACTGACTCTATAGATTAAGTTGGGAAGAACTGGTGTCTTGACAATATTGAGTCTTTCTATCTGCAAACATGGAATATCTCTCCATTTATTTATTTCTACTTTAAAATTGTTCATCAGAGTTCTGTCATTTCCCTCATATAGATCTCGTATATATTTTGTTAGATCTATACCTAAGTATTTCATTTTGGGGGTGCTAATAATAAATGGTATTGTGTTTTAAATTTCAAATTCCACTTGTTCACTGTTGGTATATAAGAAAGCAATTGACTTCTGTAAATTAACCTTGTATCCTGCAACCTTGCTGTAATTGATTATTAGTTTCAGGAGTTTTTTGGTCGATTCTTTTGGATCTTGTACACAGTCAATCCTGCCATCTTGAAATAAAGACAGAAGAGAAGTCTGATGTAGTTCTTATCTTTGCTCCTCTATAGGTAAGATGTTTCCCCTCCTCCTCTGGGTTCTTTCAAAATTTCTCTTTGTCTTTGGTTTTCTGCACTTTGAATATGCTAAGCCTAGGTGTAGATTTTTTAGTATTTATCCTGATTTGTGTTCTCTGCCCTTTGGGTCCATAGTTTGGTTTCTGTCATTAACTTTTGAAAATTCTCTGCCATTTTTACTGTAAGGATTTCTTCTGTTCATTCCTCTTTTTCTTCTCCTTTTGGTATTCTCATTATGTGTATCCTAACAACTGTAATTGTCCCACAGCTCTTGTATATTATGTTTCTTTTCTTTTTAATTATTCCTTTTTCTCTTTGCATTTTAGTTTGGGAAATTCCTATGGACACAGCTTAACGCTCACTGATTCTTTCCTTAGCCGTGTCCAGTCTGCTAATGAGCCCAGTAAAGGCTTTCTTCATTTCTGTTTCAGTGGTTCTGGTTTCTAGCGTCTCCTTTGGACTCTTTCCTAGAGTTCATTACTCTCTGTTTACATTAACCATCTGTTCTTGCCTGTTGCCTACCTTTTTCCATTTGAGCCTTTAACATATTAATCGGAGTTATTTTAAATTCCTGGTCTGATAATTCCAAAAATAATTCCAAACTGTCATATCTGAGTCTGGTTTTGATGCTTGCTTTGTCTCTTAGACTTAAAAAAAAATTTTTTTTAACATGCCTTATAATTTTCTTTTGAAAGCCAGATATGATTCATTGGCAACAGAAACGGAGGCAGAAGGCCCCTAGTGTGAGGTTTTACGTTCATCTGGCCAGGAGTTATTCCGTGCTTAATGCTGGAAGAGTCTTCAGTCCTCCAGTGTCCTTGTTTTTGTGTCTTCAGTTGTCTTGGGGTTTCTCTAGAGACCCCTTCTTTCAAAGAATCTCAGCCTTGCAGTTCTTTCAGCTGCAATCCCTGTCCATTAGTAGGCAGGAGCCGATGGTTTGGTGGTCAGGTGTGTAGGGTCCTGTTGGTATTTTCGTAGGGTTCATATTAATTTTATGAATTAAGAATATTTGACGTCTCTGCAATATCAGATCTCTCTGTCTAAGAGCACAGTATGTTTTTCCTATTAGTATTTAATTTTTCTATGTACCATAGTAAAGGTTTACTATTTTCGTTCTGTAGAAACACGTACATTTAAAAAAGTTGATTCCTGGGCTTCCCTGGTGGCGCAGTGGTTGAGAGTCTGCCTGCCAGTGCAGGGGACACGGGTTCGAGCCCTGGTCTGGGAGGATCCCACGTGCCGCGGAGCAGCTGGCCCCGTGAGCCACAAATACTGAGCCTGCGCGTCTGGAACCTGTGCTCCGCAACGAGAGGCCGCGATAGTGAGAGGCCCGCGCACCGCGATGAGGAGTGGCCCCCACTTGCCGCAGCTAGAGATAGCCCTCGCACAGAAACGAAGAGCCAACACAGCCATAAATAAATGAATAAATAAATAAATAAAAATTAAAAAAAAAAAAAAAGTTGATTCCTGTATGTGTTATCATTTTGGTTGCAGTTATAAATAGGATATTTTCTTCCATTATATTTTCTAACTGGTTGTTACTTGTACATGAAAACTAGTGCTTTTGCTTCTTAAATTAGTAACTGACCACCATACTGATATCTTTTGCTAATGTTTCCTTATTTACTTTTTTTCTAAAATGAAATCATAAATCTGGACATAATAATTTTACTTCCTTTTTTCCGATTTTTATACCACTTATTTCTTCTTCCTTCTGTGCAGTCTTATTAGCTTGGAGACTCCCAAAACACTGTCCAATAAGGGTATGATGGTAACATCTTTATGCTGTTCTGACTTCAAAAAATAATTGATAACTGTTTTTCTATGTGGCAATTGTTTTATTCAATTCAGTTCTCTTCAAAGTAAACGGATGCAGCAACTTCTCTTGCCAGGTTTAAGAACACCAAGGACTTTACAGCTTAAGGGGAAGTATTTCTGTTAAGAACACAGAGCATTTGTGTTCTCAGTCTCTTTGCAGGAAAGGGGCAGATAAGTGACCGAGGCTTTCCCAGTCCAGTGATTCCTCCCAGATATCAGATCAGAAGCTAATGATGCAAAGAAGCAGGGGCCATGAAGAGAGTCAAGTGTCTTTTTGAGTCAGGAGGGTGGGAGCTGCCTGCAGCCCAGCTGCCCTGCATTTTGTGGTGTGACTGTGGGCGTCCATTCTGGCTGAGGAGGCTCTGAGCCAGGTTTCCAGCCTGTCCAGCAATCTATTAAGTATCCAGTGGCCTTTCAGCACAGTATTTTTCCTGCTTAAGTCAGGCAGAATTAGTCACTGTTACATGCCAGTAAGAGCCCTGACTGATGCACCTTCTATGACTCTCATCCACATTATGTTCCCTGCGATAGGCTTATAACTTCCTGTACTTTTCTTTCATGTTATTTGTAATGAAATCGGTGTGATTGTTTCTATCTGTCTCCCCACTGACAAGGCTCCGCAGGGCCGGGATCTTGTATGTTTGCGATTGAAGTTCCCACATGAGCTCAATCAAGTAAACATCTAATTATAAGGAGTCTTAATAACACTGGCAAGACATGAAACATAGAAACTTCCTGCTAGGAGAGTGAGACGACAGAAGCATCTGGGAGACCAAGTTCCTTAAGATGAGTTTGAGGTGAAGCCTGCTTCCACGGTGGCTACCAATCATGAGTTGGCTGGAACAATCCCAATTTCATATATCTCCTGCCCATTGTTCCCTCAAATACACTCAGATCATGTGTCTTGGTTTGGATGCTCTAAATGCTAATTACAGAAGAGAAGGAAAGCCATGTATGCTAATTATACGTTCCTCCCAAGACGAATGCCTTGCTGTGCTCCCTTTTTCATCAGATTAAAAGTTACCTGCCCATATGGACCATCCCTTCATTTTGCCGTGAGCCACTGGGCCACGGTGGTGTCTGAGTGACTACAGGTTATGTGTTCTGACAGCACTCCTTCAACTCTTTGCTTTCTTCAGGAAATGTACAGTGGTTCTCTGCCTGTTTAGAGGAGGCCTTTGTTAGCAATCAGTGGCTCTCAGCCGTAAACAATGACAGCTACTCTTGACCATGTGTCTGGGACTGTGACAGGTATTTTACATGTAAGCTCCACTCTTGACTGAAGGTCCCCTGACTCAGACCTCTGTTCTTTTTTTTTTTTCTTTTGACTAATTTAATCCTCACATCCACGGTGGCATTGGTACTTTTGTTTTTAATTAATTAATTTATTTTTGCTGTGTTGGGTCTTCGTTTCTGTGTGAGGGCTTTCTCTAGTTGTGGCAAGCGGGGGCCACTCTTCATCATGGTGTGCGGGCCTCTCACTATCGCGGCCTCTCTTGTTGGGGAGCACAGGCTCCAGATGCGCAGGCTCAGTAGTTGTGGCTCACGGGCCTAGTTGCTCCGTGGCATGTGGGATCCTCCCAGACCAGGGCTCGAACCCGTGTCCCCTGCATTAGCAGGCAGATTCTCAACCACTGCGCCACCAGGGAAGCCCCGAGACCTCTGTTCTTTATTTGCCACTGCCACGGCCGGGCCTGCTGTAATGCTTGGCTTGCAGTAGGCGGGCAATGAATACTTGTAGTATGGAGGCTTCCGTTGACTTGTTACAACATCCTTAAGAGGCTAGACTTGCTCTGTTTTACTGCTTGGAAAGGCTCAGAGAGGCTAAATGACCTGTTTCAAATCGCACAGTGTGTAAAGGGCAGAACTGGGATTCAAAGACATGTCTGACTCAAGATCCAGTCTTTTAACCTCTGCACTCTTCTGTCCCCTGTTCAGTGTAGTCCGTGTGGTAGACACGTGTCCCAAAGAAGGCATAGCCAGGAAAACTTGGGATTCAGGTCAGAAAGCTGAAGTCAACAAGAGCCAACATAAGATGAATGGGATTAGCCACATGGAGTGGCGGCTTGTTGCTGGGAACACTAGCAAGTTGTCCCATGTCCAAGGGAGGACAGAGGTCATCTTAAATTTAAGAAAACCGTTCAGTCAAGGTGGTTGTGATGGATAATTTTATGTGTCACCTTGGCCAGGCCATGGCACCTAGGCTTGGGTCAAACAACAGTCTAGATGTTGCCATGAAGGTATCATTTTTCAGATGAGATTAACATTTACATCAGTAGACTCTGAGTGAAGCAGATTACCCTCCCTAATGTGGGCGGGCCTCATCCAATCAGGTGAAGGCCTTAAGAGAAGAAGACTGAGGTCCCTCAAAGAAGAGGAAATTGTCTCCAGAGGCTTTCAGATTCAAGCTACACATCAACCCTTCCCTGGGCCCCCAGTCTGCTGCCTGCCCTGCAGATTTCACACTCGCCAGCCCCCAGAGCTGCATGAACCAATTCCTTAAGATAAATCTGTCTATCTGTCTACACACCCCATTGGTCCGGTTTCTCCGGGGAATCCTGACTAACACAGTGGCCAGGGCGTAGCCTCAAGAGAACATGCCTGGTCTGCTGAGACTGAGAGATAAGTGACCATGTTACAGCCCAAGTGTGTGGTCACTGCCTGAGCTGCTGCTGTGTTGTCCAAATCAAAGCAGGGTAGTGTGGGGGGAGAGGCTCTTCTGGGCACACACCCTGAAGGGAGCCAAAGAATGGGTCCCTGCATCTCTGCCTAGGGAGAGGAGGCTGTTCTAGTACCATCTCTCCAGGACAGTGTTCCTCTCAGGATGACTGGTGGACCGCCCGGCTCCCCGGAGGAGACAGGAACATCGTTGAAATTCCTCCCACGCTCTGCTCTGATTCCGGTTCATCCGGTGGCGCGTGGACTGTAGCTTGGCTCAGCCTGAGAGCACGTCCCAGCGGCGAGTGCTACACCCCGACAGAGGCTGCTTGGAGACAGTGTTAACAAACTGGTGATCTCACCAATTCTCCGGCCTCTTCTGAGTTTGGTTAGCAGGGTGTCCTTTTAGGGAAGGTTCCCTGGAGCAGATCTCTGGAGGAGGGTTTATGTACAGCGATTACCAAGGACGTGCTCCCGGGAGCGCGGTAAGGGACCAGGAAGGGAAGGAAGACAGGAAGGATGCGCCTGCGGGCAAAGTCCACTCAGGCGGCTTCAGCCCGACCCTGCAGGGGACCCCCTGGAGCCTGGGTTATAGCTCAGAGTCGCCCAACCCACAGCAGGGGGGCTGGGCCTGCGTTCAGCTGCAGCCTTCATTCCACAGCTGGGGACACCTGTGGCCTCTTAGGCCCTTCTAGCTGTCTGCCTGCTGCAGGGCAGGGAAGCTGAGAAGTCCGAGGTCAGTCTGTCCAGAAGAGCTGGCTGCAGGTGCTGCCTTTGGCTTCAGATGGCTCCAGTGGGCTCAGGCAGAGCACTGACACCCGGCCAGGTCCTACCTGCGACCTTGCAGTGGCCCCTGCAGTGTCTCACCTGCGGGCCTGAGCAGACGGGATCTGCCGGTGTCGACCCAGCGCCTGCCCTGCTGCCCTCTCCCAGCCTTGCCACGTTGTGGTGAGAAGTTCCTCTGCTTGGGGCAGCACTAAGAACACCACCGTCACTCCTCAGGGACGTGGGACGACGGCAGCCACACGTGTCACCTGGACATTCATTTACTGGCCGCCTTATTTACTGGGCGATGGCCAGGTGGCTGAGCTCTGGTCTCAGCGGGGAACAAGACAGACACAGCCCTAGACTTTTTGGAGCCACGTGTGGCTCTTTAAATCCAAACCGGCTGAAAAGAAATAAAATGCAAAAACCAGTGCCTCGGTCACAACGGCCGCAGTGCAAGGGCTCAGTAGCCACACGAAGCTGGTGGCCACTGCACTGGGCCATGCACACGGGGGCCAGCGCTGATGGCCGTGGGCATCTGGGGTGTCGTACCCTCCTGTGTCCTTTCAAGCCTGGCAGACGATGTTCACACCCGTGATGGCACCCAGCCTGGCCACATCCCTCGGGGTGGTCGGGAAGGGCTTCCTGTTTCCAGCTGATAGGGCTGCTCAGTAGAGGTAGATCCTCGGCCCCGGGCGGGGCGCTGCCACTCACAGTGAGTAGGTTGCGGTGGCAATGGCACGGCCTTCCCCGATCCCTGGGCGGAGCGCTTCCCGGCTGCTGTGGCCTCTTGTGGACGTGCAGTGGGATTCCTCCTGCACACTGGCCTTGGGGCTGGTGACGTGCCATCAGGTGCTCCTAGAGGGAGACGTGTTTAGGGGACATTTGACACCTAAAGATGTTATTTGTGTCCAACACAGTGTAGTAGACCTTTATTTCTGTCCTCATATTTTTTGCATCTTCCTTTTACCGGCAAGTCCAGAAGCCAACATGTTAACATAAAATATAATAATAACAGCAAAGATATGCACAGTTTACTAGGCCCCGGACACCGTTCCAAGCGTTTTACATGCATGAGTTCAATGCACCTTCACAGCGCCCCTGTGATGCAGGGACTATAATTATCCCCAATTTACAGAAGGAGAAAATAAAGCCCAGGAAGGGTAAACAACTCACTTAATGGCTCATGGCTGGCAAGCGGTCGACCTACTGTTTGAACCCAGGCCACCTGCTCTAGCGCCCAAAGCCCTGGGCAAGCTGCCTCTCTGCCGCCAGGGCACATTTGTCTTTGTAGCGATTGCACAGTGTTAAATACAAATACAATGTGCGCTAGGAACCCAAACACACAATTGCTTTCAGAGGCGAAGGGTCATAATGACTCACTAGACCAATGTACTTTCTGAAGCTTTCTGAAAAAGGCCCTTTACATCATAGGCTTATACAATTGGCATATTCTTTTTATTTCTCATTATAAGTGTCCATAAATAGTCCATAGTGCCCAAATGAATGGACATCAGTTTTTATGTTTCTGGAGCGTCTGCGGTCAACACTGGCCCCTCCTGGAGCATCAGCCAGGGCTCGTGGTGGAAGACAGAGGCCTCTCTAGCTGGCCGGGACAGAAAGGGTTTTGGTACCAGGTATTAGATGTTCACACAGCTGCTGGGCTCTCTCTGAGGGAGCCCCAGCCTCGTACTTACAGCTTCTGCTGTGACGGGCGCTTTGCCCCTGGGGCTGCAGACCGCACAGGAGCCGAACGCTGACCCCACGGCCGAGAAGGGAGCTGCCCAGACAGGCTGCGGGTACCGGCGCTGCTAGGATCCATGGCCCAAGTGCATGCTTCACACCTGCCTCTCTTCCTACTTCTCCCAGTTGGCAGGTCCTCATGGCGAGACAATCTGGGAAATGCAGCTTTACCTCTCTGACCTTGGCAGGATTGGTTGGCTGGCCACCAGGGAGCAGAACGGTACTGGGAGAGCCGGCCCGCGGCACCTACAGTGGTCCATCCCTCGAGCTACTCAACATCCACACGCACCGTCCCATCTGTGGTTGAGCTTCTCAGCAACAAAAATAGTAACACGCTTCCCTGACGTAATGCAACTATTCACGTACCAATGGGCACATCCTTTCCTCAAAACTGGAGACCCCGACTCCCCTCCCGAGGGCCTTCCGACCTGGGGATGCTCTCCTCCTCCAGTTCAGTTCCAATCCTGTTTTGATTTTCTGAAACCCAACATCAAAATACACAGTTAACAACCAACAATTTACAGGCAGACCTCGTTTTATCGTGCTTTGCTTTATTGCACTTCACAGATACTGAGTGTTTTACAAATTGGAGGTTTGTGGCTACCCCACACAGAACAAGTCTATCGGTGCCATTTTTCCAAAGCATTTACTCACTTCATGTCTGTGGCACATTTTGGTAATTCTCTAAATATTTCAAACTTTTGGATTATTATTATATTTGCTATGGTGACCTGTGATCGGTGATCTTTGATGTTACTGTTGCACAAAGATCACCACTCACTGAAGACTCGGAAGACGGTTAGCGGTTTTTAGCAATAAAGTGTTTTTACATTAAGGTATGTACATTGGTTTTTTAGACATAATGCTACTGTACACTTACTTTACTATAGTGTAAACATAATTTTTATATGCACTGGGAAACCGAAAAATTTGTGTGACTCACTTTATTGGAATATTCTCTTTATTGCGATGGTCTGGATCCAAACCCCCAGTATCTCTGAGGTGTGACTGTACTCTATGTAAAATAGCAGAGGAGAGAATGAGGGAGTAAAGGAAAGTTGGTTAGTGTGCATAAGTACATCCCTAACAGAGAGATGGGTAAAATGCCAGAGTAGTTATTACAATATTCGTCTTTATAGTGGGCCAGAAGGCCATAGTTGGTAGGCATAAATTCCTTCCCTCTACTTCCCGTTGTGTTTCTTTGGCCTTCAATCAGACCCTCAGCCGTCTGCAGCGCTTTACTGTAGAGGTGATGGAAACCTTTATGCATGAGTGGCCTGAGGTCTGGCTGTAAATGGTCCTTAGGAGTAATGGTGAGATTTGCTGTCCTACTTCCTGTTTTCTAGCTCCATTGGCCACTGGTTCAAGGCATGTCCTACTTTCCTTGGGGTAGCAGTGCAGCCTCACAAAGTGCTCTCTCTCACCGGCGCTGTGAGTCTTCCGCAGGCCGTTCTACATTCTTTAGGACTGGCTGCTTCTTGAGTGTTAAGAAACATAGTAAGACCAGTGACCCCATGGGCAAAGCCATCAACCCTTCTTTTGGTATGAAATGAAATTCCTCAGTCAGAAGCAATGTTGAGTGAAATATCAGATGAAACAATTCAATAAGCCCACTGATGGTGTCTTTGGAAGAGGTAGAGAAAGGCTGGAGAAGCAGATCCAGATCTTGAACGTATCTACTTCACGAGGAAGAAACATTGCCTCTTCCATGATGAGAGGGGTTCGACGTTACCAGCCTGTCGCCAGGTGACTGGCTATTCCTCCCAAGAGTGGGTGACTAGAGGATGAGACTGAATGGTGTCCACAGACCAGGCCACGCTATCTACGTTTTGGTGACTGTCACATGGCTCACAAAATCTCCATGCTCTGGACCCTTCTGAGACCCGTCCACAAGTATTCTTTCCCAAACATCTTTGCCAGTAATTCTCTTGTTTTGAGCTGTCCACGTCCTTGACCATCTGGCTCAGCATTCAGTCACTGCTTGTCCATCAGTGTATATCCATCCATGCAGCCAATTTTCCTTCCAGGTTAAGTGGACGATCAGATGTACCCCCCGAAATTCTGCACTCGAGACAACTTCTTTTCCTACTGTGCTCCAGGGCCACTTCTAGCTGGGGATGAAATGCTGCAGTGGTCCCCCTCTGAGTAGAATCCACATATCATGCAGAGCCATCTGCAGACTAAGGTAGAATTATTTTCTTCCCCATCCGTCTGGTCCTATGAAACATCACTCGAGGCCACAGGTGAAGCTTGAAAAAGAGGTGGTGATGCTGCAGGAACAGATGCCATGGAAGTAGAAGCCACTTGTGAATGCAAATCACTCATGCTTTCAGGACTTGCTCAGGTCAATTCGGACATTTCACTGCTACTGATGACAGAGTGCTTTTGGACGTGAGTGACTGGTGGATTGGCAGATCAAAATAACAACTTCGTGTTGTGCACCTGAAGTTTCATGTACATTCAGACATTAAAGGTAGTAGCAAGCCAAAAGCTGTACCTCAAAGAGACAGACATGGATTTATTCCAAACCCTGGGGACCTGTGCTTCTTTCCTCTGTCAGGTCTTGCTACAGGCTCCATCCAGCACCATGTTCTATCACAGACATGTGAGGTATTAGGTCCTAAGTCCCAAGTGACAAAGCTGCTATTTCCTGCTCACTTGTCCTATCAGCATTATATCATCAGTGTAATGGATCAGGGGTGAAATGTTCTGCAGACTAAACATGACACGGAGGCCTGGAACCAATGTCGTCTTGAGTAAGGCAATCCTCTGCAATGATTTTGGGGTGAAATTTATCAATATGAGTACACTTGATTGAGTTTTTTTTATTCTTGAATAGCTGGGCATGAGTCTGTTTGCCTGTTTGGTTGACTGAAATATAGGTAGCATGCATGAAATTAAGTAAAGATGCCAGAAGTTCTTAGATGTGGTTAAAAGAGACATACAAACCCAGGGAGATGGGACTATTGGAGTGTACTGACATCCTTGTCAGGTGAGATAAAAATGTGTTTGGTGTTCTCTGCTTATGGGAGGAGAAGAAGGAGTGTTTTCTGGATCAATAGCTGTGCATGAGGTTCCAGCATATATATTATATATACACACACAATTTTTTGTATATATATGTGTGTGTATATATACACGTATATATACACATATAGTCTGCTAGAATATATGTGTATATATGTATATATGTATACAAACACATATTCTAGCAGAATATATATGTGTGTGTGTGTGTGTATATATATATATATATATACACATAATTTTTTTTTGGCTGCACCATGTGGTCTTAGTTTCCTGACCAGGGATCAAACCTGGGCCCCCTGCATTGGGAGCTCAGAGTCTTAACCACTGGACCGCCAGGGAACTCCCCTCTAGCAGTTAAACTGATGTTCTCCAGTCAGTAGTCTATACCTGGAGGAGTGTGTGCAGTTAGCTTCCCCACTCAATTGATTTTACAATGGTCCATACGCCCGTCTTCTACACAGGCCACGGGTGAGTCAGAAGAGGGTGTGATAGGACCTTGCTCCTGCATCTTTCAATTGGTAATCTTCTTTGAAATTTCCCCTTGGATGACATACTGCCCTTGACTGATGATTTAGTTGGGAGGGGTATTTCCATAGGTTTCCACTCGGGACTTCGTCCTGTAATAACCCTCCCTCCGCAGGTCAGGAAGACAACACGGGGATTCCCAAGCATGTCTAGTCTGAATGTGCAGTTCGGGAACTAGGAGAGTAACCACACGTGACTCCTCATTGAGTTCACAGGGGACAGTTTGATCTGAAACCTTTTCTATCAGGTAAACTTCATAAGGGTCCCCTCTACCTGGTAAACCTCAGAGGCTTTCCCAGGCCCCAGGCATTCACGTGATCTTAGAGCCAGGATCCAAGGACAGGGCAGTTAACTTCATGACGGCCGAGGGCAGATGAATCTTGTGCGCTTGTGCTGTTCCTGCAGCATCTTGCTTCAAAGATGCCGCATCCCCTCATTATGTGTCTCTGAACTGACCCTGGGGCGGGTGAGTGGCTGTGACTCCGTGGCCTGGGCCAGTGACCTGGGGCCTCAGGATCGGTCTAATGGTCTCCAGTCACCAGGCTAAGAAGTTCTGTTGGCTTGTTTGTTTCTTTGCTTTTATACGAATCAAGTAGGATCTTGGTGGGTTGCCTAGAACTATTTTAGTTCTAGGGACCTCAGGATCACAGTTCCTCTGCAATGATTTTGGGATGAAATGTATCAATATGGGTACATTTGTTGGAGATTTTTTATTCTTGAGTAGTTGGGGATGATTCTGTTTGCCTGTTTGGTTGACTGAAATGTAGGTAGCTTGCATGAAATTAAGTGAAGATGCCAGAAATTCTTAGATATGGTTAAAAGAGGCATACGAACCCAGGGAGATGGGACTATTGGAGTAAACGTACTAACCTGCTCACCCCTTCTAACTATGTCCCCAGGACGACTCAAAAAAATACACTGGTGCTGGGATGCCAGCATCTTTAAAGGGACTGTAGTGTGTGCCCACTTTGGGCTGGGAGGGGGTAAGGAGGAGATTGCTGTTTCTGAAATGGGCTCAGTGATTTCAGTGGGGAGGATGGGACCCCCAAGGCAGAGACCAGCAGCAGAGCTGAAGTGCCAGAGGCAAGACGCTGGGACTCCCGGAAAGTTCAGCCGGGCTTCAGGGGTGTTCAGTGACTTGGTCTGCCTGCATCTTCTGCAGCGATGATCAATCACAGGGTCTCTCCCTGCTTCATAAACTGCCGGAGAAAATAATGTCACCTGTAATTTATTTCCATCTCAAAATGAGAAAAACCTCAACTTCTAGTTCTTCTTTTCTATTGGTAAACATCGCACAAGGCTGGAGATTCCTTAGAGCAGAGCTTTTCAAATGTTCATGTGCATTTGAGTCACCTGGGATCTTGTCAAAATGCAGATTCTGGCGCAGCAGGTCTGGGGCGGGGTGTGAGATGCTGCAATTCTCACAAGCCCCCAGGTGACACCGATGCTGCTGGTCCATGGCCCACTTGTTGGAGGAAAGCTTCCTCTTCCCACCCCAGCTCTGCTTTAACCAGAGCCGCTCCCCACTTTACAGGAGTCTTCTATTAGATTTTATTTGAAACAAAAGCAGTTCTGATTTAAAACAGATCTAACTTTTTAAAACACCTGGCCTAAAGAGTCATAATAAAATTTGATTCCTTTTTTTTTTTTTTTTTGCGGTACGCGGGCCTCTCACTGCTGTGGCCTCTCCCGTTGTGGAGCACAGGCTCCAGACGCGCAGGCTCAGCGGCCATGGCTCACGGGCCCAGCCGCTCCGCGGCATGTGGGATCTTCCTGGACCGGGGCATAAACCCACGTCCCCTGCATCTGCAGGTGGACTCTCAAACACTGCGCCACCAGGGAAGCTCGTAAGACTTGATTTAAAAAGAGACAGGTGGCCAATTAACTCGTTTCCCTTGTTAAGGGAAGGTAAGGAGTTTTACTTGGGGGATTCCTTACGGATGTAGCTTTCATTTATTCAAGGGGTTGTTTTTGCAAGGCTATTCAGTGCAAAGCACTATAAAGGCTGAATTTGCCTAGTATCAGCTTTTGCAAAGTGAAATTCTCCATTGCGGCCATCCTGACCTAGGAACCATCGACCCCTAAGACTGCAGTTTCCTTCGGTACACCACAGCCTCTCTCCCTGGGCTGGGGTCCCATCTGGCAATTTCCCCTTGTGCATTTATGTCGACGTGGCACTCCATTTCAATTTCCTGCCATAGGGAGAGGCCACCCGTGCCCGAGGCCTGGAGCACCAACAAAACATTTCAGATGGAGTTTGTGAGGACTCTTTTTGTGGAGGGAACACATTCCTTTAGTGAAATTATGAGGATATGAGGAAAGGCAGGAGAAAATGGCTTTCAGATAGACCTATCACCTATGCATTTGATGCGCTTCTAAAGTTTGCTAAATGCCAATGACTTTCAGTTCCAGAGAGGTAGAATATCTGTTGCTGGTTCACCTTCCATTGGCCGCGATTCCTAACACGTTAATGTTATGTCCTTTCACCTACTGAAGTTCTCTTCAGATTACACTCAGGGCTCCGTTGAAATGTCGCCTTCTCTGTGATGTCATTCTTGACAGCCCTGCTCTGGTCAGAAATAACTGATCCCTACTCTGCTCTCTCGTGTAGCTATGCAGAGGCTCCCAATAGATTTCAGATATTAGCAATAGATATTTATTTTGCAGTAATTTTTATAAGGATGTCAGAGTGTAGTCTTTAAAGTAACCCAAACAGATTTGACTAATATCTGTCCATTCTACCTGATAAAACACACATAATTAAATTGTGTATATGTTTTATTGGTGCACTTTCATTACAGCCCTTAACACAGCCAGTCTTATATGGTACCTTCTTCTTTCTAATAGACTGTAAGCTAATAGAAGAAAAAGATCACATCTATTTGCTCTTCTTTTTAAATTTTTAATACAATTTTTAAATCTTACTTTCCATTTGCAGTTATTACAAAATATTGGCTCTATTCCCCGTGTTGTACAATACCTCCTTGAGTCTGTCTTACACCCAATAGTTTATACCTCTTAAACACCCACCCCTATTTTGCTCCTTCCCCCCTCCCCACAGGTGACCACCAGTTTGTTCTCTATATCTGTGGGTCTGCTTCTTTTTTGTTATATTCACTAGTTTGTTGTATTTTTTAGATTCCACTTATATATGAGATCACACAGTATTTGTCTTTCTCTGACTTATTTCACTGAGCATAATGCCCTCCAAGTCCATCCATGTTGCGGCAAATGGCATTATTTCATTAGTTTTTTTGGCTGAGTAATATTCCATTGTGTATATGTCCCACCTCTTCTTTATCCATCCATCTGTCGATGGACACTTAGGTTGCTTCCACACATCTATTTATTCCTCACATTAGCCCTACCTTAGTGTGTTGTATTTACAAGCTGTTCAGTTCTGTGAAACCCACAATATTGCAAGTGAAATTTTATGTGTATATGTGTGAATACAGTTTTGGGGGGAAAGGATCCATAGTGTTCTTTAATTTCTCGAAAGAGTCTGAGAACCTGTAGAAATTAATACCCATTGGCCTAAAGAATCTCATAGTGAGTCTGTTTATGAAGCAAAAAACTGTAACACACCTCTGTTTGTAGTACTCCTCATGCACTGATTTGTAGGTTTTAAGACTTGGGTTTTGGGGTGTTAGCTGTATGTGAAATGGGGCACGTGCATGTAGTGGCTCAGTTATTTTCTGCTGTGGGAAATAGCAACTCCTCCCGTGGCTGGCGGTCTGCCAGCGGGCCTGTTCAGTACTTAGCGCTTCCGCTGGGAGGTGGGCTGACGCAGGAGCAGGGGGACACAAACCAGGCAAGGGGGCTGCATGATTAGCAGCTCCAGTAAGAGCAGGGGGGGCTTTGGAATTACTGATGCAAATGAGTTTGGGGATTATCGCTGGATATCAATTATCCGTGACCTACGGCATCCGCTGACTACCAGTGACTTAACGTTGCCTGTCAGCTTAAAGGATATCTTTTCATTAAATGTAAAAAATCATGAAGACTGGTGAGCCTTGTGAATGGGTGCTAAGATTGCATCACCTGGGCTGGGGTTCTGGCCCGGGGAAGAACTTGATTGGCGGGAGACAGCAGAATTTCATTTTCTGTCTCTGATCCATTAATAGCATGAACGTGCCCTGAGCTGCCTTTGGGAGAATATCCTCAAAAAGCACAACTCTTCTCAGACAGGAGGGCATGGGAATCTCTGTGAAAGGGGAGAGAGGAGAGTGACAGCTGTGTGAGGTCTTGAGAAATTCCCGGGGTCTGTCCCGTGCTCCCTCCTCACCCGCCTCCTCAGCTGAAAACATGCCGGCCAGACAAGAACAAGATAACCACCGCACCGCACATGGCGCTTCTCGGCAAGGCGTGTGTTCACCATGTCGCCGCCCTGCCTGCTGGCGCTTGGTAGTAGCGCTACTCGGTGTTGGATCTGTGATCTGCATTCTAACCTTTCAGCTTCCTCCTCCAGCTTTACACCTGCCTGGGCTCCTTCCCACCTGTGAGACGTGAATTAAAATGGAAAGTAGATAGTCAAATGGCGAATGCAGTGTGATGTCCCAAATAATGTTTCTCCCTGGAAAGCAGGAGTATGCTTTTTTTTTTTTTTTTTTTTTGCGGTACGCGGGCCTCTCACTGCTGTGGCCTCTCCCATTGCGGAGCACAGGCTCCGGACACGCAGGCTCAGTGGCCATGGCTCACGGGGCCAGCCGCTCCACAGCATGTGGGATCTTCCCAGACCGGGGCACGAACCCGTGTCCCCTACATCGGCAGGCGGGCTCTCAACCACTGGCGCCCTATGGGCGCCACCAGGGAAGCCCAGGAGTATTCTTTTTTTGCTCTCCCGTTTGCCTCATCTCTGTTGATTGTTGAGTAACGAAATCCAGCCACCTCTTCTCCCCTCATGCGGGAGAGCGGAGTGAGAAAAACAACTCTGGGAGTTTTTCCAAAGGGCGCTGGTATCTCAACAGGCAAAGCCAGGGACTTGTTGCCATTCGTCTGCGTGTGTGCCCGGAGAATTTGCCCCGCGGAAAAGGAGGAGGTTCCCCCAACAATAGAACTCTGTGTTTCCCCTTAGCTTTCTGGGAAAACAGAAAATAATAGCACCCTTTGCTCCCTGAGTGCAATACCACAGTACTGCCCGCAGTACGTATAACAGTATCACTTGGTGCCTTGAGGGCTCTTCACATGGTTAGTGTAAGTGGGCTCAGAAAACCATATGAATCAAGGAACACACGCGCGCACACACACACACGCGCGCGCGCACACACGCACGCACACGCACACACACACACACGCACGCACACACACGCACACACACACACGAGATATTCCTGACGACAGCACTGTCGGATCTTAGGAGCAGTCTTAGGTCCAGAGAAGTTGAATAAGTTACTCAAAATCACACAGCATCGCAGAGACGGCTGCACATACTTTTAACTGTATTTTCCAGGCCTACAATTCAGCCCTGGGTGTTGCTGCTCTGGGCTCTCTTTCCGTTTAACTTTGGTTTGCTCCCTGCCGCCCCCCAAGAAAAGAACCCAAGAAAAAGAAGGCTTACATGAAGAGGGAGGGAAGAACAGAATGATGCGTTTTCTCATTTTGCTCACAGCTCTCCAAACCCAGAAGGGAGTCCCCAGTGAGAGAGTGGCAGGGCTGGGAGCCGAGCGCCAGGGCCACATGCCAGCCACTTGGCTTCCAGGATGCTCACGGCAGCCTGTTCTGCCTCCCGCTGTGCGGGGCCTTGGGGCCAGGCACGCCCTCCGGGCCGCCACGGTGGTGCCAGGAGGGACAGAGACTCTCATTCAGGGGAACCTGTCCCCGCAGGCCGAGCAGCTCTTCTGAAGCCCAGCCGCCGCCCTCCCCGGAAGCCCCGCCTCCTGCGGGGCTCCCACCGTCGTCTCTGAGATCAGTCAGGTCAAGGTCAGATGGCCAGCGCAGGGGAAGCCAAACTCAGGGAAGCAGATTTAGAGAACTGAACGGACACCCACATGGCGGGCTCCCAGCTGTGACTCAGCAGAAGTTCTGGAATGTGGAGCCTTAACTAAATGTCTGTGGACGAGACCAGAATCGCTGCTCGTGGAATTGGTGGTGAATGCAGAGACAACGTGGCTGATGAGGGCGTGAACGCGGGGTGATGGAGAGGCGGGCCCTGCTCTCCACAGAGCAGCTCTGAGGACATTTATGTGCGGTGAGGACCGTCCGCGATGGGAGATGCTCACCGGTGGGTGCTGGAGTCCTCAGGGGAGCCCGGCGGTGTTTCCTGGCTCAGCAGGGGCTGGCGTGCTTGGGCCAAACCTGGGGGCTGTGCTTGTTCCCGATGTGACGGAGGAGGAACCCCAGAGCTGACTGATGTGGGGAGAGGGCTCATGGCTCCCGGCCACCAGATGACACAGAGAAGCAGGGTGTAGACAGGAGGGGACAGTCGGCAGGTGTCCTTGCTGGCGTCGCAGCAGCTGTACAGGCAGTGGCCTTTGGTGCTGAGGCCGGAGGGAAGGATGGAGAGCCGTGCGAGCTGCAGAGATTCTTGTCCTGCGTGATGAGAGCCCGGAATACACTGGTGAGGACGAGCGGAGCGAGGTGTCCCAGGGGGACCCACGGGGGCTCCCCCCACCGCCCTGGGTCCTGCGAGGGTAAAGGGGAAATATTGTGTCCCTTCCAAGCAGCTGGGACAGGAAAGGGCAGGAGCCGCAGCGGGAAGCTGCTCTGCTTTCTACCAAGTGGAGAGAGTCCTTCCCCTGTTTCTCTTAATCCTCCGCAGCTTAAAGTGTAAATACCCCTTCAGAAAGGTGTGCCAGTGACCACAGTGCTTCAGACGCCCAGTTGGCTTTCTCTCAACACTCCAGGATCACGCGCTTATTGGGAGTTATTTATGGGCAAGGCCCTGTACCCGGTGGTAACGCCAAAGGTTAACAGACAATAACACAGTCACCGCAAGAGCAGGACTTGAGCTTAATCCCTAATTCTAGCTCTCTGCCTTTATTGGGCAGACCTCGTCTGTGAAATGGGTGACAATGCCAGCCTCGTGAAGTAGACCCGGGGACAACATGCTATTTTATAAAACAACCTACGTGATGCCCAGCAAGTGACAGGCACTCTGTAGATGAAAGTCCCCCCTGCCCTCCACTGAGGAAAGGGGCACAGTCGTTGGGTGGGAAGGATGGTCATGGAGACCCCTGCTGGATCCCAGCCGGGGCTGGGTATCTGAGCGGCAGCCTGCAGCCGCGTGCCCTGGAATTGCAACCAGAGAGGACATGGACACTTCGGGAAAGGAGCCTTTGAACGGTGCTTCCAGGGGGGAGCGGGGAGGAGGCAGCCTGGCGGGCCAACGGACGGCACAGGCCAGGCCCAGAAGTTCCTGGTCGCACACAGCCTGCTCCGAGGATGGGCCCGCCCCGGGGCTGTGGTGGTGCCTGAAGGGGGCAGCGGGCAGGCCTGGGGGGCCTTGGGTGACCCCAGCGTTACCCTGAAGGGACACCCCACGGCCCTCCAGGGCTCCTCCAGGAGCAGGGGCTGTGTGGTCCACGCCTTTCTCAGCAGGCTGTTCAGGAAGCTCCGCGTCTAGGAGCTTCTTCAGAGCCCCGGGGCCCAGGACCAGCCCCTTCCTGACTGTGTTCCCGCAGCTGCAGAGGGCCTTAATCGGGCCCCATTGTCCACGGGCCAGCTGAATCCTGAAAAATACCAAAAGAAACATATCACGCGATAGCTTGGAAGTAATGCTGTTCCCCCGGGCGTTAGTCAGACCCTTAGTGATGTATAGTGTCCGGTTTTGAACACAACCGAAGTCTGTGAAGATACTGAGGCGGGCCGGAAGGCACAAAAGGGATCCCAGGGCGGGCCGCCCTGGTCGGGGAAGGCCGGGAGGGAGGCGGCCGGGAGGAGAAGGTGAAGGTCAACGTCAGCCGTCTCTTCCAAGGAGACGCTTCTCACCGGGCGGAAAGGCCGTTCGTCCCCCTCGTGGAGACTAGAGCGAAGAGAAGGCCTGGGGCTGCCCGGGGGTCCCCTCTCCCCCGCCTGCCCCGACCCCCGTGCAACGAGCAGACGGCGGGGTGTGCAGCCCCGCAGCTGTCCTCAGGCCGCTCGGGGACCAGGACGCAGCACACGTGGCGCAGGGTCGGGAGGTGGGAGGGGTGGTGGGCGCGGCCTCGGGTCGGTGCTAACGGGCATTTTAAAGTCTAAGGCGTCTGCGGGCTTCAGAGGGGCCCATTTTCAACCACTTGTGGCAGCACGTCCTTGGGACACGTCCCCACTGCTCGCAGAACGCCAGGGGGCTGTGGCTGAGAGGCGCTGTTTGCAGCGTAAGTCTGAGCACCCCAGAGGGGCAGGCCCCTTGGGAGGAGCAGGACAGGGTAAGACCTCAAAGCAGGAGGCGGGATGGGGGCCCGCCTGGAGCTTGGAGGCTGGAGAAGGAGAGTCCCTGGAAGGGAGGCGGAAAGCGGGCTCCAGGCCGAGCGAAACTTCCAGCTGTCGCCTCGTTCTCCTCCACGCTCTGGTCCTCAGACTTGGACTCACTGCCCAGTGCCTGGAGCGTAGTAAGCGTTCAGTAAATGCCTGGCAGCGGAATCGCCTGGGAGCCGCTGGAGGGTGAGTTTTGCCAGGTCCGTCCCCCTCCTCCTTCCTTCCTCTCCTCATCTTTCGCACGAAGCGGGGGAGAGGCTGGTGCACGAGTCCCCAGAGAGGAGGGTCCCTTCCCCTCACTTTACTTGTTTGAGCTGCTTCTGGGGAGCAATGATCAGAAACCCAGGGCGGCCTTGGCCAGAGGCACCATGCAGAAGGGCACGGGAAGGCTTCCCCTCACACGTGATGGAGACTCGGCCGGGTGTGTTTATTTAGTGCAGAAGGCCTGGGCCCCCCTGAGAGGGCAGACGCTGGCACAACCTGATGGGCGGGGACGGGCCGTGGTCCAGAAGAGCCTGCAGAGTCTGTACATGGATGAGCAAACAGGTGCGGCCACGTGCGAACGTGAGCTTTACACTCGGTATTTCATCCTCATGACACGGGAGCCGAGTAGTGTCAGTTCTTTTGGACAGACGAAGAAACTGAGGTCCACTGAGGCACGGTCGGGCAGTGGGAGCCCCCCTTCCTTTACCCCAGGCTGCAGCTGGAGAAATAGCCAGGCTTGGTCGGCGTGTGTTCCGTCAAAGCCCGCACGGCAAGTCCCTGGACCACCGACGTCAGGGTCACCTGGGAGCTCCTTAAACTGCATATCCCTGGACCCCATCCCAGCCTTGCTGAAGGAGGGTGTTCGGGGGTGGGGCTGGGGAAGGCCCCCCAGCAGACGCTCCTTTGACTGCAGCTTCCCCAGGACACCCTGGGGCTCGCGTTCAACCTCCCACAGCTGCTGAGATTTGTTTCAGTTTTCTTTCAAAGAGGCTTTAAGGGAGAGGCAGCAAGTTGAGAAGGTTGCTTCTTGAGCAGAAAAGAATTCACAAACAGGAAGTAATTCCAACACTGAGCAATCAAATCCAGGGGGTGTGTGTGTGTGTGTGTGTGTGTGTGTGTGTGTTCCTTTCTAAACAGATGTGTTACAGGCCAACGTGCCAGCAGGAAAACGAGGGGACCGAGGGCCCAGAGCAGATTTTGTGGACTTTTGTGGACCCTGGGCCTCCCTTCTGTCCCGACGGCGTTTCACTAAACAATTGCAAGGGGATTTCTGACTCTGCTCAGAGTTTCTTTATCCATCAGGATTCCTTAGTCTGTGACGAATGGAAAAACCCTGTCTCAAGTAGCCTTCAATAATAAGGAAATGTATTCTCTCCATCATAAGGGGCTCAGAGTGGGTCTCCAGAGGCGGTGAATTTAGTGGCTACAATGTCACAATGGGCCAGGTTCCTTCTGCCCAGCCGTTCCCAGTGTTGGCTTCATCCCCAGGCTGGAGCAGCCCGGGCATCATCCATCCACAAACAATCTCTGCCCGAGAGCAAATCATCCCAGAAGCCCCTCGGACGCCCTGGGTCTCAGGCTAACCAGCCTAACAAACCCAGCCTGAAGCAACCACTGGCAAAGGGAGAGGGAAAGCCACAGTGGGCTTTTACCTCTCAGGATCTCACCTCGGGTCAGGGTCCAAGTTGTGGCTGGAGTCTTCCCTGAATCTTGCATCGAGGATAATAGAAATCTTAACAAAAGCAGGATTCTGCTCCAAAGGAGGACGGGTGAGTGGAAGAAACATGTTTGACAAACAACTAAACTGTGACAGCTACAGCTGCTTTCCCAGAAGAGAGCTGGTTTGGAAAAGGACTTAGCATGGAGCTAATCCCAAGGGTGTCTATGACCCTGCGTAAGAGGACAGGTTCACCGCGCCCACCAGTGGTCCACGGGAAGGCTGAAATGAGGCCTGTTCGGCTGGCACCCTTGCCTGCTCCCCGTCCTGGAACGAGGGCTCTGGACGCAGACTGTAGGCAGGGATTGGGAGGGATGTGAACGTCCGAAGGAAAGGTGTGGAAACCTGCTTCTTGTCTGTGTCCCTCCAGTCCTTCCAGGGGGCATCCAGGCCCTAGGCTGTCCCACAAGGTAAGCCTTTGACACCTCTAACAGATAAGATCGTCTCCATGGAGCCTAGGCTTCTTTCTGCTGTAGAAAACTAAGCAAAGTGCCTCAAATGTACAGATGCTCGGACAACCTTTGTTGGATGAATAAGCGAGTGGATGGGTGTCTGACCAGCACAGCTACGTGTGTTTCCTGTTAGGCTTCCTGCAAACAGTGAGCAGTGCTCTGAAGAATGTGCCGTGAGGTCAGCCGGCGAGCCGGGACCATGTCCTGGCAGAGCTGTGATCTGGTCCAGCCCCTCTGTGCAATCTGGACATGGTCCATGGGGACCGCAGCTGAGATCAGCGCTGGCACCGGTTCAACCCCACGCTGTGGAGACGAATGAGGAAATAACCGCTGGGGGGGCGGGGGTTGGGCCTCTGTGGGCGCCTCTACCTCTGCCCTCCGTCCTCCGGGCCTCGGGCTCCCACGTGGGGAGCACCGTCCAGTTTCGAGGCCTGTGTGCTCGACCTCATCCCAGAGGCTGGCGAGGCCCAGGGCTGTGCGTGTTGTTTCTACCAGCCGTAGCGCATGGAGTGAGACTCCCTTGTTTAAATTGAGATAAATTTTGTATTCGAAGACATTTATTTGGGGGAACAGATGTTACCAATATAAGAAACTAAGTTGAGCTTTAAAAAAATACTGATACGGGAACTCAGTGGAGCTAAATATGGAACATGATTCCATTGTGTAGAGGAAAGGAGGCTGGCTACATTTTATTTTCTTTCATTCTATCTGGCTTTAAATTATAGGAATTTATTCTTTCACAGTTCTGGAGGCCAGAAGTCCAAAGATAAGGTGTCAGCAGGGTTGGGTCCTTCTTTTAGTAAAAATTTATTTAAAATTTTTTTTTTTTTTTTTTCTTTTTGCGGTATGCGGGCCTCTCACTGTTGTGGCCTCTCCCGTTGCAGAGCACAGGCTCCGGATGCGCAGGCCCAGCGGCCATGGCTCACGGGCCCAGCCGCTCCGCGGCATATGGGATCCTCCCAGACCGGGGCACGAACCCGTATCCCCTGCATCGGCAGGCGGACTCTCAACCACTGCGCCACCAGGGAGGCCCTAAAATTTTTTTAATTATAGTAAAATACACGCAACACATAGTTTACCCTTTTGACCATTTTTAAGTGTATAGTTCAGGAATGTGTGCACACACACATTCATGTTGTGCGGATCATGTTAGATCAAGTTTCGATTGAGGTACAGCTATTAGTGCAGGAAAGTGTGCAAAGCCCAAACGCACAGCTCCGTGGATTTTCACAAAGTGGACCTTCCCATGTAATCCAATCCGGATCGGGAAATAGAATGTTATCAATGCCCAAGAAGGCCTCCGAATGTCTCTCCCAGTCACCACGCACCCACGTCCAAAAGGTAACCAACCAACTGCCTTCTACCACCCTAGGAGTAAGTTTGCCTGTTTTGGAACTTTGTATAAATGGAATTATATAGTATGTCCTCCTTTGTGTCTGGTTTCTTTTGTTCAATGTCATGTTTGAGAGACTCCTCCATGCTGGGCTAAGAGTCGTTTGTTCCTTTTCATCGCTGTGTAGTATTCCATTGTATGAATATAGCACTTTTCATCCATTCTGTTGTTGATGGATACCTGGTTGGTTTTCACTTTGGAACTATAATGAATAATATTCCTTATTAGCTCAATGAATGCTTCTATGAGGATTTTTGGTTACGCCTTCTGGTGCACATTTGTGATGGAAACCCAAGAGTAGAATTGCTGAGTGGTGGGGTTTTCGTGTGTTCAAATTTAGTAGCTGTTATCATAGAATTTTCCAAAGTGCTTGTACCAGTTTACATTCTCACCAGCAGTGTATTAGAGGTCTAATTACTTTACATCTTCGCCAACTGTTGATATAGTTTGTCTTTTTAATGTTATCCATTCTGGTGGGTGTGTAGTGGAATCTCACTGGAGTTTTAATTTGCATTTCCCTGATGAACAGTAAGACTTGAACCCCTTTTCATATGCTTATTGACCATTTGGTTATCTTCTTTGGTGTGACACCTATTCAAGACTTTGACCTCTTGTTTAAAAGTTGGCTTATTTTTTTTTCTTATTGATTTGTAGGAATTCTTTATATATTCTGGGCACAAGCCTTTCACTGAGTATATGTATTACAAATATCTTCTCCCACTCTGTGGCTTGCTTTTTCACTCTCTCCCCTAGTAGTGAATTTGTTGATCAGAAGTTCTTAATTGTAACACAGTCAAGACTGTCAGTTTTTCCTTTAAGATCAGTGCTTTCCGTCTGTTCTGAGAAATACGTGTTTATCTCAAAAGTCATGAAGGTATTTTCCTATGTTATTTTCTAGAGCGTTATTGTCTTTCTTACCCTTTCACATTTGCATCTACAATCCACCCTGGAACTTATTTTGCATACGGTGTGAGGTAGAATCATTCTTTTTTTTTTTTTCTTTAGACTCAGCCTTGCTTCTTTCAAAAACCGTTCATTGTGATGTTTCAAGCTAAATGATTCAGGCATTCCAGAGAAACCTGGCTTCCAGAGAACAATCGCCCTATTTGTTATTTTGTCCCTAGTTTGAGAAAAAACTCTTTTACCCCCATCTGTAAAAAGAAGATATCAAACTGAGCTAAGCTTCATTTTATTGACAACTGTGTGAGTGTTAGGAAACAGTGTACCCATGGTTCTGGAACGTCCTAGAATTTCATCCTTACAAAGCGGGCACATCTCTCTATTCTATGCTCTTCTTGGTGTTTGTTTTTCTAAAAGTGAACATAAATATTTCCCTTTTGCTTGAGGTGCAGTGCCTGTGTCTATGAACTCCTGCGTTATCGCACTAAAGATAAGGAGCTGTGGGTCACCTGCCTGTCATCCGTCTTCTGTAGACACTGTAACCTGGCTTAGGATGAGGCATGGTCTCTGGTTAGATGACGGTCGGGCTGCACAGCCTCCGACTAGGGGGGTGTTTCTCCCCAGGTTAGGTTATTTATTTACTCGCTAGGTTATAAAGCTGTCTGCTGCAGAATCTAGGAAACTCCTCGTCCCACGGCGCTTTATCCCCATAGTTGAAATCGAGTGTGAAATCCTCTGAGACACAGAGTTGCTCAAAGTATGTTTCATTCTCCCTTTTCTCCATCAGTCCTGCTCTGAGTGCCTCCGGCTGCCTCGCTTTCATTCTGTGCAGCTCCTCAGTAGCCTGATGGATTTTGCCATTACACTGTTTGTTGGTGAAAGTCACTCTCCTTTGGTGCTCAGTGCCACATTTTCTCTCCTTCTCCCTCTTTTCACTTTTATGCCTGTTGTATATAATCTTCAATAGCTTTATTGGGCCGCCATTTTGTTTTGAAAGAGATGTTGGTCATTTTAAAGAGCAGGTTTATCTTTTAGCAAAAATTCTTCTTCTTAGAGTTTTCGGGCCTTTGTTAGTAGTTTGTTTGATTTCATGAACCCTCTCCTCCCAAAACAAGGGCTGAAATTTTACAAGGCATGCTTCTAAAAAAGTAACTTTCATTTGGTTTTAAGAAAAGGTCAAGAAATTTGCAATGTCACAGGCTAATGTAATGGAAATATCACTCAGGTGGGAGTGAGCAGAGTTGATCCCAGTCCCAGTTCTGCTGTTAGCTCCTTACATGACCCGACCTTACTCTTCAGTGGTCTCAGTTTCCTTGTCAGTTAAATGGAGGAATTGGCTCTTGAGGACACTTTCTGCCATAATATTGTAGATTTCTCTGCAAACGGACACAGCCAAGGTTGGAAAGTCAGGACTGTGAATCAGTCATATAGATTTAGTTCACCTTTCTTAAGGTTTTATATTTTTAAAATTTGTATATGGAGACATTCTTATAACAGAAGTCAATCTTACTAGGTTTCATCACACACACACACACATACACACACACACACACACTCACAGCAAAACAATGCAAAGTCCAAGTAATGGCTTACTTAGACTTTAATGTTCAACATGACAGTAAAAGTGAAGTACAAAAAAGACTTTGGATAGTTTTTTGGCATTAATTTCAAATTTAATCTGTTAATTTATTTTGTATAGAACCATTTCAATGTTGATATTTCCATTTTAAACTATTTCACTTGAGTGTTTTTGAAAATACATCTCAAAATCAGCTGTACCGTATCCACTATTATTTTCCCCTTTTGATAAGTAGTCTAAAAACACATTTTTAAAAAGCTCTGGCATTGGAGGTTTCTGGGGAGTGGTTGCTGTATCAGCACACACGTATTGGGCATTTTCTGTATATCAGGCACAGTGGAGGTGTCAGGACGTAAAGTAAGACATGGCTATTGTCCTTAGGAAGTCTGCAACCTACCTGGACAAATGAGACTTAAAGAAGTGAAAATGTGGGGCTTCCCTGGTGGCGCAGTGGTTGGGAGTCCGCCTGCCGGTGCAGGGGACGCGGGTTCGTGCCCCGGTCCGGGAGGATCCCACATGCCGCGGGGCAGCTGGGCCCGTGAGCCATGGCCGCTGAGCCTGCGCGTCTGGGGCCTGTGCTCTGCAGCGGGAGAGGCTGCAACGGTGAGAGGCCCGCGTACCGCAAAAAAAAAAAAGAAGTGAAAATGTAAATCACAATAAAAATGGAAATAATGATTAAGGACCATGATTCCCAGGCTTTTTTTTTAGAATCTGATAAAGTGATTCTAAAGGATGGGCAAGAACTGCCAAGAAAAAGTTGAAATGAATTATAAGCAGTGATTGGGAGGAGGAAGTGCTTATACCGCCAGTTACCCAAAAGGACTATGAAACCATAGCAATTATAAAAGTCTGCAATAATTTAGGATCAAATAAAATAATAGAAACAGATCCAAGTATGTGTGTGTGTGTGTGTGTGTGTGTGCCAGTATTCAATACATGATAAAATTGGCATTTTAAATCAGGAAAAAAGATAATCTTAGATAATTGATAAACTCTTTGGAAGTCATGGTATATAATTCATCATATACATTAAAATAAATCCCAGATGAGCTAAAGGTTAAATGTAAAAATGAGTACAAGCAAATAAAGGTAAACACTCATGTAATCTTAGGTGTAGGAAAGGTCTTTTAAACCAACACATTTAAAGGAAAAGAGGGTTAGATTTGACTAATAAAAAGCTTAAAATACATTTTGCATATCAAAAATCCTAGACAATTTTAATCTATAATGATAGAAAAAGTAGATCAGTGGTTGCCTGCAGCCAGGGTGGAAATGGAAATTGACTGGAAAGGAACATGAAAGAATTTTTAAGGGTGATGAAAATGTTCTCAATTTTGCCTGTGGTGGTAGTTACACAGGTATGTATATTTGTCAAAACTCATCAAACTTTTCACTTTAAATGACTTCATTTTATTAACATAAATTGCATCTCAATTAAGTTGACCTTTTAAAAGCCTTGTAAAAATAATTAAAAGGCAACCTACAAACTAGGAATATATTTGCAACATCTGTAACAAAAGATGTGAAGATTAATAAGAGAAACATTCAGTGTAAAATGGACCAGAGATATGAACAGGGAAAAGAAAAAAATGGAGAAACTCTGTGAAAACAAACTCAACTCCACCAGTAACCACAGAGTGCGAAATCAAAGCAAGCAGAAATCAGTCCCATTTACCATACTGGCAAAGAGGAAAAAGAATAATACGTGTTGCTGATCAGTATGTGGTAAAATATGTACTCTCTGGTAGATGACATTTTGATGCAGTATTATAAACCAGTAAACATTCAGATTTTGAAAACTACCAAGTAAATGCACACAGACATCCTCACATATTCTTGAGCCTCCCATCTCCATCCTAAACTCTCATCCCATCTATGCCTCTGTCCCATTCCTGAGCCCCTTCTCCTTGCTTCATCTCTAAACCTGATCCCATTCCTAAGCCTTACTCCATCTCTCACCCTATGTGGGAACTTCTACTCTTAAACTTGCATGTGCAAGATTATTCTTTGCAACATGTATCAGGTAACCTTGATGAGCAACAGACCACCCCAGGTGGTGGCCATTGTAGGGTTCCCAAGAACAGCCAGGGAGCCACCCTGGCATGCAGGCACACCTCTGGTCTCCACTTGTGTGCACTTACTAATGTCCTCTAGGCAAATCAAGTCGCATGGCCAACACAGATTTGAGATTGGAGAAGTAGACTCCTTATCTTGATATTTTCCTTGATAAGAGGCAAATATTAGGTGGACAGGTTTTACAGTCTCCCACACAACATTACTTAATAATGAACTTTAGAAATCATCTAAATGTCCAAAAATAGAGCACTGGTAAAATTTCTAAAATTTCAACCATACGGTGAGCCATGCATGACATTACAGAAAAACATTTGATATATAAAGATGCATTGTGACAGTACAAAACAAAATACTCTGCATAAAACCACTTCAGTGAAGAAAAACAAAGCATGGAAAAAATGACCAGAGGGACAAAATCTAAAAATGTTTCGCCCCTATGTCTGAACAGGAGGGTTATGAGAGATATGTTTCCTTATACTTAAAGTATAGTTTGGCCTGGTCTCTGCCTCTTGTTACCTGTGGGACCACAGGTAAGTTCCAGAAACTCTTCAAGCCTCAGTTTCTCCATCTATAAAATAGGGGTTATGCTAACACCTACCTTGTTAAGTTGTCATGGGGATTAAACGAGATACGTCACAGGAAGGGGTTCACACATAGCCAGGCACATAAAAATTGGTCAATAAATGGTAGATAAGAATTCATTATTTTTTATAATTAAAGAACATAATAATAAATGCCATTTTAGACCACAGTTTGAAAGACATAAACTTACAATAGTATTTGTATTTACTTAGTACCCATTGACTGAAGAAGTACATGACAAAAAGGGTCAATAACTTTTTGTAACGTTTTCTATTAGATTTGTGTTTTATTAATCCCATTAATACCGATGTGAAAAATGGCAGTCCATATAATATGTGATAAATATTTGCTAAATCCACAGACGATGTGTGCTGTGTTTGATGCCCTGCCAGTGATTTTTGTCCCACGGGTTGGGAACCAATTATTTGAGACAACAAAAGAAAAGACGTAACGGATCAGAGCGGAGCCTGATCAATTGCCAATTAAATCTTCTAGGCAGTACATGGATAATGCTGGGAGCCTGATATTTCCTAAACTATGTAAGACTTTCTCTCCATCGCAAATGGTGCCAGAGGTTTGTATTACCCTCAACTATGACCAGCGACAGTTTGGTCTACCTTGCTTTTCTTTCTTGGTTCAGACTCACTGCCCCAGGGGCTCCGGGGAAGCACAGATTTCATAAGGTTGATGTTTTCTGGGTTCTGTTTGCTATATTTTTTAAATCGCACATGTGACTTTCAGAGTTTGATTAGTTTGGAGTCCACAGAAAACCTCCCAGCTTATTTTGTCCCCAGCATTCTTCCAAATGCTCTCAACTCGCCAAATCACATGAAAGCAAAACAAAACGCTGAAGTGGGTGAGATGCATGCCCTTTCAACAACCCGTTCAAAGCCCGTCTGCTGACAGCAGGTCACCATGCCAGGTTCTGAGAAGACACGGCTGTCCTTAACGGCTACCGTGCGGAAGGGCATCCCCACGCTCCCTGACATTCAGGGCACCACTTCTTGTAGTAAGTCCATACGTTTTCTTCCTGCTGCACGGAACCAGTACTGCCCTGTCTTCTCTTTGGATGAATCTGATAAAATTCTATGATTTTCCTCCTCGGCCTTATCATTCTGGACAGAAGAGGCCACATTTTTGTTCCCTCTTATAGAAGGTTGTCCATCATCTTGATTAATTTAGACACCTCTGCCAGGACGTTCTGGTGAGGCCTGGACAACGTCAACACACTCAGCGCGATAACCATTGTGTCAGCTGAGTGGGGACATCCGAGGGCAACGTACCCTAATGGGTGGGTTTTATTCTCTTCCTGATTTTGGCTCCAGCCAGACATTGAGGAAGTAGCTCAGGGAAGATTCCACAAGGCCCTCAAGTCCTCTTCCTAGACAGCCGTGAGCCCAGCCCCAGGTCAAGACAGTCTGGGTAGTAAGACCTCGAGTATTACCTGCCGTGCCTCCACCTGACGCCCCCTGACTTCATTCCTGCTGGCCCCGTGACCCTGTCCTCTTGTTCCGTCTCTGGCTTTACTCTGACCCCTGGGAAGTGCAGGCTGCTTTATTCTTTCTGTGGAGGTCTAGCCTCTCCTCTGCACTCCCCTTGGTAGTCCTAGGAATATAGGATGAAGCATCAGGGTACTCCCCGTTTCTGCAATGAAATGAATCTACCTGCGTAGCCAGCCTGCCTTGGTCTTTGGCAGCCTGTGGATACAAATGAGGCCACGTCCACGGATCCCTATAGCCCAGCTCTGCAGAGCCCATATCTGTCTTTACAGATCCCCCCTCCACAAGTGTGTCCGAGGCTCCCAGCGTCCTGTGGATTCACTCACGGATGGGCCCCTGGAACTTAAACAGCCACAGCTCCTGGCTCCCTGACTGTCCTTGGGGGTGTGATGCCCATGGAATCGCTGGGGTTCTCTGGGCTCTGCTGCTGCCAGGGTCCAGCCCTGCCTCCACCTCGCGGCTGCCGGAGCTCACAGAACTGGGGGAAACTGCTGGCCACAGTGTGCTGCGCTCGGCTGTGCCGGGGCTAGAGGGCCAAGCTCCTACTGTCCCCGAGGGCAGGGCTTCCTGTTTAGCCATCTGTTCCTGCTGGCCTTAGGGTAAACCTTTCTTAATTTACCCTGGCTCTGGAGAACTGCGAGAGAATGCTGTTGCATCCAAAAAACTGCCTGAGTCCTCAATTGTAACAGTGCTTGGTGCCCCAGCTCTATAAGTTCAAACAAACCTGAAGCCGTCTTCCTCCAGATGCACCAGGGCATCAGGATAGCTGGATCAAGGCAGATTCCAGCACCAGCAATCTGCTGTCCCTGGAATCAGTTCTCTGATCTTTCAGTTTCGGAGCTGATAAGGTTCTAGACACCCAGGGCATCACATACAATTCGCACATGATACACTGCACAAATCTGAAAAGATGTTAGGAAGTAAATGGCGCCCCCTAGAGTTGTTCAGTGTACAACCTGCACAACCGTTCACAGTGGCCCTTAGTGCTCTCTCTTGGGCCCCGCCGTCCTCACTGTAATATGGATCAGATCTTCTTTCCAATCCTTGACCCTCGAGAGGGTCAGAGATCCACTCCCCCCTCCCCCATACTTAGTCTTTATAAAAATTTGCAACAACAAAGAGATGCTGGCAGAACTTCACTCAGAGGGTCTGAGACCCTCCCACTGTCCCTGAAGAATTCCTCTTCCGCTTGTAAGACGCTCGCATCTCTTCAGATTCTCAAATAAATGTGACGCGTAGAGACCAGTTAAGTCTTGACAGTGAGTAAGTGTTCCTCGTACCAGAATCCCCGCCAAGTAGCCTGGAACAGGAAATAGAGTCATCACCAGGGTCACAGCCCCCAGTTTTTCTTGACGTCAGCATCTCTGCCGCTACTCCCTGGATAGAGACCATCTGTCAAAACGCCCTCCTCCATCTGTGTCTCCTTTTGTCACTGCTGTGAGGGCTGCCGGGGGATCTAGGAATAGCCTCTGTGTCCCTGTCCTTCTCAGAGGCTCTCCGGGGCTCCGGCCACCACTTGGACTGTGTGCCCACAATGCAGTTGGCTGCCGTTGGGTTATTGTTCCTTTATCTGTTTGAATAGAGTCCCAGTCGGCTACTTCAGACAAGGAGATAATCAATAGGGTTAGCTCTTCGGGATCCGCAGATTTCCTGGCACAGTGCGCGGTGCCCGTGGAGAAACAGGACTTGAAAGAGTTTACGAGGCAGCTCAGACGAGCTCGTTGGAGACACTGGCGCACAATTACATCTATATATAGGACTGCCCCGGATCCACCCCTGGCCGCAAGCTTTGATACCATTCTTTGGGGCATTTTGAAGTCCCAGGCCTCTTCCCTCACTCAGTTCAGCTAAATGTTAGAGCTTCTTGTAAAGAACTAACTGGGTCCCTCATTATGGTATAATTTGATTTCAGGGCAGCGACAGTGAGATAATAACACGGCCCCAGAGCCGGGCGGGGTCATGGGTCAGAGTCCAGGCTCAGCTCTCCCTCTGACCCGCTGGGCCAGCCAGGGGGTTACTTAACCCCTTGGGTCTCTGTTCTCTCATACGTAATTTAAAAGGACTAGAGTAGTAGAGATGAGAGAAAAGTGGCTTTAAAGGTGGGAAGAACTGGGTTTTAACCCCAGCTCCTACCACTTTCTGCCAGTCACATTATCAAATGCTGAGCTTGCTTCCTCTTCAGTACAATGGGCCAGTTCATACTCACCGGGCTGACCTGGGAGAGGCATTAACAGGAAAAACGCTGTGCTGGACACACAGTAGGTCTTCAGTGAGTGCTAGTTTTTCCTTTGCTCTCTGAAGATTTGTCCAGCTTTGTTAAAAACTGAATTTGGAGTCAGAAAACCTGGATTTACTTCTCAGCGGTCTCAGTGTATGCGAGTTGCACGGTGTCTCTGAGCCTCTGTTTCCACATCTGTGTAATGGCCTTATCGCTGCTGGAGCTAAATGGAACAACACCCATGAAAGTGTTTAAAGACATAAAAGATCATCTGAGTCAGAATGTGCGGGTCGCTCCGCCAGCTCGCTTCCAGCTGTCACACCTCTCGTCACTGTGCCCCCCTCTCTGGACCCTCCACTGCATCACTAAAAACTCCCAAGCAGCGGGTCGGATGGGGTGTACCTTCTCAAAGGGCCCACACGTATGTTTCCACTTCTCGGCGAGCGTTCTCCAAATGCCAGGCCAGTCGCCACCCAGCCCAGGAGGCTCCCAGAGACCAGTTGTCAGGTGAATACCCTTCACAGATGTTCCCTGACCTCAGGCTCTTCAGTGGTGGGGGAAGTGGAAGCCGGCATGGCTCCAAAATAAACAGGTGAGCCTCTTGTTGGAATCCCAGCCAGCTGGGTGCTCAGGGGACTTGGTGTAAGGTGGACTCTCAGAGAAGCGGGGGTGGTGGTGCGGGGGGGGGGCAGGCGTCACTTCCCAGAGGGCCTTCCCACACCACGCATGGCCATGCTCCACCAGGGGACACGTGTGCCTTGTATTCACACTCCCCCGCCCGCCGCAGAAACCTCACCACTTCCCTCAGGCATTTCCCGTGACACCCAACAGCCTCTGGGTCCTGGGCTCGGCAGCCAGGAGCCTGACCCCTGGCACGTCAGGAACCCGGACACACATGCTTATAAATGGCTCATTTTAGGATAATAGAATCAAGTGTTGCGACACACCAGACAGACAACCAGGAAGGCATTTAATTGGATTGAGGAGACTTTAAAAACGGGTTTTCACGGCTGGGATCTGTATGGAGTATGAGGTGTTCATTACAGCCGTGACATTTTGCAGTTGTAACAACCTTTGGTGAAGGCACCCTGTGAACTTTCTTAGAAGCCAAAAGAACTGGATGTACGAAATGAAAATGTTTTCTAGATGTTTATGAAAGCCCCTGTTAATTATTCTATCTAGTGTTCGTGGAAATGGTTTCTTGTCTCCAGTGAAAAATCACTCACTGATTCAGCCAAGGGAGCTCATGATTCTGGCTTTACTGAGAGTCAGAGAGTGTCTGTGCATAGGTGGAATCGTACTGTGACCTGGGGGCACCTCCCTCTGGGGGTTTCATCCTCAGGGAGGGAAAGAGGGAGATAACTCCCTCCACAGTGACTTGTATCAAAAGGCTAAGGGCGGGCTTCCCTGGTGGCTCAATGGTTGAGAGTCCGCCTGCCGATGCAGGGGACACGGGTTCGTGCCCCGGTCCGGGAAGATCCCACATGCCACGGAGCGGCTGGACCCGTGAGCCATGGCCACTGAGCCTGCGCGTCCGAAGCCTGTGCTCCTCAGCGGGAGAGGCCACAGCAGTGAGAGGCCCATGTACCGCAAAAAAAAAAAAAAAAAAAAGGCTAAGGGCATTTTCCCCCGTGCACAGTGGTCCAGAGGGGACAGCGGCTTCACGACCAGCTGGACGCTACAGTTCAAGAGGCTTGCACAGACCGGAGCATGTGCTGGGGATGCAGGAAAGGGCCAGGGGGAGACTCTGGATCCTGCTTCCATGGTGGGGATAGGGCACATGGCAGTCACCCAGAAACAGGACCTTGTTTGGTGTTCCTCTTTATGCTGGCATGGTGACCAGTGGGTGGTCGCCCACAGCGAAGCAAGTTGGGACAAAGAATCTGCTACAGGGGAAGCAGCTTTGGTAGAGACGGCTCGTTTTGTGACTGGTCCCGTGTCAAGAGGGCTCCCTGCTGGGTTGACTCAGGACCCCTCATTCCTGTACCGGATGGGGGACCCTCATGTCCCCACCCTGCCCCGCTGCCGCCTATTGGGCTCGTGGGACTATGAGACGTGGGAAGGGGCTATGGACACAGGGAAGCGGGACAAGCCTGGTGTCAGTCACCCAGAGGCCCCCTCTCATTGGACGCTCAGTGGGCACATCCTGCTACCCTGCAGGACCTCCTCCTGGATCCTGCGGGCAGCTCGGCTGACCTGTCCCCTGGGAGCTGGAACGGCAGGCAGTGAACGCTGTGTCTGGGTGAAGGGTGGGCAGTGGCTCGGCCCCCACGGATCCCCTGGGCTCCTGCAGTGGATGGGATGTGAGCTAGACGACACCTAAAGCCAGTCTGGACCCTGAAAGACTCTGTGGTTTCTGCTGACCTCAGGGAACAAGACTGAGAGAGTCAGCCTGATTGGAAGGAGGAAAACTGGGGCTGTCTGCAGGGCATCCTCCAAGACAAGGTGGAGGATGGCGGTGAGGGCACTGCCCCTCGCGGGCCCCCGAGGCTCCCCTGCCCACTCACTCCATCATCAAACACCTGTTCCGGTCGGGTCCCACCCAGGAGGCGACGCGGGTAACATTCCCTGTGCTGGAATTTCTCCCATTCATGCTCAGAGGCTCTCACTTTGGCCGCTCACAGGGCCACCTGGGAGCTTTGAAAAACACAATGCCTTTGGGCCCCAAGTGATTCTGCTGTGATTGGTCTGGGGACCAGGGACAGAGGTAAGTCCATAGCTAAAACACTAGGTGCCACTGTAAAGGTGGAGCACTGTAGGGGCACCGAGGGGGACAAGGTGAGCTCAGCAAAGCCCGGGCGAGCCCCGGCTGAGAAGGTGGCACAGAGGTGCAGGTGGGCACTGGCCAGGGCGGGCAGGAAGGAGGTCCAGGCAGGAGGGACGCGTGTGCAGCCCCCCGAGGGGCGCGAGGGAGGCCTCCTGAGCAGGAGACGGCTCAGGCTGCGGACCCCGCCTGCCTGGGCTGCGCACGCGCCGACCCACCTCGCATCCTGAGCCCTCTGACCCGCCCCTCTGTCCCCACCCGGTGACCCCAGCTCCCTGGGGCCTGACCGATCCTGAGCCCCGCCTTCCCTCCCGGGCTCTCGCCTTCCTCACCCGCCCTGATTTCACTCTCACACCGGGGCTTGGAGGACCCCTGCTGCCCCCCGCGCCCCTAACCCTTCACCGGCCACAGCCCGGAGCGCAGTCCCGGGATCTGCGCTGAGCCGAGATATCAGCTGAGCCGGACGCCAGCCCGGTGGCCAGGGTGTTCAGACAGGCCCCGCGGAGCCCTGGGGCCCAGGAAGGAGCCTCAGGGCCCCTGGGAGGGGCGGGAGAGACTCAGTGGGCATGGCTTCGGGTCCCGAGTCCCCCCCCCGGGCCCCTCTCCCCTCGGGCCTCCAGCGGGGGGCGGTCAGTGGGGACAGTGGGCAGGAGATCGGGGCGAGGTTAGGTGCTGGGCTGCAGCTGGCTGTGCGCATCTCCTCTCAGTTCTGCATCCGGTGACCTCACTTCGGTAGCTTGAATTAGGTGGTGGGGAGAGAAACCACACCAGGAAAATGGACGGATGCTACAAACTTTGAAAACATTTCCCAGAGAGCCGGCTCTTCAACACTGACAGACACACCATTGCAGGGCGCTGTTTATTCTGCTGGCGCCCCTCTTGCGGAGTAGCTTTGGGCTGACCTTGACCGAAGGTATCGTTCTCAAAGCAGCCATCTCCGCACGCTTGTCTTCTGGGGACCACACTACCTCTGGTGCTTTCCCAGCTTGCCACCGGCTTTGTAAGTGGCCGCTTGTTGATAACCCTCAGATTATCTTAGTTTGCGGCGGCACTTGTCTCCTGCAGAGATCACGGTGGTAAATAGATGAGTCATAACCACTGGCCAGGTCACACCTGGGTGTGAGGTCTGATGGTGAATCACGCCTCCGAGTGTGATGGTTCTGGAACTGGAGCCTACAACCTCCGGAGCGCTAGAGGGAATCCGCAAGCATGAGCCACAGCCAGAGTCTCTTTTAAAAACAGCTTTTCCTCAAAATCTTTGCCCACTAATGCCTCCCTTTCCCAACAGCTCCTCTAATCCCATGACGTGAAAAAAAAAAATCTCTTTTCAAAAAGATGACTTTGGAACCCCGCCCCGTTCGCTGCAGATCCCAGGAAAGAGTCTGTGCCGTGTGGGCCAGCAGCCTCCGGCTTTGGCAGCGGGTTCGGAGTGAAAGTCCCAGACCAGTGGCTCTCAACCTTCGCTGCACATTCCAACCCCCTGGGAGCGCTAGGTAGTCTGATACACGGGCCCCCAGGCCAGTGAGAGCAGATTCTGATGGACACTGGCCGTGCAAGCCTGAGAAATGGCCCCTCTAAGCCACCGTCCTCATCTGGGAGAGGGGATGTCGTATGTGTCTCACAGGATTGCTGGGAGGACCACATGGCTAGTGAACAGTGGTTGGTGTGAGTGTCCAAGTGCACATTCTCCCACCCTCTCCCTCAGCTCTCCCAGCACTGTTCCAGGCAGAAAGTGCAAAGCAGGTCACTGGGAGATCCAGACCACTGGCTTCCAAAGAGTGCTCTCTGGATCCCAGCATCACTCGGGAACTTGCTAGAAACCCAGATCCTCCAGGCTCATCCCGGATCCGCTGATGCTGAAAGTCTGGGAATGGGGTCCAGCAGTGGATGTTTTAACAAATCTCCCTGATGATTCTGACTCATGCTAAGTCCAAGATGCGCCTCTCTTTATCTGTGGTGACTTCTAGCATTGCCGGCTGCCTTTGCTCCCTGCTTCGGCCCGGGTTAGACCCTTTGGCCGACTGGACTCCCACTCAGTGGACACCCTGGCCTTAAATTCTCACCATGCAGTTCAAGACCAGCCCTGCCACCAGCACCTCCCACCAGTCCAGCAGGGGTCATTTGGTTGTCAGGGCACAGGCTGGCTTCCGGGGTCCACTGCCCATGGAACTAGGCAGGGGGGCAAACACAGAGATGGAGTCGCCAGCAGATCCGGGGCCATCATTTGAGGGAGAAATTACTTTCCTGTTTTGCTTTTGAAATGGTTACTGTGCTCACAAATAGTGACCCTGCTAAGCCTCCATCCTCATCCGATGAGAGCCCTTGGGATAAAGATGTCTGCCGTGGGACATAGAAGCTTGCAGGGAGCTCTCCTTGAAGGCCCATGGGTATGCGCGTGTGTGTGGTTGCCTGGAGGCATGCCTCTGAGTTTGGGGTCGGTGTGGTTAGGTAGCAGGATTTGAGGAGAGAGAAAGGCAAGGCTACCTCTTTGGAATAAAAGTTCTGCTAAATGGTCTGGTTTGGAAGTTTGGGACCAAGAAGGTCTAGAGCAGGGATATGTTGCTCTGGAGATGTCCCAGCCCAGGGTGCTGGATTTCATCCATGTGCTCATCTCTCAAGCACGGAGGGAGGCGCCTCTCCGTGCCATCACCCAGTGTCCCCGAAGACCAGTCCAACCAGAGGGAGGCTCTCCTACCCTCGGCTATCAGGGCATTTGGGTGAACCCCGTGTGCTTTCATGAACGCCAGCAGGAGAATTACCCCTCTGTTGGGTTAGACTCAGGTATCAGGCAAGTGTGAATGTTGGCTGGATAGAAACCGATCAGAGTCCCGACAGGAAGGAAGCCAGTGTCCTTGGCTGCAGGCTCCCGACCTTATACAATGCCTCCTGCTTTTCCCTAAACTACATTCATTGTCCATCCTGTGAATTTTACTGATGGTCCCACACGTATATGAAAAGGATGCCAGGGTTGGGAGGACATCCCCAATTGCAGTGGATGCAAATGAGCTCAGACTTGCTCACCAAACATGAAATCAACCCCTTGGCCGTTCTTCATCTCATGGCGTCTTCCAGGGGCAAACTCGGCCTCGTTGACGACTGCCGGGCATCCAAAGGAATAAAGTGTGGGAGAGCATGGAGTTTTCTCTCTGCTAGGCAGCACCTGCCAGTAGTTCGGCCACGAGCTGTCCCTGGTTGGTACAACTTTAACCTATGGTGTAACAGGTGATGGTGTCCAAGTGGGATCTGCAGGTGGCCCTACAGCAGAAGATGAATCGATGGAGGCTTGTTACTTGACAGAAAGGGCTCCGTCGCCTGTATCTGTAGATACAAATATTGCAGCAGTTTTTTCGCAAGTGGGAAATAGACGAGCCCATTACAAACTTATCATTCAGGCATTGATACGCCAATTCACCCTTCAGATCTTTATCCGCGAAGTTTCTTCACGTGGTATCATTTTCTCTGAATGTTTTTACATCTTAAATATATAAATATTCCCCAGACCTCGGTGTCATTCATCTTATCATTAGGATGGTGAGAATGATTATGGGGTAAATTAAGGACCATAATCATAAATGTAAAACGTGTCTAGATATTTATGAATCACGGGGGTGAAACTGCTTTATAGCTCTGTAAAATCCTTGTCAAATTCCATTTAAATGTGTTTTAAAAAGTAATGTTCTGGTACAAACTGAGATTTTTATAACAGAAATTAATGGAAAGCACTAGGCGCAGTTGCTATGGAGACCATCAAAGATGAAGTTTGGTTCTTACCAGGACCTTCCTGGTCTGGTCGGAGACAAAAGACCAAGAGGGATGATCTTCTCCAGTAAATTAGAAAAGAAGATGTAAAGATGATGGTGGGTTGTGGGAGGCCCCTCCTCTGACCGATGAAGACAGCCAGAGGCATCTCACTGCTGGGGAGGGAAGTCCGAGGGCACTCAGCTCCTGCTTTTACCGCGTTTATCAGAAACACTGGGGCAGGGGGCTAAGGGGGAGGTGCCATCCCCTACCCTGGCAGTGACGTCTTCGTGCTGAGAAAGGAGAGCCCAGGTTGAGAGGCAAAGGTTCCAAACACACTGGTGGAAGGGTCAGACCAGGCCAATCTAGTCTCTTCGGTGAAGGAAGTTCAAATTGTCAGTTGTCAAAATGGTGATGAGGCCTCCAGACCCTTGAAGCCCTGGGTCTTATACATGAACTGGGGTTTCACACTGAGATGAGCTACAAAGGTATTGGGTTGGCCAAAAAGTTCGTTCGGTTTTAAGTCAAAAGACACATTTTTCATTTTCACCAAGAATTTTATTGAACAACGTGTTCGCTAACCAAACGAACGTTTTGGCCAACCCAATATATTCTTATGAAGACTTGTGAATAGGAGTGAGATACAAACAAGAATTACAACAGTGAAAATTTAGTGAGTCAGGTAACTAAGTATGCTTGCCTGTGTGTTTTCCTTAATCCTTGCTTTATACATTAATCTTTTATAACCCATTGTTCTGTAGGAAAGCTTGGTCTTAGAGAGAAAAGAACTTTTGGAGACTTTCTTGGTGCCCCCACGTTGATCCCCTAAGGGCTCAGCACTCACTGCCCCCCACTCCCACTTCCCACCCTCCCCCAGGTGCTGGGAGTTCGGCTGGTAGCTGCTTTTGGCTCGTGGGGGGACCCTCCCTGGGGAGGTTACCCCTCCACCTGCAGGGAGTGGTCAGCCTACGCCCATGACTGACTGTCGTCCCCCTCCTGTGATGGGAGTCACATCCCTGCCCAACCCCCTTCCCTGTCCTGCTTCCCTCACCCCCTATAGCGCATCCTGGACAGCAGTCCCACCATCAAAAGCACTGCACCAAATCCTTGTCTCAGGCTCTGCTTCCAGGAACTCTGACCCAAGACAATAACCACAGAGCAAATGGCACCTCCATGAGGTTGCCAGGCCCCACACCCCATCACAGCCGATGCACGGCCTTAGAGCCCCAGTTTCCCAATCGGAGTCCCATCGCACTGTGTTGTTTATGCTTCCAAGCTGAACTGTTAGGTCACCAAGGGAAAATGAGGAATGGAGTAAAGTTTGATGATTCTCTGACCAATTTTAATAAACCACATTTACACGGCATCATGACCGACAATTGGAGTGATTCGTAGTTAAGACTAGATCATGTTTTGGCAGGACACATTCAGCTAATTCTTCTGTTTTGTGGACACATATAGATGCCATCTAGAATTCATTTGGTCTTATGAAATGATTGAGACCAAGTACAGGTCATAATATCAGTGCGTTAAAGACCAGCCATTGTATATATCACGGGAAAGCTGAAATCTTTGTATGAACACAAAAGATGTTGAGAGATAAACCAGGTATTTCCATAGCTACCAAATTTCAAACAGAGAGTTAGTTATGTAGTGAGTCAGATTGGGAATCCACATTACTTGTAGGTAAAACTGGCCTTTGCATGTCTGGGCTATTCATCTGTAAAATGGAAGCAGAAACTTTGAGGGCCATGGTGATGATCAGTATGTTAACTGATTGACTCATCCATCCATCCATTCATTCATTCAACACTTATGGAGACAACACCTGTGTTTGGCATGTGGACGCAGAGACGTATCAGACAAGGTGTCCAAACTCAGGGAGAGGCAAACACAGACACCTGTAAAACACACTGATTTCACTGATGGGTGAATGAGACACAAAATGTGGTCCATCCATACAATGGGATATGATTCAGCCTTAGAAAGGAAGGAAATTCTGACACAGGCTACAACGTGGATGGACTTTGAGGACCTCATGCTTGTTGAAATAAGCTGGTCACAAAAGGAGAGATACTGCCTGGCTGCACTTAATGAGGTCCCTAAAGCGGTCAAATTCGTAGAGACAAGGTAGAATGGGGGTTGCCGGGGGCTGGGAGGAGGGGGAGAGGGGAGTTAGTTTCTAACGGTGGTACCGACTGAGTTGTGTCCCCTCCAAATTCTTATGTGGAAGCACCAGACCCCAGCGGGACTGTAACTGGAGATGAGGTGACTAAAGTGAAATGAGGTCATGAGGGTGAGGCCCTAATCACATAGGACTGGCATCCTTTTAAGAAGAGGAAGAGACACCAGAGCTTGTCCCTCCCCCAACACATGAACACAGAACAGGCGACGTGAGGACACAGTGAGAAGGCAGCCGTCCGCAAGCCAGAAAAGAGTCCTCACCAGACGCCAACCCTGACGGCGCTTTGGTCTTGGACTCGCAGGCTCCAGAACTGTGAGGACATCGATGTCTGCTGTTTAAGCTGCCAGGTCTGTGGCATTTCGTTACCGTAGAAGAGTAGTGCAGATGGGGAGAGTGTGAGGTTGAGAAGATGGAGACGTTCTGGAAAAGGTCGGTGGTGCTGCTTGCACACCGATGTCAACCACTTAGCACCACCGGACTGCACACGGAAAACGGTGAAGATGGCAGAGCTTACGTCACGTGTGTGTTTCCCCAGTAGAGAAACCGCACACACAGCGGTGCCGGTCGTCAGAGGGGATGCGCGGGCTCTTCCGAGCTCTGACAGGGAGGCTGGCACAGCTCGGGCGGGACATGCATGGCTGCAGTGGGAAGGAAGAGCTAGGTGAAGCGGAGAAGGACATGCAGGCCAAAGGGCAGCAAAAGCCACACTGCGAACGGGGCGAGGAAGGGCGACGTGTGTGCTGGGAACGCCGAGCCGTCGGCCGCTGCTGGGGCAGGAAGTGGCGGGCGAGGCGGGGAGGCAGTGCAGCCGGCCAGCCACAGAGCTAGAGGCCGCGACCGTGAAAGCCTTGAACGCCGTGCTGAGCAGCCTGGCCTTCCTCCTGCAAACAGCAGGAGCTGTTCAAGGATTGTAGACAGGAAGTAACAGGGTCAGAGGTGCGGCTAAGGGACGTGATGGATGGGAGGCCCTTGGCGGGTTGTAAACCCTGCAGAAATGTCAAGTTTCCTTACCGGTGTTATTGTTACAGCGACACCTGCAGGTGATACACGGTATCTGGTGAAACAGCAGCACGCAGGGTGGCGGGAAGGGTTCTGGGGCGACCGCGGGGCACAGAAGCAAGGGTAGGAAGCTCACGTTCTCACCAAGAGACAGCCTAGGGGGGGTGATGAACCAAGAACATGGCAGCAAGTAGCCACTAGGAGACCCTGGAAGAGCGCCAGGCAGCCAGGCCCACAGGTTCCGCCCTAGGGACAGCGGGTTATGCAGGAGGCTGGCCAGGCCTCGGGGCTTATTAACAGCACTGTTTACACGTCAGGGATGTTCCACACAAATCGACACAGAGAAGATAGAAAAGGGTGGGGCTCCGTGGCGGAGCAGAAACGGACGTGGGGCCTGGGGAATGCCAGAAGAAGGCTCTTTTGTAGACAGAAGTTGACCATTTTAAAGAATTTGAAATGTATTGTTCCCTGGCACTTCTTCAGAAATAGTGAGTCAAGAGCTCTTACACTTTGGCACAGAACTGGCTTGACCCTCAGGCAGCGGAAGCCTCCACCCGGACAGCAAGCTGCGGAATTCGGAGGAAGGCCTGAATCTCAGGGAGGAATTTGTGCCTGAAATCTTGCATGTAATTCAATTTTTGTAAACTTTCCTGGCTGACTTACATTAGAGTCGACGGGCCACAGGCAATTCGCTTCTGATGGATTTTTCACTTTGAAGAGGGTTGTTAGAGCATTCCCTGCATCCCACCTCGGGGTCCACAGGACACGCACACGCGCGCGCGGCTGGCGGCTTTTAAAGGAAGCCCAGGGCAGATCCTTCCAGGCCGTGAGCAATCCTTTCCCAGCACTGCTGTTTGAAAGTTCAGACTTTCCTATTTGGCCACACCTGGAATATGTTAAGCTGAGAAATAAAATAATAAGAATATCACAAAGGCGTTTCACACCTTCATCTACAGCTCCAAAGCCAAGAACTCACCAAATATTTATTTGGCCCCTATTAGCATACCACTAGGTGGAGAAGTATTTTGTTTATTTTTACTCTGCCTGTCTCTCAAAAATATTTGTGGTAACTTTACAAAGAAGTAGAAGCAGAAGACAGGCTTCCTGCTGGGAACAGTATCTTGACCTCTTTGAATCCCTGGTGCCCGGCACAGTCTGAGAGACGTAAGAGTCCCTATAATCAATTCAGCTGGAGAGTCAGGACACAAGCCTAACAAAGCAATTATATATATATTATAATTTTGTAACCCTAATGGATCCTGAAGGAGGGATAGAGTAAGAGGAGGTGTGAGCCAGGGGGGCGGGGCCAGCACGGGTGAGCCCCGGCCCTGCCCCCAGCACGTGTACATCCTTTTCTTGCTCCAGTGAACCTGAGACCATTGTCACAGAAGAAGAAACAGAAGGTCAGAGAGGTTTGTGTCTTGTACGAGATCCACACAGCCAGTCACAGAAGGATGGCTAAGTAAGAAAGAGGAAGACTCTGGATTTAAGCTCCATTTGTAGGTCTCAACGTCCCTATCTTGCCCCTCTATTTGCTAAGTGCATTAAAGATTTTTGGATTGAAAAGAGACCGCCTTGGGGCTGGTGTCTGGGAAGTGGAGGGAAGGAGAGGAAGGGAGACCGTGCCAGCAGGAGAAGACGGCTCGCCAGGAGAGCAGGAGGGGGCTGTCCTGGGAACGAACCAGATCGTTCCAGCCTCGAGGGGCCTCCCGTCCCAGGCCAGAGCTGTTCCCTAACATGACGCTTCTGTGGTCAGCCCCACAGTGGAGGCCCTTCAATGCCCGGCCAAGGCTGAAAATGTATCCTGTAGTAGCAAGAGCCCATTTAGATTCAAGTCTGATCAACTGCAAAATTGTCGTAAGGGGAGGCTGCGCTATTTAATAAGAATAAATAGGAAGGGCGTAGAAAAGCTTAGGTTCCTTTGCTGAGGAAGATATCTGATACACAAGCTTGTCCCTCCCCATCCTGCCCCACCCCCAGCCTTTCTGGCCCTTTGCACGTGGCCCTGGTGTGACAGGTGGCCCTCGTGACGACGGCTCAGGCCTGTGCAGGACGCACCTCAGGCCTCTCGTCCCGTTTCGCTCCCAGTGGCTGCAGCAGTGTCTTTCTGTCCATCTCCCTGCATCCAGGGTGGCTCAGCACGTGCAGAGTGACATGAAGCACGAGGCAAAATGACCCGACTTCCCTCCCACAGGCTTTGGGTTCTGACCTGGGATCACCAGGCAAGTCCCAGAGGGCGGGCCGTCCTGTCCCGGGAAGAGGCTCCCCAGGGCTGGGACCAGGGAGGGAACCCTGGATGGAGGTCAGGTAAAGGACTGGCTTTCCTGTACCAGCATCGCGGAGATATTGGTTCGGCCATATGGATGCCAGACAAGACTCGAGGTGGTCTCAGATGAGCCATTGCTCAGCTAAAGCCAGAGAGGGAGGCCGGGTACATGTTTTGAGAACAGACCTCAAAGAGCAAACACTTCCCAGGGGGTAAAAAAAGTCTATATTGACGTGCTGACTTTTCATGTGAAAACCTCATTATTTCATCTATGAAGTTCTGCTCTCTGACCTGGGGTATCTGAACCACGACGAATGACTCTGCTGACCCCAGAGGCTCCCCCAACTCCCCACACCCGTCCCCGCCCCCAAACCAGCCCTTCAGCTGCGGCTCACACCCACTCAGGTGCTTTCCCTCCTGCCTCCCCTGCCTTCTCTCACGCCTGGGTGCTCTGATGAGCCCCTCTAGACCCAACACTGGGAATCCCTTCCCTCCCCGTTCCAGCGGGGCTCACCCGCCCCCCCTCCCCCAAGCCCTGGGTCAGTCTGTTTGCACCCCTGCATTTGCCCATACACAATCCAGTTGGAAGAAGACCACGGCGTCACTGAAGGTTTATTGTGTCTGGTCACAAATTGCCACCACTGCCAGCAAGGCTTTTCCTGTCCCTGGCCAGACCCCTTTCTTGTCCTAGAGGCCTGATTACAAATCCACCGCATGCAGAGGCACCCGAAGGTCCAGGTGGTGGTCAGCGCACAGGCCTCTGCGGGCGCCCGGGGCCCAGTGGGCAGCCTGGCTCGGTGCAGAGCTGAGCTCGAAGCAGGGCATCTCCCACAGTGACCCGGGGCAGGAGTCAAGCACCAGGGCAGGTGAGGACAGGGCGGCGGGGCACGGGGACACCCCTCTGGGGACTCACCAGCTGTTTGGGGGGAATCTGAGGGTCCTGGGTTCCCACCCTCACCCTACGCGGGTAGAATCAGAGCGAAGGAAATAGTTTGTTCCTATTGAAACTCTTTTTATTCCCTAGATGTGGGGCCTGGGAGACTCAGAAAACACACAGTTTAAGTAAGAGGCTGTTCATAAACTTGAAAAAGGAAAAATACCTCCTTTATTCTTAGGAAAAAAATATCTACAAATCCAGGTAGTTTGTTTCTTAAAGGGAACAAATTAGTGACTTCATCTTTAAGTCAAAGGTCCAGAGGGTGGTGGGTCATGCGTCTTTGAGTGAAAATGAGTGAGGGGTGCAAAAAGCCAAAAATTGATATTTCTGTATTTAATAAAGAAGTAATGTTTTTATAATCGAAATACAAAATATGACAAAACCCCAGGGGTTTCCCAGTACCTCCAGGATAGTCTAGATTCCTCAGGACAGGGTCCCAGGGCCTGAAAACCTAGGGCTGAGCTGCTTCCTCACCCATGACTGGCCCTGTCCCCCCAACCTCCGCTCCAGCATATTCTGGAAAAGGCCATGGTTTCTTGCCTCCCTGCCCTTGGAGGATGCTTCTCTCTTTAATGGGCTGAGTGCTTTGTCCCCCCTAAATTTGTATGCTTAAGCCCTACCCCCATTGTGATGGTATGAGGAGGTGGGGCCTTTGGGGGGTAATTAGGGTTGGATGAGGCCATGAGGGTGGGGCCCTCATGGTGGGATTAGTGGCCTTGGAAGAAGAAGACAGACCGTGCTACCCCTTCACCTGCACACATGCACCCAGGAAAGGCCATGTGAGCACCCAGCCACGAGGTGGCTGTCCGCAAGCCAGGAAGGGAGCCCTCACCAAGAACTGAATCAGCTGGCACCCAGCTCTGGGACTTCCCAGCTTCCAGAACTAAATGTCTATTGTTTACACCACCCAGTTGGTATTTTATTATAGCAGCCAGAATGGACTCGTACAGCTGGCAGATAGCTACTCAGCCTGTAAGACTCAGTTCAATCACTGCTCCTCCCCATAGCCCTCCTCCGCCTAATATCCAGTGAATCAGTCCCCTTCCTGCGCCATCAGAGCACCCTGGTCCCAGCACTTCTGCAGCTCTTATTTGATTGCGTCAGACCCTCTGGGTCCTGTCTGTCCTGCCCACCAGGCTGCACACTCACGGCTGGGGTCAGGTCCCGCTCACCTGTATCATCGTCCCTGCACCCGGCCGATCACCATCTCCATCACTAGGTTGATGTGTCATAGTGACTTGATAAATTAGTCTTTTGAGGAAACAGTTTCTTTTTATATCTCTGAGCTTCCTGGTCATCATTAATAGTGTCACAGAGATCACCTTCGTTATTAAGAAGAATGACAGGGACTTCCCTGGTGGCGCAGTGGTTAAGAATCCGCCTGCCAATGCAGGGGACACGGGCTCGAGCCCTGGTCCGGGAAGATCCCACATGCCGAGGAGCAACTAAGCCCACGAGCCACAACTACTGAAGCCCGCACGCCTAGAGCCTGTGCTCCGCAGCAAGAGAAGCCACCGCAATGAGAAAGCCCGCGCACAGCAAAGAAGATCCAACACAGCCAATAAATAAATAAATAAATTTATATATAAAAAAAAGAAGAACAATTAGAAATATAATCATCCTTAAAACAGGATTTACCTAGTGCCCATGGGCATGGGGACAGAGTTAAACAAAATCTGTGTCCAGGATAAAATTCACATGTAATCCCTGAGAGCAAGGACTTTGTGGTCTGGTCAGGGTGGCCAGACATGGGATCTAGAGGTTGAGCAGGTGTAGTTAGACAAAGTAAAACAACAAACGAACAAGTGTCCAGCTGGTTTTGATGTCGGGGACCTGCTCCAGCACGGTTCCATCTCCTGTAGCAAGGCCACTGCAGGCCTGGGGGGTGGTCCCCACTGGGAGCACGTGGAGGTCTTAGGGGGGCCCAGCTGGGCTCAATGTCAAAGTTGGGGGAATGGCTTCCCCCACTGGGTTACACTCAGGTAAAGGGCCCCCCCAAAGTGTCACAAAGTGTAATGAAAGTTTGGGTCTTATTCTCTGACCTCAGAACCCAGACAGGAATCGGGAGATTGGCCAGGATGGCTTCAAGGAAAAGACGACTTGCTGAGCTCAGAGTCCCTACTTCTCTCTAGCGAGGACGTTCCTGGGCCAAGATTGTCGCGTCATTTCTTAGTTCCTTACAGAGTTCTTCCCAGAGAATCCCCTCATTCTCCCTTGTGTCAGTTCAGGTCCTTGGAGACACAGATGCCGAGACCAGAGGAAACATGTGAGAGATTCACTGCATGAACATTTGTGACAAAGGGGAGGGGGCGCAGGGGTGGGCAGGGAGGGCCTTTACCTGCAACACAGGTGTGACACCTGGGCGGGGGAGCGGGGGCAGGAAGAGCTTCAGACCTGAGTCCTGAGGGTCCTGGCTGGGCCAGCAGGGAGTCGCTGAGCTGGAGCTGCCCGATGAGGCCTCCCTTAGAGGGCGGCCTGGCTCTAGGACGCCCTGGGCACCCAAAGCAGTGGGCCAGGCGTGCCGGCCCCGGTGGACCCAGAGGTGCGGCACCTGGAGGCCGGCAGTTAGCCGTGCTCCTGGCAGAGGTCCTTCCGGAGGACTGTCCCTCCCTCGCAGCTAGGGCTTTGTTGGAAGGCCTATGAAGATCCCCAGCAGTGAACGTGACCTGACTTCCCTCCCAGGAGGAGGCAGGCCCCCGAGCAAGCCTCGGCCCCCGGCTGGGCAAGAGGCCCACCTGAACCGTAGCAACGAGAAGCAGTAAGGGGGCACTCGAACTGCAAACACCATATAGCAGGCAGGAAGTTCATGGTCGCAGGTGTGCAAAAGTAAACCCCGTGATTTACTTAGGTAGTTAAGTAGCTTCTCCACCAGCTCCAGCTTTCTCCGCCAATTTGGGGCCACCTTCGTGAATTCAGAGCGTTCCTACCCCTGCCCGTCCCCAGGGTCCCACACACGTTCTGTATCCCACCTGTCGTCGTGACACTGGGGGAGGAGGATGGCCTCCCCTGGCTTCACTGGGGGTGGTCTCAGACCAGCCGGCCTGGGGTCATCAGCCTCCGTCTTGGCTGCTCTCCTCCTGCCCCTGGTGCTGCCCGAGGGGTGGGGCTCAGACAGCCCCCCTCACAGCCACTGCTGGAGCTTCGGTTGTGAACGTAGCGGACCTGTCTCCCTCTCTCCACCTCCTGCAAGTATCTCCTGCATTACGATGCTTCTACAGCGGCCTCAGGAAGGGCCGTGACCTGGGGCGAAGCAGCTCTCTTCAGCTGTGGCATTTCCGGGAGAGAGCCTACAGCTGCACGTCTGCTGGTGACACTTCCAGCAGCTGGGGGAATAGATCCTTCCTTCCTGAAAGAGGGTCCGGGAGGGATCTCCCTGGCATGAGAATACTTGGGTGCAAATACTGTGGGAGCGTGGACCGCTACACACTCCGTCACGTGCTGTGAGGGTGTGAAGGTAACGAACGCGGAATTAACACCAGCGTGGTTCGGACCTGCAGACCCATCCCTCCCCCTCAAGGGAGGGCGTGTTCACGTGACCTCTCACCCATCCGAGCACCATTCACTCTGAGGCGAGGTGTCCCACCCGCCGGCCTCTTGCTTCACTCCCTTACCTGTTCTCCCCTGGACCACAGGTTGTCAGGGGATCGAGGCAGTGAATGCAAACAGCCCGTAGCCAGCTCTGGCTGAGGCTCAACTGTCAGACGGCAGCAGCTGCCGCGTTGGCTAAATCGATTTGGAAGGGTTCCCAACAGCCTCTCGCTCCTGTTTCCCCAGATAAACCTCGAGTCGCGTGGTTACAGTATCTGTGCAGGGCGTTTTCCCAGCATTGCTGCTGCAGAAGCAGAAAAAGGCTCCGGTGCCCCGGGACGGCCCCCGTCCGCCCATGCGGAGGAGAATCACGTACTCAGACAGTGTGAAACCCAACCCAGAGCCCAAACCGAGACCCTTCCCTGATTTTCTGTGGAATCCGGGTAGCAGGGGTATGCACGTCTCTGCTACGGTCACAGATGATGAGTCAGAGCTGGGGTAATCTGAGCACCCCCAGAAGTGCTGCAAATAAGCCAGGGAGAACTCGGCCTCTCCTCCTGTGCCAGCCCCACCGGGGCCGTGCTCTGTGACGTTTCGGCTCTAGAAGAGCTCCCATCTCCTTTCCAGCCTTGGTCACAGACAGGACCGCCCGACATCCCCACCACCAGCAACTCACCCCTTTTGATGATAACGAGAGTCCTTCTCTCAGGGCCTCTTGGTTGAACGTGGAGATTCCCCTGGGAGGGGGCTGCTTGGAGACACGGAATGTAAGAGCCCGGGGGGAGGATCTTGAAGAGAACCCAGTTCTGTGTGCTCATCACACTGGCCACTGCAGCCCCCGTGGAGGCACTGGACAAACGTCTTGCAACAGGGACTTTCCTGGACTCCGCACAGGGACATCTCCCTTAAGCTGGAGTGTGATTTAAAACATCATTTTTATAGGAAAGCAAAACCAGGATACAACATGGTGCAGAATGCCAACTTTGTGTGAATGTTTAAAGACATTGTGATGTGTTGGCCCCTTTGGACAACTCCTGAGGGCTGTTGAGGGTGCTTTGCCCCAGCAATGCCTTTTCTGGGTGATAGGATTTGGATACAAATAACGATGTGGGGTTTTTTCCTCACACCACCAAGCAGTTGGCTCCGTTCTGACGCTGTCCACCTGGAGAGAACATCAGGTCCCACAGGCGAAGGGCTCAGTCCCACAGACTGCCCTCTGCCCCCAACTTCAGACATCCATCACAAGCCCGGGAGGTCACCTGTGCTTCTGACCTCCCGGCACAGATCAGAGGTTCCCATGACCCCGTCCTCAGGTCCGATTAACTAGAGTGGCTCACAGAACTCGGAGAAACGTTTTACTTACTAAGTTCCTGGTTTATTGGGAAAGGATATGACTCAGGAACAGCCAGATGGAAGAGGTGCACAGGGCAAGGTGCAGGGAGGGGCTCAGAGCTTCCACGCCCCCCCTGAGCAGCCAGTCTCCCCAAATCTCCAAGTTGTCACCAACCCGGAAGCTTGTCCTCTGAACCTTGTCCTTTGGGGGTTTTATGGAGGCCTCATCACACAGGAACTATCGATTAAATCATGGCCACTGGTGGTTGAACTCAACCTCCAGCCCCTCTCCCCACCCCAGGGGTGAAAGTTCCAATCCTCTAATCACGCGGCTGGTTTTCTCGGCAGCCAGCCCTCATCCTAGGGTTACCTAGGGCCTTTCCAGAAGTCACCTCATTGACAGAACAAGACACTTTTATCACTCTCAACACTTAGGAAATTTCAAGAGTTTTAGGAATCCTGTGCCAAGAATCGGGACAAAGACCAAATATATATTTCTTATTATAAATCACAGTATCACAGTATACACCAAAAAGAATCAAAAGCAGGGACTCAAACAGATATTTATACACTTGTATTCATAGAAGCATCATTCACAATAGCTGAAAGGTGGAAACAGCCCAAGTGTCTATGGATGAATGTTGGGTAAAAAAAGTGTGGTCCATACACACAGTGGAATACTGTACAGCCTTAAAAAGGAAGGGAATTCTGACACAGGCTATGGCATGGATGGACCTTGAAGACATCATTCTAAGTGAAAGAAGACACAAAAGGACAAACATTCTGTTCTTCTGAGGTCCCTAGGGAGGAGGGGTGTTGGGTGATTTCTGTTTAATGGGGACAGAGTTTCAGGTGGCAAGAAGAAAAGGGTTCTAGAGAGGATGGTGGTGATGGTCGAACACAGTGGGAAAGGTCTTAGCACTGAACTGTACTTTTTGAAAGGTTAAGATGGTAAAGTTTGTGTTATATGTATTTTTACCCCCAATTTTTAAAGGTTGGGGAGCATGCGAGATGGGTTTCAAGATCGGGTTGTCCCCGACGTGTCCGTTCACAGGGGGCAGAGGCTGGGTCAGAGCACGGCGGTCCTTTCCTGGGTGCCCGAGTGGTCAGTGCAGGGCCTGAGCCCAGGGTCCCTGAATCCCGCGTCCATGCTCTTTCCTCAACCCTCCCTCTTCATGGTTCTTCTCCCCGCTGACAGGAGAGACGCAGGTGACGAGGGCAGTCAGTTCAGGTAAAGGTCGCAGCGTCGCTTGTGCTCACCTTGACTCCCACCGCCCTGTCCAGGCTTCTACCGCCTGAGTCCCTGCCACAGCCCCGGCTGGTGCCCCAGCCTCTGGTACCGCCTGAGTCCCTGCCACAGCCCCGGCTGGTGCCCCAGCCTCTGGTACCGCCTGAGTCCCTGCCACAGCCCCGGCTGGTGCCACAGCCTCTAGTACCGCCTGAGTCCCTGCCACAGCCCCGGCTGGTGCCACAGCCTCTGGTGGACTGTCTCCTGCAGGTACTGCCACCACATGGCGACAACCACGGCACAGCCCTGTCCCTAGGTGGTCCAGGGATGCCCATTTTCAAAAACAGAAATGGCAAAAAAGGTTTCAACTTCAGTGCAACTCAACCGGTCAGGCATGGTTCCTGTCCTCCTAGAAGCAGACATCGAGATGGGATCAAAGGTCTAGGAGACCAAAGGGGGAGAAATATTCAGTACCTTGAAGGGTAAGCAGGTGGGAACAGGGTAGGCAGGGGGAACCTCTGACCACCATGCCGGTCTGACCCCTGTGGAGGGGGAGGGGAAGAGCCTCAGACCTCAGAGTCCTGATGGTCCCAGCCAGACTGACCAGGAGCCCTTGACCCAAAGCTGCCGGGTGCTAGTGGCCCTGCTGTGCGTCGTCATTGTCCAGGAGCACCTGGAGGACGTGTGGCCAGCTGGGGACACCATGAGCACCTACAGGTCAGCAGGTAGGAGGGGGTGAACCACAGCCCAAGAGCATCCCTTCTCCTAACCTCTTACGCAGAGACAATTCCTCCATCTGTCAATGAAGCTGTCCCGTGACCTGGTCCCATGTCCGCTGAGATGCTACGTAGCCTCAAGGCCAAAGCCGCGTCCGCCTCAAAACCTTCCCTTTGTCGTGTCTTTCCTCGAGGCCCCACGCCCTGTGAGCCTATCTTGTGGCACCTGCTACCCTCGCCCAGATCTTTGCCGTGTGCAGACTCTACCCCGTCCTCTAGACAGCCCCCGGGGGCCGGGCCAGTCCTCGCCATCCTCACCGGGCTGCTCTCGGCACGGCATCTTCTGTCACCCCATCAAGGGCGTCGATGTGGAGTCTGTCTAGTCAAGTCAAATTAGCGTCCTCACATTGATGGCCTTGCCGGAGGGGACGCCCGGTTCAGTGCCAGTGCTGGGCCGATGACCGGGCGAGCCCAGCCAAGAACACAGGACGGGTCCTCCTGTGCTCGTCCCTCCAGGGACAGCATCCTCGCCTCTGTGCGCTGACCTGTCATCTGATTCACGTGGGGTGGACACAGCGAGCCGTCCGGGGTTCAGGAAGAACAGACCTTGGGAGGCGGCCTTTACAACTTAGCACGACACAGAGGCCAGTTAAGTAACTTTTTAAATAACTTTAAGAAACCCTAGCGACATGTAAACAGTAGATAATTAATATCCCTTCAGGAAGAGATAACTCAAGGAGCGCCAAACTTTGAGGCTACAGAGGAGGGGGGACACGAGTCTGAAGACAGCGTTTGCTGCTTCATGGTGTTGCCCTGGGCCCGCCTTGCCCCGAGATGAGCCGCAGGTCACTGGGTCTGGACGGAACGTCCTTTTACCCCCATTTTCCCTGCTGTCCTGCTGACGCTTCTCGAAGGACTCGGACTTCCTCTCCTCTGGGCCATCTGCTAAAATGGAAACGCAGCGGACCCCTCCTCATCGGGCAGAAACGGGCAGAATGAGCTAGTGAGTTGTTCTCCCTTCAAAAGGAGAAAAGGAGAGAAAGAGAGGAATGAAAAAGAGCCGGAGCCACTTCGGGAAGAAATGAGCTGTCTTCACGGAGGCATGAGACGATTCTAGAAATAACCTCTGAAGCGGAAAATTGACGACCGCCTTCTACACAATATTTACTGGGACTGAAAACCCACTGTCGGGGGGTTATAGAGCAGACAGTTGTACTTTGAGGGAAAAAATTAAGTTTCATGAATAGGAAAAATGTTTTTAAACGAGATATTTTCAATAAGAATTAGGTGTCCCTTATTCGTCATTGATCTAACTGCCCTTATCTGTTCCTGTGATGCACTCGATACATCCTACTCACAGGGGTGCCCCTTCGCTGCCCACGGCTCCTGGCACCACCCCTGGACCACATACAAAGGCGCTGAGGGCGAGCCCTCCAGCACACACGGTGGCAGAGCCTAGAGGGGGGTCCAGGCTGCCTGGGATACAGCCCTGGGACAGCCTGGGCCTCCTCTGCCCATTTCCCAGTGCACTGAACAGAGGGCAGCTTCTGGGCTGCCACCTGCAAACGACCCCGGCCACCCTGGCGATCCGTGCTGCCCAGTCACCCGCTGAGCAACTGAGCTGAGCCTGCTGGAGAGGCAAGGCAAAGCAGGAACCCCAGCAGGCGGGTCCCCCCAGCCTCTTGGCCTCACACCCACACAACCCTCTGCTCCTACAAACCCTGTCCTCACTGGCTTCGCTCCCCAGGGGTCAGCGCAGCAGTGGCACAGGAATCCAAGGAGGTCGCCCAAGCCTATGGGTGGGGAGGTCTGGGTGGCCCCAGAAGGACCACACTGTGCTGGCTGTCACCCCCTGAGATCCCCTTTCCTGCTGGTGGCCCCTGCTGCCAGCAATGCCTCGGGGACCCCGTGGCAGAGTCAGGCTAGACCCTGACCCCAAAGGGAAACCTAGATGAGAGGGAAACAGAGACAGAGGCACAGAGAGGGAAGGACAGAGATAGAGGGAGGCCGGGAGAAAGCAGGTGAGCAGAGAAGCAGAACGCAGAGAGCGCGGGCAGGCGTGGGCCGCAGGGCCCGGCTTTTCCTTGTTTTCTCTCTGATGGCTTGAAAGTTCCTTTCAAATGATTCACTCTCCTCCCTCTCCAGAGAGCAGCAGCCACGTGCCTCGAAATGTCAGGAGAGAGTGAGTCCTGCACTCAGCTGACCCTGCAGGGCCCCTCGGGGGCCACCACCAGGCCCAGTGTCCACTCGGTAACCACTTCTGGTCAGGAGGTGACCTGCAGTCGCAGCACACACAGTTAGGAAGGCAAGAGGGAAGAGGTCTCCCCGCAAAGGCAGACCCAGGCCTGGAGTCCCCATCACGACTCACGCAGCCCCTCCCTGAGGTCCCAGGGTCCAGAACTCACAGCTGGCCCATGCGACAGTGATGAAGGCCTTGAAGAGGAATCAGTTCCCCACTCACAGGCAGAAGTGGAGGGAAATGTCCGAATGGCCAGATTGGGCCTTGCATTAGCTAGACCCAGTCTTGACCATTCACGCTTCCACGTCTTGAGTAACCTCGTGTGACAAGTCCCCCAGCCTCTCGTGACATCTGTGTGGAGAATGGCAATGCCTGTCCCCCCGGGTTGTGCTGATATGATCAGAGAACCATTTGTGCGAGGACGTTTTATCTGGTGGCTGGAAGTTACTCAAGAAAGCAGAGAGCTTGGTCTGTGGTAGCGGAGGGGAGGCATACTGGAGGGCTGGGGGCTTGGCTGGGGGTCAGGAGCTGAAGCTGCTAGCTGGAGAGGTGGTGCATCCAAGGCGCCAAACCAGAAAGACACCTGGAAGCTGACAGATCCCACAGACACAGAGGGAGGGCCCCGCAGAGGCCACACCTTCACAAGCCAACGCGTGAAAGGACAGATTCTTGGAGTGGCCTTTGCCCAACTTAACCTCCTTACAAGCTTGTTTTAAAGAACAGCCTTTCTGATGATAATCACTGAATTTTAACACCTTCCTCTTCTGCCTTTGACCAAAATTTCAGTGCTTTGCATGGAAAACTTTCAGGGTTTACTCATTTCTTTCTAATCCTTTTAAAGCCATTTTCTGTCTTGCCAATATTTTAGCATCTTAAGGACCCTTTCCCCAATTTTACTGTCTACTGATTTACCAAAAAAAAAAAAAAAAAAAAGGAAAAAGTTTGATCTTTTTACAAAGTTTCCAGAAATAGGTTTGGAATGTCTTCAGCAGATCTGGTTTTCGCTGACCTGTCCTTGTTTCCAGGACTGTCAGGTTGCTGCCTCTGTCCCCTGCGGCTGTGGTTGGACGGGGTTGGTGGGGGGGAGGACCCCCAGGTGCTGATCGCAGAGAAAGGAGAGGCCGCAGTGCAAGGCGAGCGTCTGAGGCCAGAAGGAGGGAGGGCTGCGCGTCTGAGGGAGGGGGACTGTGGAAGCCAGTGTCCCCACCGGCCCAGGGCAGTCAGTCCCTCCCACGCTAGGTTGGGATGACTCCTGTGCCCCAGAGGAAGTTGCAGAACTGACGGTGCAGCTTCTCCACCTTGCTCTGTTTCCACCTTGCTCCCCCTGGCCCAGCCCGACGCCGTGTGGTGCGCGGGACACCTGAGAGGTCCTGGGGAGAGGTGCGAGTGGGGAGGACCCGAGGCCTCCTGCCAGCGGCCACGGAGGGAGGGTCTGCGTCAGTCTCAGCCTGTGGATCCATCGTGATGTTTCCAGCTGGAACGCCTGGGGCGCTCACCTGGGACCCCTACTTCTGGGAGGCTCCGCAGACATTCCCCCATGGAGCCCGCGGTGAGGCTGACCACAGGGCCCCATCAGCCTCAGCCAGCTGGGCACTCTGAAGAGGGGTTACGACTCTCGGGTCCTGGACCAGACAGGCACGCCCGGGCCACACATCGAGGTCTTGTGGGGTGGGGGGTGGGAGAGAGAATCTGGGGTTCTGCCTTTATTAGGGTCCAGGGTGGGGTGCCTAGGATTTTGCTGGTTGTCTCTTTATGGGTGAGTTTAAAACATAAGAGCAGGAATTAAAGTACAGGAAGGGGAAAGCAGGCTTAATTTTATCTTTTATCTTTTTTTAATCTGGGTCACCCTGGCTTTCTAATAGGGGAGCTTAATGGGTGGGGTGGCAGAGCTCTTTAGCTAGCAGTGAAGCTGGGAAGGTGTTTATTCGACATGGGTGTCTTTGAAGTGGAGGCGCCACTTACATCACCATCAGAAAAGCTAATTGTCAGGCGCTTGCGCTGCAGGGAGCCTTCTGGGAAGTAGCTTCTCTCCCTGGGTCCTCAGAGGACAAGTTATCTAAGAGACCCCAAGCCGGAACCACCAGGCTGACCCACCCTGAATTCCTGACCCAGAGGAGCCCTGTGAGATAATCCACGGTCACGGTCACGTTCCTCTAGGCTGTGACATTTGGGGATAATTGGTTATGTAGACGGAGGAGGAGGAGGCCAACGGCAGGGGCAGGAGGCTGAGGCCCAGATCCCAGGAGCCCGCCCCCGCCCCCGGGGGCTCTCGGGCGCCAAAGCTTCTGGAATGGATCCCTGTAAGCTTCATAAGCAGGTAGAAGGAACAGGTATTTTGTAAGTTGGGACATATGACAAACGGGTCATTATGGCAATGATCCTTAGATGAACTGACTTTCAGTGCATTGATTTTCTGTGATTAGCCTAGAGCTGAGATAGATACCTAGTGTGCTTAGACTTTGGAATCTTAGAACCAGGGTTTTAGAAAGCCTTTCCATTGAAATGTGCTAAGGTGGGGCTTCGTACGAATGAATAATATTAAGGTAGTTCGTAGCTGAGTTACAAGTCTCGGAGACAGATCACCTCTCTCTCTGTCTCTCCCCATCCTCCCCTCCCCCTCCCCCTCCTGCCCTCCTCCCCCTCCCTCTCCTCTTCCCCTCCCCCTCCCCCATCCCTGGCCCTCCCCTCCCCCTCCTGCCCCTCCTCTTCCCCTCCTGCCCCTCCCCCTCCCCCTCCTCCTCTTCCCCCTCCTCCTCCCCCTGCTCCCCCGCCTTCCCTCTCTCTCTCTCTCTGTCTCTCTCTCCATGTATCTGGGTCACTGTAAAACAAAGGTAATCAATTCCCTGTCCAGAGGTGACAGTACTTCTACTTTCTGCTTTCTGGTAATCTGTGATCATGTTTGGGAATAAAGTCGTCTCTACAGGATGATGGTAAGAATCTAATTTACAGGTAGAATAAAAAGATATAGAATTCATAAATAACATCTTCACAGATGCTTTAAAAATGACTTTTCCACGCTCCCAAAGATGTGGGTGCCTACTTCCCCTTGTAAACACCTAGGATTGCCAGCGAGCGAGCCAGCTGCCACCGCTATGAAAGGTTTCTGCAAAGCACAGTCTGAAAACGCCAGGTTCACCCACTGCAGGAGGGGTGAACCCCGGCCTCCGTCCTGCGGCTCGCGGTCGCCACGTGAGTCCTGCTCGATGGCAGTGCCCCCCATCTCTGAAGTGTGCAGTGGTGAGTGTGCAGTGCTGGCGGCCAGGAGCAGGGCTGCCCCACCGGCCTGGGGGTCTGGGGAGGAAGAGCAGCCAGCTGAGGACTGCGTTGCAGGAGGAGGGCCGTCTGCGACAGCGCGGGATCAGCTCTGTGAAGTCTTCAGGAGCTGCAGGCTGGGCCCGGTGTCTGACTGCAGCCCGGGTGGCTCTGTAGCATTAGGTTGTAAATTCTCTCTGTTTCCATCTTCCCCATCTCCTTGAGGGCAGGGCCATGGCCCAGTTGTCCTGGTGTCCCCGCCCAGCACTCAGCCCAGGGCTGGCACGAGGACTCACGGGTGACTGCTGAGCTGATCGGAGGGGTTAACTCATGGCTCCAGGACGAAGGCAGAGCTGGGGGATGGAGTGACCACTGGGGCTGCCCCGGCCTGCTTGATGGCCGGGGATGGCGGCGCTGGGCGGTGGCTCTGAGTGATGAGCCTTGTGGAAGTGCCAGGCCCGGGCAGGTGTAAAATCCGTACCTGCCCCTGTCCCGAGTCAGGCGGAGGCTTCCCGGGGCCCCTCCCGCTCATGACAGGGTCACTGGGGCCTGGGGGGGCCCTGCTTCGTGGAATCACAGGGCCCTCTGCCCCAAACACATTTCCAGTAAGATGCTCCCAGGCCTTTCCTCCCTTGAGTCCCAATAAATGAGTTGTCTGTGTGCAAAATGCATACCTGGTGTTTAGCACACCATCTCTTGCAGGCTGTGAACCAGCCAGTCAAGACGTACACTGACAGGTGCCCGGCAGCTGGGTGTGCCTCCCTCCTGAGCTGAGGACCAGATGCAGGGAGAGGACAGACGGAAGGAAAGGACCGGCCCACAGGGTAGCACTCAGGCCACTCTCTCCCTCTCTGCCTGTCTGTCACCATTCCTCTCTATGCTGCTCCTTTTCCACTTTCCCCATCTCTGCCTAACTTCCCTCTCGCCTCCCTTCCTCCCTCCCTCCCTCCCTCCTTCCTCCCTCCCTTCCTCCCTCCCTCCTTCCTCCCTCCCTCCCTTCCTCCCTCCCTCCCTCCCTTCCTTCCTTCCTTCCTTCCTTCCCTCCCCCCTTCCTTCCTGTCTGCTTCTCTGCCTTCCTTTCTCGTCTCAGGAAAGAACTTTATGTCTAGTCATTCTCCTCATTTCATAGCCCACTTTCTCCACCAGTCCCTGAGTTTTCATTCTATTTTATTATTTTTATAATATATTTATATGCCATCCTCATATCCTCCCCTCCCCTCAGAAAGGACCTATTCCAAAGGGCTTAATATATGTCCTCAAGTAAGTAATGATCCCTGAATATATGGGATTATTTATATATACACATATTTCTAGGTACAATAATTTTTGTTCATTAAATACACAGATCTGTACCGTTCGATGCATCCTTGATGAATGCACGCAGTACCATAATCATCCCAGTCAAGATGTAGATGTAGAACGTCCTCATCTCCCCAGAAAGTTCCTTCATGTCCCTTTCTAGTCATCCCCACCCTCCAGAGGCACCAGTGTTGTGATTTCTACTCCTTACGTTAGTTTCCTCTTCTGGAAGTGGAATCACACAGTATCTGGTCCGTTACGTCTGGCTGCCTTCATGCAACATAATGTTTTTAGAGTCACCCCTGCAGTTCATGCCCTCGCTTTGCTGAGCTGTGTCCCATCATGTGAGTGCATGGACTTTATCCATCCATCCGTTGGCAAACGTTTGGGTTCTCTCCCCATTTGACTATTACGAATGAAGCTGCTATGAACGTTTTGCACGTCTTTACATGGGCATATGTTCTCGGTTCTTTTGGATAAATACCCAGCAGTGGGATCGCTGGGTCACTGGGGAAATGCATGGTCAGCTATATAAGCTGCTTCCAAATCGGGTGCCGTGGGACACTGCCAGCAATGCTGACATATTTCCACTTTAGTGGATGTGGGGAACATCTCATTACAGTTTTACTTGACATCCCCCTGATGGTTTATGATGTTGGTTATCTTTAATGTGTTTATAGGCCATTTGCATGTCTTCTTCTACAAAGAGTCTAGACCCTTTGCCCATTTTAAAAATTGGGTTGTTTATATTTTTATTAAATATTTTTAGAAGTTCTATACATATTTTAGATTTCTGTACTATAAATATTTTCTCCTACTCCGTAACTTATCTTTTCATTTTCCTAATGGTGTCTTGACAAGCAGGCAGTTCTTATTTTAATGAAGTCTATTGTATCAGGATTTTGTTTTGTTTTGCTTTATGGTTGGTGTGGGGTTTTTTTTGTATGACCTAAGAAAAAGTTGCTTATATTCACCAAAGTTCAAGAAGGTATTCTCCTCTATTTTCTTCTAGAAGATTTATATTTTAATATTTTGTGTTTAAATTTATGACCCCTCTTTAGTTAGTTTTTATGTGTAGTATGAGGTAAGGGTTGAGGTTCATTTTTCTTTCCATACAGTTGTTCCAGCGCCATTTGTTGAAAAGACTTTTCTTTCCCCCACTGGATTTCCTCGAAGCTTGTGTTTATAATTTACATTAACAGCACTGTACTACAATTTCCATTGTTTCTTAATTTTTCTTAACACACTGTTTGTAAGATCCACCCACATTGCAATAGTCAGTCATTTAGTTATCATCCATTCATTCATTTAATCATTCAATAAATGGTGGAGAGAACAGAAAATGTCTCTATTCTCATGAAGTTTATAATCTAATGAGGATATTGACCAAAGTAAATAAATATATATAGTCAGTAAGAGCCATAATGAAAAATAAAGCAAGATGAACAGAAAGAGGTTTTTTGATATTGAGTTGTATGAGCTGTTTATATGTTTTGGATATTAACCCCTTATTTGTCACATCATTTGCAAATATTTTCTCCCATTCAGTAGATTCTCTTTTCATTCTGTTGATGGTTTCCTTTGCTGTGCAGAAGCTTTTAAGTTCCATTAGGTCCCATTTGCTTATTTTTGCTTTTGCTTCCTTTGCCTGAGGAGACAGATCTCCAAAAATATTGCTATGACTTACGTCAAACTCTTAGGTTTTCTTCTAGGATAATCTTTTATTTTTAAAGAGATTATTTATAGTTGTTTTATACTTTGTTTCAGATAATCCCAGTGTCTGAAGTCTTTGGGGTATAAATCTATTTTGGGGAAGTTCCCTTGTGGTCCAGTGGTTAGGACTCCACACCTTCACTGCCGAGGGTCCAGGTTCAATCCCTGGTTGGGGAACTAGATCCCACAAGTGGTGCGGCGTGGCCAAAAGAAAAGAATAATAATAACAAAATAAATCTATTTTGGGTTATTCCCTCTGACTCTCATTTAGGGAAGCTTGCTTCCTCATTATTTTAATATATCCATATATTCAGGCTATATTAAAATAATGTTGCAGGGCTTGGGCTCCATCAGAAATTGAGCAATCAGAAGTCCCCACCCCATGGAGCTTACATCCTAATGTGGGCAACCTTCATTTCCACTGAGGTCACTTGATTCAATGCTTCATTTGTTGAGGGCAGACATACAGGCTAGACTTACTTGCTTAGGGATTTGACATTGTACTTTAAAACATTAAAAAATTTATTGAGCCTCAAGATGTTTTCCATGGGAAGTTTTCCAGGATGTCTAGTCTACAGTACTCCTGGAAGCAGTCAAATATTCTCTTTTTAAAACACAGTAACTTCATTTGGTTCTCATTATTTCACCTTCATAGTTTGAGTATCATTGCTCAGATACTTGAAAATATGTATAAGCTTATTTAAATGTTTTGCTCTGCTTGGTCTGTTAATTCTTATTTGTCTGGTGTAATTTGTTCAGTTTATGATGTGACTTTATGGTATTTGCATTCTTTAAATATCTCATTATTTGTTCCTCTGAGCTCATATTTCCTTGGTTCTGTCAAAGCTCATAATTGCCCCTCCTACCATAAATAATTAGAAATTGGAAAACAAATGGGCATCATCAGAAAATCTACAAACAACCAATGCTGGAGAGGGTGTGGAGAAAAGGGAACCCTCTTGCACTGTTGGTGGGAATGTAAATTGATACAGCCACTATGGAGAACAGTATGGAGGTTCCTTAAAAAACTAAAAATAGAACTACCATACGACCCAGCAATCCCACTACTGAGCATTTATACCCAGAGAAAACCATAATTCAAAAAAACACATGCACCTCAATGTTCACTGCAGCTCTATTTACAATAGCCAGGACATGGAAGCAACCTAAATGTCCATCAACAGACGAATGGATAAAGAAGATGTGGTACATATATACAATGAAATATTACTCAGCCATAAAAAGGAACGAAATTGGGTCCTTTGTAGAGACGTGGATGGACCTGGAATCTGTCATACAGGGTGAAGTAAGTCAGAAAGAGAAAAACAAACATCATATATTAACGCATATATGTGGAATCTAGAAAAATGGTACAGATGAATTGGTTTGCAAGGCAGAAATAGAGACACAGATGTAGAGAACGAAAGTATGGACACCAAGGGGGGAAGCAGGGGTGGGGGTGGGATGAGTTGGGAGATTAGGATTGACATGTATACACTAATATGTATAAAATAGATAACTAATAAACTGCTGTGTAAAAAAATAAAATTCAAAAAACAAAAAAATTGGAAAACAAATATAATAAACAAGTGTTTTCAAACATTGGACAACAGGCAGCACAAGACTGGGACCCTCGAGAGAAGCAAAACAAGGAAGTGAGTCCTACAGTTGGACCAGCTCATGGCTCTAAGCTTGAGTGCAGGAGCCCAGCAGCCTCACTGAGTGGGGACAGAGATCAGGATCTGGGGAGGAAGAGGCAGCTAGAATTGGCTGGACTCATGGCCATAGAGGAACAAGAGCTCCAGAGGGTAGAGGAGTCCCCTGGAGTCTTTTACTGAATAGTGGCCAGAGCCTCCATGGCACCAGGGAAGGAACCTCTGGAGAGCAATAGGCTGAACAATTCCTGGAGTTCTTACAGGGCTGGAAGGAGTTCACAATCCCACCAATTGCAAGAGACCTTATAAGACAGAGGGCACTGGACAGAGTTCTCAGCAGGCCCACACCTCTGCAGCGAGGCTAAGTGAGCCCTAGAATAAAGGTTGCTCT